>NC_139030.1:59946176-60583676 GCF_964662115.1 Mustela nivalis | reverse complement strand
TAGTCTGAATTACTTATATATAGTGTCTTGAAGATATACATAATGTATGCATGTATAGTAAGCAGATCTTACTCATTATATAACTTCTTACTATGTATATGGATTATAATTTATGCTATACATAGCATATAGAAGATATATATATATATTCTGACATATATATATTCTGTACATATATATATACACACATATATATGGTAAGAAGATAAAGACTTTTATAAATTTTACAAATATGTGAAATATATGTATATACAAAACTTCTCTGACATTTATTATTATACTCTGCCTTGTAATCATCAAACAGATGTTGGGTACCCAAACCTAGTCCTATAGACTATAGAAGATGAAAGAAACCCAAATCCTCAAGGGACTTACAGGACTTATAGTTTTTGTAACCATTCAAGCTCTGTCAAGGCAGAAAAGGATCTTATATTTGCATTTGTTTCTCCCTTTGTACATAATACGGCCTCACGAATAATTTGTGAGGGAGAGAAAGATTGTGAGTTAGAAGTGCTTTCGATGTCTTAAGCTAATGTAGCTTGAGGATCCTTCACTTTCGTGGGCTCCCTGCAAGTCCTTGAGAAGGTTTCTAGGAGGATGTGTCTTTTGTGTTTGTGAAATATTTCTAATTCCAATTCACTAAGACTGCTGCCTTCTTCAGTTTTGAATTCTCTCTTGCCATATGTTACATTAATTGTGAGCAGGGCATTAGAGTAGCCACAGGCATTTCGTATCTTTAAACTTGCACCATTATTCTTAAAGAGGTATGCAAATTGCCCAAGTTTATGACCCCACAATACCTGCACCTTCTTTTACCCTTAAAGCAATGTGGCATAGAATATTACAGGAATCACTTAACTACATAATGTACATACTATGAAAAATATGGGCTCAAGTTGGCTTCCTACAGGATCATAGGACTTTATTATTTTTTTATGGACAATGTAAAAATTTTTTTTCTTAGGAAGTGCCTTATTTACAGTAGGTCCCTATGGAAAGAAAAATTTTCCTACCTAACCCTAATGAAGTTAACATTGCAAAGATGAAATCTTACTATTTCTCTAAAATGATAAAGATGCTAACTAAGGCACAAAACTTTATAGTAGAGTGGCCAAGGGCAAGCTGCCCCAAACTGTGCCTCTTTGGAATGCAGATTATTTAGAGCCGAAAATAACTGAGGTCCAAAAGACTCAGGAAGAAATCTTGACATCCTCCACCCCACAATTGCCTAAAAGAATTTAGATAGAAGAGCTGCTCCAGAAAGAGAGTTGTCATTGTAGATAACTGCTTAATAATATGAACTAGGTATGGTAGACAGGGAGGAACCTAGCAAGGCCTGTTTGACCAAATTCCCTTCTATGTCCCATTACTTCTGTATGGCCTAGCAGACATTTGTTTACCAAACATTTACTCTTTTTTATCGTTCTATGAATTGCATTCCTTCCCTTTGAAGTTCCAAACCATTACTACTTCTCCATGGTTCAATATGACTCATAAATTTCATGTTTCCCAGCTGTCTTTGGAATCTTCTGTCTGTGTAGATTTCCCTTATATACAAAATTAAATTTGATTTTCTTTGGTTAATCTGTCTCATATAAATTTAGTTCTTAGACCAACTAGAAAGTCCTTGAAGAACAGAGGAAATATTTTCCTACCCAAGAATAGCTTGGGTTAAAATCATCTTTGTCTGTTCAATATCTTATAGATGCCACATAGTGTATATAGATAGAGATAGAAAGATATACATATCTATATATATGCATATATATATATATATGCATGTGTGTGTACACATACACACACACACACACACATATACAGCGTTGGTCAATATCTGAATTCAATCTTTTCATCTTTGTGAATAATTATAAAAGTTTCTAAGGACAAACAGCTTGTATTAATAGCTCTTATTTGCACACCCCAGAAGATAGGAAAGGACAGACACTGAAGTAAAAACACAGGTCATAATATAAAGCTTCTCTTACCAAATTCATGCAAGCCGTGGTAGGTTATAATGAAAGGAGAGAGGCCAGATCCACTAAACGTCAAGGTCTTCTGAAAGCCACAAAATATTCTTTACTAAACCTCAACCCATATTAGGCACCACTCATTCCAAATAATGATATGCCTTCCCATGGCATATTCCAGGCTATTGGGCTACAGAGTCCCCCTTCAGAAGGTCTTGGATTTTATCTTGCTCCAAATGGAAAAGAACATTTACGCTTTACCATAGTTTGAATCTCGTTAATTTGGGAAAAATAAAGGATGGTGATTTGAATTAGCAGCTTTCTGAAGGGAATTAACAACTGCGTTTCCTTGGGGTTATCCTAGAACTTAGATCCCATACTTTTAGGCTGTTAAATGAACCATCATTACCTTCAAAATGAGATGAAAGCAATTGTGTGAGGTTACTAAAAGATTAAAATGGCAAGCTTTGGGGCACCTGGGTGGCTCAGTGGATTAAAGCTCCTGTCTTCAGCTCAGATCATGATCCCAGGGTCCTGGGACTAAGCCTCACATCGGGATCTCTGCTCAGCAGGGAACCTGCTTCCTTCTCTCTCTCTCTCTGCCTGCCTCTCTGCATACTTGTGATCTGTCAAATAAATATATAAAATCTTTTAATTTTTTTTAAATGACAAGCTTAGCTATATATCAGTGAGATCTCCCTGTCCTGATTGAGTGGATGAGTCCCAAATACCTGAGGAGATATGAGGGGAGCCAATGACATAAAGAAACATCACATAAACCTACCTATGTACCATCCAGGCTTGGCTGCATTTATAATTACTTTTTACTTATTTTCCATTTCAAGAGGAACAAAACTGCAGGTCAGAAAATTTTGAAACTTGGAAGGAAAAAAAATAAGTTCAAATGCATAGAATTAACTTTGCTCACTTATTCACTGCCACATATAATAAACATTTATTGAGTGTTCCATACATATCAGACATTGTGCTATACCCAATAGATAACAAAGATATTTTTTAAGTCTCTCCATCTAGGAACAAACAGCTTAATTGGAAAGGTGGAAGCTCAATAGTAAACAACTTAAATATAATATCATAATTGCTTGGACAGACATATAGTTAATGAATGATACTGGTTTTCCTGGGTTTCAGGAAGAAAAAGACTCCACGAAGAGTCATGGTACCTTCATTCTGGTATTGGTTCTGCTAATAGCTAATTATATAACATACAGTTACATACAGTTCTACTTTCTGAAACTCTGTTCTTTCTTCTGAAACATGAAAGAAGTTTGACTAGATGTTCTCTACTGTTCCAGGTCTACATTATCTTATTTCAGGGAGATTTTCCTAATTAGTTCTCTGTAATTCTCTTTATTATAGCTAGTATCTAGCTACTTACAATGACATAGCCTATTTGTACTTCAACTGGTCCATTCTTCCAGAAAAGCTACCTAAATGTCTTTTTCTCATCTCCTATCTCTACTACTGATTACCTCATTTGCCTTATTCTTCAGTAAAGCAAGTAAAGCACTTTATAATTACTAGTTATCATTATGCACGAAAAACAGAAAAGGAATTTCTTTTTTGAGAGAAAGATGCTAAAATTGCCCTTTATTCCTACAAAACCCTCCATGCTCTGAAGGGAAATCCTGGCTTCTGCGATACATTTGCTAGCACTTTGCTGGAGGAGATTGTTTTGCCTTTAAGAAAGGATTACCCTATGTGTAAGTGGGAGCTACATCTGTGATTATTTAGCACAGATAGGAGAACTGCCACTTGCCTGGTTGCTGGAGTAAAGGTAGAAATAAGTTTTGAAGGGGAGGGGGGTGGGAGGTCGGGATACCAGGTGGTGGGTATTATAGAGGGCATGGATTGCATGGAGCACTGGATGTGGTGCAAAAATAATGAATACTGTTATGCTGAAAATTAAAAAAAAAAAAGAAAAGAAAAAATTTTATAAATAAATAAATAAGTCTAGGACCTCCTTTCCACAGATTCTACCACAGAAGTGCAAATTTCCATCATAAATTGTCTAGTGTAAGGGAAGAGAAGTGTCCTTGCTGAGGAAGTGTGGAAACAGAGAATGGAATCAATTCAGTAGACATCTTTAGTTCTTTTTACCATCATCCAAGTTTGGCTATAGTTTTCTGAGCCTCTGGACTAGTGAGGAGGGTTAGAAACCTACCTCTAGCTGGTACATTGTAGGTTTCGAGGTAGACTCCTAAGAGGCCAAAGACTCAATTTCACACAGTGGTCTATATGAAAAGATTTGGTGGCTTCAGTTTGTTGCCCATTAGTTAACTTTCTTCATTAGATACTCATCCACTGTCACATATCACAAAGTTTTTGTTTTTCTTTTAGATAAATCTAAGAATGAAGTAATTTCTAAAGTGAGGATAGAAGAATCTTTTCAAAGAAAATCTAGGATAATTTGCATAAATATCTAACTGTGATAATTCGCTGATCCTTATTTCTTATGTCTATAATAAAGATCATAAGTCTTACCTTCATCCCTAAGCAAAATGGATAAGCAAGTTAGGAAGACTGATTCTAAAGTATCTTCCTATAACCAAAGGAGAATATTTTGCTACACTTAGTCCATAGATAAGTAGAAATGATAAGTGGAAAAATCAAAATTGCATCTATTCCACACTCATCCTCACTGAAGGGCACCCGAGCTAATCTTCTAAGCAAAGACAGGAAATTTTTCATAAAGGACCTGAGGCATTTGGAGATACTACGGTGTTACTAGTGGGCCCATGACAAAGTTTGCCATGGAGTACAAGACCTGCACATTCTTCTCACTGCAGTGAAGAACATATAGAGTTGTGCAAAATGAGGACTCTGGCATTACAAGGTTAACATCTAGCACAGTAGTGAAAGAGACCCCAGTGTTTAATGAATGTGTTGGTACCCTAGGGATATCTCCAGGAGATGGCAGAGCCATGGAGTAAAAGAGATGCAGTATATACCTGGCAAGAATCAATGGCATACATAAGCAGAAAAGTTAAGCCCCATTTCAACATGTGTTTGTGAACTACTTGGTTTCCAAGAAATACTTGGAGGGAAGAATTGCATAGTTCATGGTGTTTAAAGAATGTATTAGGTGGGAGCAAGAGCTTGTGTTACTTGACTCACGCAGAGACTTTGTTGTGGAAAATATAATAGGGTATGCCTCACACTGGCAGACTTGGCCCTCAACTCATTCATTTACTCAGTAAATATCTCCTATACTCCAACTATATTACTAGGCACTCTGCTAGGATTAAGATATACTATAGTAAATAAAATTGACTTGATTTTTGTCTTTATGGAATTTATGGTCTAATCAAGTTCACAGATAAAACAAGCAAATAAAAAGTTAATATGGGATTGCATGATGATAGATACAATGAAGGAAAATAGAGGGCTACGAAAGAAAATGATAGTGTTGAGATATACTTTTTTGTTGTTGTTAAACATCAACTTTCTGAGGAGATGATATTTAAGGGAAACTTGAAAGAGCAGAGAAAGCCATGTTTAGTCAAAGAAACAATGGTGGGGAAAGGGTTTATGTGCCTGGGAACTGAAACCAGAGTGGCAGAGCTGGAGTTTGGTGACAGATTTCACCTAATTGACTCTTAGCTTGACTAAGCATAGCTTTGACCCATCATCTGTCTTAATTTCCTCTGTTGTTGCAAAGTGATGCTCAGAAAAAATAAAAGGATAATGACATGCTAAGAAGTTGATAGACCCTTTTTCAACTTCCCATTAAAAAGTTTTACTGGAAACAACAGAGAAGAGTTTATGTCATAAACTAGGAGCTGGCATAGGGAGGTAAAAAAAGCAAAAACTTGGTATGTGGAGATGGGACCAAAGGCGTTATTTTGTCAGTATCAGAATTAGGGAAATATTGGTTTAAATGTATATAAGATAAACTTAAAGATATAATTGGTAGAATTTGAAACAGAAGTTCTCTCTTTTAAATCTCTCCAAAAGACAAAAGCAAACAAAATATGGTCCAAATATCAAGGGAGGAAACATAGAAACTGGCAAGGAAGCACAGCAAATAGAACCCATAAAACAAGATGACAGAAGTAAGACCAAACGTATCAGTTATGACAATGTACGTAAACGTGTTGAACTCCCCAATTAAAAGGCAAAGACTCTCAGATTGGAGTAGAAAACAACATTCAACAATATGCTGTTTACAAGAGACAAACTTAAAACAAAATGACTTGGAAAGGTTATAAATAAAGGATAGGCTAAGATATACCTGTAAAATGCAAACAAAAAGACAACAGAAGTGGCAATATTCATATTGGCCAAAGTAGAATTCAAGGTAAGAACTATTAAAAATGCAAAGAGAATTATATTGTCTTATAAAATAATTGATCTAAATGTAGTTGTACTCATTATCCAACATTTGTACCAACTGACAAAGAATCTAAATGTAAAGGACAAAAACCCATACAAATAATTTTTAGCAAAACCATAATTATAGCAGGAAACCTCAATACCTCACATCAATTCCTGCCAAACTAATTCAATAAAAATGAGTAAGGACATAAAGAATTTGATATATATTAAAATTCACATCTTCAAGACAGAAAATAAACAGAGGCTCATATAAAAAGTGACAATAACCTAGGACATAAAGAGAATAGAAATCAATTCTCCAAAGCTTAAATTGCTTAAAATATACTTTCAAAACACAATGAAAATATTGTTAATTATTAAACAAAGTTGAAACAAAGAGCTCCAACAATATAAAAAGTTTAAAACTTACTCCTAAATAAACATTGAGTCAAAGATGAAGCCCAAATTAGCACTGTAGAAGGGAAAACACCAAAAACTGTAAAACCAAAAAAGCTAATATTTATTATGTATTTAAATGTGATATGAACTCAGCTAAGTGCATCCCATGCATTAGCTCATTTGATTCTCACCCCAAGCCTCTTAGAAAAGTCATATTGTGTTTGCGTTTGCATTTGCAGAAACTGAAGCTTGGAACAGTAACTCATTTTTCCAAAGTAAAATATGTAACAAGTGGCAGAGTGAAGATCTCATTGTAGAATGGTAGTGGATGGACCAACACTCAAGTCAGAGGCAATCATTAAACTGAAATATTGTATTTAAATTAAATAAATAATGGTAAGTTGGAAATACAGAGAAAAAAGAACTTTCAATACATAATGAATAAATGGAATAGAGGGTAAGAGCAGTGGCACAGAAAAATGAGAGACAAAATATAAAAACAAGTCGAAGATGTTAGTCTTTGGAAAAGATAAACATAAAATAAACACCTGACAAAAATAGTAAAGAAAATAAGATGAAGAGCATTAACAAATTTCACAATGAAAAGAGAAGTGTAAAACCAGATATGTAGGAAATTTTAAAATATATAAAAGTATTACATTCAAGTCCATGAGAATTCATTTGAAAATACAGTCAAATTGTATGAGTATCTGGAAATATTGACTATCAGTGATAAGGGTAAAATAAAATTATAGAAATTTTGTTGCATGAATAGATTTGAGTGTTTTCTAAAAGGAGAAATTATTTCTAGCTTTTTCGGGGAAGGGAACAAAGAAAATTCAAAGACCTATGTGTTCAAAAAAACTCTCTCTTTCCCTTCTGGACACACACTGAGCCTGCATTTCTTAGCCTTTCTGTCATTTAACTTCTGGCCAATGGAATACTGGTGTTAACATTAAGCTAATAAGATTTGAAGTTATAGTATTTAGCATTCTTTTTTTTCAATATTTTATTTATTTATTTGACAGAGATCACAAGTAGGCAGAGAGGCAGGTGGGGGTCTGGGGGCAGGGGAAGCAGGCTCCCCACTGAGCAGAGAGCCCGATGTGGGGATTGATCCCAGGACCCTGGGACCATGACCTGAGCTGAAGGCAGAAGCTTTAATCCACTGAGCCACCCAGGCACCCAGTAGTTAGCATTCTTGCTCAATTATGTAGAAGTCTTCTTGGAAGTCTTTTCTTTGAATTTAAGCAATGGGCAGGATATGGACATACAGAAAGGGAAAGAAAAATTCCAAGCAGAGGAAACAGACTGAGCTGAGGAGCACGGCCTAGGAAATAAAAGAAACGTTTGGGAAAAGCTAGTAGTTCAAGTGACCTCTAGAACTGCAGATGAATGTGGGTAAGAGAAACAGAGGGAAATGAAACTGTAGTTTCTAGTCAGACCTTGTGGTTAGTGTTTTAACTTTAGGACATAGTGAGTCATTGCAGGAACAAGAAAGGATATCATTGTCATTATATTTGAGGAAAATGACTTTGGCAATTACTCAGACAATGTTTTGGAAAGATACATTGAAGAAATGGCTAACCGAGGAAAATCCATTGAAGACATAAAAGTCTAGAAAATGGGGATGGAATCCATAGAGACGAAGGGAGAAAGAGAATAGGAGAGAGAAACAACAAATAATCGATTGCAATAGGCTTGATCGTAGATGAAATCATACACAGAAACAGAATGTCAAAGAGGGAAAAGACTTCAGAAATCACTGATTCCAATCGTCTCATTTGTTAGATAAATCGAAGCTTAAAGCAATCGAATGAATTGTCCGACGGTTACAGGAACTGCTAAATAGCGAGGCTAAAACCAAGACCAAATTCTTCAAGTTCCCCATTCATGTCTTCCTCTCTCCTAACTTGGTATAGAGAGGGAAAGGAAAGAGGTAGAAAAACCCGGGGTTCCAACCCAGCAGAGGGTAGTGCCATACACCGTAACAGAGGACCCAGGAGCTAAGTCATGGCCAGGCATGGTTTTAGTATAAAATCTAACTGTAGTTAGATCGAACGGCTAGACATTCAAGAACAGACTTGTGTATTAAAAGTCCTACTTACAATTTTTCGAGAGCACTAGAGTAAAGGAGGGTAATGAAGGAAGGGGGAAGGGAGCCAAAGGGAGAAGGAGAGAGAAGAAATGAGAAAGCAGGTAACGCCTGGTATACATTATTTTGGAGCCTGGAAGAAAACCAGAAACTAGGGAAGAATACTAAAGGAGCTTCAATGAGATTGGAATGGCAAACAGATTCCAGATGCAATCTCTCAGGGAGGATATAGAAAGCTTTTGTGCCATGGGAGAAACATTGAAGTATCTGACAGCTGAGTTCTTTCCAATTCAGAGGCTATGATCGATGATTGTAGCAAAATGTGAAGTGAATTTTATTGAATCTGACTTCAATATTGTATTTTATGTCTCTACTATTAACTACTGAATTCTGAAATGTAGACAGAATTCAGAATTCAGTAGTTAATAGTAGAGGAGACACTAAATATGAAAAGTATTAAGACTGCAAGTAGAGGCCAACTGTAAAGCAACACACACACACACACACACACACACAAGCATGCATTTCCACACATTCCCTTTGACTATTATGTTCACAGTTTGCTGCATTATAGTCCCTGCACATACATTTGCATAACCTTCATAGGAGTTTTGTGACATTTTCTTCATCGGTGCCACCACCATTTAGAAAGTTGCTCTCTGAAGAAGGAATAGATCGGTTTTCAATGAGCATACCATCTCCTCATTGCTCATTAAAGGGTAAGGTTTACAAATTATGCACAGTAAATGTAGATGATTCACAGAAGCTATCTGCAGAATCTGTTTAGAAAAAAAGAAATGAGAGGTCAAAAGCCAATACAATACTATTCCTTTATACAGCACCCAAAATGGAGGTATATACAATTATGAGCTGAAGCACTAACATAAAAATGCAAAAAGAAGAAGAAAAAAAAAGAAGAAGAAGAAGATTAACTAAATTTCCTTCTTATCCATAGCCTTAGTGCATTTTTTTTTATTTTTATTTTTTTTAAAGATTTTATTTATTTGACAGAGAGAGATCACAAGCAGGCAGAGAGGCAGGCAGAGAGGAGGAAGCAGGCTCCCTGCTGAGCAGAGAACCCGATGTGGGACTCGATCCCAGGACTCCGAGATCATGACCTGAGCTGAAGGCAGCGGCTTAACCCACTGAGCCACCCAGACGCCCCGCCTTAGTGCATTTTATTTTAACTTCTTTAAATCATTTTTCCATTTCAGTACTTCAACCTTTCCAGTATGTTCAGGCCAAATCTGCTCCCTCCTCTGGGCTTACACTTGATCCTTCTGTTAGAAGATCTATCGCATTACGTAATATGCAATTTGTGCAACCTGAAGGTTGCCTAATTCTCACCAAATTGTAAGAATTTGATCACTTAAGGTCATTTTAAAAGACAGAAAACCTATTGGTTTGAAAGCCCTTTCTTATCTTCCTAACACAGAACCTCTGTCCTGTCCCCTTTATAGATCTTCTCCTCTGTCTAGAATTTCCTGCAGGTGCTCCCAAAAGAGGCAGAATCACCATATATGAGCTGTAAACCTGCCCAGACAGTCCTGTACTAGACTCCTTTCTGGTAGCAGTCTTGGGTCACTCTGCCCCAGGCCATGCTCTGTCTGCTCTGCTTGGACCACCGCCTGTCACAGCCTCAGGGTCCTCCAATGTGCTGCCAGTTCCACCCCTATACCCTGAGCCACTGGTGAGTGATTTGACTTACTGTTTCCCCATAACCTCTTTTCTCAGCTGCTGCTCCCTTTCTCTAGGCTAGTGTCTGCACCATCACTGCATTCCAGACTGACTCCTACTCTCCCTTCTACTTCTTTTCTCCAAGCCACTGAATGAATCCTCTATGACTCACTTGACCTCCAGAGCTTCTCTCTTACCTGCAAATAGAAGAGTGGCTTCTCTTTCTTTGGGTTCTTCTCCACAGTCCTTCATCCCAGGGCATAAATGAGAGCTACACTGATTGTCTTAAATACGTGTCTGAAACTTTTCAAAGTGCTTTACATGTATTGATGCATTTCATTTTTATAAAAGCTCTCTAATATAGATATAATTATCTTCACTTTGCAACTGATGAAAGTAAAATACACAAAAGTAACTTACCCAAGAATACCAGGCTATTAAGTGGCAGAGCTGGGATTTGAAGCTAGGTAGTCCGGTTCTGACTCTTATAGTCCCAAACACTACACTACCCAGTGGGAGCTTGGGATATCATGGGTCTCCTAAGGGCCACATGTTCTTCCCCTCTATCTCCCAGGTCCTATTGGTGACTCTGGAATTTCAGGTTAGTCAACATTTCCCTGTGAAGAGATTTTTAAACTAGGGATTTTCAATCAGACCTCCACAATTCAGCTTTTCTTCCCAATTCAACTAAGGTGACAGGCCACCTGTTGTGACATCAGAATTCAAGAATTTTCTCAAAAAGTTTCTAGTGCCATATAAATCAAAGGATATCACTATATAGTGGGAAAGTATTGTCTAACCCACTGGCATTGTTTACCCTAACTAGTCCTCTGGATCATAAAGAAACCTCCTCATACTTGTGGACAACCAGGACTCCTCAATGAACTCAATCAACGTCTCCCAGGGTTGAACTTTGTCAACTTGTAGCAGTACATAACATGTAGTAAGTACTCAATAAAAGTTAAATGGATATGTTGAAATTAATTGATTGCATCTTTTGGTTATAATTAAAGTGTCAAATAAAGCTAAATTTTCATTTCAAGGTGTGAAAGGATAGGTTAAATGTCTAATAATAGATGTGTAAATATTTACTGTAATACAATTTACTGTAATACCATTAATGCCTAGAACTCACACAACTGGCTTTGAGACTATTCTAAGCAGATATAAGATAAAACAGCATAATCACAAAAGAGTTGAACCAGCAATGGAATAAGAATTCAAAAAAGAGAGTACAAGGAAATGGTCACCACTTTATTACTTATTAATAATTTTGTTTTGTATTTCTATTATTATAGGAGAAATCAGTTCTGGGAACAAGTTTCACTTTTTTAACAACTTAAAATATTTACTATTAATCTATAACTAATCTATAACTGCCACTCTATTACAAAGAGTAAAATGAAACTGTCTAAGGTTTCAAAAAGTCAGTCTCTAATTATATAAATCCATGCTATATATTTTTCCCGGTTATATCCTACTAATGTGATTTCCTGATGTTATTTATTACTTGGTGCATTACTTTTCTGTCACCACAGCATGAAATTACCATGAACAATAGCTTAAAACAACACAAATTTATTATCTTACAGAGCTGTAGGTTCAGACCCCAGTACAGATCTCACCAGGTAACAGCAGGTAGCATTCCTCTCTGGAGACTCCAGGGAAGGATTTGTTTCCTATTTATGGGTACCATTGGTAGAATCCATTCCTTGTCATTGTAGGACCAAGGTCCATGCTTTCTTGCTGCCTGTAAACTGAGGGTCATTTCCAAGTTCTAGAAGCCACCACATTACTTGGATCATGGCCATTTTCCTCTGTCTTCAAAGCCAGGAATGGTAATTGAGTCATTCTCAGGTCACATGTCTCTGACCAATTCTTCCGCCTTCCTCTTCCACCATTAAGAACTTGTGATCAGACCATATTCATTTATTAATCCAGGATAATCAATCCATTTTAAGGTCCTTAACTTTAATCACAATTGGAAAGTCCTCCCTTTTTCCATGGAAGGTAACAGATTCACAGGTTTTAGGGATTAAAACAAAGACATTTTGCAGGGGATCAGGGGAGGCATGATTCTGCCTATCATACTGGGTTACCAAGGATGCTTGGCACGAAGGGTGATTCTCTACATCTGCAATAATCAGACTGCTACCATCATCACATCTCCATGTAATTTTCCCTTTAATTGAGAAATGCATTTATGTTCATATAAAATTTTACTTAAAGGCCAGAACTACATGATGTCCTTTCCTAAGACACTCTACAGTTTAGCATTTGCAGATTTACTTTGATTCCTTAGGCATGGAGAAGACATTTTTATTCATCAATATGTTTGAGATTGTGATCTTTAAGTGGAACTGTGCAAACAACCACGAAGTCCTAATATCACCCTGGAAATGCAAAAAGTTGATCTTTATTTTCAGACTTCAAATTGCTTATCAGACCTATAAAAGACAAAGTAAAGACCATAAAAACAAACATATGGCATTGTTATCTACGGATGGAAAACTAGGAGAAAAGAAAATCACAACACAATTTTGTCAGCAAACATTACTCTGAAATTCATTTATGGACTCATTTTTGAGTGCTTACCTTCTTCTTTCACTGCTAGGTCCTATTTCACTACACAAACCATTAATTTAGAAATATAAATAAGGCTTTGAAAGCCATTCTTAAAGCATCAGAGAAAAACAGGATATAATAAAGAAAACCAAGACTAAATCTGCTTAGATAATTACAGTAGACAAGTCATGAATTAAGATTGGTAAGACTGCAAACAAAAATATGGACTCCAATGCACAGCATCATTCTAGAGTATTTATTCTAGTTTATATTTTTGTTATCAATCAATACAATTCTATTTCTTATCAGGCTGTCTGTGATCAGGAAATGCTCCCTAAAGTGAGTGTTTGTCTCTGCTTGCATTATGGTAAGATTTTCCAATCTGATTTTTGTGTAAAATATTACTGTTCCATGACATGTGAATAGGGACTTCTCTAAGAAATAAAGTAGGTAAACTCAGTGTATCCCAAATTTACTGAATCACAACACTTTTTATTTTAATAAATAAAATGAATAGACAAAGAGCTATTGGATATAGTGGAAGATAACAATTTGTTTGAATAAGGGAGTGACATGCTGAAAGTGGAGTTTATGGTAGATTAATCTAGTAAATGTGTGGGGTAGATAGGAAGCAAGGGTCTTGATTCAAGGAGGGCAAATAGGAGAATGTTGCAATTAATATATAAGGGCTTGATTTAAGAGAAAAGACATAAAAATTAAGCACATAGTCATAAATCTAAAAGGCCCATATCCATAGTGGGCTGCTTCTGTCACTAAATCAGGTTTCAGTCATTTTACTCTTTAGCTATGTCAGTGCTTACTAGACTCTGTATTATCTGTATTGTTATGTCTTTCTAGGTAGATGATTATAGATATAGATGATATAAAGATATATAGATATAGAAGATATAGATAGATAGATATATATATAGGTATAGTTAGATACCCTTCAGGTTAACTTTGATCTAAGTCATGTAAAAACTCAATCAAATAGTAGTAAGCCCAATATTGAAAATTATTTTGAGACCTAGAAAGAGCTCGATTTAAAAAGAGTGCTTTAGTCAACTACCAACATCTGCCATGATATAGAAGGTTGGGTAGACTGAGGTAGTGGCCATACATGTATCTGACATCCCTTTAATGAACTTGTTTCTCTTGACAAGATTAGAGCATCATGAGAAGTCATTAGTTTTGGACCTCAGCAATAAGATTATCTGCTTTCCTTTATGGATGATGTTGAAAGTCCTCCATAAAAGTCTTGATTTTATACTGAACAAATAAGGATTCATGAAGACTGTGGGGCATAAAAATTCTCTTCTCTCCCTCTCTCTGTACATTTTCTCCTGCATGGTTTTAAAAGAACACCCTGACATCATGTTCTCATATTTTTTTTTCCTCTTCCTGTGGTGTCCTGGTCAAATAGTCTATTTTTTTCTGCCATCAAGTATCTGTCGAATGCACAACTAACTAACGTTCAGCTTGAACCAAGAAGTATAAAATTTGCTATAAGGTAAAAATCCTGTTACAGTTTTGGGTATCTGTAGACAAACCTGCTTCTAATTCAGGCTATTACTGCAGTAAGGGTTGAAAACAATGAGAATTAATATTGACCATAATTTGCTTGGAATAAATATTGTTTTAAAAAACTTGGATGTAAATATATTTAGAAAGAACATATGCTTTCTATTTCATTGTAGTGATCACCATTCCCTAATCACTTAGCTTTGATCACTGAATTGCTTCAATCACTACATTTATCTGCCTGGCCACTGAAGACATGAATAGTAAATTCTTTTTAAAGTTTCAAGGGATTTTCTTTCTTCTTCTTCCTTTTTGGTAAAGATTATTTGTTTGTTTATTTACTTATTTATTTATTTGAAGGGAAGGAGGGGCAGAGGGAGAGAGAGAATCTCAACCAGAACTCCCTATTGAGGACAGAGCCCCATGCAGGGTTCAGTCTCACAACCCTGAAATCATGACCCAGACCTGAGCTGAAACTGAATCAGATGCTCAACTGACTGCACCAGCCAGGTGCCCGATGGTCTTCCTTTTTCTTTACATTTAATACTTTTAAAAATGAGCTTATTGGATACAAAATAATTTTTTAAAACTCTGCTAGACATCTAGCAGAATATAATGAGGATAAAACTTGAGGTCTTGCTCTAAAAAAGCTACTATCTTACAGAACCTTACTAATTTTAAACATTGCTATTTTGTGGTATAAAATAAACTCTGCTTTGAATAGAGATTTTGGTTTGAGACCTTACTTTGACACTTAACTACCCCAGGGATCTTAGTCAATCACCATTGTACTTAATGGTCACAAATAATGCTTTCAAGAGTCATGCAATAAATACTTACAAGCAGTTAAAGTGTTGAGGAAAAGCAAATGTGAGACTGGAGGGGACAAGTGGCCCTGGGCTACTGGAGCCCCTTGGCCATGACAAAGCATCAGAATTGATACAGATTGCAGAGGGGAGTCATTGTGATGTAAAAGAGGCCCTACAGAGGACAAAATGATTCTGGGCATCTGGGGTGAGGGGCGTAACAGTAAGGGATAAAAACATTAAGGCATGAGCAGAGGTAAGAAGTTTTTAAAATAAATTGAGTAGCGAGAGATCAGAAAAAACAGACAGAGCAGTAATAGGAAGACAGTGGCAGTGGAAACTAGGAAGTGTTCAGACTTATTAAATGTATCCAGCCGTAAAACAAGAAAAGGAAAAGGAAGTTATGTTCTACTGTAAGGGCCTATTTAGCCAGAGCGGCCCCACCCTGGTTGAGCTGCTATTTTGTTGTAAAACTTAAATTGACTCTGCCCCCCCCTCGCCACCCCAGGGGAACTTACTTAAAAACAAGTCCCAAAAACCAGTCCCAGGTAACAAAGTCCAAATACAAGGGTGGGTCAGGCCAGGTGGAGGTATTCAATCAGTGGGGGTGCATACTGTCTCCTAGCGACCAAAGAATAGGGCTCTGCCCTTTGGGCACCTTCTGGGTGCCAATTCTGACCAAGGTGATAGGCTGATTCAAATGTCTACTAGGGTAAATTGTAATTCAATTGGTCACCTAGCATGACTGTGCAGCTTTCTCTGTGTGTTACAATTTCATTGGCCACCTGTGTGTGGCCAGGCCCAACCACATGGCCTTTGCTCTATAAAAGTTAGTCTGTGAACCAGAGAGGGGTCGCCCTCTCTGTAAGGGGTGTCCCCAACTGGTCAGTTTGACGGTAGGTTTGATTCTTGATGCTTGGCGTGAAATAAAGCTTTGCTTGATCTTCGCTTTGTATCAGTCTTGCTCCTTTAATCACGGACCCATTATTGGGGGACCCAACACTACTGAGAAGACAGAGGTGATGAGATCCAGGTAACACAGGGTAAAGTTAGAATTGAACTAAAGGCAACAAAAATATAGGAAATCTCCCCAAAATCCAAGAAGAAAAGGGAGAAAGATAAAAAGCTATTGCAAGAAATGTGGGCTTATAGTAGGTTTGCTTAATGGAAGAAATTATATACATATAGTTGCATAGAAAAATTTTTTTTTCATCCCTTACTCTCATACTCACCGTTCTTCTGACATCAAATGCACACATTTTCCACATCAAGCAATTCTGACACTAACAACTTGGAGTTAGTATAGAGCCCAAAGGTTAAAGTCTCAGCCCCCACCCCACCCTATCTTTGGATTCATTCCTCTGCTAGAACAACTTACAGAACTCTGAGAAAAACGTTTACCAGTTTATTATATAACAGATGCTATGACAAAGGATACAGATGAATGACCAAAGGAAGAGACACATAGAGCAAAGTCTGTAATGGTTCCAAGTGAGGAAGTTTCTTTTCCCATGGAGTTGGGGTGGGCCATACTCTGAGCACATAGATATGTTCACTAGCCCAGAATCTCTCTGAACTTTACATTTCAGAGATTTTAATGGAGGCTTCATCATTAACTCATTCTCTAGCCCCCTCCCCTTCATGGAGGATAGGGAGGTGTGGTGAAAAGGTTGAACTTCTACCTACAGTTTGGTTTTTCTGAGAGCCAACCTCCATCCTAAAGCTATCCTGGAACCAACCAAGAGTCACCTCATTAGAATTAAAGATTCCTGTCACTTGGGGAACCCCAAGGGTTTTAGGAGCCCTATACCAGGAACTGGGGTCAGAGAGCAATACGTGTATTTTCTGTCATTTCACAATGTTTTGATGGAATGAGGAAGAGCATTTAGAAAGGAAAGTTTGAAAATGAGGAGAAACGGAGGATAACTGGCAAACAGAGGTACATCCAGAGCACTGGTGGACAGATTGAGTTTAGACTGAAAGAGACATTATTTCCATTCTAGAAGAAACCAACAAGGCAAGTATGGATTTAGATTCAACTAAATTTGTAACGGGAGCACAGAAAGTTAGACACATTCTCAGTGATTCAGAAGAATAAAATATTCCACTGAGTGTGAACCAAAACAGAGTAAGAGTCAAAACTGAGTGAAGAAATATAAGATTAATCTCTCAATGATACAAGGCCACAAATTGGTATTGGAAGGCATAACTGTGTGATATTTTCCAGGGAAGTTTGTAGTAATGAAGAAGGTGAATTATTGTATTAGCTCATGGTTGGAATTTGACAATTGATTTGGTTGGCCCTTTTGCCATAGGGCCATTAATGAAGGAATGGGGAAAGGATTAATTAAAGGAATGTACCAGATGGATCTAATCTGGGAGAGAAGGAAGTGGGGCATGAGGAGACTGACAGTTTGGGTTAAGAGACTGGAAAACCTAGAAGGGTCAGTAAAGACTGCAGAAGAAGTAACTGTGTTAGGACCCTGGAAGCATGGAAACATAGGAAGTAATAAGAGAAACAGATATTTAAATTTAAAACTTTCCAAGGTGAAGCAGTTGTGAATATCATCTGGTGGTATTTATTAAAGTGGATTTAAGATAGGGGCATCTGGGTGGCTCTGCTGGTGATGCGACCGATTCTTGGTCTTAGCTCAGTTCATGATCTCATGGGTCATGAGATCAAGCCCCCACAGCAGGCTCCAATCTCAGTGCAGAGTCTGCCTGAAGAATCTCTTTGTTTCCCCTTCCCCCCATGCATGTGTGTGCGCTCTCTCTCAAATAAATAAACCTTTAAAATGGATTTTTAAGTCCTCAAATGAAGTAGAAGGAATGAGGTAGTTGAAGACAGAGAAACTTAGGTTTTAGGGTTTTGTTTTGTTTTGGATAGCTTGTTAACATAAATGAAATCCTTCAGAATAATAAAAACACTTAAGAGTTGAGGGAACACTGAGCCTGGTTCCACATTTTCCAGTATAGTAAGGAGTATACTCCAAAGAGATGGCAGATGAAAGAACTTGGGAATGAACCAGATGTGATATATCCAAATAATGTAAGTCCAAAAAGCAGAAATTTTAAAAAGTGCCACTGAGAAGCGCAAGGACTCCAGTCTCAACTCCTAAATCTAAGGATGTTAAAAAATGAGCTACAGATGAATATTTATTATATGTATACATGAACAAGCAAACTTCATTTAAGGTATGAAACTGAAAGAATTCTAGATGGTGATATTAAAGCAGGCACTTGTGATGAACACTGGGTATTCTATATAAGTGATGAATCACTAAATTCTACACCTGAAACTAATATTACACTATACGTTAACTAGTTGGAATTTAAATAAGAAAGTAAAACTAAAAAAGATAATAATAATAACTTAAAATATTTTTAAAAGAGCAAGCTTTTATTGAGTGATCACTATGATTCAAGTTTACACTAGGCACTTCACACAATAACTTAATTTTATCCTTTGAAAACCTCTCTGAAATAAATACCAGTATTATACCCATTTTGCAGATGACATTAGTAAAACACAGAGAGATTACATAAAGACCCTAAAGTGCTTAAGTTGTGGAACCAACATTTTAAACTGAGCAGTTGAAGTCCAAAGTGTACACATTAAACCTGTTTTCTATGCTGATTTCCAAGCAAAGAATAATAAAAAGAAGATGATCTGTTTTGGAATGAGGATTCCAAGAGACAAAAAGGAACAATTTGGAAACAATATTAGTTTGATTATGCTGAGATCATAAGTCCCAAATCTCAGGAAACCCACAAAAGTTTATTTCTCCTTCCCATTGTATGTTGATTATGAGTTGCCTAAGGATTCATTTCCCATGAGTGGGCTCATGGATCCACCAATCTCTAGAATATTTTTCTCTGATGTTGCAGAGGATACATTATTTTTGGATGAACTTATACCTACAGTGAATTTCTTTCCCCCAAGAAGTAACACGTGCTCCTTCTCCTTATATTCCATTGGCCATAAGCAGTCATATGACTGACTAATAACTCACTAAGAGAACAAAAAGTAAAGACATTTTATTTGCCATGAAGGCAAATAACTGGAAATACTAAGAAATATATGAGAATGGTTACTGTAGGAACAAAGAGAGCAGTACTAACGACTCTCCACTATTTCCTGTTTGAGACTGAAAATAATGAGAGTTGATATCAGGATAAGTCATTGGGAAGGGATGTATAGTTGAAATAACTTTTTCTTTAAGTAGTGATCAAATACAACAGAAACTCAGAGCTGTCTAGAAGAATCGACCTTTGGTGAGAATTAAGTGCATTCATAAACGTCAAATCACAATGCCTGGCACATAGTCAAGGGCTCAACAGATACTGCCAATTATTTATAATTTGCTAAGTGATAAGCAAATTACTATGTTTTTTAAAAAGTGTTTATGTTCAAGTATTTTTAATAAGTAAGATTGGTAACTTCTCATCAAGAACTTAGAAGAGTTCACTATTACAACCAGTTTATTATGACATATTAATTAATAGCTATTAGACATATTTTTCTCTTTGTCATCTCAGCCAAGCTTCTTTTAAGAGTTGTCTGTGCTCACATCCCACTTCTTCTTTTCACTGTTCAACAGTTTGTACTCTAGCTTCCTCTCCATATCTTCACTGATGGTATTATCAGTGAGCATCTTAAGTATACTCTAGACCCAGCACAGAGCCCAATACCTTGAAATCATGACCAGAGGTAAAAATCAAGAGTCAGAGGCTTAACCTGCTGAGCGACCCAGGCACCCTGAAGATGCCATTTTTACAGATCAAAAAAATAATTGAATTCAGCAATTTCATATGGTTCGATCTAATGTAATAGATCTTTTATTAACTGGTTGGTGCTTTCCTTTCAGCCTCCAGTCTTGACACATTGCACATCTTCCCATACAGATGCAGAGAATGGGAGAAGTGGAATCACAGAGGAAAACGGTGAGTTTTCTTTTAGACATCCTAAATTTGAAGAGCCTTTGGAATATCCCAAGGAAGATAGATATCTAATAGTTTTATAGGTAAGGAAAATGTGGGCTGGAACTATGTGCTCGGGTATTATTATTATATGAATTGAAATTGAAACCCAGATGTATAAGCTCAAGGAATTCTGTATAATGAGAAGGATAGAGGGCTAAGGATGAAATTTAAGGACTATCAATATAGAATACTTAAGATTATTTCTCTTGCCCTTCCCCCCTACTAATGATCTCTCTCTCTCTCTCTCTAAAAAAAAAAGAAAGATGGAAAGAAAGAGAAAAGAAAAGGAAAGATTCTCCCTCTCCCTCTGCTCCCCATCTCTGCTGGCATGCTCCCTCTTTCTTTAAAAAAAAAAAAAAAAAAAAAAAAGCAGCTTCTTACAAGGGCAATTCATTGAATTCATGGGAATTCACTGAATCATTTTTGTGTGAGAGTAATATTATCTAATTTACATTTTAGAGAGAACCTCTGGTGTCAGTGTGAAGAACAGACAGGTGTGGTTATGGCTATTGAGTGAAATGAAAAATTTGAAGATGTTTGGGGGGTAGAATCAACAGAGATTGGCAGATAGCCATGGAAGGGGAAGGATGCAAAGAAAATATATGAGAACAATGGAAAATGAATGCATTCAACAACAAAAAGGATATTGTCATCATTCAATGAACTATAGAGTGTTAGAGAAACAGGTTTAACATTCAATATCATAAAGCTCGTTATTAGGCATGAGGGACTTGAAAGTGGAGATTTTTATTACGGAGTTGGATATAAGGCTCTGAATTTACATCAAAAGAGCTAGAACCTGAAACCTATGAGATTCTTATTACTGAGCCATTCACATGTGGAGAAACTGAAATTAAATTAACAAATCCTGACTAGTTTTTGTTGTTGTTGTTATCCAACGGTGACTGAGGATGCAAGATGAGCCCATTTTGCTATGCAAAGATGGTTGAGTAGATTCCAATATTGCAAGACAAAACCATGTCCTTGCTGCAATGCAATCATCCTATCCTTGGTTGTTGGGGGTTCCCTAATGATTTTATCATCCCCATAAGTGATTTCTCCATTGATGGGAATAAAGAGAGGTCTTCTCTGCAATGCCTCTTCTTTGTGAGTCATAAAAAAGGACATGTCTATTCCTTATTGAAGTGTAACAGAGGCAACTAAGTATCCTCTTTCAATATTGTGATTGCTTCTCTTCCCTGGTAAATTTCAAGTGGCTTAAAGATAGTGATCTCATCTAAATCCTTGCACCTAGCAAATTAGAGTATATCAAATAAAAATTGTTGGATTATGTTAATTCCACAAATGATGTAACATATTCAGGTAATACAGAATACTTATTTTACAAATCGGAAAGGGAAATTTTAATAGTGATTAGAAGTAGAAATACGAACTCATTTTTCTGTTTTCATAATGCATGTAAAATTTGAGTAAAGAAAGTGTCACATTTATTGCCTGTTTGCTACCAGATCCATTTCTCATCCTTTCCCTGCCCATCCTCATATCATAGGGTATTCTATTTCAGGCTTTCTTGACAACTGGTTTCTAGTCAATTCAATTCATGGGAGGAACTGGTAGAAGATTGTGGGACAAGAGGATAAGTCGGGCCATTGATTCTTTTTCTTCTTTGTCTTTGTCTTGATCTTCATCATGTCTTCATTCTGTCTCCCTCCTCTCACTCTTCTCTGCCATTGATGCCATCCCCAACAGTAGACACTTTTCTTCCATGGCTCTAAGAACATGATTCCAGTGCCTTTTGGATAGCCCCTCCCATATTGTCCCTATCTTCTCCAAGGTAGACTCAGTTCTTGGACTCTGTGACACTATCTCCTCTTTTGGTTTCCCAGACCAACAGACACAGAAGCTTCTTGCTGTAGCTAGCATCTTGGATGCCTCTCGTTTTTGTTTTTGTTTTTGTTTCTGTTTTTTTGGGGTTTTTTTTTTTTTTTGGTTTTTTTTTTTGTGCATTACTTGTACAACCAATTACTTGTATATTTCTGTTTAAAATATGTAGGGCAGTTTCTGATTTTTTCTTCACACTTTAACTAACAAAAATACAAAAACAGTCTGAAGAATAATGATGGATTTATGGGATTAGAGAGGCTAGACTAAGAGAAATAGCAGTCCTAGTATTCTGTGCAATCCAACCACAGCTAGATTCTTTGATTTAGTTCATTTTAAGATGAATATATTGAAGCAGAGTGTCTAGAGTAGGATGACTCTGTTAATGAGGGATATAGACCTCACTACACAAAGCAAAATAAAAGTATTAGAGTGTAGATACAAGAATCATTTCAACTATTGAAGGTATGGTCACACTGAAAAAGAAACAAATATAGTTTACATTGTTCTGTGGTGAGAAATAAAGATTATGAATGAACACCAAAAAAGGAGCCTTCTAAATAAACAAACAAAAATGGATGGACTGCTTCATCGTCAGTCACTGAAAATGGCCAAGTGTAGGCTGTGGGGCTATTTTCAAGAGAGTCTTACACGTGCATGAGACTGTGCTGGATGATATATAAAATCTTTTCTAAATTAGAACGTACACGGCATACAAATACCAAATGCATGACCCATAAAAGAAACAATTGATAAGCTGCACTTCATTGAAATTAAAAACTTCTGCTCTGGGAAAGGCAAAGTGAAGAGAATGAGAAGATAAGACACAGACTGGAAGGAAATATTTGCAAAAGACACATCCGGGGCACCTGAGTGGTTCAGTGGGTTAAAGCCTCTGCCTTCGGCTCGGGTCATGATCCCAGGGTCCTGGGATCGAGCCCCATGTCGGGCTCTCTGCTCAGTGGGGAGCCTGCTTCCTCCTCTCTCTCTCTGCCTGCCTCTCTGCCTACTTGTAATCTCTGCCTGTCAAATAAATAAATAAAATCTTTAAAAAAAAAAAGACACATCCAATAAAGCACTCTATCAAAAATATACAAAGAACTCTCAAAAATTAACAATAGGAAATGAACTACCTGATTTAAAAATGGGCCAAAGACCTTAACAGACACCTCACCAAAAAAAATATACACATTGAAAATAAGCATATCAAAAGATGCTCCACATCATGGGTCATCAGAGAAATGCAAATTAAAGCAATAATAAAATAATATTACATACCCATTAGAATTGCCAAAATCCAAACTACCGACAATATTAAATGCTACAACACCAAATGAGGAAGTGGAGCGCTAGTAATTCTCATTTATTTCTGGTAAAAATGGGAAATGGCATGGCTACTTTGGAAGACAATTTGGTGGTTTCTTACAAAACTAAACATAATCTTACCATACAATCCAGCAAGTGCACTTCTTTATATCTACCCAAAAGAGTTGAAAACTTACATCCATCCATACAAATACTTACACATGGGTGTTGATAGTAGCTTTTTTCATAATTGGCACAACTTGGAACCAGTGAAGAGGTCTTTGAGTAGATGAATACATAAATGTACTGTGGTACACCTAGACAATGAAATATGATTCAACACTTAAAAAAAAGAGCTATCTAGCCATGGAAAGACTTGGAGGAAGCTTAAATACAAATTACTAAATGAAAGAAGCCAATCTGCAAAGGTTATATATTGTAGCCAGTATCTATCCATACTGTATAGATTCCATCTATCTGACATTCTGGAAAAGACAAAACTGTGGACACAGTGAAAGATCCATAGTTCCCAAGAGTTGGGGTGGGGAAGGATGACTAGGTGGGGCGGGATGTCTGGGGGGGGCACATAAGATTTTTAAGGTAGTAACAATATTCCATATGAAAATGGTGAGTACCTACCATTATACATTTGTCCAAACCTATAGAACATATAACACTTAGTGAGTCCTAATATAAACTGTGGACTTTCAATGACAATGTCCCAATGTAGGTTCATCAATTGTGACAAATGTACCACTCTGGTGGGGGATGCTGTTAATGAGAGAAGCTATGTATATGTGGGATTAGGACATATATAAAAAGTCTCTGGACCTTCCTCAATTTTCTGTGAACCTAAAACTGCTCTAAAAGATTGAAGTGTTAAAAAAAAAAAAAAAAGTCCATGGTTTACCCTCTCTGCAACCAAACCAGCTAAAGTAGCAGAATGAGATCACAGTATCTCTAAATTAAGGAAGGCCTAAAATTTCCTCAGTTTAAAGATACTTATTTAATCGAATAAAATTCAGGGCCATCCACCCATTTCCAAAGCTCCTCACAGTTGGCAATTTACATTTTCAAAACTAAGATATGGCTTATTTTATATCATGTTCTTCTCAAAATAGGCTCTGACGATTTGTAGCATGTATTTTGGGTGGAATTTATCAAGAAGGCTGCTATTTCAATAGGATTGATACTTGCCCATCTGGGTAAATCCATATCACAACCACTTGCTGATAGACATATTTTTATATAAAACCTAAATCTTGTTTTACATCTATAGATTTTCTTCACCTCGCTTTCTCCTTGATTTTATCCCAAGTATTTTGAAAATGTTCCAATTTTGACATCAATCCAATTGCAGAGAACTCTAGCATAAAATGAAGAAAGACAAATGAAAAGAACAGCATTAACCATATAAAACGTACTCATGCCACATTTATAAGGCAATCAGAGAAAACATGCCTATATACCCAAGAGATGCAGTCTTACATGTGTAAAAATCCAGCTGATAAAGGAATAAATGTTTCATTTATATTTTCTTTTTTGTTAAAAGAAACTAAAATCCAGATGCCATTAAATTGCTATATTTGTCCATGATTGAAAAAAAATTTCCTCAAGTATCAATTACAATGAACATACTTAAATCTATTTTCTCAATACCTTTATTATAAATATCTTTCTTCTTTGGGCCAAGACACATATACAAATAAAGTATTTCTATCTGCTGCATCTAACATCGAATGATAAAATCATCCTTGAAACTCAGTGGCTTAAACTAATAAGCATCTACTCAGCTTACAAGCACATCAGGCTAAACTTGTCTGGGTTGGGCTCAGTTGGACTCATGTATGTGATGGTTAGCTAGCTATAGACACAGCCATGACTAGGTCATTTGTCTTCTATCATCCAGCAAGGTAGCTTGAGCATATTCGAAGGGCAAAAGCAGAGAAGAAACAAAGCAAATAAAAATTTGCAAGTGCCTTTTCAAGAAGTCCTTTGCTTCAAGTTTGCTACCAATCCATTGGCCCAAAAAGGTCACATGGCCCATCACAGAAGCAGTATGGAGGGTACAACTAGTGGTTGTGAAGACAGCATGACTAGAAAAATGGGGGCCATCAATGGCACAGAAAATGAATAAAGAAAATATCCCTACGTGTAAAATTTATGTCATTACACATGTAGCATAGTAGCCTATCTATTAATTGTATAAATTGGTAACCTATCTAATAATTAGGTAAATCCCTTTATCTGTGCTGATCCACATGTTTCTACTGAGTAAAAAATTAAAAACAGATGCCATCTATTTACCATATTTTCCTTGACTATAACTTTAAATAGTCCATATTAATAATTTGCTGGTGAACTTAGTTATTTACATTTACTCTACTTGATTTCTTGACTGTAAGAGCCTTTTTACTTTCAGCCCAACGAATAAATAAAATCACAAATCCCTTCCTGGTGTGCTGTTGGTTTAGCTGGAGAGCTTCTGCCCTTGACTTGGGGTATTAACTATTTAAGTCAATAAGCAAAATTTAAACATACCAAATTGTCCATAGCCCATGGTTGGACCTTTGGCAAACATAATGCAGCAATTTAAAGATGTTTATGGAAATAATTATTGCTGACTGAATACAGAGAATTATTTGTCATCAACTTTTGCTTTCCATACTTTATCTCCTTCTCAGGAGTAAGAGATGACCATTATGTGGTCATATATGGAAAAATTAGTAGTCAAAAGCCCTTACCCCTTTACCAAATAAGTTTTTAAAAATATTTTTTTCAAAAAATTATAGAATAAACAATCCAAGTTGTGCCTTCCCACACTTCTGAAATAACTGAATAGGTTATGTTATAAAAAGTAGGCAATATTAAAGGTCTTTTATTTCCCTCTTCAAAGAGGCTCTTCAGAGAAGAAGCTAGCTACTGTAGTAGATAGAAACCAAAAGACTATTTCATGTGAAATTTCCCTTTTGTTTTACTTTCCTGGATTCAAAAGGATACTCATATATTGGCATGAATATCACTTGTCTCATTACAAGTAAGTATCCAAACAAATGAGCACATTTTAAAACAATGAAGAGTGTACAAAAGTTCAGTCTTCTGGAAAATGTTTGAAAGATACTGTGGATTTTTCCATTTACAGAAGCTTATTGTTATTTTCCTTTCCACATCTGCAATTCATTTGAATGACTTCCCGACAATTCAATGACTAAAGGTGCCAAAATGTTGCTCCTGATAATTCTCAAGCAACTTCTGCTTTTAGATAAAACATCTTTAGTACATAGAGAGGTACTTAGTTCCATGAGAACCTGTATTCAGATTCCTACCTTCAAAGCCTTGGTTTTGGTGAACCTATTTTGTGAAAATATGATGCACTGACAGTTAGAGGAATGACAGTTGAAGTTCAGAAGGAAACTTACCTAATCTTTAGTTTGCATTCTCAGACCCACTGAATGCAGGAGGCTAAGATCAGTTTAACCTGGGTCTCACAAAGATTGCTCTAAGCCCTAGCTTCCTCACCTGCTTATCATTTTTATAAATATTGTTATGACATAAATGTCCCAAAGTTTACTTACCTAAGAAATAAAGGTCCATGGAAAACCATTCAGTAAAGGATAGTATTCTGTGATATAAATCCCCAATCTCCTTTCGTAAATGTAGATTTTTGCATTTTGAATTCCCTAAAAGGAGGCACACCTATATTTCTAGAATGAACAACCATAGAACTTCCTTAGTTTAGGGGCATAAAATGTAAAAGTAAAGGTGTTTTTGTCCCACTGGCACAGATGCTTTAAGCTTTAAAAGGACCTCCTATTTCCTAATCCCTCTCTCCATCTTCTTGCCAAGCTCTCTGGAAATCTGAATTTTGGACACCCTCCAATACCACATCTCATCCATATGCCTGCCCCAGAGGAAGACATTCCACAGGCTCTTTCCTTCACTCTATGAATGATTCATGTGTTAAGATCTTAAATACTAGCTGAAGCAAGAAACTTAATGGCTTAAAAACCTGATCTGACGTCAAAGAAATGTGCTGTTTTAGTGACATGCTCCCAAGGCTGGTTATTTATCCTTGTACAATCCAATCAGAGAGCTCTTTATTAGGCAAGGAGAGGGTTTGACAGTGCCCTCTTCTTGAGATCTTTTCTGAAGCATTTCTGATGAGCCCGTCAGCTCTGATATCAAAGTTGGGGAACGGACTCTTGCTGACAACAATATATTTAAGTTTACACTGGGAAAAGTAAGTGGAAAGTTAATTCAATTATTTTCCTCCAAGAAAAATAAGCCATACTGAAAAGTTACTTTCACCACCGACAGCAAGATCACAAATTAAAATGCCTTCAGGGAGAAGATATTAACTAAGATCAGCTAGTGGACAAGGGGGAAATGGTAAAACTAGAGTGCTGTCCTGTGGGAAAGCAGGCTGCCCCTACGGAGATGCAGGTCAAGGGTTTTTAAGTGAGCACACAGAATCAGAGTTGCTAGAACTTCCAGAACTTGAATAGAAACTAGAATCTTCAGTCTTATGTGAAATCCCCTGACTTTAAACATTGGCAATTAATTCAGACAAATGTAAACACTGGGTGAGCCAAACATACACACTGATATGCTAGACTTGGCCTATTCTGACAAGTTTGCAGGCTTTGACCTGTAGCTATACTTCCCATTACGTTATTTAAAAGGGTTCAAGAATTGTGGCCAAAAAATAAAATGGAGCTCAGATTCGTTAAGATATCAGTAACGCTCTGTCACGATACCATAAAGTGGCAAGAAAATAATTTCACTTTGTGGAACAGGGCAAGAGTATCGGTCTTCAGTGATAGTTGGTTTTGAGTTAAAACCTTGGCTCAAACATCTCCTAGCTGTGGGAATGAGAGGATGTTACCTAAATTCTCTAAACTTCATTTTGCGAAATGGTGATAAAAATATTCACTTCATGCAGTTGCTAGAAGAAGATAGTGTGCTATTTATGTGAATTTCATAATTACATAGTTCCTAGCACATAGTAAGAGCCATTGATATCAGTACAGTTTTGATGATCACTTATATACTTAATCTATATAGGTTATTTAGGAAACTAATTGTGTTAGTGAATATTACCAAACCAAATAATGGGCACAGTTCGAATTCTAATACTTTTAATCCTTACAGCAATCCTCTGAAATAGGTTCTATTTTCAACTCCACATTACACATAAGGAAACAGGCGAGTATGCCTGATTGACATACTCAAGATCACACAAATAATAAAGGGATAGGCTGAGGCAGAGCAGGACTTCACAAAGGTGACTGTCTCCTGCCCCTAAAGTCTTAACTATTACACTAAATTAAAAAGCATGCTATATTCAAATTAATCTTTGAAATTGTTCTGTTCAAACACACACACACACACACACACACACAAACAGACAACAGGTCCAAAATGGAGTCATTTGTGCTAAGCTCCATGTCACCAAACTGGAATTTAATACATAACTTAATTACAGCTTCAGCCTCCTTCAGGATTGGAATGTTAAACCAGTCAATCTGGAGTTACCTGGTCAATGCTAGTAAGGCTATTAGCTTAACAGACCCCCTTGTGTCTTCTAAAGAAAGGTGATCTTGCCACAATCAACTCTTTGCTAGTAACTACCAAGTCCCACCCGCTTCTGCCTATAAAAATTTTCATTTTGTACAGCTCTTCGGAGCTCCTTTCTTCCTGTAGATGGGATGTTATCCAATTCATAAATTCTTGAATAAAGCCAATAAGATCTTTCAAATTTACTCAGTTGAATTTTGTTTTTTTTAACAGTTCCAAGCTATAAAGGTCTTAGAATTGGGAAAGGCATTTCAAGGAGGAGGAGATGCATTCTTTTCTGACTGCAAAAGACCACCCCAAGCAATTCAATGTAGATTTTTTTTTTAAACTAAAAAATCCAGATTTATTTTAAACAGTGCATGGTAACCTCTGGAAATTACACAAATCTCTCTCTATATATGTGTTTCTATGACTTCAAATCTCTTTGCCTTGGTATAAATTGAATCAATCTTTATATGAGTAATTTGTAATTAGTTAATAGAAATTCTTTGATAGTATTTATGTATAATTAGTTTTGTTTAGAAAAAATACCAGAGCCTGATTATACATTTGTTGAAGGCAGAAAAAAGTGTCTTTTTTACATAAATTTACATCACTTAACACTTTAAAAATTTGGGGTGGACTAGCCAGCTCCTAGTTCCTCTCTTTTTGCTATCGGAAACTCAATCCCACCTTTTCCTATCATGAAAGGAAAGGTGAGTTCATTCCTAGCTCCAGAGATAGATCTTGGTTTGTCCACAAATGGCTTTTCCCTGGTGTTTTCAACTGATTTAGAGGCAGGCCCTTGACCTGAGTTGGCCCAATCATACTAATGGGAAAGACTTGCCTTCAGGGCTTGACATAAAAAATTTGTCTCTCTGGCTCTTGCTGCTGGGAATAAGGCCTGTAGGGTCAATTGACATAACAAACCAACTTCCTCTTCCAACTACAAGAAGGACTGGCTTCAGAATGACGTCAACACTTAAGACAGCAGAGTAGAAGGTCAGAAAGAAGCAAGAGTTTTCACAAAATTATTGGATTAGAATCCACAGACGATCTTGTTTTTTAGTTTTGTGTGATAATAAGTCATCTTATTATCAGGGATTTATCATTAATAAATATTTGTAGAATTTTAAATCATTCAGTATATTTGTTCATTCTATTAACTCTGCCTGTGGGAAACCAAAGAACTCAGATCTTGTGGCTATAGCCCTGTTACCACCATCTTTCTTGTGGTCAGATGTGGTCAGAATATCTAAAGACAGACTAAATAGTCTCTACCAAGTTAGGCTACTAACCTTCAACCTTAGCCAGTGACAGTGACATGAGGTTTCTCTTCGTTCAAACTGATATGTCCACAACTGTAACTAATAACATCTTTTTCTTGGAGGCCAAAATATTTATTTCTGTTACTTAGTAAGTTCCTTGAAGTCAGAAATCACATTTGTAAATATTTGTCAAGTGCAATTAATGTTTTCTCACTTCCATTCAACTGAGATCAGAAACCAGAAAAATTTTCTTAGTCTTGTACAAAATAGAGGAAAGAGATATCCAAAGAGAAATTGTATCAATAATTCTTTAAGTTTAATCAGTGGTTCTTACCTTTAATAAGAACAACAGAATTATCTGTGGAACTTTTTAAAAAATATGTCTGCCTTCTCCCCATTCACAAAATTTATTTTCCATTGGTCTGAGATAGGACTTCGAGATTAGTAGTGGATTGAAGTGCCCAGGTGATTTTGATGGCAGCCCAGGCTATAACACAGCAGTTTAATTACTACAGTAGAAATCTCAAAGCTATATTACTCTTTCTTCTTCAGATGGACCTTCAGCAGAGTTGCTGTGTACAGATAACACATTTCTAATCTTTATAAGTATTTTTCAAAAAACTTAAGTAGTTCTTGGTATTACTGGATCATATTCAAACAATCAGTTATAACATCTGAGATACTGAATGGTTAATTGAACATCAAAGCTTTTTTTCAATTTTGAAAACACAGAAGAAATTCAGAGATTTCATGAAGATATTTCATGAAGATACAAAAAATACATTTTTGTATTCTTTGGGTAGATACCCAGTAGTGGAATTACATGATCATATGATAGTTCTATTTTTAAATTTTTTGAGTTTTTTAATTTAATTTTTTAACTATGTGAATTATTAAAAGAAATACTTTTTTTTTTTTAATTTGCTCATATTCCTGACAAAAATTTAGGAAAATGCTTTCAATGTAAATAAATGACCCAAAGAAGCTGAAGTGCAGATTGGCCTTTGAAATCATCTCGTTCAGTATTTCTCAAAGCACGGTCTTCAGCCCACTTGTATCAGGTGTTTATGAAAATGCAGCTTGGGGCCACCTTTTCTGATCTACTGAATCAGAATCTCTGGGACTGGAGCCCAAGAATGACATTTCCAATGAAACCACAGGTGATTGATTCTACCGTAAATTGATAAACTTTAAGCTTTGAGAATCACGAATCCCTATTCAAAAACTCTTGAAATCTTTCATCTTTTTTACATACTCATTTTTGGCCCACTGACACTCTTAAATTTGATTAGTTAAAAAAAAAATACAGAGAGAGAAGAAGAAGAAAGAAAAGAATGGGAAAAAAAAAAGAAGAAGAAGAAAATCCTCAATCTTCCCTAGCTTTGCAGGGATTCCAATAACCTGCATTTTTGTGACACCCTCTCCATTTAACCACATTACACTGTGAGCATACACTACACAAATATTTTTGGATTGGTTACTCAAGAAACAGCCACTTCAGAAATAGAAGACACACAAATATTCAGATCACAAGGTTGACATTTGTTTCTTTGAAATGTATAATACACACGCCGGCTCTCAAAAGCATTAAAAACTTAAAGACAACTGACGGAATGGGAGAAGATATTTGCAAAAGACATATCAGATAAAGGACTAGTGTCCAGAATCTATAAAGAACTTAGCAAACTCAACACTCAAAGAACAAATAATCCAATCAAGAAATGGGCAGAGGACATGAACAGACATTTCTGCAAAGAAGACATCCAGATGGCCAACAGACACATGAAAAAGTGCTCCATATCACTCGGCATCAGGGAAATACAAATCAAAACCACAATGAGATATCACTTCACACCAGTCAGAATGGCTAAAATCAACAAGTCAGGAAATGACAGATACTGGCGAGGCTGCGGAGAAAGGGGAACCCTCCTACATTGTGGGTGGGAATGCAAGCTGGTGCAGCCACTCTGGAAAACAGCATGGAGGTTCCTCAAAATGTTGAAAATAGAACTGCCCTATGACCCAGCAATTGCACTATTGGGTATTTACCCTAAAGATACAAACGTAGTGATCCAAAGGGGCACGTGCACCCGAATGTTTATAGTAGCAATGTCCACAATAGCCAAACTATGGAAAGAACCTAGATGTCCATCAACAGATAAATGGATCAAGAAGATGTGGTATATATACACAATGGAATACTATGCAGCCATCAAAATAAATGAAATCTTGCCATTTGCGACAACATGGATGGAACTAGAGCATATCATGCTTAGCGAAATAAGTCAAGCAGAGAAAGACAACTATCATATGATCTCCCTGATATGAGGAAGTGGTGATGCAACATGGGGGCTTAAGTGGGTAGGAGAAGAATCAATGAAACAAGATGGGATTGGGAGGGAGACAAACCATAAGTGACTCTTAATCTCACAAAACAAACTGAGGGTTGCTGGGGGGAGGGGGTTTGGGAGAAGGGGGTGGGATTATGGACATTAGGGAGGGTATGTGCTTTGGTGTGTGCTGTGAAGTGTGTAAACCTGGTGATTCACAGACCTGTACCCCTGGGGATAAAAATACATGTTTATAAAATATAAAAAATTAAAAAAAATAAAAAACTTATCAAAGACCCTACCATAGTAAAATAAACTCTTTCAAAATAATCACTAACATTATAATAATCACATAGTTTTCGATTTATAAAGCACTATATAAATCATTGCACAACACCCCAGGAGTAAATGTTAGTTTTAGATTGGTGACGTGACTTGTCTCACATCATGGAGCCAGTGTGTAGCAGAGGTGGAGATCCGCATGTTCACCCACTTCCTGATGGCTACTCTATTCAAAAGTAAGTATTTTCTCTCTCTTTTTTTGTCTAGCTGCCAAAAGATTCATTCTGTTCCCACTATGACAGCTTGTCCCTCTCCTGAGAACCACATAAGTAAACTTTCCTCCTTGTGGTTTTCTCAAAAGTGGGAGTAATAACCACAACTCCCTGTCATTCAAACAGAGGCATGTTTACTATTTTTCTCAAAGAACCTCCCTTACAACAGGAACTCTCCCTATAGAGCAAAGGTGAGGCTCATCTCTGGATTCAGAAGACATTTTGTGATTTCCCCCACCGCAAGCATTCACTTTTTTCTGTCCCTGTTGCCTCATTGCCACCAAAGATCAGCATTCCACCCCTATTGTCAGGAACTCCTTACCTATTGTTAGGAAATCCTTACCATACAAGTATATAGTTTCGCCTTTGCACTTCACATAAGGCATCAGCCAAGAGGGTACCAGGGCCATGGGAAACCTAGCCCAGGCTCCTCTCAGCCAGCCTTGAGTCAACTTAAGATGAGGATATCTTTTTGTAATTCATATATCCAAAGAAGGATATATTTTCAGAATCTGTCCATAAAGGGAAAACGCCTTTTCCTGAGATGCATGAAGACACTGTATATGGTGCTAGTGTCCCTGCCTATATGTATTCCAGAAAGGGGAGAAAGAAAGAAAGAGAGAGAGAAGAAGGAGGGAAGGAAGGAAGGAAGAAAGAAGAGAAAGAGAGAGAGAAAAAAAGAGCAAGCTAGAGTTTACAAGGCTAAGTTATATTCTGTTTTGTTTACCAGAGACAGTTAGACTATAGTTTGTGCAGAACTGGAAGTCTGCAATCAAAATCACATCTATTCCTTATTTATTGCCCAGTCCAAGCTTATGATGTTACTGCTTCTTCATTCATTGCATTTCATGTTAGGCATAATGAAATCAGGCTTTACCCAACTCCGGGCAGCCATAAAACTGAGATTTGCAGCTACCACTGCAAAGTCAGTGAGTGTTACAGGAGCTATGGATAAGAACAAGAGTAAAGAATCTATGTAAGAATAGGAAGCTCCGGAGTTGTATGCTCCCAGATCTTAGTGCCACATAATCCACCTGGGAAGCTTATGAAAAATGCTGATTCCTGGACACCCCAGATATCCTGATTTGGATCTGGGGTAGGGCCAGCTCTATCTCCAGAATTCTGTGAAGGGTAGGGCTTAGGGGAGGCCATCTGGTTGGAAGAGGAAGCTGGGAGCTTTGCCATCAGGCTATGTTTGCAAAGCAAGCACACAAGCACACTCTTTTTAACTTGGTGTGTATGTTACAGAGCAATATCGATATTAAAGTTTCCTAAATACACTTTTATTCACACTTTATGTAAGAATGATTAAATTGGCCATATTAAAAGTAATATTTTTTATTTGAGAATGGAAGGAGCCAGTGGAGATCAGGGTGGCTACAACTCTAGACACTAATTCTGAATGAAGCCCAGCCACCAGTTTTTTCAGCCATCAAGAGAGAAAATCCTTGTTTTTGCTTCATTCACTCATCACCATATTGTATTACCAGTGTGTGTCAGGCATCGTTCTAGGTAGGTTCTTGGACACAGTAGTAATAGTAATAATAACTGGTCAAAGTCCTTTCTTATGGATCATATTTTTATATACAGTCAAGGAAAGCATGCCATAAACAATAAACATAAGGTATCAAATAGTTATATGGTGTTTTAAAAAGTGTTTCTCATCTCTGAGAAACCATGATCTTAGGAAGCAATACATTCCTTACTCAGACACTGCCCTAATACACATTTAGACTCTTACTAGGGCATTCTCCTAGGAAGCCAAGTTAATAAAGCTAGAAGCAAACTAGATGTGCCCCCCTAGGCATCAAAATGAAAAAATGCTAAGCTTGCGTGAGTTTGGAGGGGGACATGTGTGTGTAACACATATAGGTATAAGTTTAAACACCTTGTAGACAGCTATCAAATCTTACCTACGCCTCTTGAGACTCTAACTCCTGTATTGTTTGCACCATACAAAGCTGCCTTTCCAAGCAGTTAAGCAAGACTCGTGGAATCTTTGAAGAGACCATTGTGAATTGAGCCAGTTACATGCCTAAACATTTATGAAGTTATCAAACACACATATACAAATCGATGTAGGATAAAAATAGCTCAATCATTCCTTTTCTCATATAGGAAGATGTGCAATTCATTTAGAAAGCTAAGGAGAGATAAAATGACTTTATACTAATTCCCTTAATTTAATCACACCAAATGTCAGGACAATGTCATTTAAAAGCCTTTAATGATTTTAAAACAAATGGTCCCTGTAGCAGGAAAATAGTTGAACTAACATTGCTAAAATTAATTTAATTTCTTTGGAATTGAAATATTAAACGAGCCCCACTCTATCCCATTTACTTTTCAAATAGTGTTAGAAAATACCTGAGGACCTCTGAGCAGAATCTAACAGAATCGTTTGCTCTGTTCATCAATTCAGTGAAACTGTAATTGTATGTAAGTTTAGTCCTTAGTCAGTTCTATTCGATACATAGAAATGAGTCTATTATCACTATGTATGTCTCTCTACAACCTTCCTTTGTGAAGATTCCAGACTCGATTTATCAACACCAGAAACTTACTTAGCATGGTTGTGTATTCTATATATATTTTTTCCAACGTTAATGTGAGTCATCATAGCATATCTCCTTAACCATATGTGCTAGAGCTAAGGACAGACAGTTATTTTAATATTCCTGGCCTAGAATCCTTCCCACAACAAACACATTTGATGCTCATACATGGTCCCTTTCTTGCCGACACTCACGCCTGTCAAAATGGCATGGTGCCTACTCAACATATGGACTGCTAGCTTTTCTCACTGGGGCACAGTTGCCAAAGAAAGATGGGTTAAGCTGGGCACCCTGCGTAGCAAAGCAGGTGACACTCCTCCCATCCTCCATCATGTGGCTGCAACCCCTCTAGCCACATGCCACACTCTAACCTCTCTTTTAAAAAGGAAAAGGAGAGAGACCTTTAACAGTATACCTTTTACTCTCAGACAGTTTCTACTTACTGCCTTTGATCTCACTACCTTTTACTCAAAGTGAGGAAATCTATCCTCTGCCAAAAGCACACTAAAATTTAAAAATCATTTGGAAGCACAAAGTTGTAAGAAAATTTGATAGCCAGCAAAGGCACAAAGTATATGTGTGTGCATGCATGTAAGCACACACATACATACATATACACACTTGCTCTCATGCGCTCATACACACACACACACACGGGAAATGTTTGTATTTTCCTCCCCCTGCTTCTCATTTTCCACCTAGAATAGACCAAAGCAGGGCAGCAACAGCAGTGCTAAGAATTGCAGAAAGAACTTAGCGATTGTTTAAGTCTTGCACAAATAGAGCTATCTCATTACGTTAATCCAATGAATCATTTCCTCCCTAACCAGGCTGCATCCTGTTTGGTTTGCAATTTTTATTTTAAAATTTCCAAATCAATTTTTATTTGTCCGAAGGAGTTTGTTTTGGCAATCACAGAAAGTATCAAGTTTCCCCAAACAAAGGCTTTCACTTCATCTCTTTGTGACTTCGTCATTCTATGGGAAACCCAAATAAGGTATTTGATCTGAATCTGACTTCTGAGTCCAGAGACCACACAGACTTTTGCCAAACAACTTCACCAAACGAGTCCATAAACTTAAAGATACCAGATTTAAATTGCAGCCTGGAGTTGTGGACCATGGGTTAGCCCGTTAATAATGACTAAAACCTGCTCTGAACCAGACACCTTTATAGAAATTACTTCATTTCAGGGTGCCTAGGTGGCTCAGTAGGTAGAAGCCTCTGTCTTCGGCTCAGGTCATGATCCCGGGGTCCTGGGATTGAGCCCCACATTGGACTCTGCTCAGCAGGGAGCCTGCTTCATCCTCTCTCTTTACCTGCCTCTCTGACTACTTGTGATCTGTCAAATAAATAAAATCTTAAAAAAAAAAAAAAGATATACTTCATTTCATCATGACTATATCTGTGCAATGTAGGAGCCATCATTATTTACATTTTAGGGATGTATAGATAATTGCCCAATAATCTCTGCATGGCACTATTTGCCACGGCTCCCTAATGATAAAAGTAGTTAACAGTAACGAAACTCTTATAGTGTACTGTTCTAAACAGCTTTGCATATTAGTTCATCTACAAAGTCACTAGGTAATCTTTGTCAATATCCATGATTTATTGCTAAGGAAAAGGGAACATTAAAAAGTTAACTGGTTTATCTAAGGTTACAGATTGTAAGTGGTGACCTTAGAATTGAAACCCAGCTAGTATTACTACAGAACTATCATTCTTTTTTTTTTTTTTTAAAGATTTTATCCATTTATTTGACACAGAGAGAGAGATCACAAGCAGGCAGAGAGGCAGGCAGAGAGAGAGGAGGTAGCAGGCTCCCCACTGAGCAGAGAGCCCGATGTGGGGCTCGATCCCAGGACCCTGAGATCATGACCTGAGCTGAAGGCAGAGGCTTTAACCCGCTGAGCCACCCAAGTGCCCCCAGAACTATCATTCTTGACCACTGCTCTGACTCTATTAAGTGAACTTAACATATATTCTGGTGAATCCCTTAGTATTACGCCTTGCTAATACCTCAAGGACTAAGACTCATGTTTCCTTTCTTTAAAGCACTGATTTCATTTTGCTTCTCCTCAGATCACAATTTCCTACTGCTCTGCATTTCCAAAAGAATAAAACCCAGATTGTCATCTTGATGTTCAATAGACTCCCAATATATCTTGGCTTCTATCAAAACCTTCAACCTGAATCTTCCAATTTGACCATTTTATACATTTTACCTGTGTGTTTTAACTGTGTTTCTTGATCCAAGATGTCCTTGCTATTTCTCCCTATCCATGCAAAGTCTACCCTTCAAACCCATCTCAAGTTCCAATTCTACCCTGAGTATCTCCTCCATCTAGTTCAACCCATAGCAATTTCTCTAACCACTAAATAGCTGGAGTAGTTCTCAATATACCACTTGTTCATAGGGCTCAGCCACATTGTAACCACAAGGCTTGCTCAGAATATTTATAACCTGCTATGTACTGTTTTTTGGTGTGTATCTGTAATCTCCCCAGTTAATATAAAAACTCTTTGAGGACATGGATAATGTCTTATATTTTCCTGGTATATTATAATAATAACATTTACCTGCCCTAGTTGTTGAATGATACCTGTCTTGATCGGTCTCCAATAATTATTTTTTTGACCATTACTACAATCTGTATTCCTTGTGAGTGACTCTTCTTAAGAGTATAGACTATATAGGGGTGCCTGGGTAGCTCAGTGGGTTAAAGCCTCTGCCTTCGGCTCAGGTCATGATCCCAGGGTCTTGGGATCGAGCCCCACATCGGGCCCTCTGCTCAGCAGGGAGCCTGCTTCCTTTCTTCTCTCTCTGCCTGCCTCTGTGCCTACTTGTGATCTCTCTCTGTCAAATAAATAAATTAAATATTTTTAAAAAATGACTATATAAAGCCTCAGTTACAGAGTTGGGTGTGATTACTTTACAAAAGGTTACTTTCTAACTAGTACCAACTATTTGTATCACTCTGGAAGGTCAGAATCACTGTGAAGGTAAAATAATTCCATTTCAATAGTAGACCTCTCAAAGATGAATCCCCCCCAAACATCATGTTTCACAAAAGAGCAAAAGTTTTTTTTTTTTTTAATTTCTTAATAGTTTGGTTACTTATGCAGGAAATGGAAGGCCATTATTTAATTTATTTCATCTTTTTTAACTTCATTATACCTGTCATTTGTATGAACAGATACACTGCCCCAAATGGAAACTTGTATTATACTGAGCACTCAAGTTTGTGCACTCAGGTCTTAACTTTTAATAGTCATTTGTTACTTAGAATTAATCTAAAAGTTCATTTAGTCATATGTGAACAAAATGTTAGCAGTATTCCTGGACTGGGTTTTCTGCAATTGTGCCAAGAGTTCAGAAAATTGACTAGTTGACTTTTCAAGTCTATTTCAACTCACTGATTCTGAGAATCCAGGATTCTTTGCCTGTCTACCCGCTTCTGGTTAAAGGCAACCACTTTGGTCTCATTCTCTCTCACACATTTTGGAAGGTCTCCAAGTGTAAAATGGTACAACATATGTAGCCTGCAAGCAGGGCAGGCATAAGAAACACCATAAGGATACACTAAAGCAAACTTCAAGCTGTGGAATGCTGGGAAACAATCACAGGCAACACACCAACTTGGCATAAAACAATCAGAGAATGAGGTGGCTCTTTTGAGCAAAAGCATAATACTGGCTAGGAAGCAAAGAAGGCCACAAGATAGAAATATTGTACCCAGCAGTCCATGCTGCTAGCCCAACGTGATCTTCAGAGGTACTAAGTGTGAAAGAACTGAGGGTCATTCTTTCATCCCATTTCATTCACATGCCTGAGAATACTACCCCAACAGCAGCCGCTTTGACTATCCTCACCTATCCATGCACACTCAATAAAACTTCTCCCCTTCTAGCAATTCTCTCCCAAGTGGAATTCCTAGTCATTCAGAGGTCACCTTTTCAACAATCCCTGATTTTTCCAGGAAGAATCAACAGCTCCTTTTTCTGCAATCTCTCAATATTTTATTGCATTTATATCAGTATGCAGTATTTATTTACTTTTGGGTCTGTCTTCCGGGATATACTATAAGCTCCTTCAGAGCAGAGACCATGTTATTTTTCACTATCACACCCCAAGTAACCACTATAGTGACCCACACATAGAAAGTACTGCATAAATGTCTGTTGGAAGGATAAATGAAGTTACTTATTTTTCCACCATTTGTTGATTCATTTATTAACTATTCATCAGTGTTTCATTTAGTCATTCAATAAATATTTATCAGTGCCTCTTATATACATTTTTCCAGACACTTAAGACATATCAGTGAACAAGAAACACACTCTTCCCCTTATGGAGGTTATATTTACTGAGAGGAGACAGAAAATGAACATAAACAACAAAAAAGATCAGACAGTAACTATACTTATTGTGGTGAGCATTTCACAATGTATATAATTGCCAAACCACTGTGTTGTATAATTGACACTAATATAATATTGTATGTTAACTATACTTCAATAAAAAATAAGAAGGATATCACTGATGTTGCATTATGATAAATAATGGGAAAAATAATACAAAGCAAGGCAAAGGATAAGGAATCTTAGACTCAATAAAGACTCAAGGAATTCTGAAATCGTCGCTGAATTTTTAAGGTGATGAAATTCCCAAGGATTCTCTATTTATCAACTCAATGAAACCTAAATTCTGTATTGCCTTTGTAAATGCTACCATCTTTGTCACGGCTGGTATGACATACTAAATAGGGAGAAATCTGTTAGGCTTGGGAAGACTAAGTAGGGAAATCTTAGTTTTTCTTCCCAAACAGACCCACCTCTAGACAAGACTTCAGTATGGTGGGGCAAAACCTCCGTTTCACAGGCTTTTTCTAGTTCCTGATTCATACAGGATTCCTTTCCTCTTTCCCAGTTATACTAATTCTTCGACTTCCATTCTCACATTTCCTATTTCTGACCTTAATTCCCAAATCTTGTGGTTCACCTATCTCTTTACCGCCATGGCAAATGCTCTGGACAGACCACCAGAGATGTCTCAGTCTTACAGCTCAGACTTCACCCATCACACTCTCAAATCAGCCCTATGGTTTTGGGAATTCTCTTGCATTCTCACTGACTCAGCCATTCCCAAAGTTTGAGACAGTCAGTAATAGCAGGTGAATATTGTCCCTTATTTTGCTTCCTTCCTTCTTACTTTGCTCTTTTAAGCTGTTATGTCTGTATCTATAATTTCGTATACAAAGCTCATAAGAAAATAGTAAATCTTACTTTGTATCTAACTTTATTTATTTAAAATAATTATCCTATGATCTTCTATGTGTGAAATAAGGGTTTTTTTGGAGTATAATTATACTATAACAAATATCTTAACTGTGCATCATTTCATAAATACGTGCATTTTTCAGCAGAGAGAGCCTGTAGTCTTCATCAAATTCCCAAGTGTGTCAACTACATATATTTTTAAATGTTAAAAACTAGTATTTAAAAAAAAATCAACTCGCACAAACCAGAAAGAAAAGACTTTTGAAATGATATTTAAGCATGGAGGACAATACATACGCATCCTAAGAATAGGTAATGTTGAAAGAGACCACCGATCAACATTAACATACATGTTGGTCAATGATCTGTGTCAGTTAAAATATCTTAAAATGCCAGCCGAAGAAACAAATACACATTCCCATTCTTAACTATATATTTCTTTATAAAAGTTTAAATAAAAGAGAAGGATCTTGGGTATAGGACATCTACATGAGACACTTCAACTAATAGCATTGATGAATAGTAACCTTATCATAGTATTTTAAAAATGTTTGCATACATGAATAGGGATGTAAGTGTATCCTTTAATTGTAGAAATATATATATTAAAAACACCAATGTAATTGTTTCAGAACCCTGGGCTTGTGTGCCTACTTTCTATTCCAACTTTTGCCTGAGGCTCACTCCACGAATCTTGGGAAAATGACTTAGTTCTTCTATCTCCATATTTTTCCCCATACAGTCACAACCAGCCACTTGTAAATTACTTATTTTTAAATCTATTCAAAGCAAATTTTTAATCTCAAGCCATTTTCCATTACTACTCAAGATATTCCATTCAATACCTCATAAGAACCCCATCAGGAGATGCAAATTACTTACACTATTATCTTAAGAACTGCTAAGTGAAGTCAAAGAATCAATCAGTAAGTCACATAAAATATGTCCTATAAACAGATATAAAATAATTTGAAATTATGTTTTTGTTGTAGTAACAATTCCATTAATGTTCTTTACTAGAATAGGCAGCATTCAGCAAAGGCAATGTGTGAACCTTAGGGTATTGTACAAGAAGGTCAAGTAAGTTTGAAAGGAAAACAATCAGCCCTGTGTTTATATTTATATTTACTTTCTTATATCATACTCTTTGTTTCCTATATGTTTTATATATGTTACAATATAATGCAAACTATACTGTTTTATAATATACTAGATACTAGTTTACACTAGTCTATATAAATATATTAATTTTAAATATACCATATGAAAAATATTACTATGTTATTAATAAATTATTAATATAATATGAAATATATGGTCTTGTGCTGTAATGTGATGATTAAGGATTCACTCAAAACACAGATAAAACTCTTAAGATAGAGAAGCACACGGGGTAAGAATAATGTTTGCTGCAATTACTATTGATATCTGTGAAGTGGGATTTTAACATAACATATTGTAGGGTTGTTAAAGAAAGGATTATGCTGGTTAGCATATGGGTGAATATATACTTCTTTAAAAAGAGCAAGGAACACTCGGAGGTCTCCAGTTGAGAAAGGAGAAATAACAGAGGTACATGCCCCTCTCTTAAGTGGCTTGCTGGCCTACTTTTCTTGGACAATCTGTAATTAAGAGCTACAACTTCCACTGAACAAGGTAAACCAGATTCTGATTGGGCCTGGGATAAAGAGATTATACATATTAAATATGTATAAAACATAGTTCCTAGGAAGGAGGAGCAACACAAAACCCACTTTGGCACACCAGTGAGATCTCCATGACCCTGAGCATGCAATGTGAGAAGGGAGAGGCATTGTACCTTGTGCCCATTTCAGGGTTTTTCAGAAAATAAATCAGAGCAGTGAATTTTTTTACATGTTGATTAAACTGCTATATGAAATTCACTTATTCTTGAGTTGAAATAGAATGAAAACTCCAGGTTCTGCCTTAAAGGAGGAGGAGGTGAGGCTGAGTCAGACAAGTTTTAGTTGCGGAAGGTAAACCATATTGTTCCCATCTGAGGAAACAGCCCAACAACTAATACTTCTACAGTCAACCTAGACTCTAACAGAATACAAAAGAGGAACAAAGGATCTGCAAAGCACTTGGTGTTCTGTGGCGAGTAGGCACTGCTTGAATCCTAGTACTTCGTACACGACCCATGTTCCTGTTACTGTAGTAATATTCAGAAATGATGGCATTCCAAAAAAGGATAGGAACACTAATGTCCAAGACTACCTAAAATATAAATATGGCTCAGATTTTAGAAAATAAGTGTGGAAATCAAGAGTACTTTAAGTTTCTTGAAGTTGCTGGAATTTTTAAACTCAGTGGTCCTTGGAGAGTCAGTCCACACACCCGTCCTCACCTCCCCGCCCCCACATTCCTGAAGATGCTTTGGGACACTCCCTAAAGCACACTGACACCCCAGTAGATGGTTTGTACTCACCCTCGTGTTTTTCTCTCTCTCCTTCAGCTGTCATTCCTTCTCAGTTTATCATCATCATCGATAAAGCCTAGAGGTAGTCTGTCTGCCATAAATACTTATCTGATAAAGAAGGGAAAAAGCCTTTTAGAACATGACTAGGTGGCCTGTCTTGTTCTTTATTTGCCTGGGGAAATGTGAGAATTTGTAATCCCTATTGCTAGAGATTTCTGGTCATTTTGAAGCACCATTAAAATGATTATCAAAGCTTTAAATTCAGCAATGAAACACATGATTCTCTTAATGACAAGGTCAACTTAATTGGGTGTCTGTCCTAAGTGAAATATTGCTCATAGCTTGCATCTCCCAATGCAGTTTCACATAAAATAATATAAGTTGGAATTTTTAAAAAGCCGGGATATAGAAAATGAAACTGAAAAAATAGAACTCCAGGCTTGAGTTTTCTAGCAGAAAGTTCAAAAAAACATAACTAATCAATAATCCTTATCAATTAAACATATTTTAATTAATTAATTCATGCTAGTAGGCAAATCTGACTCATATCATTTTCAGGCCCATCTTTTAAGACAGACTTGTTTAAAATATGCTAACTTGATTTCTCATTTATTTTCAATACTAACCAGTTTCTATAACCTTGCACTTCTTAAGTCTTGTGATTATGTTTACTGGTAAAAATGTTAATATGTGACCAAATTCTCCCTCCAATCGATGCATTTAACCTCAATTTGAAGATTTATAATACATTTGTAGCAATTCTAATTATTTTCCAATATTCACCAGGCTAGGAATTTTTGTGAAACCACATTTTGACCCACTCTTTTTCTACAAATTGTAAATACATGGCACAGCAGCAACCCTCCCTCCCTGACCTCAGGGAAACTGAATTAAATAGCACTTGGCACCAATCGTTCAACGTGTATAATCATTATGGTAGGCCCTGTGCCAATCCCAGTTATGCACAGCCCTCAGTATGCAGTATGAAGGAACAACAAGGATGGCAAGCATCCCGTTGAAGAATTAATTAGCGGACCGCCTGGACTCATCAGGATGGTAAATAATTATCTTCTGACAAACTTAGTCAGATGTGAGAAGAAATTGCAGTTTGAATTGCTGTCAATGGTCACAATTCATTACATAAAAGGTACCCAGGGCTACATTCTTACATAGGACTTGAAAGGTGCCCCAGTCAGATAGTGAGACATCAATGTTATGCTCTCCTGTCTACAGACCTCCCCAGCTATTCTGCCTCTGTCTTCCTGTTATCACCCCAAAACTCTTGAGCCAGTGTTTCCTTTTCTTTGACCTGAATCCAGGGACCACACTTATGTGCCGAAGTGTTGGATTATTTCAAGGTACAGACCTACGTTGTTCCGCATGATTTTAATCCTATCTGTGGCTTCAAAATACAAGGACAGCTTCTTATCCATTCCCACCCTTGGCAGAAGAGACTTCTACAGGTGTTGCTTGTTCTCTTCCTTTGGTATTATTATCAATTTTGGCCAGAGGATGATGCTTGAGAACTAGATGACTGATCATTGTGTAATCTACTGAAGTTAGAAACGTATGGGAGGGACTAGGTGGAAATGTTACTTCTTTCATGCTCTAAGTTGAATAAAAAATGTAGTTCAGTGTCTTCCCAGACAGGAGACATCCTTAAATTATGCAAACTGTGAACCAGGCCACTTGAAGAAACTTGAGGGTAAAAAGAAAAAGGCAAGTATAATTAGATACGGACTGTGTGCACACTGACTACCATACTCTGAATCACTCTCTCACCTTCATATCAGAACACCTTATATACTCGTGAGGAGAAGAGTGTAGGATACTTTCCCATAGAAATATAATGAGACATCATTAAAATATATTTTGCAACGTGGCATATATTCCCTTCTCAATTTAACAGGACAATGGGCATGGGAGACCTGGAAAAGAAAAGTCATCTGAATTATTTTTACCTCAGCAATGTGTGCTAAATAGTCCTTCTGTCCCCTCAAGCAACTAGACACGGAAGCATACCACTCATTGACATGTTGCCCTAAGTAGTCCATGCACTGTACCCATTATTAACCCAAGATGGGTGCAGATCACAACTCAAGCTACCTTTACTAACCACCACCACCCCACCCCCCTGTCTTAAAACATCCCTTTTTCACAACAGAAGTGCTCTGCCTGTTCAATCTTCTCTTAGGAGTAAAGAATTTAAGAAATAATGTCACTCACGATTGTGGCAACATAATTCTTGAGTCAGGAATTATAAATGTGACTTCTCCTCCGATGACTAAGGAATTTTTTAATACTACACAGGAACCACATGGTTTGATACAATTTTAATACAAAGCAACAGAAAAACCTGTCTCAACTCTCCACCCTTGGGAACAGGAAAATCGGTTGCTTAGGAGAAGCGGTTTTTAACAAAAGGTCAAATGAAATTGTTTTGGAGACTTTGGGAGCTTTAAATAGCTGCTTAAGACAGGGAATCACTTACAGAGGTGAGTCCTTTATGCAGGTGTCTCCTTGCTCCTTGCATGTAAGTTAGGTAATGCCCCATCCTCCTCTTCACCTTCCTTCTGCTCCTCTCCCCTTCGACCTATTAACCATTCACACACAAAGACTTAAAAGAAAAAAATGCAGGAATTTATCAATTTAGTGAACATTTATATTTAAAAATATAAAATAATGGAGTTGCCTAGGTGGTTCCGTTGGTTAAGCATCTGAATCTTGATTTCAGCTCTGGTCATGGTCTTAGGGTCCTGCGATCAGGCCCCATGTAGGGCTCCATACTTGGTGAAGAGTCTGCTCGTCTCTCTCTCCCCTCCTGCCCCTCCTTCTCTCTGTCTCTCTCTGATGCAAATAAATAAATATTTAAAAATATAAAATAGTGGTTACTGGATGAAAAAAAAAAAAGTATGTTTCACAGAGTCAGCATTTATTCTTGTGTACTGCTATTGGGATCAGGTAAAAATCTAGCAGGTAGAAAAAGAAACATCTAATCAGTGTGAGATTGAAATTTGAAGTAAGGTGAAAGCTTAATCCTAGGTGAAAACTCTGAATGTATTTTATAATTTTTCCTTTAAACTTCATGAAAACATTTGGGATGCAATACCTCCAACAACTCTGCCAGGCAGGTAAGTGATGATTCTTTCTTCCAACATAATTTGCTTTAGTGGCTTACATTTTAAAAGGCAAGATATAGTAAAACAATATCTTGTGAAACTATTTGATCTGCAGGAAACTGTCTTAAGGCAGCATACTATGACACAGGGTTAAAAAAAAAATGAGCAGAGCACTTGACAAAAAGGGAAAAAAAGCTATCACAAAAAGTTTCTTGTTGATGGCACAAGGTCTGGAGTAATCAAGAGATGATACACAAAGAATGTCTTCTCTGGCTAAGAGTTTGAATGAAAGGTATTTATAGGCTCTTTAACTATGGAGCTTAAGTCCATGACTGTCTTGTGGAAGGAATAAACTCAGTATGGTATGAGACAAGAAGTCCTTTTAGGATAAGAAAACAAAAGGAGAATGAAACGATGGCATATATCAAAAAGAAAGCAAGGCATATTGGATGCAAAGCACATGACCTCCATTTTTAGAGGACTCTCTTTTTACCTTCTTGCTTTTAGACTCAACAACATTGACAAAACTACACACCATGACTAGCAGCATTTCACAAGCTCCAGTTTGGGCATCTTAATAAATGGGTCTGTGATATGTCAGGGATTATACAGTAATATACTGGGAGAGACTTTCCTCAGTTATGAACAGAAATAACAAACACACTCTGAGAGTCACAAACCTGCTTAAAAAGAGCTAAAATGAATTGTCCCAAAGGATTAAAAAAATGCTTTTCATTTTCACCTTCATATTAACATTTCTTACCCAAGGGTGTAGTGAGGAATGTTTTTTGGAAATGATAGCAACGCTTTGAACTCTAATGATTCTTATAAAATTAAAGTCTTTTGTCAACCATTTTAAAGAGATTTTACTTTCCCAATGGAGATACAGAGTGCAAAAGCACCATCTTGTGGCTGAAAAGAAAAAATACTTCAATGCAAGCCAATCTGAGTCACAAATAACTTTTTTCACACATATTTTTTATGAAATATTTGTCAAGTTTAATTTTAAGCACTTGGTAACTTTCTCTGGAACAGATGGCTAACTGACTTAATACAATTTAGAACTGAATATACCTTTAATACATTTGTATACCGATAAGATTCATGATTACAAATCCCAGTACCTAATAACCATATGAGACTTAAATACCATAGGCAAATTTGAAACAAAAATAGAATTTAATTATAATAAATAAAAGCTTAGTCTTTGTAATTTATTAATAAATTTTTTCCTATTGATCATTTTAAATTAGAAATACAGTCACAGTAATTTGTCCAATAGGAAGTAGCAATTTTTTTCTCACAGAATTAATACAAATAAAATCAATTTTTTAAAATATTGGCATCTGTATGTGACAAATTTCATTCACAGGGAAAAGAGAAGGATTGCGATGAGAATGATTTAAACAGCAGTAAATATTCTGACAGAATTTGGTAGACTATGGGAACATAACCACAGAATATTTTTCTCTTTTAACAATACTGAATATCATCTGTCTTCTTATACATTGCAACTTTATTACTATTTTTTCACCGTTCCCACTTTAGAGCTGAAGTAACCAAAGTATGGGAAGGTCAAGTAACTTGCCCACGTTCACAGCACTAAGAGAAATCAGAAGCAGAACTGAATCCAGAACTCGGGGTCCCCTTCCTTAATTTTTAGTAGCTTCCAAACCCCATCCTCAGGTGTAGCTGAACTGGCTGCCTCAGGATTACCAAGGATGTGTTTCTAAACCCTGGAGATTTTGATTTGTAGATTGGCTCTGAAGTCAAAGAATCTATGTTTAAACAACTCCCTGTGATTCCAGTAAAAGAAATCAGCATATTTGAGCTGAAAATAACAGGCACAATAATTAAACAAAGTCAAAACTGAACATCAGTGAATTCTCTTCATTTTAGCTATCAGTCTTAGACTATCTTAATTCATAATTCCACAGCTTCAAAGTCTACTCCAAAGCATGTCTACACTAAAATTTCTCCTGATGAACACAACTACTCTTCTCAATTTCTCCTTCACTACATTAAAAGTAACTAACTAAAGGTAACATCAACAACAATCATCTATGCAGCAGCTATCATGAAAGATGTTCTAGGTATTTTGTTATGCTTATATAAAAATAAAATATAAAATAATTTGTACTGTAAATTCCTTATAACCAACTGATTCTCACAGAATGCTTTCACTGATTTTTATCCATCTCTTTATCTGTAGCCAACCTATGGTTGCAAGTGAGAAACAAATGTAGTTCTGACATGAATGTAATTGATATTTTATTTAGGTTAATTAGTAAGATAAAAATGAAAAAAGGTGTATGTTGGGTTTCATTCATTCATCAGTAAGTAAGTAACTATTTTATTGAATTGGATAATTGTTTTCAAATAACAGAAGAACATATCCTCAGTTTTTTGTACTATTCACAATGTAGAAGGTACAAACAATGATATTCTTTTAGATTTAATCCACAATATTAACATTCACCATCATTTCTTATTTCTAAAACTCAAAAAATGATAAAATCTTATTTACATGGTTGTCAATTTATGTACAGCATATACTATTATGTATTGTTTTCATCCTACAAGTATCATTGACATAAATAATTTTAAACACATATGTAATACTAAAATGTAGTGCAATAATTAGAAGGCCTTGAGTTTTGAATATATGTTACCTTTGGGCTTAATATTATTTAATTAAAAGTTTATATAATTTACTATTTTAATAATGTCAATTGTAATAATTAGATTTCTAAATTCCTAAAAATTTAACAATTGGTTTTTGCAAGGCACTGTAAGTAGACTTCAGCACACCTCTGATTATTAATGGAGGGCAACTGAGTAATCCAGATGGCTGATTTATTCTGTCTTAAAATAAATTGCAAGTCATAATCCAAACCCAGATCTCTTCAGTTTCAGTTGGTACTCTTATTCAATCTCTTAATTACCTGCCTACCCTGCTCATCTGTACAATAATAATGATATCTTATTTATATATTGCTTTAAATATTTTTCAAGCAAATGTATATGTGAAGTTTGACTCTTGTAATTTAAATTTTGTGTCTTTTTTCATCTAAAATCTCCTTTAACATCTGGGTTGTTTGTTTTTTAGCATAAGTAAATTCTCAATATTTTATTACCTGACGAAAAGAAATTAACTTAAAAACAACTGATGTCTAACTTCAAGCCAACATTTAGAAATTAAAATTAACTTTTGGAATCCTGCTGAAATAATATTTTCTTTTGAGATGCATTCTAAGTCTAGAATTCTCTTTTGAAGTTATATATTAACTATTTTTCTAAACGGGCCACAAGATTATGTATCTGGAACAAAAGTCACTTAAGAAAACAATATGACCTGTCATCACAAAATTTATCCCAGCAATAAAAGTGAATGGTGAGAAAGAAAAATGAAAACAAACAAAAAAGTGATGTAAAAGAGAATTCAGGTTTTTTTTATCAACTGAAGAAAATTTAATTCATATTTTTCTAAAGTTCTTATAAATTTTAAAAATAAAATTTTCAGTGAAAAATCACTTAAGCCTTATACAAACTTGCTTCTTCTTTTCTCACTTATTTGAAATGAAAAATAAAAACTTTCTGAATGCTAATGGTAAGTGTAAAATTTTACTTGCACTTTCAACTGGTTGTGGAAAGTTATCTTGGTAAATATATTGTAAATTTGAATTAAAAAAACAAGTATTTTGACAGCTATTTTGAAGGAAACTAACCAAGAGTTATTCTTAAGAGTGTTTGATAGATAGAAAAAGGAACTAAATTACAGTAAAATAAGACTGAAAAAGAAAAATACCATATAAGTCCACTTATAAAGGATCTTTTTGGGTTTTTTTGTTTTTTCAAATAAATGAAATCTTTAAAATATGAGTAAACAAAGAGCATAATCAGAACTATAAACATGAAGAACAACCTTATGGCTGCCAGAGAGATGAGGGGTTGGACACAGTGGGTGAAGGGGAAAAGGAGATATCAGTCTTCCAATTATGGAATGAGTAAGTCACGGGAATAAAAAGCAGAGCATAAGGAGCATAGTCAATGATACCATAATGATGTAATGGGACAGATGGTAGCTATACTTGTGGGGAACATAGCATAATGTGTAAACTTGTCCTTGTCAAATTGCTAGGTTGTACACCTGAAACTAATGCACATTGTGTGTCAACTATACTCAAATAAAAATAAATAAATACATTTTAAAAAAGAAATACTGAACAATAGCTAAATATTAGAATGGGATTAAGGGTGACCCCAAATATTAGAAGATACATGCTGTATGTAATATTATATGAGAAACACTGAAAGTTTCCCACCCACCACTTAAAAATATCCCTCGTCATCACCAGTCTACCATGGTTGCATAAATTCCCATATTATTCTTGTAGGTATTTCAAGAAATGATACTTCCACATCCACTGAATTGCTGTCAGCCATTAACACCTCACAAATGACTTTATTACATTAACTAGTCACTTGCAAGAAACTATTTAGAAAACTCAAGTTATGAAGTAATTGGAGTAAAGTTAGATTTGTGAAAAATTGCCAGCATTAATGAAAAACTGCAGTTGGGGATATGGGAGACTCGTAAATAATGTGGTCTAAATATAAATGGGGCAACACTAAAGTGATACCTTTTGTAGAAATTTTGTTCCCTTAGAAAAAACAGATAATGAAAAGAAAGAAGTTTAGCTCTTTCATAGTTTTCATTTCTTTCAATTTATGTAAAATGCTATTAGTTCATAACTCAATTGCTTAAAAATATTATTCAGCTAGAGATTTGTATTTTTCTAAATTTTGTTTTGTTAAATCAATGCAATTTAGATTATGGATATTTAAAATGTTCTATGGTCAAGTACTAGAATAAAAATCAACAATTAATTTTTGTTTTAGTTTAGCTATTACCTGAACTTGATTTCAATGAATAAGGTCCTTAGTCCTCTGAATTTGTCCCTTTATCAACAAAATGAAGATTTTTTACTAAATAAACTCTATAATACTTTCCTATTCTTCTCTCCTACCTTTACAGATTATGATCAACAAATCTCAGGCAACATTTCATTTCAATAATAAATACTTCAACAGGGACACCTGGGTGGCTCTGTTGATTAAGCATCTGCCTTTAGTTCAGGTCATGACTTCAGGATCTTGACATTGAGTCCTGCATCAGGGTCCCTTCTCAGTGGGGAGCTTGCTTCTCCCTCTGCCTGCTGCTCCCCTTGCTCTCTCTCTCCTCTAATAAATAAATAAAATCTTTAAAAAATACAATTAAATAAATAAAATAAAATTCAACATATGTCTCTAAAAAACAAAGGGGTTGCATCACCACTTCCTCATATCAGGGAGATCATATGATAGTTGTCTTTCTCTGCTTGACTTATTTCGCTAAGCATGATACGCTCTAGTTCCATCCATGTTGTCGCAAATGGCAAGATTTCATTTCTTTTGATGGTGAGTGCTGTGAAGTGTGTAAACCTGGTGATTCACAGACCTGTACCCCTGGGGATAAAAATATATGTTTATAAAAAATAAAAAATTTAAAAAAAAATAAAGAATATCACCAATATATTTTCATATGAATAAATACATTTACAACTTTAAAAAAACAAACAAACAAACAAACAAACAAAAACAAAGGGTTTTTTTTTCCCACACATAAATGCAGTGCAGTTATCACACTAAACTCTCAATCCTGTCTAATACCCAATTAACATTCAAATTTCCCCTATTGTTCCATAATTTATTGATTTTAGTTGATTATTGCACAGAGTGCAAAAGCTATTAGATCTTTCCTGAATTTATGTATCCCTCCACTCCCTTATTTTCTTTCTTTTTTCCCCCAATGCACTTGCTTAAGCAGAGTTTTCTCAGTGGAATTTTTCATACTCTGGTTTTTGCCGATGGGATCCCTTTGGTGTCATCCAGCAAGTCTCTCTATCTCCTCTCCTATGAGCTGATAAAAGGTCTTGAGGTTTGATAAAAATTAATGTTCAATATTTTGGCAAGATTACCACACAAGTGATAATGTAGACTTCTATTATGCATACTGTTTTGGCTGTTAAGATTAATCAGGGTGTTATCTTGAACCATCCATTTAAAAATTCCCACCACCTTTTCATCTGTTTTAGCACTTACTGATGATCATTCTGTGGATACACACACACACACACACACACACACACACACATATATATATATATATTTTTTTTTTCTAGGCATAGTAAAAGGATGATATCCTGATTTCACCATTTTCCCACACTTATTAATTTGAATACTTTCTTAAAGAAAAACCTCCCAACTTTATTTCTGGTCCAACATGCAGTGAGCTTAGAAGTCAACACTCCAGGAAAAAAAAAAAAAAAGAAGAAGAAGTCAACACTCCAAACTATCAACAAGTAAAAAAAAAAAACTAAACAGACTGAAAATCAACAACTCCTCTTGTATTGTAAAGACATGAGGTCACAGGGCTATTTTCTGTCCTTAAAATTAGAGAGACAGACAGATGGATACAGAGAAATGCTACTTATGAAAGCAGAAACCCTCAAGAAGAAAACTCTGTGGGAACCAGTGTCAGGGTAGGGAAATCTGAACTGTAATTGACAAATTACTGGAGGCTAGGCATGGACAACTCTGAGAGTTAAAAACTCCAAAAGGTCCAAGTCATGGCAAGGGGATGCGTGAGGACCACACTTACTTCCAGCAGTTTTAGCAGATTCTCACAGAGAAAATCAGAGGAAAAAATAGTAATAAATCCCCTCATGCTCTAGCAAGAGGAGAGGAAAAGAGCCATATTGAAACACATCAGAGTATTCCATTTTTGTTAACAAACCGTGCCCTCAGAAGACACTGTCTTGGTAGAGGTTAAACTGCTGGGATTTTACCAGAGCCTAACCAACCTTGGAGAAGAGAAATACACAACTCCAGGCCACTCTCAGCATTCTTTTTTACTAAGAGGTAGTGGGGAGAAGAACTGGTGATGTTCACAGTCCAAGGGCACAGCCTCACTAAAAGACCAAGACTTATAAATTATAAGTCTACAAAACACTTCCCCTGTTCCCAAACCACTACATTAGGACTATTTACCAGTTTTGTTGTTGTCATTGTTATTGTTTTTTACCCAGTACATCATGTACACCTTTCTACAACAACAAATCACAAGGCATACTTAAAGGCAAAAACCAAGCAACTAATGCTAAGACAAAAGAAAAAAAAAAAATAGAACAGATTGCATCAAAAGCATCTGAACCAGAGTCAGACATGGAAAAATGCTGAAATTATAAGGTCAGGAATTTTTTGAAAATCTCATTAGTATGCTACGGGCTTTAATAAAAAAATAGACAACATGCAAAAGCAAATGGATAATGTAAACAGAGAGATGAAATTTGTAAGAAAGAATAAAAAAGAAATGCTAGGAAAAAACCTCACTGTAACAGAAATGAAGAATGACTTTCATGGGCTCATTAATCAGCTGGTCACAGATGAGGAAAGAATTTCTGAGTTTCAGGGTATGGCAACAGAAACTTCAAAAAGTGAAAACAGGGATGCTTGGGTGGCTAAGTGGGTTGAGTGTCTGCCTTTTGCTCAGGTCATGATCCTGGGGTCCTGGAATGGAGCCCTGCATCAGGCTCCTTGCTCAGTGGTGATTCTGCTTCTTCCTCTGCCTGACACTCTGCCTAATTGTGCTCTCTCTCTCTCTCTGACAAATGAATAAATAGAATCTTTAATAATAGTGATTAATAGAGAATACTCTTTGAAAAAAACAAAAAGTGAAAACAAAGACAAATAAATACAAAAAATATATAATATCAAGAACTGTTTGGCAGCTAATTAATCTAACAGATAAAAGTTATTTCAAAAGAATAGCAACAATCTATTTGAATGTGTATGCTCACACATATATATATACACGTATATAAGCATCTGCTTTTATACATATACTTACATATGCTTAAGTATACTGTGTATAAAGAAATAAATGACAGCAATGATGTAAGAGATGAGTGGGAGGAATTAGGAATATTTTTTAATAAGGTACTTTCACTACCCATGAAGCAGTACAATGTTATTTGAAACTGGACTTGGATTAGTTGTAAATATATTTTGTAAACTATAGTCTAACCACTAAAAAATGTGGGAGGAAAAGGAGTATTACTTATATGCTTAAGAAAGGACAGAAAATGGAATCATATAACATGCTCAGTTAAAACGACAAAAGGCAGGAAAAAAAGTAAGAGGCAAACATAGCAACAAAGAACAAGGGCAAAATGTAGAAAACTAACAATTATAATAGATATTAATCTAACTATATTAATAATCACTTTAATATCAATGGTATAAATACATCAATTAAAAAAACAGTTTGTCAGAATGGGCCCAAATCAAAATTCAACTGAGGTGCCTGGGTGGCAGAGTCAGTTAAGCATCTGACTCTTGGTTTCACCTCAGGTTCAAGATCTCAAGTTCGTAAGATCAAGCCTCATGTTGAACTCCGCACTCAGCTTAGAGTCTGCTTAAGATTCTCTTAAGAATCTCCCACCTCCCCATCTCCCTCACCCCTCCCCCATTCTCTCTAATATAAATAAATAAATATATTTTTTTAAAAAACAAGATTCAACTCTATGTAGTCTATAAGAAACCCACTTTAGGGGCGCCTGGGTGTCTCAGTGGGTTAAACCTGTGCTTTCAGCTCAGGTCATGATCTCAGGGTCCTGGGATCAAGCACCGCATCAGGCTCCCTGCCCAAGGAGCCTGCTTCGCCCTCTCTCTCTGCCTACTTGTAATGTCTCTCTGTCAAATAAATAAAATCTTTAAAAAAAAAAAAAAGAAAGAAACTCACTTTAAATATAAACAAATACAGATTAAAAATTAAGGGATAAAGAAATACCATTAACCTAATCAAAAGAAAATGGGAGTAACTACATGTATTCCAAACAGAGCAGATTTCAGAGCAAGGAAAGTTATCAGAGATAAAGAGGGACAATACATAATGACAAAGGGGTCAGTACTCTAAGATGACAATTCTTGATGCACATGCACCTAACTACACAGCGTTAAAATATGTGAGACAAAAACTTATAATAGATAAAAGAAGAAATAGATGTATCTATTATCATATTTAGAAACTGTAACAACTTTATCAGAAATGGACAGATCCAGCAGATAGAAATTCAGTAAGACATAGTTGAATCCAATAATATCATCAAGCAACTGAATATAATTGACATATATAGGCTACTTCATCCAGTAATAACAAATTGTTCTTCTCAAGGTCACATAGAATATCTACCAAGATAGAACACATTCTGGGCCATAAGACATGCCTTAATAAATTTAAAAAATAAAAATATATGTCTGTTCTCTGACCACAAGGGGATTAAACTAGAAATTAATAAACAGAAAAATAGCTGGCAAGTCCCCAAATATTTTCTGATTAAATAATACACATTTAAATAATACAAAATTAAAAGAACTCTCAAGATAAATTTTAAAACATTTTGAATTAAGTAAAAATGAAAATATAACCTATCAAAATTTGTAGGATGCAAAAAAAGGAGTACTTACTTAGAGGGAATTTTTTTAGCAATGAATCCATTTATGGGAAAAGAAGAAAGATCTAAAAATCAGTAATCTAGGATTCTACCTGAGGAATCTAGAAAAAGAAGGGCAGATTAAGTTCAAAGTAAGCGGGAGGAAGGAAGAAAGGAAAGAAGGAAGGAAGGAAAAGAGGAAGGAAGGAAAGAAAGGGAGGAAGGAGGGAAGGAAGAAAGAAGGGAGAAAAGAAGGGAGGAAGGGAGAAAGGAAAAAAGAAAGAATTAAAATTAGAGAAACTTAATGAAGTTGAAAGCAGAAATCAATAGAGAAAAATCCACAAAGCAAAAATCTGGTGCTTTCAAAAGACTGATAAAATTGATATACCTCTAACCAGGTTAAGAAAAAAAGAGAGATGACACAAATTAGTAACATCAGAAAGAAAGAAAGAGGGCACATCAGTATAACCATATGGTCACTAAAAGGATAAAAGGAATGCTCTGAACATCTGTATGCCCAGAAATTTGTAACACAGTCAAAATGAGCAATTCCTTAAAAGACAGAATCTGCCAAAGCTCACACAGGAAGAAATAGGTTTCTGCCAATCTATATCTACTAAAGAAATTGAATCAATAATTGATAGCCTTCTAAAACAGAAAGCACCAGGGAGGCCAGGATTACCTTAATACCAAACTCAGACAAAGATATTACCAAAAAAAAAAAAAAAAAAAAAAAAACTACCATCCAATATCTCTTATAAACACTGACTATAAGCAATAGTCCTCAACAAAATATTGGCAAATCAATAATGTCTAAAAAGAATTATATACGACAACCAAATGAGATTTATTCTAGGTATACAAGGCTGGCTCATCATTTTAAAATCAATTAATGTATTCACATCTATAGGCTAAAGAAGAAAAACTACATGGCCATATCAGTAGAAGTAGAAAATGCATTTCACAAAAATCCAACATCCATTCATGATAAAAATTCACCAAACAAGGAATAAAAGAGAACTTCCTCAACTTGATAAAGAACATTTATTTAAAAAAAAAAAAAAAAACTACAGCTAACAACATATCAATGGTGAGAAACTTGAAACTTTGAAACTGTCTAATTACTTTTCAACATCATACTGGAAGTCCTAATCAATGCAATAAGACAAGAAAATAAAATAAAATAGAGATTGGTAATAAAGAAACCAAACTCTTTTTGCTTACAGATCACATAATTGTCCACGTAGAAACTCTCAAAAATTTGATAAAGAAGTCTTAGAACTAATAAGGAATAATAGCAAGATGTCAGGACACAAGGTTAACATACAAAACTCAATCCCTTTCCCACATACCAGTAATGAACAATTGGAATTTGAAATTAAAAACACATTACCACTTACATCAGCAGTTCTTATTATGCCATTCCAAAAAATATATAGAAAGAAGATCTATATGAAGAAAACTACGAAACTGTGATGAAAGCTTTCAAAGGATAACTAAATAAATAACCAAGACAGCATGATACTGGTGAAACAACAGATGAATCACAGATCAAAAGAACAAAAGGGAGAGCCCAGAAATAGACACACATGAATATAGTCAACATTACTTTGACAAAGGAGTAAAGTCAATACAATGAAGCAAAGATAATTTTTGCAACAAATGGTGCTAGAACAACTGGACATCTATCTATATGCCAAAAAAAAAAAAAAATCTAAATACAAACCTTACACCCTAAACAATAATTAACTCCAAATGGATCATAATTCTAAATGTAAAATGCAAAACTATAAAACTACCAGAAGATAACGTATGAAAAAACTTAAATGGCCTTGGATATGGCAGTGAGGTTTCAAATCCAACACCAAAGGCACAATCCATGAAAGAAATAATTGGTAACCTGGACTTAATTAAGAACTTCTGCTCTATAAAAGACAATGTCAAGAGAATGAGAAAACAACCCACAGACTGGGAGAAAATATTTTCAAAATACACATCTAAAAAGAAACTGTTATCCAAAATATACAAAGAACTTTTAAAACTCAACAATAAGGAAATGAACAACCCAATTTAAAAATGGGAAGAGACATGAGCAAATACCTCACCAGCAATGCCAAGTAAGTATGTGGAAATATACTCAACATCACATGTCATTAGGAAATAAAAATTAAAATGACAGTGAGATACAACAACACACTTATTAGAATGGCCACAATCCAGAACATAACAACACCAGATGCTGGAGAGGATATTCAACACCAGCTCTCATTTATTGCTGCTCAGAATGCAAAAATTATAGTCGCTTTGGGGGACAGTTTGGTAGTTTCTTACAAAACTAAACATACTCCTACCATATGATCCCACAATCATGCTTCTTGACATCCAAAATAACTAAAAGTTTGTGTGCACACAAAAACCTGCAAAAAGATATTTATAAGCAGCTTTATTCATAATTGCCAAAACTTGGAAGCAGCCAGGATATTCTTAATTAGATGAATAAATAAATATAGTATATTTGGACAATGGAATTTTATTCATTACTAAAAGGAAATGAACTCTTAAGCCATGAAAAGACATGGAGGAACCTTACACTCATATTATTAAATGAAAGAAGCCAATCTTCAGATATTCTATGATTCCAACTATATGATATTCTGGAAAAGACAAAACTATAGGGACAGCAAATAAATAAATAAATAAATAAATAAATAAATAAATAAATAAAAATCAAGTGGTTGCCAGGAGTTAAGGAGGAGGGAGAAATGTTAAACAGAAAACGGGATTTTTTAGAGCAGTGAAAAGTATTCTGTATGATACAACAATGTTGGGTATATATCATTATAATATTGTCAAAACCCATAGACTGTACCATACCAAGAGTGAACCTTCGTGTAAACTGTGAACTTCAGGTGAAGATACATCAATGTATGTTCATCAGTTGAAATAAATGTACTACCATGATGGGGAATACTGATAGTGGGGGAAGATTTGTAGGGTGATGGGGGTGGAGGGTGGTAATGAAAACTCTCTGTACTTTCTGCTCAATTTTACTGTCAACCTCAAACTGCTTTAAAAAACAAAGTTTATTAATTTGTAAAACGGTACATACAAAGGAAATAGCAAAGAAAACTTTCCTTCATTAACTATTCAGTTGCTCTGAGACAGAATTCATACAAAAAGTCAAGATATCAAGATGGCACAAGAAATGAACAGACATTTCTTCAGAGAAAACATACATACACATGGCCAACAGACAAATGAAAAAAATGTAAAATGTTCAACATCACTTGGTATCAGGGAAATACAAATCAAAACCACAATGAGATACTACATCACACCAGTCAGAATTGCTAAAATTAACAAGATGGGAAACAACAAATGTTGGTGAGAATGTGGAGAAAGGAAGGGGAACCCTCTAACACTGTCAATGGGAATGCAAGCTAATACAGCCACTCAGCATAACAGTATGGATGTTCCTCAAGAAGTTGCAAATAGAGCTACCCGATGACCCAGAAATTGCACTACTAGGGATTTACCCCAAAGATAAAATGTAGTGATCTGAAGGGGCTCCTGCACTCCAATAGTTTTAGCAGCAATGTTCACAATAGCTAAATTATGTAAAGAGCTGATAAGTCCATCAATAGATGAATGGATAAAGATGTGATATACATATACATCACATCTTCTTCATATACATATATATATGTATATATACATACACACACACACACACACACACACAATAGAATACTACTGCCAGCAGAAAGAATAAAATCTTACCATTTACATCAACATGGGTAGAACTGGAGGATATTATGCTGAGCAAAATAAGTCAGAGATACATAATTATATATGATTTCATGTATATGAGAAATAAAAAAAGATCACAGAGGAAGGGAGGGGAAAATGGAATGGGAAGAAATCAGAGTGGTAGACAAACCATTAGCTATGGGAAAGAAACTGAGGGTTGCTGGAGAGGCAGTGGGTGAGGGGAAGAGCTATCTGGGTGAGGAGCATAAAGAGGGAACATGGTGTGATGGGCACTGGGTTTTATATACAACTGATGAACTAGTGAACTGTATATCTGAAACTAATGATCTATGTGAGGGTTAATTGAATAATCTAACCTAAAAAAAAAAAAGAAGAAGAAGTCAAGATAAACAAACATGTGTTCTTTTCTATTATTTACCAGTTAGAATAATGAGATATTCCCCCACATTTTCCAAAGGTTTACTGATTTTTAAATACTAACTTAAAAAACAGGAGCAAGAATAGATAGTAGATGTAGTCCCATGTCCTTACTTTGCAACCAGGAACATAAAACTTTTTAAAATTCATAATCGTCTTTTTACAATTATAGTTTTAGAACAACTTGCTATATGTATGCAAGGCAGTTGAGAGAAGGGTACAGTGAGATAGAATATGTTAGGAGTCAAAACACCTACATTCAAAATGCTAGTGACACTACCTGGTCAGATAACCCTCAGATTGTGTCTTAACCTCTCTTCACTTCTTCTGTATGTAAGTAGCACAATAATACGTACTTTATTATGATAAAGACAAACACAATGCATCTAAAATATTGGTGCTTGACAACATAAGACTTCCATTTATGATAAAAATTCATGGGACAATCTACTTCATTTTCCCTACCTCTGGAAAAACAACTTTTGGAACAACCTAATAGGAAGTTGTCTAAATAAGTTTGTAGATAATCAAGATAACAGTAGCAAACCTCTCTACACTGTTGTGATGACACAGAAATATCCTCTGGACATTGACAAACATCCTGAGGTGGGGGAGTAGGGCAAAGTCACTCCTGCCATAAAGTAATAGTGACTTTCAAAAGGTAAAAGGTGAAATTATCTTGATTTTCTTTTCAAAAAAATGCCCTCATATTTGAAGGTACAGCCTACTATCTTTGTGGTCCTTTGAAACTTCCCCTAGTTTTCAATTATCTGAAAATGTAAGTAGTGAAAGCCTAAGTATTAAGTTCATTTGAACCTTTATAATCACATTTACATATCCCATTTTTCTACTGTTAGCAATTTGTTAGAGTTGTAACAATACTATGTACACTAAATATGTTCAGATCTAATTCTTTCTCTAAATATTGAATATAATCATTAAAAATAAGATTATAATGCAAAATATTTCAAATAATCACTTTAAATAGAAAATCTAAAATTTACATACTATATTTTGACATGTTTTTAGGGGCTAGATTCAAGATTGTAAAAATCAATCAGTTTCCCATAAGACATCAGCAAACCTGCAAAGTCTTCAAGCAAGGACCTTCTAGGAACCCTAAAAAATAACATATCTTTTAGTTTAAACTCCCCTACAAGACCCCATATTCCTCTACCTTTGTCACCTTGTATACCAGGAATGACAACCTTGGTCAAAAAAAACTTATTTTTTTGACTAAACTTGCAGCAAGCTGTTCACCAGAATTTCTAACAAATAAGCCCTTCTGTTCACTTGCTAGAGTCATAATCAACAAGGAGCCAAAATAAAAGTGCTGTTAATCTACTAGGTTCTTTATCACTGAGTAAAAGAAAGATTGGGTCACTGATCTGACAGTGTTCACCAATTGTTTAAAATGGGACATATAACAAAAAGCAAAAATATGTTTTTCTAAAAGTTAATTTCTAATATCATGTTATGTGATTATACATTTTAATGTTCAAGTCAAAGATAAATTTATAAGCTGTTGTTCATGGCTTTATCAAAAAAGAAAATTATTTCTAGTAAGAAAAAGCACACATTTAAATTAACATTTCCCGTAATTCAGTTTGTAGTATTTACATAATATAAATCCATCCTCATAGACCAACTATAAGGAGGCATCAAAGCAATCTAATAGATTTAATTGATTTATTAGATTTAAGAAAGTTAGGGAGAAGGAAGAAAAGAAGTTGAAAGAAATGGATTTAAAATGCACTTTGATTCATTTTCTAGTGACCACACCCCCCAAATGACTCTACATAAGAAGGAAGAAAAAAATGTAAGTTCTACCATAAATTTTCTTTCTGATCTTTGCAGGAAGTGTTTAGGTATTTACAAACATTTCCTATTGAAAAGATAAGCCTTTTAAGCAAGAAAATTCTTGAAAAGAATCATCCTGATTTAGATATCACTGTTAATATTACTGTTAATAAAAATAGTAATTACAAATAGACACCACTAATTTGAGCAGCTACTATATGCTTTATATAATCTTCACAACCACTAATGAAAATGGGATTGTTATCTGTCTATAGATAAGAAAAATGAGACCCAGATTAAGCAAGTAACTTTTTCAAAATCACATAGTCAGTATGCTCAGATTATATTCTTTTCATGATTCATGTTGTGTGTGTGTGTGTGGTGTGTGTGTGTGTGTGTGTATGTGTTCCATTTGAGAAATCTCTGCCAAACATGAGGTAGAAAGATTTTTCTATGTTTTCTTATGGAAATTATTTTAGCTTTAGATCTTACATTTTAGATCAATAATGCATTCTTTTTTTTTTTTTTTTTTTTTTTTTGAGAGAGAGAGAGAAACTGTGAAATGGGGATAGGGGAGGGGGAGAGAGGGAGAGAGAGAATTTCAAACAGACTCCACACCCAGCATGGAGCCTGACTTGGGGCTCAATCTCACAACAATGGGGTCATGACTGGAGCTGAAATCAAGAGTTCGATGCTTAACTGACTGAGCCACCCAGGCTCCCTGCATCAAATTTTTTTTTATGTGATCTGAGATTGGTGTTGAATTTCATTTTTTGCATTCAGATCTGAAGTTTTGCAATTTCACATGTTAAAAGGACTTATTCATTCTCATTAACTTACCTTGGCACTTTTATCAAAATCCGGTTAAACATATATGTGTGGGCCTACTTATAGATTCAATTCTGTTCCCTTATTTAATTTGTCTGTCCTTAAATTAATATTGCACTGTTTCATTTAGTGTAACTTAATGTAAGTTTTGAAATCAAGTAGTGTGAATCCTCCAAATTTGGGAATATTTTAAATTGTTCAGGGTAATCTAAGTCTTTTTAATTTCTATATAAATTCTAAAATCAGTTTGTCAATTTCTACAAAAAAAAATCAAAGCCACAATGAGATATCACCTTATACCAGTCAGAATGGCTAAAATTAACAAGACAGGGAACAACAAAAGTTGATGAGGATGTAGTGAAAGGGGAACCCTCTTACACTGTTGGTGGGAATGCAGACTGGTACAGCCATTCTGGAAAACAGTATGGAGATTCCTCAGGACATTAAAAATAGAGCTACCTAATGACCCAGCAATTGCACTGTTGGATATTTACCCCAAAGATACAGATGTAGTAAAAAGAAGGGGCACTTGCACTCCAATGTTCATGACCGCAATGTCCACAATAGCCAAACTGTGGAAAAAGCCAAGATGTCCTTCAAAAGATGATGGATAAAGAAGATATGGCTCATATATACAATAGAATACTACTCAGCCATCAGAAGGGATGCATATCTATCATTTACATTGACATGGGTTGAACTGGAAGGTATTATGCTTAAGTAAAATAAGTCAATCAGATGGTTTCATTCATATGTGGAACATAAGGAATAGTGCAGAGGACAACAGGAAAGGGAGGGAAAACTGAATGGGAAGAAATCTTTGAGGGAGAAAACCATATGAGACTCTTGACTCCAGGAAACAAACCGAAGGCTGCAGAAAAGGAGGTGGATAGGGGAATGGGTCAACTGGGTGATGGGGATTAAAAAGGGTACAAGACATGAGGAGCACTAGGTGTAATAGTCATCTAATGAATCACTGAACATTATATCAAAAACTAATGATGTACTATACCTTGCTTAATTGAATTTAATTTTTTTAAAAATGGGGGAAAAAAGCCTGCTGGGTTTCTGATGAGAATTGATATTTTTATCAAAATTGAGTCTTCTGATCCATAAACTCCGTGTTGCTTTCTAGTTATTTGTCTTTATTAATTTCTTTCAATAATGTATAGTTTTTCACTGTAATGGTCTTGTATATATATGTTTAAAAATTTTATTCCTAAGTATTTGATATATTTTAAAATATAAATAGTATTTTTTAACTTCAATTTCCAGTTGTTTGTTGCTTGTATATAAAAATACAATTAATTCTTGTATATTGACTTTGTATCCTTTTTCATATTCATTAACATAATGTTATGACCATTTCCTTTTATAGGAAAAGAATCTTCCTAGTTTTAACACAATAAAAAACATCAATTGCTGTTTAAATTATTCAACCAACTTTGCAGTCCTGGTTTAAGTCCAAGTTGGTAATTACGTTCTATTATTTTTTTGTATTTCTAGATCTGAACTTACTAATGTTTTGTTGATGATTTTTCCATCTATAATTATGAGATATTTTGGTCTGTAGTTTCTTATCTTGTTGTGTCTTTCTAAAATTTTTGTATCAAGATAAAAGAGTAATATTGACTTCATAAAATGAGCTTAGAAGACTATCCTCTTAATTTCTGGAAGAATTTGTAAAATGTTGCTATGATTTCTTCATTAAATGTTTAAAGAATTTACCAATGAAGTCAAGTAGTCTTGGAAGCTTGTTAAAAGATTTTTAACTACAAATACTACAAATTCAGTGTTTTAAATAAATACAGGACTATTCAGATTACATATCCCTTCTTGCATGACATTTGGCAGATTCTATTTCCTAAGAATTTTTTCCTTATAAGTTGTCAGATTTATAACCATAAAATTGCTCATTATATTTCCTTATTATTTTTTAAAATATCATTTTAAGGTCTGTAGTAATGTTAGGTTTTTTCATTCCTGATATCTACAATTTCTGTATCTTCTTCTTTTTCCTTAGTTTGGCTAAATACTTATTCATTTTTTTAATCTTTTCAAAGAACCAACTCTTGGTTTCATTTCCATTATTAGCTTTTTTTTTTTTTCTATTTTATTGATTTTGTTATCTTTTTCTTCCTTCTTTCCTTTATATTTAAATTTTCTTTTGTTCTTATGGAGTCTTAAGTGGAAAATTAAATTATTGGAGTTAGCCCCTTCTTTCCTTTTCTCTCTCCTTTTTGGTTTTTAAATCCAGCTTTATTGAGATGTATTTGACATTGACATTGTTTAACTTTAAGGCATACTGTGTGATGGTTTGATACATATATATTATGAAATACCACAATAAGATTCATTAACACATCCTTAACCTCACATAATTAACATTTTGTTATTTTATTATTATTATGAGAACATTAAAGCTCTACTCTTAGCAACTTTCAAATATATAACACAGTATTGTTAACTATTTTTCATGTATAAATTGGCCATTTTTATGTCTCCTTTGGAAAAAAATGTCTGCTTAGCTCTGTTTTTAATCAGATTGTTTGGGTTTTCTGCTATTGAGTTGTATGGATTCTTCATATATTTTAGATATTAGTCCCTTATCAAAAATATAGTTTGCAAATATTTCTTTCATTCTGTACATTGACTTTTCATTTTGTTGATTGTGTCCTTTGTTGTGCAGAAGATTTTTAGTTTGAAGTAGTCCCAATTGTTAATTTTTGGTTTTGTTGCTTGTGCTTTTGGTGTCATACACCCCCCAAAATTGCCTTTTTTTTTTTCTTTTGTAATAAAACCACTTGACTCTATACCTTTGGAATTCAGCAGCTCTTTGGTTGAATCCCCCCAAATTTAATATGTTGTATTTTTATTATCATTCAATTCAAGATATTTTCTAATATATCTATTTTTATATTTGACCCATGGAATTTTTTGGAAGTGCATTGTTAAATTTCCAAATATTTAGGGATTTTTCAAGTATCATTCTGATATTAAATTCTAATTTGATTTATTTTGGTCTAAATGTCATAAATTATATGGTTTCATTTCTTTATCATTTTCGGCATTTTGAATGGCATTTTGAATGGCCCAGAAAAAAAATGTTCTTAATTACTGCTTCATATACATTTTAAAAGGATGTATATTTTATTACTGTTTGCTGAAATAGTCTATAAATGTCAGTGTGATAAAGATGGTTAATAGCATTGCCCATGTCTTCCAACTGATTTTTTTTTTTTTTTTTTGTCTATGTCTTTATGAGGAGAGAAATGTTGAAATCTCCAACTACAACTGTGAATATCTCTTTATTCATTCAGTCCTATCAGGTGTTTCTTTTTTTTTTTTCTCAAACATCTTGGAGGTAGAGTTTTGAAAAATGCATATTTAAAATTATTAAAATTCCTGGATTAAATAATTCCTTTATTTTGTTGTTGTTGTTCAAAAATTGAAGCAAGCTTTATTTTCTGCTGTTCAATTTACAAACATTTTTGTCAATCAGTAACTTTGGTCAAATGCTACAAATAATATGTTTTTTTGTAGTTAAGATATTCTTTTTTTTTTTTCATTTCATTTTATTTTATTTTTTTCAGTGTTCCAAAATTCATTGTTTATGCACAACACCCAGTGCTCCATGCAATACATGCCCTCCATAATACCCACCACCAGGCTTACCCATCCTCCCACCTCCCTCCCCTCCAAAACTCTCAGTTTGTTTCTCGGAGTCCACAGTCCCTCATGGTTTGTCTTCCCCTCCAATTTCCCCCATCTCACTTCTCTTCTCCACCTCCCATTGTCCTCTGTGTTATTCCTTATGCTCCACAAGTAAGAGAAACCATATGATAATTGACTCTTTCTGCTTGACTTATTTCACTCAGCATAATCTCTTCCAGTCTGGTTCAGGTTGATATAAAATATATTCCTTTAGCATTATGTAGTATCCCTTTATATCTCTTGTAATGTTTCTTATTCTGAAGTCTACTCTGTCTAATGCTAATATACCTGCTTCTCCTTTATTTGATTAGTGTTTATATGATATATCTTTTTCCATCATTTAACTTTGAATCTGTCTATATCTTTATATGTAAAGTGAGTTTTTTGTAGACAGACCATAGATGGATCTTGCTTTTGTTAATCCAGTTTAATAATATCTAGATTGTTTTTGAGTGTTTATTTATTTATTCATTCATTCATTCATTTATTACTTTTTTCTTTTTCTTTTTTTTTTTTTTTTTTTTTTTTTTGAGAGAGTAAGGGGCAAAGGGAGGGAATCTTAAGCAACCTCTACACTTAGCATGGAGCCCAATGCAGAACTTGATCTCATGACCCTGAGATCATGACTTGAGCTGAAATCAAAAGTCAGACTGAGCCATCCAGGTGCTTCAATAATATCTAGCTTTCAAATGGTGTGTTTGCACCATTTACATTTAATAGAATGATCAATAGGTTTGTATTTAAATCTACCTTTTTCCTTTTCTTTCTTCTTTTCAAAGACTTATTTATTTATTTTAGAAAGAGAGAGGGTAAATTGTGGGGGAAGGGCTAAGAGAGAGGGAGAGAGAATCTCAAGAAGATTCCATGCTGAGCACCAAGCCTAGTGCAGGGCTCAATCCAAGGACCTGAGATCACAAACTGAAACTAAGTGTCTGACACTTAACTGACTGTGCCACCCAGGTGCCCCAAAGCTACCTTTTTACTATTTACTTTCTGAATGTGCCAAATATTCTTTGTTCTTTTTTTTCCCTGCCTTCTTTGAGATTAAATGAATATTTTCTGACTTAGTTTTACTCCACCATTGGCCTATTAGTTATAGCTTTTTGTTTTCCTTTTTAATGTTTTCTCTAGAATTTACATTTTATATCTACAACTTCTCACCACACATTTTCCAAAAATATATAACTTCAATATGTTTTAAGAACCATGGAATATTATCTTCTTCCACTAATTCATTGTTATTAATTTTATATTTTTTACCCTTATGTTATAAATACCACAATATATGGTGTTATTATTCTTGTTTTATACACTCAATTATCTTTTTAAAGTGTTTTAAAAACAGAAAAAAAAGTGTTTTAACATTTTTTCATGTGTCTTGTTCAACATCACTCATCATCAGGGAAATGCAAATCAAAGTTACAATGAGATACTACTTCACACGTATCAGAATGTGTAAAATTAACAACACAAGAAACAATAGGTGTTGGCAAGGATGTGGAGAAAAGGGAAACCTCTTGCACTATTGGTGAAAAAGAAAACTGATGCATCCACCCCAATTATGGAGTTTCCTTTAAAAAGTTAAAAATAAAACTACCCTACAACCCAGCAATTACACAATTAAGTATAGAACCAAAATATACAAAGATGGTGATTTTAAGGGGTTTATTCACCCTGATGTTTATAGCAGCATTATCAACAATAGCCAAACTGTGGAAAGAGCTCAAATGTCCATCCACTGATGAATGGATAAAGATGATGTAGTATATGTATACAATGGGAAATTACTCAGCCTTCAAAAAGAATGAATCTTGCCATGTACAATGACATAGATGAAGATGGAGCTTTGTATTATGCTAAGCAAAATAAGTCAGTCTGAGAAGGACAAATACCATATGATTCCAGTCATATGTGGAATTCAAGAAAGAAAACGAATATATGGGAGGGGGGGAAATAAAGAAAAAAGAGAGAGGGAAACAAACCATAAGAGACTCTTAAAGATAGAGAATAAACTGAGGATTGATAGAGGGAGGTAGGTGAGTGATGAGGTAGATGGGGGATAAGCTAGATGGGTTATGGGCATTAAGGAGGGCACTTGTAATGATGAGCATTGGGTATTATATGTAAGTGATGAATCACTTATTTGTACTCCTGAAACCAATATTGTATGTATGCTAGCTAATAAGAATTTAAATAGGGGGGGCGCCTGGGTGGCTCAGTGGGTTAAAGCCTCTGCCTTCGGCTCAGGTCATGATCCCGGGGTCCTGGGATCGAGCCCCGCAGGGGGCTCTCTGCTCTGCGGGGAGCCTGCTAACTCTTCTCTCTCTCTCTGCCTGCCTCTCTGCCTACTTGTGATCTCTGTCTGTCAAATAAATAAATAAAATCTTAAAAAAAAATGCTTAAAAAAAAAAAGAATTTAAATAAAAATTTGAAAAGGGGCGCCTGGGTGGCTCAGTGGGTTAAAGCCTCTGCCTTCAGCTCGGGTCATGATCGCAGGGTCCTGGAATAGAGCCCTACATTGGGCTCTCTGCTCAGCGGGAGCCTGCTCTCCTTCCTCTCTCTGCCTGCCTCTCTGCCTACTTGTGATCTCCGTCTCTGTCAAATAAATAAATAAAATCTTTAAAAAATTTTTTGGAAAAGAAAAGAAAAAAAGGAAGGTCAATTTGCTCTACTCAGTCTACAGATTCAAATGTTAATCTCATTCAGAAACCATTCTCACAGACATATCCAATAATGATTTTAATAATAATAAAACTCAATAATAATGCATAATGTTTAAGCAAATATCTGAGCATCTCATGGCCCAGTTAAATTGATACATAAAATTAACCATTGCACAATTGTTTTCTTCTTACAAGATTGTATGACTTCCTCCTCATTTTGCTGTGCTCTAACAGAGGCAAATCTTTTGTAGACCTCCTCTCTTTAGAGAGGCTTATCATTCTTTGAAATTCAATGGTCCTAGTTTCTTTGCAACTTCAGTCCTCTGATGAGAACAAATAAATTATAACTTTATAGATGACTTCATATTTTTGTTGTTAGATTAGGAGTAATCTATATGCAAAGTAGAGGCAGCTTTCTCCAGTATTCCCAACATTCAGACTAAAAAGTTTTTGAACCAAGACATGTTTATTAAACACCTGTCAGTTTTGGTTGTTTGTTTTACAATTACTGGAAAGACAAATAATGATGCAATGTCTCTACTCTTAAGGCTTTACAAATCTAATGCATGAAAATGATGGGTTTGCAACACTAATTCTAATAGTTCAGCAAGAATAATTAAATAATAATTCTTTAAGCTAAGAAGCCAGAACATTTAATCTACAAAAATAGCTTTGCTGACTCAAATTTTGCATAGGACCAGTCCTATGTTGCTCAATACCAAATACTAAGATGATTTATGGTATACATTTGTCTCTAGATTTTTCACATGTAAAATATTTGTAATAGATTTATCTTATGTTTGTCATCATTTGTAAGAATAAAATTAAGCTTCTTTATTTTTTAGATAATCATTCTAGGCTTTCTAAATTTTGTTCCTAAATTTTAATAAGCTAACATCATGCTTAACATTTTCTTGTCCTTTATGAAGTGTATTAGAATTAATGGCTAAAATGTAATGGCCTTCAACTCATGGTAAATATGCACCTTGTTTTTTTGTTGAATAAAAGCATGGAAATAAGAAGGTAGTTTGTCAGATGGCTCCATTTTATATTAAAGGTTTCCTCATAATTAACATAAAAAATAAACCCACTTCCCACATTAAATAACTACTTTTATCTTACTGTTGAAGAGTTTAGTAAAATAGCAATTGATTACTTTTTTGCATTACATGTTTTAAATAAGTAGAAACTAACTAGCTTCAACTTTGGCTTCATATTATAAAAATACGTTTTTAAAAGTTCAAGATGCAAATATTCTCTGGAACCTTAAGAAATTCAAAGGTTCTTGGCACAGTGCCTATAAATGTATTATAAATAAAATAATCTTACCCTTATGTCCTTTCCCGAGTCCAAGGGTGGTAATAAAAGCAGGGAAGAAGATAAAGGCCAAAGGATTAGTAGCAGCAGCTCTGTAGTTCCTAAATCAACAACCAACAACTTTATAAACTAAAACTAGCAGAAAAAAAGCACACTTTAAATACTAATAGGGAAAAGGGGAGCTGTATCATAATGGATCATACATGTTTATAATTATTCAAATTCCTATGAGTAAACACATGAAAAAGGAAAGTGTTTCTTTAAAAGAAAATACAGGTGAGGCACCTGGGTGGCTCAGTAGGTTAGGCCTCTGTCTTCAGCTCAGGTCATGATCTCAGGGTCCTGGGATCGAGCTCCACATCAGACTCTCTGCTCAGCAGGGAGCCTGCTTTCCCCTCTCTCTCTGTCTGCCTGCTTCTCTGCCTACTTGTGATCTCTCGCTCTGTTAGATAAATAAATAAAATATTTTAAAAAAGAATAAATTAAAGAAAATACAGGAAAACATTCCGGTGGGAGGGGATAATAAATTATTAAAAAATTACATAAACCTTAGCAGGTATAAACCATGCAATAATCCCCTCATACCTGGAGAATTCTATTAAACAATTCAGAACATATATTTTCTCCAGTATATGAACTGTATTCCCACCAAAATCTCCACCACCTTCAACTGTTTGTTGTTCCTGTTATGGGTGTGGTGCAAAATTCAAATCTACAATTAATCAAAGATAAGTACCTGAAAAAAAAAAAAAAAAAAGATTCCTCCCATCCCCAGTAGTATAGCCAAGAATGGTCTGAGTATGAAAATCATTACAATTTCAATGCCTTAGAATTTTCTGATATCCCACTGAAGATTAAATTGTTTCATAAAATTTTTATTTCAAAAATCTCTTTCAGCTTCTCTAAGAATTATTCAAGAATTATTCATTAAGAAGTAACAGCATCAAGGAAATTTTGTGGGCAGTGGCCAACTTCCACTTGCTCTTCTCCCTCTGTTTTCCCTGTTAACAGGCAGTGGAAAGATGTCGGTACAATTGGTATTCCCTAATGGGAAAATTTCCCACTCATTCGAAACTGTTCAGCCGACTCAGTACAGAACACACTCATGGTCATGGGTCAGAGCCCACAGTTCTTTGCTGTTTGTCTTGTTATTTTTAAAACTACGATATATGATGATTGCCTTCCGAATTTCAATTTTCTGAAGACAATATTACAAATTTATTTCAACTATTCTGATGTAGAAAGCTAATTAAGTAAACTAGTTCAGCAACTGATCACATTTCACTAATTTCAACCATCTGCCTCAACATTTGTTCCTATGTGCACCAGCTTTCATAGCTTCATTCCTCTAATAGCAATTAATGAAACTGTTAATAAGCTACATATATCATACAATGTTGTAACAATTTACCAAAGGATAACATTAGGAGATAAATTACATTTAACAATTGTAGAAAAATGACTCTGATTATCAAATGTTATACAACATCAACTAGTTTTCTCCTTAATTCATGCTTCTCAATTAATTCCCCAATTAATTTAACACACATTCTATGTATAGTTTTTAATTTTAAACTCTTGGTCAGATATGCCATCTATTTTTACATGCTCTCTGCTTATATGAGACACATTTTAATGAAACACAACCTCTGCACAAATTACTAAGCCTTGATTTTATTTTCATTTACATTCTGAAGTTCACTGTGTTTTTTTTTCCATAAGAATTACTTTCAATTATTATGAAATGCATAAAGAGGCAAACTATACTGTTACCCAGGTTTTGTCCTGTATTCAAAGAAGAGTACATTTATATCATGATTCTTATTTTTAAAATGAGATTAATTTGTAAACACCTTAAATAAAACAGTGCACTGAAAAACAACTGATTAATGGCTTTGATAAAATAAGCCCTATCAAACTTACTTAATCTTTTATAATAACTTGTTGACTCTAGTAACATTTGTACAAATAAAAAAAACATAAAACATCATTTGAGTTTGCCAAAGATTTACAGTTTATTTTCATGGTGATTCAGAAAAAAACCTAGAAAAATATATTAACATGTCTTTAATACATTTTTATGAAATAGTGAATTCTGAAAAGTTCACCTCATCTATAGTAAGTAGCCCTCTCTAGCCACTACTCTCATTGAAATATACACCCATATGCATGTACTCACCCATACTCAAAACCCCAATCTTCTTGATGATGACCACTACCATCAGTTCCATACCCACAATTAACATACTGTTACAGAGGGGAAAACCCTGGCTATCATAATCTATCCAAGACATTTTTACAAAGCCACAAAATATAAATAATAATATACATTTCTCCTCCAGAAAGTTGTTTGGATAATGTAGCCCAAAGCCCAGAATTTTCAGGATGTTTTTATCAATTTCTAGTGAATGATATGAACAAGAAAATATATCTGAAATCATAATGGCAAAAATATATAGAAAGTTTCCAAATGAATAGAGTAAAAAAACAATTTGGAATCCTAATGAGTCATAACATGGTTATATTTATAGAATTATTCCCATCCTATGTTAAGCTATGTTTACCCTATGATTCAGGTACATCAAAACTGGACATGACTGAAGGACCAATTAAGTAGATTTACCAAAATTTTGTTTACAAGAAGGACATAAAATCCTTTTAAGAAGCAACTAATTCTACCACCACTGAGATTATCTCTAGCTATATACCAGTCAGGTAATCTCTAACTCAGTTCCATGAATGTATGTTTTATCTTATTTAACCCATAAGAAGACTGAAGTTTAAAGAATTTTTGATTAACATCAGAAAAGTCAAAGTATGACCATCAAGTTAGATAGGTACTTGACTAGAGACCTCACTTGTATTATCTGTGCACAGCTCATCAGCTGTTCATAATCCTTCCCTGCTCTTCACTTAACTTGCAGATTATGTTTGTCCTTCCCTGTCCCAAACTTAAAACTAACCTACTGAGAACACGTATACATATATCTCATGGAAAGTTACTTTTTAGATTTTGCTTTATATTATCATTTATAGAGATAATCAAGTACATATTGATATAGTTAAGTTTGGAATAAATGTTGAAGGACTATAGTGTGCTAAGCAGTTTTGGTTTTCCTGTGTTTTGCCTATTTTTTAATAGCAGCAATTCTTATGGAAACTACTGCTACTTTACTGATGGTATATAGAGAGAATTGAAATAGCCCAGAAAAGAATAATATAAATAATTCAAATAGGCACTAAATTCTTGGAAGAATGATGAACAGGAATTGGAGCCATACCAGAAATATTAAGCTCAAAATAATAATATAAGGCCTTTAAACCTGAGCATTTTTATTATATAAATATGTTTTATTTTGCTTACTTAACTAAAATAATCAGGTTGAAAATCCCCTAAACTGAAGAAGCAGTGGAACTGAGAAGCACTACCCTTTTCAATTCATAGGAGAATAACCCCATCCAAATTTAGAATTCATTGAAATTACTTCAGCTGTAAATTACTTCATCAATTGTATTCTTATAATTTCACTTCTTAAAATTAAAAGAAAAAATCTTTTATATATCCCATTTCATCCTAAGAAATATTCACTCTGAAGTGTTGTGCCTACAATACTGAAAGCAAGGCCTACTAATCACAATCATGTAATTTTTCAATAACTTAAAAACAGAACTAAAATTATACACCATGCCCCAATGAAAGAAGCTGTGCATGTACCATAGCGAAAGACAGATCCTCTCCCTTATGTCAAAAGAAGGAAAGGAAGGAAGGAAGGAAGGAAGGGAAGGAGGAAGGAAAGCATTTTATGGTTCTATATTACCCAAATATCACACCCAAAGTCAAAACTTAATCTATCTGCATTTCACTAAGGACCATGTCAATGATGAGTGAGTAAGACTTCAACTGTGTCCAGTTCAAGGAAGTATCACCACAGACAAGCCACAATGCATCTCATAGACTGAGTATTATGACCTAGAGCAATCTGTGTTTCAAAATATGTAGCTCAAGTGTCCTCAATAGTTATTCAACACATATAAGAGCTTTTAGGTTTTGTTCACCATTTTCTAACGTTGTTTACAATCACAATCCCTCCATTGTTTGAAATATTAAATTTTTTTTTCTTTCCTTTCACTTTTGGAACTTCTCTCCCTTTTTAAAAATTTCTTTCTATTGCAAGAAATCTATGGAGTGCTTCATATTAATATTCCATAAAAACTTTTTATAAAAGGCATACAGTGGAAGACAAAGAACCAATCCATTAAGAAGACAATAATAGGAAAAAAATAAGCAATTTGGCACAACCTGAAATAATTGCAATTTTTTTTTTTTTTTTTTTTTTTAAGTAACAAAGGGTGGTTGCCATATTTCAACACCAACTTAAGCTGTGAGGTCTCTTGCAGCCAAGGCCAAAAAAAGAAGATGAAAATACTGTTTTTGACTGCTCTTATTATTCAGTCTTATGATGGCGCCTCCTGTGGTGAGGAGCAGAATACAAGCAGCACCAGCAATCATAACAGAGGGCCCTCAAATTAGCTGGTCCCCTAGACATAATGGAGTCCTGAGTTCTTTCTGGTTCCGTTCCACATTCCTAAACTAACCTCTTAATCTTGACCTAAGTAACCTGGGCTGTGGATAAAAATGGAGAACCACACCGCAAAATTCAACTAGTACCACTCATTGATTGGCAATGAGAAATCTGGTTTTAAAGAATTCATAGATCTGGATCTAACTCTGCAGGCTTGCAATGAGACCCTACCCTTTCCCTTTACCACCGTTCCAAACATGGCCACTCAACAGTCATATTTCTTTGAGTTGGTGAGACATAGGAATTCCAAATTAATGACTTTCCTCATCAGCAATCTACCATTTTCCAACCAAACCTTCAAAGATTCAAATGTATCATTTGGAAAACAAGTAACAAAATCTAATATGCCTAGCATTATCAGGAAGATCAACTATTTAGCATGGATTTTGAAGCAAATCCTTTTAACAATATCACTCACTGAAAACCACTTTTTTTTAAAGAAGATAAATTATGTAATGATAACTTCAGAGGATATCATTTTGATTATGAATTATTGAGCCTAGGAATTCATGAGACATGTAAGGTCCCTTGTTCTGGGTAAATTGTACCTAATATTGTTCTCCTTTACACAACGAGTTCTCTAGCCTTCTTTGAAACCATCTGTTATTTCTCATGGTTGTCACTATATTACCACTTTTCATCTGTTCTCTGTCTGTATATGATTGTCTGGGTAAGATTTTGAAAGTGTGCCAACCTCTTTTCTGGAAAAACTCTGGACTCTCATTTATCATTTAGAGTGTTTTTTTTTTTTTTTTTCCATTTACTCCCTGGTTCATAATTTGGTTTCAGATTATGGACTAAAGTCTGCCTTCTGGACCCATTGGGATTCATGGTATTGTATATGTTATTGGTGCTTTCCCAGAGAGCATCATATGTTTAAAATAAATTGGCTTATGCTACCATAAATAAGAGATAATAACTTCCCAGGAGATAATATATAGCATATTAGCCTTATAGATATGTGAAGAGCCTTGAAATTTCATTCTCATAGGCATCATGGGTTTCCAACCAAAAAATCCACTTAAATAAGAAAAACATATTCATTTCTCTCATGGTTAGCTCTGGCTTTTTAATCCAGGCCAACTCGAATACATGCACATACCACAAACCATTAACACAAATCATAAATATCCACAAAAGTTTACAGCTTTTCTCCTTAGCCTCCTCTTACTTATTCCCAATCAGTACTAAGCCCCAGTCTTCTTGATCTGTTACTCTTAACTTTATTTCTGCTTCTGGTATTTGAGTTTCAGCTTTTCCAGTGAGTTAGGATGTTCTGGCTTTTGGCTCCATGGGTAACCTCTGATAGAAATCCCTTGCTATGGCTCTATGATTTCTTTAAACATGTATGTCAATCATTTCACAGGAGTTAGTTTGCAGAAATTTTGTTGGAAACATGTGAACAGAATGTTAGTAATTGCGTAATTAGAATATTTAACTCTTTTCAAAACCATGAAAATTGCCAACCTGCAAGGGAATGCAACAGGAGGTCGAGGGAACTTTTCCTATTGTTGTGGGAATTCTGCTGAAGTCCCAATAATGAAAATCATAGGCAAGAAGCATATTCACCTTCCAAAAAAAAAAAAAATTTTTGAATTACACCTATGCTAAATTTAAAATGGCAGAAATTATGTAACAATTTTATTGATCAAAATGACTGACTTTTTGCCTCTACAGAGTAGAAAATAAATTGGAAAAAGGATTTGAGATGGATCATAATATGAGGAGTGTTGTGTCATTCATTTCCTTTCCCTAACATATAAAGAGAAAGGAACTGCTTCCCACCCTTGAGCAAAAAAGACTGGAGTGTCTGAAATTCAGACAGACATTTAACCTTACAGCTAAATATTTGCTAAACTAAGGAGATATTAGGGAACCAGAAGTGAGTGACATGATGAGGTGATTGCAGAGTTTGTAAAGTGTGCCATGGAGACTGGGAACATTGGTGAACAAAGAGATTGGAATCTGGTTCTTACTTGGAAAATTTTGAAGGCAAGGATCTTGGTGGATCGTGAGAGGAGACAGTCCAGCTGTGAGATCAACCTGTCCTTTTCAGCAGTTGGTGTGCTTAGAAAGCCCAAGTCTCCTTAGGCCAAACGATCACTACTTAAATAAAGGAGATAAGTTCAAAGCAAGTCTATGGGATTCTGTCCAAGATGGCTACATTCTGGGCTGAGGAACCCCATTGGAAGTGGCTAATTGGTATGTTCTGCTGGGGTTAGGAAGTAAAAGAGGTCAGGCAGAGTCAACACTGTGTCAGAGAATAGGGGCAGGGTCAGAACAAACTGAGAGCATGTCATACCATATTATCCCAACCTAGCAAAATCATCATGTGTTCTGGACAAGGGACAGATGACTGTTTGCCAATGATTTAAAAATTTAGTATATTTAGTGTGAATTTCAGATGATAAATCAGAATAAATTTTTAAATGTAAGTCTTAACAATCCATGATGGACTCTGCTGCAGAAACAGGTTTATGCTTAAAATAACACCAAAAAATCATGTGTTGGAGCATTCTGGCACATTTTATACTATCAATATTCTATGCTTGATATGGCTCTGAAGGCTGTATAGTGAACAGAAAGAAAGAAATGTGAATATTAAAGCCTTAAGTCATTTTTCACATAATGAAATAAAGACAATTTATATTAACAAATAGAGATATTTCAAGTAATAACTTAGACATTTGAAAACAGATATTGAGGAGGGTTCCTAGAAAACAATGTGGAAATCTTGGCAACACTCTCAAATTGATAGACTATCACAACTCAAGGCAAGGACTCAGACAAAGTGGCCATCCTCACTCATCCATTAACAGACCGTGAAAGGCTTTGGAATTTATGTCAAGATCAATCAAAATACTAAATGTGAACCTTTCTCCCCTTTCTAAAAATAGCCATCTGATTTAATACAAAAACCCACTGAATACATGAAAAGACAATCCAAATCTGACTTTTTTTTTTTTTATTTTGTTTATTTACTTGAGAGAGAGAGAGACAGAGATAGAGACAGAGAGTAGGAGCTGGAAGGAGAGGGAGAAGCAGGCTCCCAGCTGAGCAGGAAGCCTGATGTACGACTCGATCCCAGGACCCTGTCATCAGGACCTGAGCCAAAGGCAGACACTTACTTGACTGAGCCACCCAGCACCCTTCAAATCTGACATGTTTAGGGCAAAATTAAAACAATACTTTTGAAGCTGAAGTGGTATTCAGCTCCGAATCTGAAAACAGGAAAACAGAGACCAAAATGTACATCATTTAGAAGAAGGGGAACAATTTTAAATTTGAACAATTTGATCATGTGGTGAAATCTTCCATTATGAACTGTGTGTCTTCCAGTACTTCCAAAATCTACTGTTTCTATTCTAGGCACAATTCTGCCAAGTTTAGATCCTCCTCAAATGTCATGATTTTGATTTCTAAAATGATCTTGTTTAGATGTAGCAAGCTGCATCTTCTTGTTTTCATTTTTTATGTTTATTTGAACTACTATGAAAGATCTTTTGAAACAATACTTGGAATGTCTGAAAAAGTATCCAAATCATTTTGAAATTCATCTTAGATTCAACATTCTATAAAAAAAAAAAAAAAGAGGGAATAACATAGGTCACAGACTTGGAGATTTTTTTGCTTTTGTTCAACTCAGGATTTAACTGAACAGAGGATCTTTCCAAACCCTATATGTAGGGAGTTTCCTGTTCTTCCTGGTAAGAGAAAGATATTTTAAATAGAAATTTTTTTTATTAAAGTCATATTCTCATTTTCTTCTCTCATATTTCTCATTTGTCTACTATACTTATAGACAGTTGCTAGGTAATTAAAACAGGTTTACATTTTATGAGTCCTAGAAGCCACTTTAAAAATATTTCAATGTTAGAGGTAAATAGTAACAACCACATCTTTACATTAACATCAGAGTGGAAAGTAAATGTTATGATTATAGGTCCAGATCCCATTCAGGCATGTCTTGCTTTCCTGCCCTGTTTGCCAGTTAGAAATGTGTGGTACGTTAGAGTGGCCCAGCTGAAGAAACACAATAGGCATGCCTGGGATAAAAATCAACTGCAGAATGTAAAGCTTATATGGATTCTTTCCTCTCCAAAGATCAAGCAAGATACATCATACAGATGGGGGTTGGAGGAGAGCCCGAGTACCAACTCTTTCTCTGAAACCTTTATAACTAAGGAATGATTACTTTTCTACCATTGTGTCCAAATGATATAAGAAAAATACAAAAAAATAATAATAATTTTGCCTGTGTTAGGTACCACCTACATCTGCCTACAGATCTTCATGACGCAGATTGAGAATAACCTGCATATGTCACTAGACAGAGGGGGTTGGAGTTCAGAGCACAAATCCCATTGGCAAGGATGTATTTTAGTGGGTTGAATTACACCCATTTGATAAACAACATTTGGGATCACCACAGGGAGGGCTTGGAAAGAGAGAGCCGGCTCACGAGGAGATGCTGACACCTGGGAAGAAGCAGGGAGGAAGTGTGGCAGAACAAAACCTATTTAACTATTGGTGATGGGTTTTCCAGCATGAGACTTGGCTGTCCATTGCCCTTGAAAGAAGTTGCATAGGTACTGATATGCCCAGATAAAAGAAAAATAGGCTCATTCTTCAAATAACTTCTTTCATTTAAAGTTGTTCTCCAAATAACTCATAATACCTATAGGATTCTACTGCAAAAGACTATAACACAAACTTCAGATAATTATACAGTCTTCTGGTATAGAATCTTTTCACAAATTCAGTTGGGTTAAAAATAATTCCACTTCTGAGTCTGTCTAAAATTTTGCATTCGACTAGGTGAGTTAGCTAAGATTTATCTTTGAAGTTTATTTCAGATCCTACAGTGTGTCATATATACAAATGCAACTGATTTTTTTTAATTGACCTCTTTCATAGCAATCTTGCTAAATTAACTTACAAATCATAATAATTTATCAATAGGTGGCTCTAATATTTTATTTATGCAATCATATTATCTAAAATACAATGATGGGCACCTGGGTGGCTCAGTGGGTTAAGCCTCTGCCTTCGGCTCAGGTCATGATCTCAGGGTCCTGGGATCGAGTCCCGCATCTGGCTCTCTGCTCCTCTGGGAGCCTGCTTCCTCCACTCTTTCTCTCTCTCTCTCTCTCTCTCTCTGCCTGCTTCTCTGCCTACTTGTGATCTCTGTCTGTCAAATAAATAAATAAAATCTTAAAATAAAATAAAATACAATGATAATTGCATTCTTCCCAATTGTCTTGGATATTGTGGATGAATAAATGAAAAAACAGAAAAAGGAAAGGTCTCCAGATACTTGCAGATCATAAAATGGTCTCCTGCTATAAAATTATTCCCTTCTTGAGTGGTGGAATGCACAGAGACTTGAGGTTTCAAACTGGGTTCAATAAAGTATCTGGAATATCCTGACATTAAATACGGTAGCTATTTCTATATTAAAATGAAATAAGAAACTCTCTTTGAAAAGAAATGAAGGAGAAAAATGTACATTTCTACCAATTATAAAGTTCTCTAAATTAAATTTCCAATAGCAACTTGTTATTATGTCACTGTCTTTTCATTTTAAAAAAGATTATTATGTTTGAAAGAGGTGAAAGAAAGTGGAGGGAGTGTTTGGAGAAAATTGTGTCTGTTACTTGACACAGATCAGTTGTATACCTGATCATCCATAGTTTCTCATAAAGAGTTCTGAAGATAACCCTCTATACTTTAAAACTTTGTGCTCTTGGCCTGAACGCTGAAAAACATTTCTATTAGTCTGGCCAAATATGCCCACTGCAAGCACTATAGACCGAGTTTCTCTACAAATAAATTACATATTCCTGTTTATTTGAAAAGCATTTCCTCCCTTGAGAAAAGGGAGGAAATCTTTGTGTGTATAAATTGATTAGTTAAGCCTGTCCCACTCCAATTTTAAAGTATCACGAAGAGCTATATTTTGGCATTCAAAGATGTGGAGTTTCTCAGTTAAGTAGTGAGATATCCTTCATAGCAGAACAAGACAAATATTCTGTGTGACTAGAAAGTTTCTCCAGCTAATGATTAAAGGGAATTTTAAAAATGACCAATATTCTATATAACTTGAAGGAAACAACAAAACAGAAACCAAGTCCATTTGAGGGGCTTATGACATTTGGTGGTTATGCTAATACATTGTCCATATAATGTCTAAGTATAAATTGACTGCAAGGCTGGCCACTCTTGTTCAAAAGACATAAAAATGTACTATAGGTAACTTAACCACCTGCAAAATTTACTTTTGCTGCAAGTGGAAGCATGTAATCAGGGCAAATTTATCAAAGAATAGGGCGCCTGGGTGGCTCAGTGGGTTAAGCCGCTGCCTTCGGCTCAGGTCATGATCTCAGGGTCCTGGGATCGAGTCCTGCATTGGGCTCTCTGCTTAGCAGGGAGCCTGCTTCCCTCTCTCTCTCTCTCTCTGCCTGCCTCTCTGTCTACTGTGATCTCTCTCTGTCAAATAAATAAATAAAATCTTTTTTAAAAATTTATCAAAGAATAAATAATCATGACGCTTTTTACCCACTCCCCTCAACCCCCTAGAACTCAGTGCTGAGACTAAACTAAAGTCAAGAGCAAGAATATCTCATTTTTTATTTTAGTTAATATGGACAATGTTATTGTGGTTTGCCAAATAGAACATTGAGCTGAATGGAGTATATGAACAGAAAGTGAAAAGCACAGGTTAAGGAAGAATGGAGTAAAAGTCAAGATGAAAGCAGACAAATATTGTGTGCTTACACAGCACACGAAAGTACTGCACAACTCCAAGGGCACCATTTTCAAAGAATAAAGTAGTGGAGTTTGCCAGAACCATGCAATGGCATTTCCTCTAAGAACTTGCCTAGTGAGGAAATATGAAATCATGGTCAAGATATTAAATGTTGCATCTGTTAGGAAAAGGGGTTTGATCAGTGAAAAAGTTGGTTTCAGTAATTATAGTTGCTGTTTGAGACAGATCAGAATATTGTCAGACTGCAGTAGGGATTATTGACTTTGGCTATTCTTTAATAGAATAATTAAAGCAAAGTCTGAAATTGAAAAGAATGAAAACCACTGAATTTTAACAAGGAAATTCCTCAATGTAGCAATATCAGTGACCTTTTTGGGTTAAGTGTTTTAAGAAAAGGCAAAAGTCCCCTTTGCTCAGAATATCCCCCAAGTCAGCCCACTATGATGGCATTCCATCCATGGAGGCCTATCTTCAGTTTTGACACTAAAAAAATTTTTGTGGTAAAGGTATTTCTTTCTCCCCACTCTTTACTTGTTTATACAGTCTTGTTTTTTAAAGGAAAATTTGGAAATGATCTACATTTACACAAGAACCTGCATATAGCAGTTTATAGCAGCCTTATTCATAATTGCCAAAACTTGAAAGTAACCGAGATGTCCTTTACTAGGTGAATAGATAATAGAGATACATCCAGACAGTGGAATATTATTCAGCACTAAAAAAGTTGAGCTATCAAGCCATAAAAAGACATGGAGGAAGCTTAAATGCACATTACTAAGTATAAGAAGCCAATCTGGAAAGGCTACACACTGTATTATTCCAACTATTTGACATTATAGAAAAGGCAAAACTATGGAGACAGTTAAAAAAAAATCACTGATTTTCAGGGAGTGGATGTGAGGAAGGATGAATAGGTGAGCACAGAGGTTGTTAGGGCAGTGAAAATATGATCTTCATAAGTATTCTGTATGATACCACAGTAATGGATACATGTCATTATACATCTATCCAACTCACAGAATGTCTACACCAAGAGTGAACTGTAATGTTAACTATGGAATTTGAGTGATTATGATGTGTAGATTTAAGTTCATCATATGCACATTTCAGTCACACAAGGTAGTATTCATGTATCTTGTCTCTGAAGTCTTTGGCCATTATTATCTGGGAACTGTGGGATTCTGCCTCCTGCCTAAATAGCAAATTATTGGGCTTAGTCTCCAATCTTTTTGTTGTTGGCATTATTGCTACAGACACTACTCCATAGTGTCATAATTGAAAACAAGTGATAATACTTTAATAACAAAACTCATTTATCAAAAATTTTAACATCAAGATAATAATAGCAACTACCTTTTTTTTTTCATGTGTCTCTTGGCCATTCTTTGAATGGCCACTCTTGTCTTCTTTGAAGAAATGTCTGTTCATATCTTCTGTCTATTTCTTGACTGGATTTTTTGTTTTTTGGGTGTTGAGTTTGAAAATTCTTTGTAGGTTTTGGATACTAGCCCTTTATCTGAAAAGACATTTGCAAATATCTTCTCCCATTCTGTCAGTTGTCATTTGGTTTTGTCAAATGTTTCTTTTGCTGTGAAAAAAGCTTTTTATCTTGATGAAGTTGCAATAGTTTATTTTTGCTTTTGTTTCCCTTGCCTTTGGAGACATGTCTAACAAGAAGTTGCTGCAGCCGAGGTCACAGAGGTTGCTACCTGTGTTCTCTTCTAGGATTGTGATGGATTGCTGTCTCACATTTAGGCCTGTCATTGATTTTGAGTTTATCTTTGTGTATGGGGTAAGAAAATAGTCCAGTTTCATTCTTCTGCATGTGGCTGCCCAATTTTTCCAACATCATTCGTTGCAGAGACTGTCTTTTTTCCATTGAATATTCTTTCCTGTTTTGTGGAAGATTAGTTGACCATAGAGTTGAAGGTCCATTTCTGGTTTCTTTATTCTGTTCCATTGATCTATGTTTCTGTTTTATGTGCCAGTACCATACTGTCTTGATGATCACGGCTTTGTAATAGACCTCAAAGTACGTCATTGTGATGCTACCAACTTTGGCTTTCTTTTCAAACATTTTTCTGGATATTCAGTCTTTTCTGGTTTTGTACAAATTTTAGGATTATTTGTTCCATATCTATGAAAGAGGTCAATAGTATTTTGATAGAGATTGCACTGAATGTGTAGATTGCTTTGAGCAGTATAGACGTTTTAACAATATTTGTCCTAATCCATGAGCATAGAATATTTTTCCATTTCCTTGTGTCCTCTTCAATTTCCTCATAAGTATTCTGTAGTTTCTGAATACAGATCCTTTACCTCTTTGGTTAGGTTTATGCCTAGGTATCTTATGGTTTTGGGAGCAATTGAAAATGGGATGGATTCTTTAATTTCACTTTCTTCTATCTCATTATTAGTGTATAGAAATGCAATTAATTTCTGTGCATTGATTTTATATCCTACCATGTTGCTGAATTTCTGTATGAGATCTAAAAACTTTGGGGTGGAATCTTTTGGGTTTTCCACATAAAGTATCAAGTATCATGTCATCTGGGAAGAGTAAGAGTTTTACTTCCTTCTTATTAATTTGGAGCCTTTTATTTCTTTTTGTTGTCTGATTGCTAAGGCAAGGACTTCTAGTACTACATTTAACAGTGGTGGTGAAAGTGGACATCCCTGTTGTGCTCCTGACTTTGGGGAAAAACTCTCAGTTATTCCCCATTGAGAATTGTATTCACTGTGGGCTTTTCACAGATGGCTTTTATGATATTGGGGTATGTTCCCTCTATCCCTATACTGTGGAGAATTTTAATCATGAAAAGATGATGGATTTTGTCAAATGCTTTTTCTGCATCAATTAAGATGATCATATGGTTCTCCTTTCTTTTATTAATGTGATGTATCATGTTGATTGATTTGCAAATGTTGAACCACCCTTGTAGCCCAGGAATAAATTCCACTAGGTCATGGTGAAAAATCCTTTTAATGTACTATTGGACCCTATCGGCTAGTATCTTGGTGAGATTTGAGCACCCATGTTAATCAAGGATATTGGTCTGTAACAGTCCTTTCTGGTGGAGTCTTTGGTTTTGGGATCAAGGTAATGCTGGTCTAATAGAACAAGTTTGAAAGTTTTCCTTCCATTTCTATTTTTTTTTTTAAACAGCTTCAGAAGAATAGGTATTAATTCTTCTTTAAATGTTTGGTAGAATTCCCCTGGGAAGCCATCTGGCCCCAGACTCTTTTTCAGGGGGAGGTTTTTGATTGTTGCTTCAATTTCCTTGCTAATTATGGTTCTGTTCCCATTTTCTGTTTCTTCCTGTTTAAGTTTTGGTACTTTATATGTTCCTAGGAATGCATCCATTTCCTGCAGACTGCCTAATTTGTTGGCATATAGTTGCTCATAATATCTTCCTATAATTGTTTGTATTTCTGTAGTGTTGATAGTAATCTTCTCTTTCATTCATAATTTTATTTATTTGGATCCTTTGTCTTTTCTTTTTAATAAGTTTGGCTAGGGTTTATCAAACTTATTAATTCTTTCAAAAAACCAACTCTTAGTTCTGTTGATCTGTTCTACTGGTTTTTGTTTTTTGGTTTTTGGGGTTTTTTTTGTTTGTTTGTTTCTATTTTATCAGTTTCTGCTCTAATTTTATTATTTCTCCTCTCCTGCTGGATTTAGGCTTTATTTGCTCTTCCGTTTTCAGCTCATTTAGGTGTAATTTTAGCTTATGTATTTGATATTTTGCTTATTTCTTGAGAAATATGCTATATACTTCTCTCTTAGACCACCTTTGCTACATCCCAAAGGTTCTAAACAAAAAATCCAGTCAAGAAAAGGACAGAAGATATGAACAGACATTTCTCCAAAGTAGACATACAAATGGTCAACAGACACATGAAAAAATGTTTAATATCATTCAGTATCAGGGAAATACAAATCAAAACCATAATGAGATACTACCTCAGGCCACTCAGAATGACTAAAATTAACAAGTCAGGAAACAGCAAATGTTGATGAAGATATGGAGAAAAGGGACATCTCTTACACTCTTGGTGGGAATGCAAGCTGGTACAGCCACTCTGGAAAACAATATGGAGATTCCTCAAAATACAAGTAGAACTACCTTACAACCCAGTAATTGCACGAGTAAGTATTTACCACAAAGATATAAATGTAGTGATGCAAAGGTGCACCTGTACCCCAATGTTTGTAGCAGCAATGTCCACAATAGCCAAACTATGGAAAGAGCCCAGATGTCCATCGATAGATGGATGGATAAAAATGATGTGAGATATATAGGTATAGATAGATATAGATATAGATATAGATATAGATATAGATATAGATATATAGATAGATATAGATGCATGCCATCTGAAAGGATAAAATCTTACCCTTTACATTGACATGGATGGAACTAGAGGGTATAATGCTGAGCAAAATAAGTCAATCAGAAGAGTACAATTATATAGTTTCACTCAAATGTGGAATTTAAGAAGCAAAACAAAGGATCATAGGGGAAAGGAGAGAAAAGTAAAATAGATTAAATCAGTGAGGGAGATTAACCATAAGAGACTCAACTATAGGAAAAAACTGAGGGTTGCTGGAGGGAAGGTAACGGGGTGATGCGCATTAAGGAGGGCACTTGATGTAATGAGCACTAGATGTTATATGCAACTGATGAAGTACTGAACTCCACATCTAAAATTAATGATACACTATATGTTAACTAAGTGAATTTAAATAAAACATTAAAAAAATCATCTGGCATTAATTGTTACCCTAGCATATAATAAGCATCTACTATATGCCACACACAGAGCTAGGTGTTTTTACCCTACTTATATCTAATTCTCACAACAAATTTAACAAATAGGCTTCAAAATCCACAGTTTGCACATGAAAGTTCTGGGGTGTCTAAGCTCCATCACAAGAAAACAACACAGCTGAGATATAAATTTAAGATTCAGTGACCTCAAACTCTGTACTTTACTATATCATGCTGTGCCCCTACGAGAATTTTTTTTTTTAAGATTTTATTTATTTGACAGAGATCACAGGTAGGCAGAGAGGCAGGTAGAGAGAGAGAGGAAGGGAAGCAGGCTCCCTGCTGAGCAGAGAGCCCGATGCGGGGCTCAATCCCAGAACCCTAAGATCATGACCTGAGCCAAGGGCAGAGGCTTTAATTCACTGAGCCACCCAGGCGACCCCCCCAAGGAAATTTTCCACATATGGTTCTCTATTCAAAGTTTTCATTTTTTACAAAAAATAAACACAGGCTAAATACTCATTTATTTTTATGCAACTAGACCTTTAATGCACAAAAGCACTAACTAACAGAACAGTAAAGATGAAAGAAAACAAAGCAAATTATACCCAAAACTTGGCCATGTAAACCAGTGAACCTAGAACACTTCAGAAGAACAACAGTACCTTGAGCAAGCCAATCATATAGCCATGAAGACCATTGTTGGCTCTCTTTCCTAAGCTGGGCTTCCTCAGAGGCAGACAAACACCAGTAAATAAAACTCCTTATTAAGTCAAATTCTGGTAACACTTTTAGTGGACTTATGGGTGAAGGTACACAGGAGAGGAAAGAAGTCATTTTTAAAGTTTTGATTTTATAAAATTTTATAAATTTTTTGATTTTATAAAACCTGAGTTATTCAATTATTATTATTGTTACTTTACAAGCTCAGTCTTAATTCTAGTAGTATGTTTGAGCATTTAATAGACTGACTTTATTTATTTATTTATTTGTTTGTTTGTTTATTTTTAAGAAAACTCTATGTCCAACCAACATGATGGCTTGAACTAATTACCCCAAGATAAATAGTTCCATGCTCTACTGACTGTACCAGCCAGGCACCCCAATAGACTTCATTGTTTAGAGCAGGTTTATTTCCACAGCACAACTGGACAGAAAGTACATACAGTTCCCATAAACTTCCTATCCCCTGATTTTCACTACTGCCACCACTATTAAGATCTTGGACCAGAGTGATACATAGAGTACTCCTAATTTAATAATTATACACTATTTCTATCCTCTCCATGGAATTTTTTGAGAGCTGGTTCATCATGTTCCAGCTCTCTGAAAACCAGTTAAGGCATACACAAATTCTCATATAATCAACATGTAAGATGAATCGAAATAGCTCATTTGCAGCCATTTCAGTAATATAAAAATTGTAGCTGACACTTGATGAATGCTTTACTTGTCTGTGTTTTTCTAACCCTTGACTCATAAGAAGTCATTTAATCCTCATAACAAATATCAAAAAGTGGGTAAATATATATTTTAGAGAACTATAAAATGTCTCCATTCTTTCTATGGACTATAAGGCATCCACACATGCAGGCTACATGTGCCTCAGGTAGATCAGCAAGTGCATGCAGGAATGGCAGGAAAAGTTTTAACACTTTTCAATATAGATTTATAGAAAAATACAATAGTCATCATAAAGGGGAATAATATAGTTCAGAAAATACACACTATCGTGCACACTTGTTTCTCCCCAAATGGCCACTCAAAATGGGAGAAATTATTTAAACAAATAGGACTAAAATCAATTGGAGATATTGTTCTTTGTACCAAAATACACATTATTCTGAAGGATCTTGACCCTGTTTGCATAAAATAGATTAAAAATGACAAGTAAACAAGCTAATGCCAGGAGGTTTTCTTTTTTCCCCTAAGAGAAATTTCTACATCAGTACTACATTTTAACAGATTCTCCTTAATTAAATGTGCCTCCCAGAGCTGGTTTATGATAGAATTATCATAAATGTCCATGATTCTGACCTAGAGATACGGCAAATCTTGAAATGCCTTCTGAGTCATTCTTTAAAAAGAAAATAATCTTCATTATCAGTGTAGAATTAAAAATGATCTATGGTATGGATCACAAACTGTTCCAGCATAAGGAATTAAAGAAAAAAAGTTGTTGTTTTTTTTTTCAAAATTCTGTTGTCCCTACATGTTGTAAATGTATGCTTATATCCACTTACTGAACAAATACATAGTGACAAAACTCCTAGGACTTTAAATGAATTCACATTTTATTAATTACAACTATGTGTGGGATGTGTGTGTGTGTGTGTGTGTGTGTGTGTGTGTGTGCATGTGTGTGTTAGGGAAATGTTTAGGAATGTTTTGCATATGTATGAGAAGGAAAAGAAAGACTAATTTTACCTTGCCAATGCTTACTGCCCATATGCGTCCATGTTGATGTCCCAGCCACTCCACAACTTGAAGGGCTCCATCGGCCAAACTTTGGTAAGTACAGGTTCATTATGTTCTATTTCCCTGAAAACTGGTTAATTAAAGCATGTAGAAACTCACATATACTCAGTGTGTAAAATGAAACCAAATAGTCCATTTCTGGCCATTTTGGAAAAATTAAAATCATTGCTGACCCTCATTGAGTGTGTTTTTTTTTTTTTTGTCTGTGCTCTTTTGAGCACTGGGCTCATTAATTCATTCCATATTCACCACAGCTTTGTGAGGTGGATGCCCTTATTACCCTCCAGTCTACAGATGACAAAAACAAAAGCCCAGGAAAGTTAAAGTACTTGTCCAAGATCACAAAACGAAAACTGATGGTCTATCTCCAAAACCTTCTCCTACGGGATGAATGGGACTCTATTGTCATTTGTGGAGGTAGAATACTTGATTAGATTAAACTGTCCCTACTTATATTAGGACACTGAGCATTCCACTCCTTCTCCCAATTAAATGCTAGTCGAAGTCCCCAGGCATTATGACAATTAAAAGTGGTTCTCAAATAGCATGGAGGACATGGGGAGATAGAGAGGAGAAGGGAGTTGGGGGGAAATTGGAAGGGGAGGTGAATCATGAGAGACTATGGACTCTGAAAAACAATCTGAGGGTTTTGAAGGGGTGGGGGGTGGGAGGTCAGGGTAACAGGTGGTGGGTATTATAGAGGGCACAGATTGCATGGAGCACTGGGTGTGGTGCAAAAATAATGAATACTGTTATGCTGAAAATAAATAAAAAATAAATTAAAAAAAAAAGTGCTTCTCAAGCACCAGCTTTTCCAAACACCACTTGGGAGAGAAATAGTCTAGGTTAAAAACACTATGAGCCTTATTTCCCCAGCAATAGCACAGCTCACTGAGGATTTACACACATATACATACACATATGCATATTCACATACTCATACACAGCCAGAATTTGAAGTGAAAATATAATTGAGTTAAACATTTTTCTTCCTCATTTTACTTTCTCAACAAACATTACCTTTACTCCATTCCTTACATCTAGAGGGCATAGACAGGATGAAGGAAAGACAAAGAAAAAAAGAACAGAAATATAAAACTTCAAGGAAACCAAATAGAAGGAAAAATTATCATTATCTGTAGGATCTATTGAGATAGGAGTGAGCTTCTCAACAAGATAAAAATAGTCGTAGAGCCAAAACCATTATCTGACTTGACTTGCCTCAAAATATGTTTATGTATGTTCAAAAAGCATTGAATTTCAGAATGGAGATGGCCCAGCAAATGACTACAGTCCCAACGCCCACCAAATGGAAGAATGCCCCCGACAACTTTTGTGACAGATGGCCATGCAGCCTCTGCCACATGTCATTTCCAAGAGCTAGGCAGATCATTATCTACTTTTAGAAGGAATCCATGTCTCTCTTGTATGGTACTAATTGTTAGAAAGTCTTTCTCACTTAGAATAGAAATCTGCTACGCCTCAGCCTCATTTCTACCCCCTGGAACCATATGGAATAAGTTACATTCTTCTTTCACATGATATTGCTCCCAAATTTTGAAGCAGTTGTCATGTTGCCCCTGAGTCTTCTCTTACTCAATATAAACATATGCAAAACATACAATATGTCCTCCAAAAAACAGGATAACTGGTAGAATGACCAATGTCTCTAAACGCCCTGTTTCATTTCTTCTTCAATAGTAATTTTTACAGAGCTCAAAATCAGCACATGTGGTGTGCATTTGTTTGGGTGTGCTCTATAAGCTCATCCATACATATGCATGTAACTATGAATATGTGCACACAAACAAACCACATGTGGAGTTTCTGGGTCTGCCTGGAAACATACAGACACATGTATGTGCACATGTGGAAAATCTACATGTTGCTCATCTTTCCTTCTTTCTCAAGTGTTCCTTCTTTGTGTGGCTCCAGTCTAGCCTCAATATGTGGGGAGAGTTTGCCTTATTCCAGACTTATTTCATCCCCCTGGAATTGGTTGGGGGTGGGCGCTCTAGCTGTCTCTACCTTTCATACCTCAGTTATGAGTGAGCTTGCATACTTCCATCACCAATGTGCCCAGCATTGAGTAATTAATTAATCTTCATTTTCCATTTCACTTAGACACGCTGCATCAGAGGACCTGAGTAACTCTGAAACTGTGTGATGATGTAAACAAAATTCAGATCTTGTGATTAACTACAAGCCTGACGTTAATCTGAATCTATTTGTCTTTTCCTTTTTAAGGTTCATTTCCAATGAGGTATTGTTTCCACCATTTCTCAGTTAGTGCATCACTTGACCCTTTCCTATCTTGTTTGCAGATTTGAAAAATCTACTTTAATATTGAGGGAAATGTCCAAAAGGCCTTGAGTTCAAATCTCTTTCATTTCTCACACTGGGATTTCAGTTTCACAGTTCAGTACTTTAGCAAGCCTCAAATGAAAGGGTTGTTTCCAGGTTATGATAATGTAATTGGATCCAAAGTCATTGTCAGCATTTCATCCCACAGAAAGTTATTTTGATCTTTCTCCTGGGGGCAGAAGTTGAGTTGGTGGGGGGAGTGGGGGAAAGAAGAAACAGCATCTTGCTGTGTTTGAAAGGCTTTAATTTCATCCCACTTCTTCACAGCACATGAAAAGTGCCCTCGTATGCCCTCCATAGCTCCTGCTATCTGCTCCTCCCATGACACTTCTTTTTCTACTCCTCTTTCCTTTGCTAAAATGGAGGTGATAGAGAGAACAGGAAGATTCCAGAATAGGAAGGATGAGAAGAGAAAACAGTGTCAGGATATGTTCTGAAGGCATTTTTGTGTAGACACAGAGAATACCACAGAGGGGGCCCTACACGGGCATGTGGAGCTCCTTGGGGGCACCAGGTGCTCATTCCATTGCAGCTGGCAACTTTGCTTTGGCCAAAAACTTGCCCACATCTCTGTTCTCTTAACCCAAGCTCTACATATGAGAAAATGAAACTTTTAAGTGAGTGATGTCAAAGAGCAGCTGAAGATTAGTCCAGTTTCTGCCAAAAGTAATGCAGGAAGAATTTTTATATCATTGGTAATAGATTTTCAAAAGATAAATCCCTTGCACATCTGCGGTCATCATTGTATATCTCCTTCCACCAAAAAAAGCAAACAGCAACAACAGAAAAAATAAAAAATAAAAAAAAAACAAAAAACCAAAACAAAAAACAAACAAGCAAACAAACAAAAACAGTATCTACTTCCTATTCTAACCTGTACAGGTTCTATGAAATTCTTCAAGATCCAGGCATTCCACTTCCTGTAAGAGGTAAGAAGTGTTCCATGAAATCCTGCTTCCCACCAAGCTGGTCAGAAATCACCACTCAGGGGGTGCCTAGGTGGCTCAAGCAATTAAACCTCTGATTCTTGATCTCAGCTCAGGTCTTGATCTCAGGGTGGTGAGTTCAAGCTCCACTATCGGGCTCCACCTCAGGTATGAAGTCTTCTTAAAAAGAAAAAAGAGGAGAGGAGAGGAGAGAGAGAAAAGAAAAGAAAAGAAAAGAAAAGAAAAGAAAAGAAAAGAAAAGAAAAGAAAAGAAAAGAAAAGAAAAGAAAAGAAAAAGGAAAAGGAAAAGGAAAAGGAAAAGGAAAAGGAAAAGAAAGGAAAAGAAAAGAAAAAAGAAAAGAAAGGAATCACCACTCTGTTTCTGCTTCCCATCACCCTCTGTCACTCTGCCATGAATGCTGTGTGACTGTCCAGATCCCCACTCTGTTCTATTGTCACTCGATCTGTTTTCCCCTGGATTAGAGACATTGGTTTAAATGTCAATAAGACTTGCAAAGTTTTCTGACAATTCTTACTCTTGTTCTGAGTTAGACCCTTTTCTTTCTCTTCATAACTGATTCCAACCTTTTGCCAAGTGCATTGACCCCTTTCTCATTGGTACCCAACTTGTCTTGTCTGACTTGTACTTATTTAAAACAATCTGAAGCTTTGGGGCACAATTCCCCCAACTTCCTTTGCTTCCATTCATTTTTATCTGCCCTGAAACAGTTACAATATCAAAATCAAACATGCCCCTAGTCTTTGCTAATGAATTAAATCATCCACCTGAGTTCTTAGGCCTATTTTATGTCTCCTCTAGGACTTCACTTTTGTCTGATAAGGCCTTATCTCTACTTTATCTTCCATCTTACCATTTTCCTGCCTTACTCTTGAAAAACATTCAGGTAATCTCCATCCTCAAATAAAAGACAGTCTCATCAAGTTACTGTCTCCTCCTTTTTATTCCTTTACTTGTAAGAAAATTTTACAATGAAGGTGTTTATTTAAAAGACATTATTTATTTATAAAAAGTATTCCTTTATTTATAAGATTTATATACAATAAATTTTACCATAAGTTATGTGCTTATGAGAGGCATTACAGTGCAGTGCATGCATTTTTTTTTTTCTCTCAAAGAAATGATGTTGCCCTTCAAGGGGTAAAAATTGGTTCTTTGTAGACAAAAAGTTCTAAAATATTACAACTGTTTTTGGTCTTCCAAAGTTCAACTCTACTCAATAAAATAGTAATTCTTAGTGATTAATTTATTTCTTCAGGGAGAGTTTTAATTTATTTTTCTGCCAAGGAATGGGGTCTGATAATGAAAAGGAGATTGAGAAAAACTGGTGTGGATCCAGACTACCTGGGTTCACATTCTATACCCACCCATGCTTCACTGGTTGTGTGAGCTTTGGCCAGTTACTTAAGCTCACTGTGCTGCAGTTTTCTTACCTGTAAAATGGAGATATTAGCACCTATTCCACCCAGCTGATTTTTTAAAAAGACTAACTGAAGTAATCTATGTAATGCCATGAATTCTAGTCCACTCTTTCAGCCAATTCAATCGTATATACAATAATCTAGCTAGGAAATCTGGTTCCTGCCTACCTCTCCAAATTCACCTCTTTTTTTTTTTTTTTTAAGATTTTTTATTTATTTATTTGACAGACAGAGATCACAAGTAGGCAGAGAGGCAGGCAGAGAGAGAAGAGGAAGCAGGCTCCCTGATGAGCAGAGAGCCCGATGCGGGACTCGATCCCAGGTCCCTGGGATCATGACCTGCGCTGAAGGCAGAGGCTTTAACCCACTGAGCCACCCAGCCGCCCCTAAATTCACCTCTCTTAACTCCAGTTCTCACCCCTTCCACTCCAGCTGCTCTCGCATTTCTAACCATACCCCACGCTCCAGGCTTGGGTTCAATTTCAGGTCTTGGCTTTTTCTGCTTTCTTCACCTGCAATCTCTTCCCCAGGATGTTTCATACACTTTCTCATTTAGTTCATGTTTCTGCTTAGATATTATCTCTCTAAAGAAGCATGCATGGTTTCTATCCTTCTTCATCTCTATTCCCTTTTATTTCTCTCTCTAGCATGCATCAATAACTAAAATTGTACTTTTTGTCAGGTAATTTAGTTGTGTATCTCCCCCTAGAGTGTGAACTACAAGAGGATGGAAACCTCTCTGGTTTAGTCACTCTTGTATTCTCAGTGCCTGGAAAATTGTGAAAAGGTCACATATTGTATGATACCATTTACATGAAATATCCAGAATAAGTAAATCCATAGACACAGAAAGCAGATTCGGTTTTCCAGGTCCTGCTTAAAGATGTGGGTGTCCTGTTAGGATGATAAAATTTGGGGGGCAAGATAGAGGTGGTGCTTATACAACACTGTGCTGTATTAAGAGGCACTGAATTATTCACTTTAATTTAATTTTCTTATATGGATTTCATCTCAATAGAAACAGATTCACTAGAAGCCCACTGAAGAACTGTGAACTAAAAAATCTAAAAGACTATATTTAGAATATATTTGGCTTAACTTCTTAGACACCTCTGACCTTGTTGACTGTCTTCCATTCTCTCCTCCATGGGATCTCATGACATTATTCTTGTCCAGCCTTCCTGCTTGCTATTCTTTCTCATTCTTTTTTATTGTACACTTCTTCTACCTTATTTATACAAGTTTCCCAGCCATTTTCATGGCTTGTGCTCTTTGCCATATTAGAGTAACCTTATGCATACAATATTAAACATATGCTTATGACTCCACAGAGGGCTTGAGCCCTGACTTCTTTCTTGAAATCCAAAACACTTTTTTTTTTAAGCAAAGAGCATATTTAATCAAATATCCATTGGCATCTGAAACTCAACATGACCAATCAAAATCATCATCATCCTCCACACATTTATTTCTCCTCTACTGTCCTCATTCTTGGCAAAAGCCAATGTTTCTCCAAGTGTGGTCGCCTGACTAGCACAATTAGCCTCATTAGGGAATTTATCATAAATTACAAGTTAATTCTGGGACTCCCTCCAAACCCACTCAATCAGAAACTTTGGGACTGGGGCCACTAGTCCTCTGGGTGATCCTGGTTCATGCTAAAGTTGGGGAATCACTGGATAAAAATATATCCACCCTGTCACCTGAGTAGAAATCTTGAGTTTGTTCTGTACTCCCTGCATTTATGCCATATTCCTTCTCCCACTCACGGAGAAATTATAATTGATTACCAAACCCTCCTGATGTGGGAAACAGAAGCAGAAGAAAAATTATTAGATTTCCTTACCCACTGACAAGCCCTTGAAACAGGCAGAGTGACATTCTTTTAGGGACTCAACTACCTCCACCTTGGGGCTTTATTACAGGCAAAGAGCAATCCTAGCCTGACTGACCCCTACCCTCAGCCAGGGTCCTGTCAGTCTACTTTAACAATTCCTTTGGAAACTTCTTTTATCTCTAAACCCTCCACGATAATGTTGACAATCATTCCCAAACATATGGCCCACTGATACACATCTAAAGGGTCTCACGACAATGGTTTTATTACCAGTAATAAATAACTTTTTCCCAACAATAGCTAGCCCCTCAAGGTCCTGGAAACCTTGCTTCCAAAATTCCTTAGAGACTTACACCATCCCTGACCCCCTCCCAACTCACAAGCATATAATGGACCACTCCTCACAACCCAGGGGCAGCAGCTCTTTGTGCCCATGGGTCCTGTCCCCATGCTATAATAAGCCACCATTTTGCACCAAAGATGTCTCAAGAATTCTTTCTTGGTCATTGGCTCTGGACCCCACCAAACCTCACTTACATTCTAAAACTTCATCACTCCTAAGCATTGAGTTCTGTTTCCCCCACCCCTCTCACCCTTCCTTCACATACTTCTAAAGCCTTCACCATCATTCTTGGAAAGGGACCCTGGCAAAATTTTGCCCTGAATCTGGGTCTGGAATCCCTCCCTTTCCATAAGGTGAATTCACACACAATTGTTTTGGGATTTCTTTTCCTTCAATGCCCACAGTTCTTGGTCATTCCACTTCAAAAGAATGAAGAGGTAGACCATATGAAGAGTGGTGGGCAGCAAGGTGAAGTTTTTTGAGTGATAGTACAAAGCTCCTGTAGAGGGAGGGGACTGGGAGAGGGTTGCCACCAGAATTTCTAAATCTTGGGGGTTTTATGGACTTGTTGGCAGGCTTTTTTAATCTGATTAACCCTCCATGCACCTGTCACCTAACTATCCAGTGGGAAAGGGTGCAAAATTTCTTCCAGAGTGGTGCAAAATCCTCTTAAGGATGGTTTCCTCTTATAGAGGGGTCCCTTGTTCGTGCCTGCCTTTCTTCCAACTATCCTTCATTAGTCATCACCACCAGAAGCTTTCTCAAGCACCCTCAATAAATCGGTTGCTTGTTTCACTTTTTTCCTTTAATATTAATATATTTGCCTCTGCCATTGAACCACTGAGCTTCAAAACATGTTTCTTGGTTCACCTGTGTAAGAATCATCCAATAATCTAATTTAAAAATCTAGATTCCTAAGTCCTACATCTGACCTCAAAATCTCTGAGGATAGAACTCGGAAATCTATATTTTAACAATTGCTCCCCATGAGCTTTTTTGATGTACAAGAAAATTGAGAACTACACTAAACTATGAGCTTCAGTTTCTTTGTTTTCCCAAAGCCTACTGCATGGTAGGTACTCAATAAATATTTGTTACACACATACACACACACATACACACACACACACAGAGTTTTATATAGATGCGTGTATATACACACACATACATTATTCAAGTATAAATGACATACAGTGTTATATTAGTTTCAGGTATAAATATAATCATTTAACAATTCTAAACATTTTTTCAGTGCTCATCAAGATAACTCTACTCTTAATCCCTTTAAATCTAACCCATCCCTCCACCCACCTCCCCTCTGGCAACCACCAGTTTCTCTGTATTTAAGAATCTGTTGAAAAATAAAATATGGTAAAGACAGAGAGGCAGGCAAACCATAAGAGACTGCTAACTATAGGGAACAAACTGAGAGTTGCTGGAGGGAATGTGGGGGTGGGGGATAAGGTAATTTGATCATGGCCATTAAGGAAGGCACTTAATGTAATGAGCACTGGGGGTTATCTGAAACTGATGAGTCACTAAATTCTGCCCCTGAAACTAATACAATACTATATGTGGACTAATCCGAACTTAAATAAAAATTTGAAAGAAAAAAAATAGGTCTTTTTTTGTCTTTTTTTCTTTGTTCATTCATTTTGTTTCCTAAATTCCACATAAGTGAGATCATACAGTATTTGTCTTTCTCTGATTGACTTATTTCACTTAGCATTACACTTTCTAGATCCATCATGTTATTGCAAATGACAAGATTTCCCTTTTTATGAGTAATATTCCTGTGTGTGTTTGTGTGTGTGTGTGTGTGTGTATGTGTGTGTGTGTGTGACATCATCTTTATCCATTCATCTATCAATGGACATTTGGGTTGCTTCTATATTTTGGCTATTACAAATAACACTATAATAAACATAGGGGTGCATATATTTTTTCAAATTAGTATTTTTGTTTTATTTGGGTAAACACCCAATAGTGGAATTACTGGATCATAAGGTAATTCCATTAATTTTTTTTTTTTAAGAATCCCAACACTGTTTTTTCTTTTTTTTTAAATATTTTATTTATTTATTTTATTTGATGCAGAAAGAGAGAGAGAGCACAAGGGGGAGCAGTAGAGGGAAAGGGAGAAGCAGGCTCCCTGCTGAGTGGGGAGCCCAATGCTGGACTCCATCCCAGCATCCTGGGACCATGACCTGAGCTGATGGCAGATGCTTAACTGACTGAGCCACACAGGTGCCCCAGGCAATCCTTTTCAAGAACAAATGTCTAAAAGAATATTACAGCAGCTCTCCTTCTGTGGGCCTTAGCCACTGAGGCCATTTTTTTTAAATTATGTTTGTTAGTCACTATACAGTACGTCATTAGTTTTCGATGTAGTGCTCTATTTCTTAATCAGCTTCCAAAACTTCTGAAGAAGAAGACATACACCAATGCTTAGATGGCTGCCAGAATTTATAGTCAACCATCTTCTTTGGAAGAATTGGTTAAAATAGAATAAGATTCTGATTTGTATTTTTAGTCTATCCATGGATTTTGCAATAACTCCAGTCTCAAAATTATAATTTTCAATCTTCTCTCTTTTTTTGTAGATTTTATTCACAGGATGGTGGTATCTTACTAAATACACCTTTTTCCTCAAAAAAAAAAAAAAAAGAATTTTGAAGGAAAAAAATGACCATATTAAAATAAGAAACCAAAATGATGCATAATATTTATTTGATTTTCCCACTTGAATTTCTCAAATGAATAATAACTTCATCCCATATTGTCTTTAACTAGATTCTCTAAATTTAAATCTAAATTCAAATTCAGTGATACACCTATAAATTATCATTATTCTCCATAAAATATATGCCTAGATGCATTTTTCCTTTTTATATCTTTTGTACTTAGGGCTAAGCAGTTAAGTAAAAATCATTAAAGAAAACAGATATTAATTGGAATATACATATATATTCAAGCAACACTCAAATATCCTGAAAGAGTAACACTATTGCAAATCCAGAGAACTAGAATCAGTACTTCTAAGATTCTGTATTTCCACTAGGGAAGTTTGAGGCTAGAAATAAAAACGTGTTTATTAATCTTCAATTAACAATGAGGATGATTCAGAGATATTTGCCATAGAAGTAGTATAAAGGTTCAGATCCTACTCTAAAAACAGAGCTTTCCTGTTGAACAGTCTGTGATCTAGTCCAGGAGAACCTAGTGGCAGGCATTCAGTAATTTTCAATAAAAGGTTTTTGTTAATATGGTATTTGACAGCAACCAAGTAAAGGAGAGCACTCCCTCTTTGATATAGCCATTTTATAGAGAAAAAACTTAAACTATTTTTATTTTTTTTAATATTTTATTTATTTATTTGACAGACACAAGTAGGCAGAGAGGCAGGCAAAGAGAGAGGAGGAAGCAGGTCCCCTGCCGAGCAGAGAGACTGATGCGGGGCTTGATTCCAGGACCCAGGGATCATGACCTGAGCTGAAGGCAGAGGCATTAACCCACTGAGCCACCCAGGCACCCCTATTTTTATTTTTTTACTAGAAGTTGAAGTCAGAATGAAAATTAGAATAGCACCTCCAAAACCCTCCCAAGGATTACTTCATTACTCAATATTTTTAGACTGATAGTCACTCCAACTAAGTATGTATAGATTTTTAAGAAATTTAAGCAGCTAAATCTATGATTTAGGATGATAGCCAGAAGTATCTTAAATAGTCAACTCACCCCTCTATTTAGGTTTATGATGGTAACATGGAAATAAATACAACTAAAATAAAAAACAGCATCATTTACCTATATGAAAGGTCTTCTGTTGGATAATATGTGTTTTGACTTCTATTAAGTGTAGAATTTCTTAATTTCTTTGTTTTCTATTTCTTTTTATCTACACTCTGTCATTGGTATGAACACCATATGTCCAGATAAGAGAGGGAAAAGAGGAGATATGTATAGTTCCTGGAGGCCACCAGAAATTATTGTCGGGTTCCTGAAGATCCATCGCATTAGGACTATAATGTACCTTATAACCAAATTCTGTCATTCCTACAGATTCTTATAGACTCGCCAGGGAGAATAAATGGAGAAGTGGCTGGAAGAGGCCTTTAGAGGAGCTCCTTCCTGTGTGATCCTATCCATGATCATGTCTATTAATGGTCAAGTCAGTACTTTAGACCAAATCTGCCAATCTACTCCTTCTGTTGCAAGGGACTAGGTCAACATTTCTTTTCTTTCTTATGTACTCTTCATGTCTTATTCTGTATTCTACATCAGTTAAAACTCAAAACTAAGCCAGAGTTAGTAAGTAATTTTGCCTAAGGTAGATAAGCCAAGACCCTCCTTTAATTTTCTTAACAATTTTTCCTCCTGTTGCAAGTGCTTTATATTTTTAATTTATAAAGACAGACCAGAGAGAGAGAGAAAGAAATCATTGTTCTTAGATCAAATAAATATAAAAGACTTAGGATATTTTTCAAGCAGTGTTTTAAAGCTGTCAAGATTAGTAAGGATGTAATAAGTGTTGACTTTTCTAACAGGAGTTTGACTAATTCCAGCTGCCATTTGAGTTGGGGATGTGGTTGGACAAGATTTAAATCTTGGATAGTAAAATATTCCAAAGCATTCTGCTTTCATATCTAAAGCAATATTGTAATGTAAACCATATATCCATCATATGAAAAACAATTTCTCACTTTATTTTGGAACTTGGATCCTAAATAGTTGTGCTACGTTTGATGTCGAAGGTGTTCTATTCAGTGGCATTTTAAAGTCATTAGGACGCAGAAACAAAGTTACCTACTTCAATATTTTGGTCATATAGTGAAACTGTTCATTGATCGAATCCAAAATAAAGGAATTAAGAACAGGAAGCCAAAAATAAAATACTCAAATATCCTTCTAGCCCTGTTGCCAAAAGCATGTTAGTCATCAGTCTTATTTGATTTTCGAGAAGAGATGGTATGTTGTCTCCCCCATGCTCCCCATACTCCTATCACACGAAATATCAGCAACCGTATCAGAGGCAGCGACTACATCATTCAATATAACAAGAACTTTCAATTGTTTTCTCTAATCTTTACATTTACCTGCAAGGTAGAATTTATTTTCTTTTTTTTAAATCACAGAGTAAACACACAAAATTAACTAACTTACAAGATTAGAGAGCTAGAGAGAAGCAGTACCATGTGGCATTTAAGTACATGGACTATAGCATCGCAGTCATTTATTCCAGATCCAAATCCTCCTTTTCTACTGCAAGTGGTTTCACCTCTCGCAGCTCTGTTTCTTTGATAATAGAGTGATAGTTCTCACTGCATCTCCTCTATTGGGTTTTTTGGAGATTGAGTGAGATATTCAAAGGAAAGAGATTAATAAAGTGTTTGGGACATTTGGGCCCATCCCCCCTCACACACACACACACAAACTCATGCCCATTCATGGCAAAGCCTATGTTTCCAGTCGTGCTTGTTCTCAGACATTTGTGCTTTCCCCTCATGTACTGTATGTACTCTGTCTTCACTTCTATGATTTTGCTAATTTAGCTGCCTTTCAACATCCAAATAGTATTTCTTTTCTCGGACCACAATACAAGCAGAAACAATTATGTTCTCATTCACCCCTCAAGTCTAAGGATAGTTTCTTCAAAAATTATTCATGCAGCCCAGAACTTAGCTAGATCCCTATAGAATCCAGTAGATTATTCTCTCATATTACTTATCATGTCCCCTGTAAACCCTCCTACCTGTCTGTATCCACCAATAGAGGGTGAGATCTCCAAGACAAGAGCTATGTCCTTTTTTGTTTTTAAGATTTTATTTATTTATTTGACAGAGAGAGAGATTATAAGTAGGCAGAAAGGTGGGCGGGGGCGGGGGGAGCATGTTCCCTGCTGAGCAGAGAGTCCAATGCGGGGCTGGATTCCAGGACCCTGAGATCATGACCTGAGCCAAAGACAGAGGCTTAACCCACTGAGCCACCCAGATGCCCAAGAGCTATGTCCTTTTACTCCATATCTCTCAACACTTAACACAGGATCTAAGCCATAAAACATAACAAATATTGGAAAGGTGGATGAATCATAGCACGCAGGAAATGACTGAGATACCAATGCTGTCCTCCATGTGGACAATCCAAACCAGAGTAAGCAGGCACTGAATAAAAAGGAGAATCACGAATTCAAGACACATGTTACCACAGCTGCATTTATCAGGCTTTTCTCCTTTGGGGCAAGGTACAAATTTAAAGACCAAATGCTACAGAAGGTAATGCAGACATATAGAGAATTCAGACTTTGTCCTTCTTCCCTTCCCAAGTCTGTAGGGGGCTAAATTTACCTGATAACAGAGACGCTATGGGCTCCCAACCCTAGAGTAATAAGTGGTATTGCCGTCTACAGATCCCTCAAAGTTCCCAGGAGAACAGGGCTCCTGGAAAGTGCTTCTCAAACTTCATGGGTAATGTTTTTAACAGGTGATGTTAAAAATGCAGATTTTGATTTAGTTTTACTCTGTCTGGGAGGGAATTTCACAAAAATTATAAGCAGTGCTCAAAAACAAACAAAAAACATGGGGCACCTGGGTGACTCTGTCATTAAGCAGCTGCCTTCAGCTCAGTAAGAATCCTGGGGTCCTGGGATTGAGCCCCATGTTGGGCTCCCTGCTCAGTGGGGAGTCTCTTTCTCCCTCTCCCTCTGCCACTCCTCTTGCTTCTGTGCTCTTTCTGTCAAATAAATAAATAAAATCTTTAAAAGAAAATAAGAGGTATTTTATTCTAAACCAGTATTTCTCACGTTTGACTGTACATTATAAAGACCTGGGAAGCTTCTTAAGAGCACAACACCTGGGGCGCCTGGGTGGCTCAGTGGGTTAAAGCCTCTGCCTTTGGCTGAGGTCATGATCCCAGGGTCCTGGGATAGAGCCCCGCATCGGATTCTCTGCTCAGTGGGGAGCCTGCTTCCTCCTCTCTCTCTCTCTCTGCCTCTCTGCCTGCTTGTGATCTCTGTCTGTCAAATAAATGAATTAAAAAAAAAAAAAAAAAAAACACAACACCAGACCAACTGCTGTCACTGCCCTCGCCCCCCATCAATCAATCAAAATTAGGGGCCGGGGGACCTCTTTAGAGTGAGCCTAACATGAAACCTGCATGGTGACCACTGCTCTGCCAGCCCCCCAGTGCCTCCCCAAGTCAGGACACTCTGCAAGGTATTTGTTACTGCTTGGTATGTGGTAACTGAGGGTAAGAGTTTAGAAGCTTTTACAGCAGTATGACAAACTAAGTTGATGTCTCGTCGATCTAATAATGAAAATAGAGTCATTTTAAAACACCATTGACTTCTAAAGAAACATTTTGCTTTTCACTCAAGGAAAACCATTGAATAATTAAATATCCACTACTGGAATTGAGATCGTGTTAGACCCCTTCTTTAAGCTGTTGCCTCTCAAAGCCAAAACAGGAAGGTCAGAGATTATTTGCTGGACCAGATCATTCAGAGACCTGGACACAACAGGGTTAATGAGCAGGCATGGGGTAGGTGGGGTTACAAACCAGGAACACATGCCCTTCAAGTTTTCTTTCTCTTTAATTGCCAAAAAAACATACACACTCTCACATAACACAGAAGGTGAGAGCTGAATGAAGTTTTCTGGGTAATGGCTTGAAATGTTTTCCTTATGAGAAGTGGTGTTGAGTTACAGCGTGCAGACGGAGCAGAGCGCTGGCAGGAGAGAAGTGGCAGCCCCAGCCCGGCCCCCACCTTTTCTTGGGCTCATAGGACGGTGGACGTGGGCTCGGGGAGACAAGTGATATGTTGAACTGTCTGGTGGCTGGAATTGACTGCTTCCAGAGTGACCTAAGGACAGTGTTTAGCACAGTTTAGCCAGGGGCCAGCTGAGCAGGCACAGATGCTCCGCTGGGAAATGCCACGCAGGCAGAGACTGACAAGCAGTAGGAGCTGAGCTTTCCCCTCTTGGACTGCTGTTTCCTGCTGTGTTCAGGGGAGGGGGCATTTCTGGCAACTCTGCTGCCTCCGCTGCTACTTCAGCTCTCTCTCGGATCAAGGTAAGCAGGCTCCAAGGGAGGGTAGGCAGCAAGCAAAGCCTCTGCACCATGAACAAGATTCGAAAGTTTTTCCGAGGAAGTGGGCGAGTCCTGGCATTTATATTTGTCGCTTCTGTCATCTGGCTGCTCTTTGACATGGCAGCTCTCCGCCTGTCATTCAGTGAGATCAACACTCGGGTCCTCAAGGAAGACATCGTCAGGAGGGAGCGGGTAGGATTCCGAGTTCAGCCAGACCAAATGAAGATCCTTTACAGCAGCATAAAAGAGATGAAGCCCTCACTGAGGGGACACGGGAGGGGCATATGGGGTAAAGAGAACTTTAGAAAAACTGAAAAGAGTATGCTCAAGGTTGAGGATGTCTTGGACCAAACCCAGAAGGAAAGAACAAGGCAGAACGCCCCAGAAAGGGGCAAGGTTGCCCCTTTGTGGCATCCTGAGTACCTACAGACCCTTCCAGTGAGTTTTACCAAGCAGAACTCAGAGGGGCAGGACCTCAGACCTGAAGCCTACTCTCGCCGCTTGGCAAAGCAAATGAGAACTCAGGGGGCTCAGAAAACCCCATTCATAGCTGCAAGAGAAACTCATTTGGCCGAAATCTCTGTACACGCGGGACCTGCTGGTGTAAACCAGGAAGCCTGGAAGAGTCATGGTCTCGGCAGTGACACATCAAAACAAGCAGCTGAAAGAAATCCAAATGTGACCATCAGACCTAATACTGACGGATCAAAGCAGCAATCACAGGCAGTAGCAAATGAGAGGACACACCCTGCCGGCCCACTGTTGCCAAAATCTAGGGAAGCTATAGCCTTAAATAAAACTGAGACTCAGAGCAGAGAACTAGATTCAAATAAACGTGGAGCCAATAAGAGCCTTCCCTTTTCCAAGTTTATTGCCAACTCAAATCGCTCAAAGAAGCAATCTATTAACGAAGTACTATTGGGAGGCTTGCCAAAGGATGATGGAGCCAAAGTGGCTGGTGGGAAGAAATTCAGTTTCTCTGAAAGCCACGTTGTGATTATAACCAAAGAGGAGGAGCTCCAGACAGACTCCAAACAGGCCCCCAGTCTTAAAAACAAAACTGTGCTCCCTATTATTTTGGGTGAAAGCCGAGGGAAACACATTTCTGGGAATAGAAGTGAAACATCTTTCCCCACACTTGCTCCACAGAGAGCAATGGTAACTCAGTCTCATCAAGCCTTAGCTGAGGGGCTAGAGCCAGCAAGAATTGACTTGACTGCCAAGGCCCAACTTCCAGAACTCAACCAAAGTCACATAAAAGCCTTGTTACCTGAAGAACATGGACTACACCGTGTGTTAAGAATTGATGTGACACTTTCTCCAAGGGACGCCAAAGCTCCAGGCCAATTTGGACGGCCTGTAGTGGTTCCCCGTGGAAAGGAGAAGGAGGCAGAAAGAAGATGGAAAGAAGGAAACTTCAATGTCTACCTCAGCGATTTGATCCCAGTGGACAGAGCCATTGAAGACACCAGACCTGTTGGGTAAGATCCATTTCTCTTCTCTTTCTTCCACCTGAAGTATTTTGGCCCTTGTGGAGAAGATTTATTTCTAGGTAATTTTGCATATTTTTGGTCACCTAGAGAAGGAAAGCAACATTAATCGTGAGACAGAGCCCAGATAGTCCACCATTCACACAGAGAAAAATTCAGATAGAGCATACCCACTGTGTTCTCTCTCTACACTTAACTTCTCTGAGATTTCGGCTCTCACCCTTATTAGCTTATGCCCCATTGTTTTCCTCTACTGAAAACCTATTAAGACTATTGATGAACTTAATTCCTAATAAGGTCTATATGAATGGTAGAACTTAAAATGTAATTCCATTAAAATAGTGACAATGACATGGATTCCCAATTTCAGAACTTTACATTATTAGCAAGGGTGTCAGGAATATATTTGGGAAATGAGCACAAATAAAAGGAGCCTTCTAGGCCTCCCTGGAATTATATTCTAACCAGCAGAATTCCACCTAATCATGAGTAATGATCACCATAATAGGAACTGAAGAAATGACTTTACTCCCTAAAATGTAATATCCTTTGTAGGTGGGATGGTAGATATTATAAGAGTTTAGTTATAGAGGGAAAAATAATGTTGGGAAAAGCAATCAATCAATAGCTTGTAACATCTGCAGGATGTATAAGAGCATATCAAGAACCACTTATACGTTTAGAATTTCACCATTTACAAAGAGCCTGCATACACATCACATGAACTGCATAAGAGCCCCCAGGTAGGAGCCAGTAGATATGATGGGTTCAAATTCATAGATGAGGGCCCTCTGAAATGTTATCACTTTCCCAAGGCAGCACAGCTCCAAAGCTGCTCAGTGAGCCTACATGAGCCAGCTCTTCAATGAATTAAAGTCCTGTAACTACACCACAGGGATGTGGATCAAATCACAAATATCTCATCTGATCCAAATGCAGTTTGGTTCCTGGTTCTTTTTTTTTATTTTTATTTTTTAAAGATTTTATTTATTTATTAGAGAGAGAGAGAGATCACAAGTAGGCAGAGAGGCAGGCAGAGAGAGAGGGGAAGCAGGCTCCCTGCTGAGCAGAGAGCCCTCTGTGGGACTCGATCCCAGGACCCTGAGATCACGACCTGAGCCGAAGGCAGCGGCTTAACCCACTGAGCCACCCACGAGCCCGGTTCCTGGTTCTTTTTAGTAGTCATATGTTCACTATCCATTAATTGACAATACGGTTCCATGTAGGCCTTGATCGTCAGTTCCTGAGCTAAACGATGCTTGCCTTCAAGTTGGAATTATGGAATGTCATAATTCAGAACTAACACCTGGGTAGGTAAGCCAATGGCCTTGTTTGGCCTCAGTGAAAAACTCTTGTTTATGATCTAAGTGGCCAGTTACTAGGAGGAAGGCAGGTATAGATGGGCCTCTCATATTAGTAAGAGGAGCCTCTTCATGATGATGTCTATCTATCTATCTATCTTCAACTCTTTCGGCCACTGGCAGGTAGCTATCAGTTAAGCACCAATACCTGCTAGGCTAAGGACCGTGCCACTCATGTCCTTTTCTCCTAAAACTCAGAACATGGGGAACAACACAAATATGCCCAAAATAAAGATGATAAAACTGAGGCCATGGGAAGTTATATTGTCCGTGGTCATAGAGCAGTAAATGTAAAGAAATTTTTAAAATCCATGCTCAGAATTAGGCTGTGCTCTTTATCGCTGGCTGATTACCCCCCAAAAGGATCCTAAAAGTTACGTGGGACCAGCTCTGATCTGAAATGCTGTATATCACATGCCACACATATATTTATGTATGCATATGTAAATTTGCCAGTTTGGAACACAAAATGCCACAGAATGAAGCAGTACATTTTGATGTCCTTTCGGTGGTCTGACAGACTGCTTTGGAACCTGGGGAAGAGTCAGGCACTACACAGAAGCTCAGGCTGCAGTTCCAAACCAGAGAAAGGGCAATTGTGTGAGGACCAGCAGCAAGTAATCATGAAGTTAGTGGTCCTCTGAGCTACTGAAGGCTCAGCGGTGCCCAGCACCTATTAGGTTCTGAAAATTGGTGTGCGGAAGATGAAGGTGGCAGAAAAGTCACAGTCAGGCTCAGTCATCTGATGGAGGCTGTCCCAGCTGAGGAGATGCTGACACGTGTGCTTGAGAGCATGAGTCAGCCAGCATGTGGCCGGGCCCCCTCCCTCTTATCACACAACCCACCTTGGCTAAACATAGGCGCTCTCCGCAAGCTGCTTCCCTGATGCTCCACGCCAACAGGAGGGAGGTGACTCCGTAGCCACCAGGAATCCTAGGCAGAGGGCCCGCTGAGGTATTTACAGCCCGTGTGTGCCACTCTTCCTTGAAAGAGGGTGAATTATTTTTCCTCTCTTTTATCCGAACGCCCTGACTATAAATATGTGCCAATTATGGATTCATATGGATAAAGGTTGGGGAAAAAATACAAACGAAAAACATTTGATTCATCATTGGCACGTTGGCACGATTTGAAGTCTTCTTATTTTGATTTTATTTATTTTCAGCCTTGCTCAGAAAGTATCTGAAATGGCTTACAAGAATGCACACATTAAGATTTTTTGAAGATAATACATTCTAGAAGTCAGCAGAAGGGGAAAACTGTCATAGAATATAATAAGAAAACATGTGAGAGGGAGAGACAGAGAGAGACAGAGAGATCTATAAGGACACAGGAGGACAGGAGGGCTTGCCTTGAAATTAGCCACAGTAGCAACCCACGGAAGCCCTTTAATTTTAAGAGTTCTGGGGAATATCTTCCACACTGCTCTTTACATTTTCCAAAATGCACTGCTATGGAACGATTAACACAGTAACTGGCATAACTAACTGCCTATTGAATACACACTGAGCCAAATAAAGGATGAAAACCTTTTACTAGATTGGCTAGTACGTTCCTTTAAATTCAGTTCCCCTGAGTAAAAATATTAACCAGTACCAGTGAAGTTAATATCTTCTTAAGGATGATTTAACTGATGCGCCAGGATGAGGTTGGCCCTGAGAAGGAGAGGAGACAAGCAGGATGTCCAGGACAATTTCACTGGCTCTCTTTTCAAAATCAAACTCTCTTTTCCAAAGCTCCTCTTCCCTCCTATTCTCCTGAGTCCCAGAGAACCATTTCTAAGCTGTTGAGATGCAGTCATGGCCTCTTCCAAAAGCACAAGGACCCCTGTGGGTCATGAACAGTATTCTCGATCTCCTTTTCAGTGTCACCCTAACCTCTGTCCCTTGCATGATAGCTGGAGCTTTCTGCATATGACCTTCTCTCTACTGTGGGGTCTCTGCATTAGGAAAGTATCTCATGACATTTTCCTGCAATCATGGTCAGTACCATCCACTGATGTTCCTCTTAACTGGTGCCTTCCTACTGGCCCCACCAGCCTCACCTTGCGGAATCCTTACCCTTTCCTCCCACGCACACTGGTCGGACATTACTCAAAACCCAACTGCAGCTTATCTCCTCTTAGACCATGATTTGACTGTGACCTCTAAATTCCAACAACCTTTAATGCGCCCACAGTCACTGAAATAGTCCCTATCATGTGCTCTTCCTTCACGAGAGCCTTAAGAATTTGTTTGTCTCCTCAGTGAAAGTATAAGCTTCTCCAGGGAACTCTGTCTTTTCTTTCATTTTCTGCCTCCTTGGCCCTGAACAATATGGTTTTGTTTTGTTTTGTTTTGTTTTTTAAGATTTTATTTGTTTATTTGACAGACAGAGATCACAAGTAGACAGAGAGGGAGGCAGAGAGAGAGAGAGAGAGAGGGAAGCAGGCTCCCTGCTGAGCAGAGAGCCGGATGTGGGACTCGATCCCAGGACCCTGAGATCATGACCTGAGCCGAAGGCAGCGGCTTAACCCACTGAGCCACCCAGGCGCCCAACGATATGGTTTTAAAAGATATGTTTCTCAGAAATGCTTTTTGAAAATTGATACTATTTTAAAACAATAAATGAAAGGTAATAATTCAAATACGGCATGCAATAATTCTTTTTATAAACTAATAATGGCTTCCTAATTTTTCATTTTGGATATATAGAGTATGTTATTAGTATCTGGTTTAAGGTAAATACATCCTGTTCTAACACTATGATCTATTCATTGATTCATACTTGTTCTTCAGTCCATAAGTTCATTGTTTGGTTTTTCCTTTTAATGTTTTGACTTTCAGGGGAGGAAAAATCTCCTTATTTTGTTTATAACAATGCTTGGTGTCCGTAAGTAAAATACAGTTTCATTTTTGCCTAGAACTTTTGCCTATAAAATATGCTTCAAATAAAAAATTTTTGATATAGTTATTTTAAAGTTCCATATTTATTTATTTATTTATTTTTAACAAAGAGCCATCCTTACAGTTCTTGCTCTCAACTACTGAAGTTCGTTTCAGTCAGCAATAATCAATACACGCAGATTTTGCTAAAACGCTGTCCTATCTATGAGAAAGGCAGGGCCTTTGTATGGCAAGAAGTCTGTCTTCTGGCCTGCCACGATCTAGTTAAGATAACACTCCAAAAGTGAACTTATTTTAAGAGTGCACTTCCGGAATATGTTTTAGAGAAAAATGACTCAAAATTATTTTTTTGCTGCCAGCCTTTAGTTTTTAAAGTACAATAAGAATGATAGCATGCTGTCCTACCACTGCTGCGTCGTCATGAGGTTACTCGGTTGCTTAATTTAATGCTTTGCTTTTCTACAGAACTCCGGCAGCTCCTTTATAAAGCAATTAAAACTGATGTTTACTCTCTTAGCCCAGAGCCAGAACTATCCACCAATGACTTGATTCCTTCCCACACAGCTACAGAGACTTTTTCTTTGGGCACATAGGAAAAGGAAAGGATAGCGCCACGCGTTTGCCACAGACCAGTCTAAATTACTGAGGGGACAGAAAACCCTTTCTAGAACGTTAATTTCCACTCCTTCCTCCCCTCTCAATCCTACTGAGGTCAAAAACCGTAACTAATAAATTACTAGAGGAGGAGGAGCAGTCAGGAGAGAACACATAAACCGACCACATGTGTTTCTGAAGTTCAGGCTCCTGAAAGTTTATCTGGCTGGGAGAAAACAGAAACTCGAAAGTTAAATGAAGTTCATATTCTTTATTTTTACACAGTGTGGATATTTTAATTGACGAAAGGAGACTGCTTTTGTGACTAACAGTGAAAAGGGAATATTATCTAAAACTGATTGCAGGAGCTCCCTGGGAAACTAAGCAGGATCATCATCTGACAAGATGATTTAAAAGGGTTATTTCGGGTGCTTCTGAATTGTTTGTGTGTGTGTATACATGTACATTGGTGCACATCTGTGTGTTTGTGTGTTAGAGCACAGTGTGCTATTTCACTGAAAAGTCATGTCGGAGAGCAGGAAATAAACAGCAAAATTTGTTTAAGCGGTACAGGCTACACCACAGCATAACAAAGGTTAAACGTAGCTGAAAGATGACACAGGGCCTTTCAATACGTTCATTTATCCCACTCTCCCCATCACTTGAGAGCAGTAAGGAGAAAGATGATCAGAGGACACAAAACACATTTCTGCTACTAACTCAGAAGAAAACAGTGAAATAGTGCCTGATTATGTAAAACTGAGAAATGTTAGAGCAAATCAGTGACTTTTTCCCCTAAATACTGCCAAAGACCCAGAAATGTCTCTGAAAGAAAGGAGGGAAAAAAAAAAAAAAATGTAGGAATTCGAACCTTTTACACTTCTCTTTTACTCATCTAATCCATGTGCCTAATTTAACCGCCAGCCTAATTTTATCAGACTCTGGCTGCAGTATTGCCCTGGGTACACTTTGTCTCAGAAAATAACTACCTGTTGCGCTGTTCTGGGTGACCCATTCCCCACAGAGCCTCTCAAGAATGAAACACTGTTTGCTCAAGGGTCAGAAAATTGGGGAAAAATAACAGTGTTTAGAAGCTCTCTTTTGTTGTTTGCTTTCAAAATGAAAGGAGCTTTTTAGAGTCCCTTCTATGTTTAAAAAAAGTCTACATTATTCCAAACTAAATTATCTCCAAAATTGGCTCCGCTTCTAAAATGTTGTTATATGGACATGTGTGAGAAGGAGTTGTACGGAGAAACAGTATTTACAAGGGCCTTCCGACTTGCCTCCTGTCATCTGATCCTTCAAACCGTTCCTTGAGGCAGGGACAGTCACCATCCCAGCGCTGCCTATGGAGAAACTGGACCTTGAAGAGGCAGCTGAGCTTTTAGACAGCGGCCGATAATTCACTGGTGGCAGTCGTCTTTCTTCCATGTGCTGTCTGCTCACTGCCTATGAGGAGTGGGGCTCCCTATACCGGGGAGCTGGGACCGTTCATCCTTCACGCTCACCTTCCCACTTGAGCCTTACAACAGTCGTGCCAGACTGGTAAGCGTTACATCCCCTGAAGAGATGAGGCGGTAGAAAAAAAAAACTCAAGGAAAGGTATTCTGGCCCAGGGTCCAACCGCTCCCAAATGACACCACTGGAACCCAAACTTTTCTGATTCTTCCTCACTCCATAAAGATTCTACCACCCGGGGTTGGCTCTCTCCCCGAACCAGCTCCTCCTGCCTCGGAGTCACCATTACCCTCACCTCTCCTGTGTTGGCCGAGGCTGTCTGAATAAGGGGATTCTCGCTTGCAGGGCCTCACCGAAAAAGGGCTTATTTATGTTCTAGGCAATGCTGTGTTTGTGTGTGCACGTGCATGTGTAGATTTTATAAGTGTATGTGTATGCACACTTTTGTTCCAACCAACCCTCACAGCAACACTATGAAAGACATATTATCTCTCAGATGTTTTACAGGTGAAAAAATGAGGCCGAAGCTTGAAAAGAACGGACCATGTATCTGCTGTCCCTGCGAGCCAATAGCCAAATTGCTAAAACTTCCTAACATCTAATCCCAGTCCTCTTTCCATAAGGATACATCTCCTCCTTCCTTTTCCTTTGCTTCCTTAGAATCATACAACTTTGACAGAAATTAAAACATCTCTCTTCCTCTTCCTTACACATGAGTCAGAGTTGTGTGAAAAGAATTAGTGTTGTTTATCAGCTACCTCCTCAGAGAGAAAATTGGTAGGAAAGTATTTTCTATACAGCACTAAGCAAATGTCGACCACAGCAAATGGCTCTGAGCTCCCACTAGGTGATCTACCATCTGAGCAAGCTCCCTGCCTCCAAGGCAAGGACTGCAGAACGTTTTGCGGAAGCACAGGGTATTCCCAGAGTAAGGAAGGGAAACCCTGTACCTGGCCTGAGAGAGGACAGAGACCGGAAGAATAGGGAGTCAGAGAAGTGGGGGAAAAGCAGAAAAAAAAAAAAAATCCATTAAGAAACTGAAGGAAATCCGACATGAGGTTGGGGAGTGTTGTGGAAATGAGATCATGGAAAGTAAGCAGAACACAGATCCCCTCAGAACCTTGTTAAGGTTCTTCTAAGGACCAGTGAGAAAATGTGGAAAATAAAACCACTTGTACCTTTTCTCAAGGGTCTTGTGACACAGAGGGAAGCACTTACAGGTGAACAAGGCTCAAGTTGCATAGACAATCTCAGAATGTTACTACTGGATGAAGCATCAAAGTTGATCTAATCCAGTCCCTTAGGTTAAAGAGAAGTCTGAGAAGGGAAGTGACTTGCTCAAGGTCATAGCTACCCCCAAGGTGCCCTGACCGTCACCCAGAACTATTTCTGCCACATGACATCACCGCTGTTCTTTTCCCTTTCATGCTGATTTCACTCCAACAGCTGCCTGCTCAAAATAGCCGATTGTTAAACTGAGAAATGTTGATCCAGAGTCCAGTAGCTTTGATGGATATAAGGCGACCTCAGAAACCACAGCCTCAGCTGGCTGAGGCTTTTGGGGTAGAGGGGGTGAGTGTGCCTGAAATCTTCTAAATTAGCAGTCAGGCAATTTTGACTGAATGTCAGGGTCGTCTACTCTAGAAAGAACAAAACACAGAAGTAAACTTTTTATATAACTATACCCTATTATCAGGGAGAAGTCAAGAAGCCCCAATATATCAAACATCTCCTAGAAAAGAATATAATTCTGGAGGAAGCTCCTCAGTGGGATGCCCTATTCCCCCTTCTGATCCTCCCAAAGATAGCAAAGCTTAGAGAGTGAAGGCCCCTGAAGGCTTACCTCCAGGCACTAGTTGAATTGCAAATCGGACTTGAGAAATATTCTCTACGACCTTCTGTTCAAACCTGAGAAGACTGAGACTTGACCCACATAGTACATTTTGACGGTTTCGGAATAAAATGAAAAATTCATAAAAATGAGAGAATGTTATCATTTCCCCAATCTTATGATTTGAAACCTTCTTTATGGGACAGACTACATTCAAATCGGGTTAGTGGCTGAGCATTCAGCACTCACAAGCCAAAAAGGCAAAACACATCACTCCCTGAGTCTCTTGATAACTGACGAGCCCTTGACAGATCTGAACTAAAGGTTTGCCTGAGAAAAGGTCATTGTACCCAGTCAAAATGTGTGTGTTTGCATTGTGGATACTCTCAAGTCCTCACATGGGTTTTTGCTATGGACCCTACACAGTACTTTTATATCCATTATTGCATCAAATCTTCACAGACACTCTGTGAGGAAAGCATTGTAATCCTCACCCTAAAAGTAAAGAAACTGAGGGTGTGCACAGTTACACGGCTTACTTGTGGTCACGCAGCCAGTAAGTGTCAGAAAGGAATCAAAACTCGGTCCCTTCTCATCTTTCTCAAGTCTAGAGAAAGTCCAGAAAGCTGTTCCATCAAAGTAGTATCAGCCATGCGATGGTCAGCTGACCTCACGTCAGAGCCTCCATTAGGTCAGTACCTGGATTGGCCGCCATGGTGTAAGTCCTAGTTTTTCCCAAACCGAACAGATTGGCTTAGTTTTTAGAAATAGTACGGAGTCTGTGGGCTCTAAACACCTGACTTGTGAAATGGATGAACATCTAGAATAAAAATATGACTTCTTAACCTCAAAAAAGATTACAAACCCAGGAATAGCTTGCATTTAAATGAGACTTCACCTGAGCTGCAACTCCTCCCCTCACTACAGCAGAAAGCAGGGTTTCCAACAGGCAAATCGTAAGAAAGGAAATTTGCTTTTAGCTGGTCATTGGAGGATCATTTGAAATTCTTTTCACAACCTGTAGTAACCTAGATGACTGTCAGTACATAAAAAGGGTGCAGGCGTTAATGTGGAAAGCCCTCCTGGTCTGGTGTACTGCACCTTTAAACAAAGCTAGCTTGCTAGTTTTTCTAGACACCTGGAAACTTGTTTGCCCTGCTGAGTTGTGCAGGCAAACAGGTACATATAATTGTTAGCGTGGCCCGGCTTCTCAGCCACCCAAAGCAAGGCACACTCTGTAACTTTGTATTTCCAGTCTCTCTCAGCTCCTTCTGTGTCCCTTTTCCCCATCCTTTGATGCTGCCTCTTTTTCCAGGCACCAGTGTGACATGTACAATATAATCTCCCACAGAGTCATCTTCAGTGGGTTCTTTAAATGCATCTGAAATATGTGTCTGCCAATAATTGGCAGATTTCCTGCTTATTTCCTGCGATTCTGGCATCTAGTGGAATCCTTCATGACCCCACCCATTTGGATTTCTAATTTTAAAACTAAGGCACCATGATGGGCTGAGGAGAATGGAAGCTCAGATATTTGGTTATGGAGGGGCCTCTCCCCAAATCTCAAATCTCTGAGAGCTCTTCCAATCTCTAATTTCAAACTGGCTTACGTGACAACACTTCTTGGAACTTCCTTCTAAAAGAGACCAGAAATCTACTGTTTTATTATTATATGAGAAGATTCATCAGCATTAGACTACAAGGTTAACTCCCCAATGTATTCTCGTTTATAACTAGATTTTCTAATATCAACCAAATTTTAACAGTAAAGCAATTCTCAGGACTTCACAGAGAGGCATGTTGGTTCAGACGGCTCAGGCAGAATTTGTGCAGCTGACCCTTTCTTTTTAGAACTGGTTTATTTTTCTTAGCACCGAATCATGTAAGGAGTATTTAAGTGTAAAATGTGCATTTTCCATCCATTTGCATTATAAAATTAGAGATGAGGAAGTCATAGGGAGTCACTGATGTCTTCCTCAGGCTATTAAACTCCTCTTAGCTTACTTCTTCTCTCCCAACATATAGCTCACGATGGAACTTTTACCCATTTTATACCAGTATCCTCAAAATCCTCTACCATTTTTCTTTCTATTTCGTTTGCTCTGATGACCCCTAGACTTGGATTAATTTACCAATCTTCTTTTATCTCCTCCTAAATTTGGGCTGACAGACCCTCGTGGAGTAAATCACACCAGCATTTTGACTAAAATTTTCAGATCTCCTAATTCAGGAAAGCACTTAGTGGCCCTCAGAAATCCTTTCATAAGTAGTTGGCCATTACTCCCTCCCATTATTCATAGTGTCAGTTCGAAATACTCTCTATTCTTCTCAAAGCCCTACACATTAACAAACAACCTTTCCTCCAACATGAGCTACAAATTCTTTCAACTTCTCTGTGCATAAATTCATCTGTATACATTACCACCTTTTTTCTTCCTATCTCAAAGAAAAATGTCTCTTCTTCCACCATTAATCTTTTGATTTAAGCTCCATTCCATTTCCATTTTTTTATCCACCCATTTAATACACATTTGTCAAATATTAATTATGTGTAACTATGCTAGAAACATTGTAGTAAGCAGGAAATTCTGGATGCAGAAAATAAAAAATAAAATCAATAAATTAATGCTATGGCCTCCAGAACCATGAAAGAATATGTTTCTGTTTTTTTAAGCTATGAACTTGGTTATAGCAGCCAGAGGAAAGTAATATAATTTGGTTTCAAAGAGTGGGTTGCTGATGTCACAAACACCTAAAAATGTGGAAGGATTATTCAAGTAATATCGAAAGAATCGAATAATAGATAAAAGCAGGGAAAATTTTGAGAAACACAACAGGCCAAGCCTGGATTGCCTTGAAGAAATTGTTAGTAGAAACATACATGTTAAAGATGCTACAGGTGAGGGCTTGGAAGGAAGTGAGAAGTATAGAAAAGAAAACTTCTGTCCTCTTTAAGAATACACATACTGACTTGAATAGAATGTTGGTAAAAAATATAACCATTCTAAGTGCATCTTGTGAGGGTTCAGAAGTAAATGTAGAATACAATACTGGGAACAGGAGTTACAATGACCCTTGCAAGATAGTGGCAGAAACTTTATCTAAATTGTGTCCAATAGCTGTGTGGAAGCAGAAATTGTAAGCCATGCACTTGGATAATTAACTGAAGAGAATTCCAAGTCAGATGTTGAGGGTGTATACTGGTATTTCTTTTCTTTCATAGTAAAATGTGAGAAGAAAGAGATAAATTGAGAAAGAAACTGATAAGCAGGTTTTTTTTTAATTTGTTACAGCAGCCACAGGAAACTAATACAGCCCTTAAATATCTCACATTATTTAGAAATGCCAATTCATTGATCTCTAATGTAGAATCAGATCAGTTTGAGTTGCCTACTAGTTGATGTTAACACTGGGTACCTGATTACTAGATCAGGGTATCTGGTAAAAATGTATCATTTTGATTTTACATCACTTGAAGATTTGGGACATGCTCCCATCAGCGCTCTCTCTCTCTCTCTCTCTCTCTATATATATATATATATATATATATATTTTTTTTTTCTTAAGATTATCTACAAATGCTAAGTAAAATTAAGTCTACTTTGTCTTAGAGCTCAGATTCCCAAACTGGCCTATCACAACTTGTGGGTTGTCTAATTGTTTGTAGAATTTTACTTAGATTGTTTGTTTGTTCTTTAAGACACAGATTCTCAGGGACTATTCAGAATTGCTGGATAGAATTTCTGGGGCTAGTGATTGGCTATGTATGTTTTCATAAGGCTTTGTAGGTTAGTATCATAACTATCCACTTTAAGGAACCATTGAAAGTACAGACCAAAGCTGGGTTTGCCTATCTTTTCTTAAGTATCTCCTGTGTGTCAGATAAATAGTAGGTGAGTTTTATAAAATACTTGCACTTAATCTCACAATAAATCCATTCTTCATCTCTGCTTGGATGTTCTTAATCTCGGGCAAATTCAGGTTCAAAGGAGTTACACAATTTATCTAAGCCAGTAATTAGGGGACCTGATATTTGACCACATACTTACCTGATTCCAAAAGCCATGCTCTTAGTACAGAAAAATCAGGATAGTGCAGTGGAATGACAACAATTTGTTCACATTTCCGTATATATCCTTTTTAGGTGAATCATATTGGATAAGCCATCTAACTTCTCCAGCTTCAGTTTGCTCTATTTAGAGAAGAGGGTAAAAATATGGATCTCAGACCATTGTATTAGTTATATACATGATAATACTTTATTAAGTACTATTGATAAATGGTGAGTGCATGGAAATATGGTTTTACTATGGTTTTTGCTCTTATCTATTTCTTTTTTAGGGACTAAGCAAAGTGTAGCTATGTCGTCTGGCAGAAGTGCCTGCTCCCACAAAATGCTACATCTGCTGCCAGCTTCTTTTATTCTTGAGAACTTAAGGCTTCCTGAATGGCTATTTCTGGAGCCAAACTGGACAGAGTTTGAGTCCCAACTCTGCCATTTACTAACAGTATAATCATGAATTGCCTTGCCATGATTTTAATTATTCATCCATAAAAAGGGGAAGAGATGTTGTTGGTTTAAAATGAAATAATACAGCATGCCTATAATATTTATTTATGGTCATTATAATTTAATTATGACATTATAACAGTAGTTGTGTTAGAGGATGGCAAATACTCTTTGTGAGGTTCCACTCGGCACCCTCCTATGAAGAGTAACAGGCAGGGGATGAAAGAATGCCAGCAGTGAGGCAGTACACATTGCAGGGTGTGGGGAAAAAAAAAAAAAAACAAGACCAATTACAACCCACCTGAATACCAACTCCCACTGTAGCCTTATCCTCCTCTCTATCCCAGGACTTATTTCAACTGTGGTTACTCTGTAGCACAGAGAGTCTCAGCAAGTAACCCCTAAATAGATAGAGAAGATGAAGAGTTTAATTATATATCTCCATATACATCCATAAATACACTCACATGCAAGGTGGGAGAAAAAATATTTCCTTTGGCACTTGGCAGGAGGCCCTTTGGAAGGGCAATCAGAAACTACTTGGTAACATTAAATAAGTCAGAGTGTTCTCTTGTGGTATATGGTCTAAGTAAGATAGCACTAGCTACCATTTGGTGAATTCCTATGCCAGGAACTGTGCTAGACATTTCATGTGTGTTCTCACTAGACTGTAAAGCTCTGTTGAATAAGAAACTTTACCTAATTTTAAAGATGTAGAAGCAGAGATACAGAGTGATTAAGCATGGTATCAATGGATAAAGACCTGGGAAATATTGGGGGTGAGATTCAAAATAGTGTCTAACCACCTGCAAAGCCTATGTCCTTCCTGTCCACTACAGCGAGTTGCCGCTACGGGGACTTCTCACATCTTGTCTTGCATTGCTAGTCCTTTCACAGCAACTGCTGTTACTGGCTATTCTTACTCTGCTGTCTATTTTGCTTATAACCCTCCCCAAGAAAAACACATGATAAAATCATCACTGATATATATAGTAGATGTTGGATGGATGAATGAATAAACAGATATACAGACAAAGAGAGAGACAAACAGATAGATATACAAACAGATAAACAGAGCGTGTGAGTGTATGTATACCTATATACAATTGCCCTCTGTGACTTGTAAAACCATATCATTAGTTTTAAAATGAGTCCTGCTTGTGTCCTGGCCCAGGTGTGCAGAGCAGCTCGTTCATGATAACCTCCCAACCACCAGTGTCATCATGTGCTTTGTGGATGAAGTGTGGTCCACTCTCCTGAGGTCTGTTCACAGTGTCCTTAATCGCTCTCCTCCACATCTCATCAAGGAGATTCTGCTGGTGGATGACTTCAGCACCAAAGGTAGGAAAACCACTCCTGAAAAATTGAAGTTTGATATGAGGCAATAGCACTTTGGGTGGATGGCAAAAATATCAAATCATTGTTTCATGTGGTGCATTGGAGGCATAAAGCCAAGCATCTATGGGATATAGAAAGTGAATTCTATCTTCAGTTAGCTGTCTCAGACTTTCCTTCCGCAGTGCCTTCTCTGCCATGTAGAAATGATTTTCTAACTATAGCTCCTTGGAGCACTTTGAAATCCCAGAGACCAGAGAAGATACTCAACAGTTTTATGAAATCTAATAAGCTAGAATCCTCACAATTATTAGGATGCCTTTCCCAGTGATAATAACAAGTCAGAGTTAGACTCTACGGAAAACAAAGAAATGGAAGGCCGATGGTTTCTTCTTCAATGGCAAAGCAAGTTATGTGTTAAGTGTTGAGAAGACAAATTGCCAAAAGAACCAAAGAGATGAGGCTTCAATAGAGTGCAAAGGCAGAAACGGTCTGGAAGAAGTGAAGAATCTCCTTTTGGGGTCCTCACATAATTTGTGTATATAAATGGTCCATTTCCACCTGAGGTCCCATAGCTACCACATTACCAATTCCCCAAATGCAGTGCAGTTTAGAAAATTTAAAAAATAGCAAAGAGAGAACAGCCCCAATAGAACAACTCAGTTCTGTTCATGACCAAAATGGCATGAGCCAGTTTCATCAGCCTCAGAATTCCTACCATAATCACCCTGAGGTCCATTAGCACTAAAATGCCTTAAAACAAACAAACAAACAAACAAAAAACTGGTTGAAAATCTTGAGAAGGGGCCTTGAAAACATAAACAGAAATAGTATCCATTCACCAAGCAAATAATAGTCTTTTTATGAATGACAAATCCAAGGACCTGAAGAACCATTTGGAGAGATCTAGCTTACATGGTTTTGAGGGTTCTCTTTAAGGAAAAAAAAAAAAAAATCCCACAAAGTCAGTAAGAAAGTGAGCAGCAGAAGTACTTCTGGAAACCTTTCCTACCTGGGGTATCTGTCAATAGCTTAATTACACATAGAAGTGACTACAAGTCATGTAAATATATCCCATAAAACCCCAACAACATTCCTTTAGATGCATTCCTCCTTGGCCACCCAAAAGACAAAAGATGTATGGCTCCGTGGTGTCATAGTAGGGAAGTGACAGTGCCCTTAACCAATTGCAGTTATAATAACTTTCTTTCACAAATTTTCCAATTTGCATACAATGCTTAGCCTCTGGTCTGGGTCTTGGAAGGGGCCTTTGTAAGCCAGGAATTTTGTACAGAAACCGGAGTTTTCATTTATCTCAGGGCAAATTTGCCCCTGTCCTGACAAATATTTAGAAAAGGTAAGCCCTCCTATGGGTCATTTAGCAACACTAAAAAAAAGGATTTGGAATTTGAGAAACAGATAGCTTGGTGTATTGAATACAGAAAAAAATTCACCCAAGAAAATGACATCAGAAAATAAAATCATGCCCCAAGGAGTAAAATTTACTGACTACGGTAAACATGGTTTCTGGAATTTGATGTTGAGAAGCCACTGCTGGTATTATCCCCATCTTGTTACTTAACATGTGTCCTTGTCTGTTCTTACTGTGATATAGACTACCTAAAAGGTAATTTGGATAAATACATGTCTCAGTTTCCAAAAGTTCGGATTCTTCGTCTCAAAGAGAGACATGGCTTGATAAGAGCCAGGCTGGCAGGAGCACAGAATGCAACAGGTAAGAAGCTGCCAATTCTTTTTTGTTTTACCTATATTTTCGTTTTAGTTTATTTGCTTTCAAATACATAGCAAATTTGAAATAATACTTCAGTGAACACCCACATGGCCATCATCATGCTACCAATTTGAACTTTCTGTACCGTGTGCTTCATCACACATATACACAAGCACGTGTCTATACATACACAGTTTTGTCTTCAACTTTTTAATTCACAGACATCATGACACTACAGCGCTGTGTACCTTAGTAGGCATCTCTGCAAAATACAGACATTCTCTTAGATAAGCACACTTTCCTATCTAAATATCCTCTGGTTTATACTCTTTCAGACCTCCTCATTGCTCCTAAAATTGTTTTGTATAACTACTTCTCTCTTTTGAAATTTGAGATCTTATTACGTCTCATGCACCACACTTAGTTGTTTAGTTTCCCCAGCTCCTCAGTCTAGCGTAGACAACACACTACTTCCAGTTGACGTGTTTTCAGAGTCCAGGCCACATTCTGAAATTTTCTCATTGTTTCCTGATGTTACACTCAGCATAAATGTTTTTGGCATGAATAGTTTGTAATATTCTACTATGTAGGTGGTAGGAATTATGTATTGCTTAATGGCTTCAAATCATTGACACATGATGTCAGGTTGTCCCACTGTGGATGATAGTAATTTTGAACATTTGGTTAAAATATTGACAGCCATATATTTCTTTTGGGGGTAGGAAGTATTTGTAATGTGATACTTTTGATCCATATGAATACTTTTTTCCTTACATTTTACTCAGTGGTTTTGCACCCATTGATGATAATTACTTGAATCAGTTATTACACCGGGGGCTGTCCATTTCTCTGTCCTTCCCTCCTCTTTTTATTCCTCCCTTCCTCTCTCTCTCCTTCCTCTTTCCCTCTTATGCTCCCATCAACAGGAATTTATGCTTTAAAAAATTCTATGTGTATATTATTAACTTCCTTTCTTCTGTCTATTCTTCCCTCCTTCCTTCCTTCATTTATCTATTTCTTTATTTATTGTACTCAGATTGTCCCAAATTGGACCACTTGGAGCCCCTTTAAGCCTATGCCTTTTTGACCTCATCTCATTGGTATTTGTGGACTTAGAATTGTTTACTTTTCTCTTCCTTGACCTATGTGTATGTCTGCTCTTCTAATAGGGCTGTGTTCCCAAAGAGCAATATAATCTTCTTCTCTTCGCTTCTTTTTAGGGTGTGGGTGTTGGTGAGTGAATGGGGGGAGCCAAATCTCTTCTGCCCATGAGTACTCTAAAAAAAAAAATCAAACATATTGATTTATTTTCACAGCCTTCTGTGGAAAGACCCATTCCCTGTAATAATAGCTGAACTTATGTACCAGGTTCCATTCTAAATACTTTGTACAGTAATTGATTTCATCCTCACAATAACCCTAGGAGCTAGGTACAATAATTTTCCTCATTTTACAGATGAAGATATGGAAGCACAGAGAGGTTATGACTTGCCCAAGTTCTCCCAGCTAGTAAGTGCTACAGCAGGATTGGAACCCAGAAAACTTAGCTCCAAATTTGCACTCTTATCTGCTACATTTTCCTACCTCTAGACATCTAGCTACTCTCGCCCTAAGCTATGGCATTATTGATCTCCACCAGCTTGAATTTAAGCATGTTCTTTTTTTTTTTTTTTTTTTAAGATTTTATTTACTTATTTGAGAGAGGGAAAGAGCATGAACTGGGAGAGAGGCAAATGGAGAAGGAGCTCCTCACTGAACAGGGCGCCTGACGTGGGATCACTACCTGAGCCAAAAGGCAGATGCTACTGACTGAACCACCCAGGTGCCCTGCATTTAAAAGCATGTACTAATGATAAATTATCTGCTCATCTAGTTATACTTCCTTGTAACTAGGCCCCAAATTTTGAACTTTTCTTATCCCATTGGTTTGCTAACAAATTTCTTTGGCCTGTAATGGATATCTAAAATGAACTACAAATACATCACACCAAAATTGACATTGTGGTGATAACTAAGATTATTAATGATAAACCGTATTTGGAACATTAAGTAAAAATCCACGTTTGATTTCTTTTGGGAATAATTACACGCAAATGATACAAAAATAGGATAGTGAGGAAATAGGCCAAGTGGGCAAGTTTGGGGCTAAGATCTGGTTGAAGAACCTTCCCAGGCAAGTGGAAAAAGAAGTGCAAAGTCCTGGTGGAGAAATGTTCTGTGTATTAAAGTTAAGGAAAGCTTATTCTGGCTGATGGGTGCTGAGCCTGGAGAGAGTGACAGGAGATTCATCTGTGGGGCAAGACAAAGGTGGGCTTTTGTAAAGCACTGAGTCATTTAAGGAGTGTAGGCATTATTCTTGGTATCATATGAAAACAATGAAGTGCATTAAAGAGGAGGATAAAATTGTTTGGCTTAATTTAAAGCTCACTTTGACCACCTGTAGACAATGGGTATTAGGAAGAGGAGAGAGGAAGGAGGGAGACCAATTAAGAGGTTACCATAGCAGCGCCTGGATGACTCAAGTCAGTTGAGTGTCCACTTCTAGTCTTGGCTCAGGTTGTGATCTCGTGGGTGGTGAGATTGAGCCCCACAGGTGGCTCTGCACTCAGAGGAGAGTCTTCTTGAAGATTCTCTCTCCCTCTGCACTCCCATCACTCATTCTCTCTCTCTCTCAAATAAATTTAAAAATTTTAGAGAGGAAAAAAGGAGGCTGTTATAGTTGTCCAAGCACAAGGGAGGTACAAGGACAGTGAAAGGAAAGGGTCAGAGGAAGACTATATTGTGGACATGGAGACCACAGGACTTGTCATCAGATAAGATATGAAGAGAGCAATAATGAAAGGAGTCCCTCCAAAAAAACCAAAAACCAAAACAAAACCCTAGAATTGGCATCTGAGCAACTTGGTGGGCTGTAGGGCCATAACCAGAGGAACAGATTTGGGATTGCAGTTGAGTTCTGATTCTGTCCATGTAAATTCGAGATGAAAATGAGACATCCATGTAGAGAAAGCTGACAAGCGCAGAACCAAAAATGTACTGCTTTTAAAAACCTTCTCTGTGCCTGCCTGGAGCACAGAGCATGCTGGCGATGATCTCCAGAAGAGTCCAAACTGTTAGACAACATAGGAGTCCTCTTCGGATGGGCTGCATGAACTCGCTCAAAGCAGCTGCCTAAATCGGCCTGCTCAAGTACTTGCGTTTATACAGCCAGCAAATAATTTCTTTGAATTTAGAAAATCCAAATGTAAAAATATAAACTTGGCTCTCAGTCAGTCATTAACATGCTTGAACACATTAGCTCAGTTTTTGTTGGGTAATTCTCAAATTATTTGGACCATGACCCATGTTAAGAAATAAATCTTACATCACAACCCAGTGCATATATATATATATATATATATATATATATATATATATATATATGTTACCCATATAACTACAGTAGACATTTCATGAAATAACATGTGTAGCAGATTCTAATACCTTCTTTGCTATTTTATTTGTTTCTTAGAGTCTGACAAAGCCCACCATATTGTCGCAATGACTTGTTAATGGGTCACAACTCTACTTTGGAGAGTCCAGCTACGTACATCTTAACTGCTTGCCACTGTCTAGTGAAGAGTTGCTTCTCAAACTATCAGAGAAGAACTTTTTTTCTTTCTAATTTCCAAATTTTGTGGACCCACCCCTTTGTAAATTATAATAAAGATAAACTACCTAAGAGAGAAAAAATAAAGCTATAATCACAATTATATGTGCATACATCTATACAATATGTATATAGATATATGCATAATTTATTATGTAGAACATATACATGTGTATATCGATAAAATACATAACATAAAAAATGACATAAAATAAATACACAGCATAAATAATGACATATAAGTTATACACATGCACATATATAAAACAGAGAATAAATTAACAAATTCCAGCAACCTGCTGGAATTTTAAAGCAATCATTTTCAATTTCTGTTCCTGTGTCTGATGGCAGGGTCTGTGGCCCACAGTTTGAGTAGCATTGGAGGGACACCAATCCCTGAATTTGGAAAGGAGTTGAAACGTGTGTTCTGTTGGGATCAGTAACAACTTGTCGAAGGATACATCCAAAAGGCCTAAAGTGTACCTGACTCCTGTGGGCAATTCAAAGGGATTCAGAAGCCCATACCAGTTTTGGCTGAGGAAATAATTCAAGGACCATTCGGGGACTGGCCCTAAGTGGGGCTGGCCAGCCTGTTCACTCTCTCAGACTCTCCCTGGGCATTCCACAGCCATCACAAGTAAAGCACAGGCAGGAGACATTGTGGGCCTAAAAAGTCTCTGTAATCAGAGATCAGCAAAGATACCAGGGCAGAAATTTTCTCTAGACCACCTCGGCCAAACAAAGAGATGAGAGACAAGAATCTGAATTCAAAATCTGACAGGCCCTGACAGCTTTTGTTTCCTAAAGGATTTTTCCTTTAGGATTCAGAGAAAAGGGAGGGGTAGCCACAGGCAAGGATGAGAACAAAGATCCAAGCACCTACAGAAACTATCCAGATGGCCCCATTTTGGTCCCAGGGTTTTTATTAGACTCTCCAAAAGTATGTAATATGAAATAATAAGTCACAAAACAGTGACTCTCTGAACACTAGCAATGTTCACTACATGTTTAGTTTCCAGTGTATGACAGGTTCTTCATCTGGATATGATTCAGGCAAAAAGATCGGGTCCAATCAGTCATTTCCTGAGATGGAGGAGATAGAGACTTCAAGTAGGACTTAAAAATCTGAACGGCGGTCCAGGGTCAGTGGGTCTCTAGGGGAAGTGTCCTGCAGGAAGCCAACAGGAGTAAAAAGAGATGCAGTAATTGAGGTACAGGGTGAACAAGCCGAACATTTGGATCTCATGTGAGTATTGAACAAAAGAGCAAGTTATTGCCCTGCCAAGATGAGTCTACATGGGCAGGTTCAACAGTACACTCTGGAGAGTCAGAGTAGAGATCAGATTCTCATTTCCTTTATAACAAGGGCATTTGGCAAAATACATGACATTGCCATGAGCATTCCAAAGAATCAGTTGGCTAACTTTAAGTATCTGAACTAAAATGATATCTAACTCCTGGACAGCCCTGAGGTCTTCTGAAAAGCGATAGTCCTTCTGTAAATTTCTACAACTTGTTTCTGTTGCAAGTAAAACAGATGGTTTCCTTAGCATCACTTATAAATTATTATGTAAAATTAAACAACCAGCCAGGCCCACATCCCTCAAGGAACCCTAAACACAACATGCCAACACTAATTGGTGCTGGCAACAATATCCCAAGCTGGTTGGCTCAATAGAAATGGGGGGCCTGTACTCAACAAGGAACCAAAGCTTTCTGGTACATTGTGCATCTCTAGGTTGGTCAAAAAGTAAATAAATAAATAAGTTACAATCAAACCCATCTGCAAACAATCCAGCATCACTGTTATCTACTCAGGAAACAGAAAAACCTGTCATGTGGTCATCAAGATAAAATTCTTGGGACGCCTGGGTGGCTCAGTTGGTTGGACGACTGCCTTCGGTTCAGGTCATGATCCCGGAGTCCCCGGATCAAGTCCCGCATCGGGCTCTCATCTCCACGGGGAGTCTGCTTCTCTCTCTGACCTTCTCCTCACTCATGTTCTCTCTCACTGTCTCTCTCTCAAATAAATAAATAAAATCTTTAAAAATATATATATATAATTCTTTGGGCTCTAGCTTAAACACTCATTGAAAAAACAGTAATATCACTAGCTATTTATAAGAAATTTAGGTTTCAGAGAGATCTTAGAACTATCCCCATAAGGTAAATCTCAGAAAGGGTAAGTAATTATCCAGTGTGGCTAAGGAAAGCAGAGCTCTGTGGCTTCGATCCTATGTTCATTTCACCATGACACTTGGGGTTAGGAAGAGTGTATGAAATGTCCACAGATCATACCCACTACAAGTAGAAGTCCTAGCCAGAGTCAGCTACATAGACAGCTCCCTGGTCTAGTTCCGGAGATCTTATTTTAAGTGAAAGTGTCTGAAAGTGGAGCAATGACATTCATGCATGGGAGGATTCTTTTCTCACCCAAAATAAAACAGTATAAAATTCCAGTCTATGTTTTGGGCAGAAGCTGCTTCCTTTGGGTTCTGGCAACAAGTGAATGAAAATCTGTATGGGAATCTGGGCCAGGTGGGAAGTGAATGTAGGTTTGGGTACCCATCCTGCTGCCACCAGGGATTTAGGAAGTTGATCCAGGCATCTTTCACCCTGCCAGCTTATTCTGGGGACAGGGACTGGTAGTCTGGTAGACACTGTTCTTTAGTTTGAATGGACCAACAGTCACTGAAGTAGTGAGAAAAAGGAGGTTATCTTCTGCATATGGTATTTATAGCCAAGTGGGACCTTAAGCAGGCCATGTTTGCATACCCTACATACCTAGATAACCCCTATGAACTTTCCCACACAGGGAGCAGGCTGTGCAAAATAACACCCTTAGTTGATTATGAACCATAATCAACTAACCTATAATCTCTGAAAATAGGACTCCACCAGCATGATAGGGGTTGTAACCACTGTCTCCAAGAGTTGGGGGTAAGAGAAGAGGGACTTCAGTCTAGCACAGCCTGGTTATGCCTGGAGACTTCTCAAGGACATTCCTCAGCAAGACCTTGGCTAAGGTCAGTTTCCATACCCTCATGCGAAAATACCATTGTTGATCAGTTAATAAGATATGGAACCACTAATTAAGAGGTAGTTTATCGTTTTTAGTGGCTAACTTTAAGCTTTCTCATTCTCATAGCCCTGCCTCTTTATGGCCATTTTTTTTCTTTCTTTTTTTAGGAACACATGCAATGGAATAAATTATGTGTTTTCTGATATCAAGCTGCCACTTGGCTGAGCAAACTTGAAAAAAGTGCTTAAGTTCTTTGTTTCTATTAAATGGGAATAAAACTCAGACCTACATCTCATTTCTTAAGGGACAGACAAATTAGATTGATACATCAGGTTTGTTGTGTGGATTAAACAAGACAACCATGAAGAATGTTTAGGACCGTGTCTGGCATAGAGTAAGCACTTAATAGAAGGTAACTGATGTTGTTACAGGTTTGTCAAGAGCTGAGGGGAGCAGCCAGGGGGCAGAGTGGTCGATTCAAACAATAAAGCCAAAAGGAAAGTGACACTCAAATCTGTATTTCCTCCACTAATATAACTAGGAAGTATAATTGAAACAGAAGAAAGTTCTGACTCCCTGAATGTTCCATGTTTCCCTGTATAGAAATGGGCTGGTAGATTGGGCAGATGTGAGAATCATCTCACGGCCTAAGGAGCCCAGAACAAAAGGCTCCTCCTATATGCATTACAGCCTGGGCCTATAGTGGGAAAAGGAGAGGACTTGGAGTGGGAAAGTACTGAATGTTGAGGCAGGTGAGGAAAATGTCTTGGAGACCTCCTGACCTCCCATGCAGTAAGACAGAGATCTTGGCCTAAAGGAGGTCTCCAATGGAGGAACCTGAGCTAGGAATGAAGCTATGCTGAGAACATGTCCTCTTGACTGCAAGTCCCTTCACAGGCTGTGGTGTACTGGCTGCAGACCACGTCTGGTGTGAAAGGACAGCCTCCACACATGAGGACTTGCCGGAAAAGCCTTTGTAATTTGGCTATAGTTGGGCCTGAAGAAGCACATCTAGGATTTTGGTCATAACATAACCCAGATTCCTCAGGTTATTATTCATCTTCTCTCTCTCTCTCTCTCTCTCTCTCTCTCTCTGTCTCTCTCTCTCTCACACACACACACACACACCACTTGTATAAAATCATTTGGAACAATGTAGATGCTACAGAGAGAGTGTTACCTCACACAACTAGTAGGAAAAAGAATTTTTAATGCTTGTTTTTTGGACTACAAGTTTTTTTGTTCTTTTTTTTTTTTAAAGATTTTATTTTATTTATTTATTTATTTGACAGAGAGAGATCACAAATAGGCAGAGAGGCAGGCAGAGAGAGAGAGAGAGAGAGAGAGAAGCAGGCTCCCCGCTGAGCAGAGAGCCCAATGCGGAACTTGATCCCAGGATCAGATTATGACCTGAGCCGAAGGCAATGGCTTAACTCACTGAGCCACCCAGGCGCCCTTCTTTTTCTTTTCTCTCTCTCTCTCTCCTGCAAGCTTTGGATTTTTTATTGTGGTAAAATAAACATAAAATCTTAGTTATTTCTTCAGTGCAGTCCAGTACTCTGAAGTATATTCACACAGTGGTGCAACCAATCTCCAGAACACTTTTCCTCTTGCAAAACTAAAACTCTGTCCCCATTAAACTATTCACTATTCTCCCTCCTTATCCCTGTAACCCTTTTTACACTACCTTCTAGCTTTGCTGATTCTTCCTCTTTTGTTTTCACCCCTGTTATGTAGAATGATTTCTCCTTTTTGTCATTCCTAAAGCCCACCTTGGAATACCAAACTCTGCCTGGTCCACAGGCCCCCATTCCAGGTTAATGGGACCCACCCTCCTTAGAAAAGACAAAGCAGCCACCTTTACTACTAAGGATTCCCTTCAAAGTCTTGGCTATCCATTCTAAGTGGCTTATCAAGTTTTCACAAGCGAAAATGATGCTTGCCCTAAAGACTTCTAGAAACAAAATTCATTTTATTTCATTATAGAATGAAATTCTAGGGACCATAGAAGCCTAGAAGACTATTACCCTTATAATCACCTTTCTGGAGCAATCCCCAAGACCTTTGGACATGAAGTACACACACTCAGTAAATTGCGTTTTTTGTTTTGTTTTGTTTTGTTTTGTTTTGTTCCTGGCTCTCTAGGTGATGTGTTGACATTCTTAGATTCTCACGTGGAATGTAATGTTGGTTGGTTGGAACCTCTTCTGGAAAGAGTTTATTTAAGTAGAAAGAAAGTAGCCTGTCCAGTAATTGAAGTCATCAATGATAAAGATATGAGGTAATACTGTCATATTCTACAAGATACTTCTAAGTTATCTTTAACTAACAACAGCAGAAAGTACTGGTCATATTCCATATGACCATATGGAATGACCATATGACCATTCCATACACAGTTCATCCATTTAAATAAATGAAAATACATAATAGATATCTTGGGATCAGAGAAAGTCAATCCAGTAGTTTATTTGGTCATCAAAATACTTAACTCTTAATAGCAATAAATCCTAATATTCATTGTTCAGTTCTTTCCTCTTTCTAGTCAGCTGTACCTGAACCCAGAAAATATCTACCTTCCTTAAGATTAGTTCATCTTTTTGTGGGAAAAATACATTTGCTCCTAAATTGTTTTTTCCCCTCAAAAATAGTCAGAACATTGTTAAAAGTTAAGTTAAAAACTAACAATCCAACCAGTTAGTCACTAATATGACTTGCACTCATAAATTTGCTTGAAATGTTATTAAAAAGTTTGTGATAATCTAAAATCATTTGTGTAAGCACTTCCTCCATTCATTTGAACAAGACATGGTATCAGGTTGATTAAGTATATGTGATGATCTCAGGGAGCACTTTTGGTTTTTGTTTTTCTGTGTTAGTTACATGACAGTAGACAACTTCCAAAGAGGCATCTTTGTGTGGCCCATGAACTTTGGTTGGAGAACAATTCCTCCAGACATTGTTGCAAAAAACAGAATTAAAGAAACAGATATAATAAGGTAAGTATGTGAAATTTAAGATTAGAAAGCAATCATGTATCTTTTTATAAATGTGTAGGAAGCTATTCACAAAACGAGTATTTCCTGTCATTCTGTAGACCATCAAGAATTACAACTTTAACCAGTAGATGATCAAAAGTGAACAAAGTTTTCCTAAGGTATTACTTTCCCACTACCAAAACTCATTTTTGTATGGTCAATTGTACCTTTTTCACCATGAACCCAGAGAAATTCACTAATACTTTTCCTGTTCTCTGGGGTTTACAACCTAAGAAATACATACTAATTGAATATGCTGCATAAATGCTATATAAACACACATAATGTTAAAGCCAACATGAGTAAAAATTAGAAGAGTAAGTAATAGTAGTAAAAATATTGTAATAATAGCTACTGTCAGGATTTTCTTTTTAATTCTAATCTTACCCTTTCCATGGGAGGGGTGCCAAATTCTGTGAATGAATTAAGAAATAGATACAGAAGGAAGATTTGAATTAAAAGTGAGGCTTTATTGCTGGAGAACCTGAATTGAAGAACACAGCTTAGACCTGAAGCCAAAGTGAGAACTTCTGAACACTTCCCCCAGACTATAGACCTGCAGAACAAGCATGCAGCCAGCCTCAGGCAGAACAGCAGGAATCCCAAAGCCTTCCCCCTTGGAGAGAGCAGTTGAGCAGACTAGTGCCAAGAGAAAGCCTCCGGCCACAGTGGATTGTAGCACTATTTCTCAAAATTTAACCCTCAATAAAGCATGCCTCATTCCTTGCTAGATGTGATCCCTTCAGAATTGTTATTCCTAGTAAGTCAGGGAGGAGTACCCTCTCTATTACTCTAGGAGAGAGATGGTAGTATTGTCATTTTAGAGATGAGGAAATTGACCCTAAAAGAGGTAATTTCCCCAGGGATGTACAGTTAATAAAAGAACAAATTGGGATTCAAACCCATATCTGCCTGAATTTAACACACTTAATCTGATCCCATATCTAAAGAACCTCTGCCGAGGTGCCTGGGTGGCTCAGCGGGTTAAGCCTCTGCCTTCGGCTCAGGTCATGATCCCACAGTCCTGGGATCAAGCCACACATTGCATCAGGCTCTCTGCTCAGCAGGGAGCCTGCTTCCCTTCCCCTCTCTCTGCCTGCTTCTCTGCCTATTTGTGATCTCTGTCTCTCAAATAAATAAATAAAATCTAAAAAAAATAAAAATAAAAATAAAAAATAAGACTCCGCTTTGAAGGTCAGTGTAGTGATTGAGTTCAGATTATATTCCACGTAACATTAGGAAGAGAATGCATTCTGGATGGACTAGAAAGGACATTTGGGCATTCAGACAGAATATGTGCATAAATTGTAGGGGAGGGGAAGTAGATGTGGGGCAGAAATTATCTTAAATTGCATTGTACTCTAAACCCAAGACAGGCTGTCCACACAATTTCAACTGGGTCAGTGGTTGCCACCATGGAAAGTGATTACTGCCTTGTCCAGTTGCTGATTCAAATGTAGTTTCTATCCCCCATAATCTATAACAGTCGTGAAGACTCTGGAATCTGACTCTTTGGATTTAAATCTCAACTCTACTTCTTCCTAATGGTGTGAGCTTTAAAAAGTCTCTTAACCTCTCTGAATCTCATTTCCTCATATTCGGCCTTAAGACTAAAAAAGGAGCTACCTCTATCATCTAAGAATTAAATCCAATTATATGACGTGCTTTAAAAAGTTTTGCCACCTAATAAGCTGTCAGCAAACTCTGTCTACAGCTGAGGCAGTAGAGTGGAGTGAGAAATCATAGAGTCAAACCAGACCACCTAAAGTGAACCCTGATGTACATCATAGTAACCGGTGACCTTGATAAATTCCTAACCATTTCTTTATTTTAGTTTCTTAATGGTACATACTTGTAGGATTTTCATAAAGTCTGAGATAGTACATATATAATGCAACAGTGCCTGGTACTCCCTTTGCACTGTTAAATAAGCATTGTTAAAAATAACCTATCTGGAGAGTTTGTACCAGAAAGTAAAGGGCAAATAAGAATTCTACTTCCAAGCCCCATCCTTCCTAACACTAATCAAGCTCTGCCACCATGAACCAGGGAATGATGACTTCAGGGCTATTTGTGACTCCATTCTAAGACCTCCCCATGCTTGGTAGCTATTTTGAAATATCTCTTAATGCCATCACAGTTGCACAAGGGACCCACTTGAAAAGTGAATTCCCATGACATGCAAGCTTAAAAACACAAACATTTCTTTTTGTAGGTGCCCCGTCATGGCAGGTGGATTGTTTTCTATTGATAAAAATTACTTTTTTGAACTTGGAACATATGACCCCGGGCTTGATGTCTGGGGTGGAGAAAATATGGAGCTCTCATTCAAGGTATTACCAAGTGGTCCTCAAATTCTCTCTACAATTAAGACTTTATCATTTGGTTTTACTAATATAATTAGATATGGGACTGCCTCAGGGAGGAAATTCCACAGAAATTTTAAGGCCTCTAGATTAATGTTTTAATATCACAGGTTAAATTTGGATGAATCAATGGCTCTCATGAAATTTATTAGAATTCCCTACTTTTTTATAACACTGTTTCTACATGTGACTATGGGGGAAATAATTGTCTGCCATTCTGTATAAGTGCTGTGGGATTCATACTTCATACAAAATATCTCCAGGAATGTTTTTCTAGTATATCAGAAGTAACGAAATCACTGAGTAACGGGTCATGTTAGACAGCGCAAGTGACAGAAGTACAAAAAGTGCCTTTAGAGCAGGCCATCAACAGGCAATGGTGCAGCAACTTTGGACATTTCAGATAGCTCTGGTATTTATAACCATTGATCAACAGCTAAGCAAGTCTTGGCAGCAGCCAGAGTAAAGAGAATCCAAAAGGCAACTGCTTTCCTGAGGAATGGGGTGATATATTATAAAAGGGGTATTATTTTGAGCTCATTTTCAAGTTGTGCTCCATATGGGTCATCTCAAGATGAGAAGGGAAAGTTGAAAACAGAGAAATATATACTCCTTTCCTTAATCCAACCAAAAAAGGAATCCATATTCCATATTTTACACTTTGGGGTTCAGTGAGAATTTCTTCGTAAAATAAGAAGGACACTACAGGGTAGGGAAATATATATATATAACGGATCCTAAAATGGTCCACAGCAATGTACAAAACTAAATAAACCTGTTGAGTTTAACTTGAAACTATTGGACAAAACTACTTCAAACTGGGGGCAGGAGGGAGTGGTCACCAGGTAGTTCTTTGTTATTGTTAACTAACGCCCATGATTTGGGGACATCATTTGATAATTGATGTTTATTATCAAACTGTTTCAGGTGTGGATGTGTGGTGGTGAAATTGAAATCATTCCCTGCTCCCGAGTGGGCCACATATTCAGAAATGACAATCCATACTCCTTCCCCAAAGACCGGATGAAGACAGTAGAGCGGAACTTGGTGCGGGTTGCTGAGGTCTGGCTGGATGAATACAAGGAGCTATTCTATGGCCATGGGGACCACCTCATAGACCAAGGATTAGATGTTGGAAACCTCACCGAGCAACGGGAACTTCGAAAAAAACTAAAATGCAAAAGTTTCAAATGGTACTTGGAGAATGTTTTTCCTGATTTGAAGGCTCCCATTGTGAGGGCTAAGGGTGTGGTAAGTTCAAGCAGCAATTAAGTTCTGACTCCATAAAAATAAAGTTTAAAAGTTCTTGAAAATGTGTGGAAAAGAATAAAGGTTTACATTACAAGTAAATACCAAGTACGAGCGCAGATGAGAGAACACTGTTAAGGGTTAAATATAGGTAAACTTGAGGGAAGCTTTTAGGCATTCAGGTTCATTGATTACCTCAGCAAATATCTACTGGGTATCAATAAACCAGACAGCATTTCAGAACCGTACTATAGGGTGATGTATAAAGCAGACTTGATTCCTATTTGTGGAGCTTAAAGTTGAGTAGGGAAAACAAGGTATGAGTATGTAATGTTTAAAAAAAATAGAACGGCTCTCATTTAGGGAACTGGTCTTAGGGATGAATCTTTCTAAGGTAGAGTATTCAACTCCGAGGAGATGTTGAAGCCTAGGCCTGAAAGACAAGTGTCAGCCAAGCTCTGAAGGAGAGAGTCTTAGGCAGAGGATGACCTTTGTGCAAAATCTCTTAAGATAGATGACTGTCCAGGCCCTGAAGAACTGCCAAGAAGATGAATGTTGTCAGGGTATGAATGAGAGGAATGGGACGATATGAAGGGGAGGAGGGAGAAAGTCAGGTCACATAGTCCTGGCAGGCAGGATAAGGGTCTTCCTTGCTTACTTCCTTCTTCCCTCCTCCTTCCTCTCCTTCCTTCCTCCACTTTTTCTTTTTCTTCCTTTCTTCCTTCCTTCCTTTTTTTTTTTTTTAAGTTTTATTTATTTGACACAGAGAGAGAGGGAACACAAGCAGGAGGAGTAGAAGAGGGAGAAGCAGGCTCCCCACTGAGCAGGGAGCCTGACGACATGGGGCTCGATCCCAGGACCCTGAGATCAGGACCTGAGCAGAAGGCGGATGCTTAACAACTGAGCCACCCAGGCGCTCCTCTCTCTCTTTCTTTCTTTCTTTCTTTCTTTCTTTCTTTCTTTCTTTCTTTCTTTCTTTCTTTCTTTCTTTTTCTTTTTCTTTCTTCTTTTCCCGCCCCCTCTACTGAATGTAACAGGAGGTTATTGAGTAAGGTTAAGCAATGGGACGACATGATTTAATTCCATTTTTACAGATGTCAGACGGGTTGAATATAAAAGAAATTGTCAAATAATGACCAAAAAAAATTCCAGTGCACAGTATAATGTACCAAAAGGGGAAGAAACCACACAAAAGAGGTTGGACAGAGTACAAAGCTAAGAAATTAAAGCAAGAAAGCAGAGAACCTGGATGAAAGCCATTTCAAACCCATTCTAGGAGTGGGGCTTAATTTGAAGAGGATGGCAAGACATGAGATTATTTACCGTAGAATGGGTTTAGAAGTGATTAGTCAAGCCTTGACCTAGAGCTCTTTCCCAGTCAGGCATACGGTTTATCTGCGTTATTATTTTCTCATTTATTTTTATTTATAAATATTCCTGGCATTATTTCATTTTCTTTAAGAATTTTCTTCTTCTTCATAAAAGAGGTTCTCAGACTTGATCATCAGTAAGCCTGCTGTTTTGGGCCATTTTTGTTCAGTTCTCCCTAGAAAGTGAATTGTACAAACCAATCATTCTCCGCCTAGGAAATTTCCTGATGACAAGGACTTAGTAGAGCCATTCTCCCTGACAGTACAGGGGAGAATTCTGGAAGAGTATGGAAGAGAGGAAATGTAAAAAATTCAACTGACAAACCAGTACATGTGACCTATTTGTATGTAACATAATGTAGTATAAAATTGTCATTTTTATAGGTCAAAAGAGAATAGCAACTATTTCTGGTGGTTCAACCTGGTGTCTTTTTCTAAGTAACCCATTAGAAAGAATATCCTGGATTTATACGCTGTTCAAAATTGTGTCTGTAAAATAAATTTACATTTTTCTTTTTTAATTCTAACTCCTGAGTAAGAGAAAAAGAAATTCTCACCATAGTAATTTTTTTTCCTGTCCTAACAGACTCTCAGCAAGAGCATTACTGAACTTTAACCACCAGAGGGAACTAAAAAACTACCTTTTGCCTCCTCTGTGAGATTAATTTATAATTGCATTCCCATGAAAATTTCTGAAACGCTCTTAAAACAGCCTTCCGCTGATGCCTGAGCTATAATATATTAAAATGCAGAAAATATTTTTAAATTATTTTTAAAAATTCTATTTGTTGCTTTCCTTACACAAATCATAAAGAAGATATCATTTCCTCCCTTCTGAAATAACCAGTAAGGAGCATTATTATTTTTTTATTAAAAGTTATTTTCCAGACATTTCAGACTAAGATTAACTTGACCATTATTTTGAACAGACAGTTTTGAAAAGTCCCAAGAAAATAAACTCTGCAACATTTTGTTATTTGCTCCACATTTTCCTTCTTTCAACTAATTTAAGAATTTAAATCCAGTGCAAGGTCTTTTTTTTCCTTTTCATTTTTTTATAAGAACACATCAGATCTTTTTGAACCACAAATACTTAGTGAAAGAAAGAACCTCCCTAATAATGTGTCTTTGTATTGAATTAGATGCTTAGCAAATAGCCTATAGCCCAAGGTTTAGTAGTTCTGTGATAAACTGTGGGGAACTCCACCTCCTCAACTGGAAAGTGAAATAATTCAAAATGGGTGATTTAAAATTTAGATACTGACTGATTTTTTTTTTCAAAAAGATTGAAATGGTTTACAATAAAATCATAAATATAATTTCTTGAAAATAAATGAAGAATCAATTTTTAAAACCATTCATAATGAGATAAAAAGTAACAACTCTTTGGGAGTTCATGAATCATTTCTATGTGAAGAAAAGTAGTTTCTCCAGAAATTTCTGGTGGGGAAGAAGGGAAACAAATCTTCAGAGAAAGCGAAGGGTGGCAGAAAGCAAGGGAAAGAAAAATTTCCCCCTCTCTCTAATGCTTTTCTATGCTTGGCAGACGGGACTGTACAAAATAAATACAAAGAAATCAGTTAAACCAGGGGTTCCCATACACTGCTTTGGGCAATGTTAGTTGTGCTGCCAGAAATAGGATCCCGGGCCAGATACACTTGGCAGCCGCTCACCCTGCATTCCCTCTTACAGCAGAGAGCTAAACATGAGCGAACTGGAAGTTCTGTGAGATTCTGGAGCAGTACAACCTGTTCGGCTGTATTGAAACCAGGTTTCTAAACCCGTGGGAAGAGAGAATGTTTTCTGGGTAATCCACAAATACAGAAGTTTATGTTTATCTCTGTTAAAAGCCAGAGAACAATTGGAGCACATTTCCTTTCTTTAATCTCCAGGATTATCCTACGTTCATGCATTTCTATTAAATCTCTTCTCTGAAGTTAATTCCTTTTGTGCGTCCTGACCGCTCCATTTACTACTGGTAGATAGTCTCTCCCCATATTTGTCACTCTACATTGTGAATAGAGCTTTCTTTGAAGATTTCTGATGGAAATTCTGTCCTTCTAGATTTGTTTCACATGCCAGCTACCCAAGAAGTAACCAATCTGGTACTTGTTGTTGTTGTTTAAGATTTTATTTATTTATTTGAGAGAGAGCTGGGTTGGGGAGGGTGAGCTGGCAGAGGGGGCAGAGGAAGAGGAAGAAGCAGACTCCCCACTGAGCATGAGCCTTTTGCTGCAGGCCTTGGAATTGAGCTGATGTGGGTCTATATCCCAGGACCCTGGGATCATGAACTGAGCCGGAAGGCAGATGCTTAACCAACTGAACCACCCAGGGACCCCCAACCTGGTACTATTTTTATGTCTGTCAAAGTTCCTATCCAATGGAAGTAGAGTAAACTTGTATCTCAAGCCCAGATGAAGGTCCACAGAAGGTTCAGATTCCCAAGAGAGACTCTAGCTACCATGTTGTCTCCCTGTGCTACGGGGTAAATTGTTTTTCCCAGGACACGGTTCTACTGAGGGTCTAATTCTTTAGTCGTCCATCTTTATGTGAAAGACTGCAGTTCCAACCCTCTGGCTTACCCATGTTTTTTCTCCTGTCCTTAATAATGTTGGTCCCTTGCCTACCAATATTTGCAGTTTTCCCACTTTCTAAAGGGTTGTGTTTTACTTCATTTTCTGCATTTTCTGGTCCCCGAAGATGCCCCTGATTTTCTTGCAAACTAAGCTATGCATGTAAAAGGGAGGGCCACCCCAAGAGCACCCTGTTATAAAGGCTTTCAACTCTGAGCTACACAGCTATATCATACAACACCCTCAGAAGAGGACGGGGCACAAATAGTGTCCTTGCCAACATAGACTTCGCCACCTCTCAGCTCAGAAGGCTTTTCTGAGTGTAGACTTGACTCTACACTGCTCTTCCAGAAATCTAAGAAGTCTAAATTGCACTATTAACTCACCATCTCGTTAGCCTTGCCCAAGATGTCAAAGGGGTCCAGGGAATCAACATTTTTCTGCATTAAATGGTGACTTATAGAAAGCTGCCTCCATATTTGACCCTGCAAATCCATTAAAAACCTGGGGGCCTGCCAGAGAGTGCCTTTAAGGTTGGCTCTGTATTAGCTTTCATGACTTTCCTGTAATGAATTGTGGCTTGCCTGAGTCATTAGGAAGATTCTGACAGGGAATCAGCTGGAATCTGCTGTTCTTTGAAGGACTCAATTTATCTATGATTCAGTGCCTAAGCAGTGAAATTGCTTGAAGGGGTCAGCCAGGGAACAGAGCCCATAACTGTTGGTTTGATTAAATTGCAAGTCTGTGCATTGACTTAATGTATGCATCAGAAAAACTTGAGACAAGAAAATAACTACTTTTCATGCTACCTTTTGCTCATTCTCTATTTAGCATTCCAGGCAAGGGTTAATTAAAAGCTTCTGTTTGTTGGCTCTGAGGCTGAATCATAGGCTTAAATTGACAGATTGAAGCTGTACTTTAGCAAGATTACATTATGTCTCTGTTAGAGATAGCAACCAATAAAATCGTATAGTGCTAAGTAATGCTAAGCTATCAACTTAACTATCTTTTAACCTTATTATAGTTTTATAGTCTGTGCTTTCTGAATGTCTTGTTCTACTTTAAAATATTTTTTTCTTAATGCATATTTTATATTTTGTTCCCTAGCTTATTAATGTGGCCTTGGGCAAATGCATTTCCATTGAAAACACCACAGCCACTTTGGAAGACTGTGATGCGAGCAGCAAGGTACCCGCTGGGCTGGGTTTTCTCTCTCATCAAAGACACAGTTGATAGAAGGCCCAGGTGTACCTGATAAGTGCAAGTGTGGTACATTTACTGCTCACTTGAGAAATTCATTTTTGCTGTACAAACAATAATTAATTTATAAATTGCTGCATGATCATAAGGTTGGTGATAAGGTAGCCCACCACTCAGTGTAAAGATAGTGACTAAGGGAGTAAAATTGTGCATACCAAAGTCAACCCACCAGGGACCTAGTTCTTGCTCCATCACTTTCAAGTGTGTTAACATTGCAAATCCTTTAACTTTTAGGTAAACAGCAGTTATAACAGAGCCAACCCCTAAATCAGGTTTTCGGATCAAATTATGTCATACAGATGAAGCATATAGACCAGTACTTAACCCTCAGTGCTCCATAGACGCTTACTGTTCTAATAATAAAGACAAAAAATGTGAAAAATAAAAATTACATCTAAAGGAAAAATAATAAAGGAAATAAAGGCAGAGAATATTTTCAAATAATCTAAGGGAGCCATTTTGTTGATTCAGTTCTCCTGAATCCATATTGAGAGTAATGCAAATTACATAATCTATGATCCATGGTGGAAACCCTTCAACAATCTCTGACAAACTCAGAAAACAATGGGAAGGGGAGGAAGGAGAGGCAGGGAGACCAGAGCAGGGACTCTGCCGAGCTGGAGGTGAGCTCTGAGTGATGGTACCTCCCTCTTCAGTGTATGTTCCCCACCCATTCTCATTCTGTGCAGATATTATTGGTTTGGATGCCAAATAGAACTCATAGAAACATCAATTCATGAGTAGAACTCAGCTTCCTAAAGTTGTAGATCACTCTTTGGTAAAGAAATTCTTTTGTGGTTAGAATCTAGGTTTCCCCAGGCTTACCTATTTGCTTTGACTTAAGAGATATTGCTTCTATTTCTGACCACATCTCCCCTCTACCTCTGAATTAAAGCGGGAAAGACATTTTTGTCCTCTCTGTTGCTACAATTCAGCTACAGACTGTAAACTTGCGGCTGAGGAAGCTCTTTCTTAATTAGGAAAGAGAGGAGGTAGAAGGAAGAGAAACGTGTCAGAAATCATTTGAAAGATACAACTCATATTAACAATTCAAAGAAAAAATAAAATCATAAATTGCAAAAGAAAACCACAAGTAGTCCAAATTATATGAAAGTAAGGTATTATTTAATTCAATCCATCAAGACGCATTCTTCTTGTGATTTTCTGTACCTGATTAACCAGGATTTTTTCTGAAGATCCAAGTTGTAGTCTGGATAACCACTGAGGCTCTCAAGGGGAAACTGGGAGGCAAAAGTATGAATCCGTAGCCCCTGCTTTCCACAAACCCCCATCTCCCTTTTTGTCTTCTTCCTCATTTTTAGCTTGTAGTTTGTTTTAATAACAAAAAGTAAAGGGACTTGGAGGAAGTTAATTTATTTTGGCAGAATTAATGAAGTTTAATACCAAACCAGTTTATAGCATTCAACCAAAAAAGCTCGAAAGGAATAAAGGCTGAGGATTGAACCACCAAGCCTTAACCTTCACTTTACCTAGAAAGTCCCCTTAGCTATTAACTTTTCAACCGTTTGAGATGTCCCTTTTAAAGGTAATGCCTAGCTTCTCTTAGTAGCCATTTAACTTCCTTTTATTATGACATAAGACCATGCTTCTCAATTTTTTTTTTTAAGATTTATTTATTTGACAGAGAGAAATCACAAGTAGACAGAGAGGCAGCCAGAGAGAGAGAGAGAGAGGGAAGCAAGCTCCCTGCTGAGCAGAAAGCCCAATGCGGGACTCGATCCCAGGACCCTGAGATCATGACCTGAGCCGAAGGCAGCGGCTTAATCCACTGAGCCACCCAGGCGCCCCCCATGCTTCTCAATTTTTAATGTGCATACAAATCACCCGGAAATTTGTTTCAATATAGATTTCTGATTCAATAGGTTCCTGGTGGGGCTGGGATTCAGCAGTTCCAGCCAGTTCCCAGGTGATGCTGTTGTTGGTCCAGAGATTACCCTTTGAGTGGTGAGGTCTAACCCAATGACATACCTGATGATCTAAGTTAAATCTCAATTACATCACAAGTGATTCTCTACACAAAGGCATTTAGATAGATTTTTACCAGCCGTCTACTTTTTTTATGTTCACATTGGTGAGAAAAAACAAATTTCCTGCAGACCCACAGACTTAGAATAAATTGACCAGGCAGATGATACTAGGGTGTAAGTAACTGGAAAAATTACTTATAAAAACTGAAAACATGGTTCCATTACCTGAATCAGTATTTATTTTAGACATTGGCAACTCCCCAAAACTGGACTTCTCCCAAGAGTAGTTCTTACAAACCACAGGATGCTAACGGAGCAAAACCTGATCATTCTTTCTGCTATCAGCAAAGAAAGATTTTTAACCTTTCTTTAAATAGGAACATTTTTTTTAGCCTTAAGAAAGATTTTTAACCTTTCTTACAAAATCTCCAGGAATCCAGTAATCTGGATAGTCTTAAACAAAGAAGCATAATAATTTTCACCAAAGCAATTTAGGACTGTGACTTGGATCTCCTTATGGCCCTAATGGCTACAGATGGTTTGAATGTTCCACTACTTCAAGCACCAGGCTTGTCTAGGATTCAGACCACCTGAAATAACCTCCATTTGCAGATATACACTAACTGTACTAAATAATTATTATTATTGCAGCTCACATTTATTGAGGGCTTACAGTAACTTCACAGTCATTACCTCAACTCTCTGAGATACTCCCTATTGCTATCCAACTTAAAAATAATAAAAATGAAATGAAATATGGTAATAATATACCCATGCTGTCAGAATTGAAAGTGGCAATACTGGGATTTGGGTACAAAACATTTGACCCAAGTGCCTATATCCTTAACCATCGCTAACCAAAATGTTTGGCAGAAACCCTACCTGTATCTGCTGCCTAAAGTGACCTTCTCCTTGTTCATTTCCTGACAGCTTCAACAATTCAATTACACCTGGCTAAGACTCATTAAACATGGAGAGTGGTGCTTAGCTCCTGTGCCTGAAACCGGGGCCCTGAGGCTGCACCTTTGTGATAATAGAAACAAAGGGCTAAGATGGCTGCATAAATCAACATCAGTCTTCCAACCAGAGCTGGTAAGTAAAATATGGGTACCTCTTCTTTATTGCAAATCCAACTTCCAGTTAAATGGGACGTAAAACTCCCATTGTCTGCGTCCTCAGTTGGAAGCTTTCAATGTGTTTATGGCAAAAGAGGCAGTGTAAAAAGTTCATAGAGAGAAATAAACAGATATTTTTGCAAATTGTCAAGTCCTTTTATTCTTTTACAAAATTTATTTCAAATCTGTTATTTTTTAAACACAAGCCACCCGTTGCTTTGGTTATATTGCTATCAGCATCTTTGTTTCTATAAGTCATTCACTTCAGTCAACTAACAATGCCAAAAATCCTGCTTATGGGCTAGAACTGGTTCTCCCTGGTTATCAGAGAAGCCTGAAGGAAAGTACATAGGGAAAGCAAGAAGCAGTGTTCTTCCTATAAGCTTTGCACTTTAGAATGACTCTGCTTTTCAGCGTTCTAACTCCTTTCCATAAAGGGAGACTTTTTCTCACCCCCCACCTATTCATTCCCAGAGACCTGAGCCTCAACAGGTGGTGGAGGCAGCTCCCACCTGCTTGTCATAGAAGCTGATGGTGTGTCTCATGCACTTCCCAACATCGCATTCAGTGACATCACCCTGAAAGCTTGAAACCAGCCATGGTGGGAGGAATTACACAACCCTATGCTACTAATCCAGGGATGTTTTTCCAGAGGTCCAATTATTAATACTTACCAGTCCACCCCTGCTATATTCTATTCGCCTTCAAAATGATAAATGTTAAAGTTCTGATCGGTTTCCCCAATTCTATTTTAACAAGATACGAAGTGATAAGTTTTGGTGTAAGATCTTGAGGTAACAAAAATAATTTCAGGTCAACCTTCTTAAACTTTCTATTATCTCACTGCAAGTGACCACCAAATCCACAAAATACATTGGGTATACGAAGACCATCATTTTGCTCAGGGTTGTCACCAAAGTAAGCACTTTGTTTCCCCCTTGGAGTGCATCCATTTCTTTTGATGTCACAATCAGTGACTACTCCCTTCATGGTATTTTTCTTTCTACTTGGGGTCAACATCATATTTCCCAGTCTTTCTCCCTTTCAATCTTCTCTGTTATATTTCAATTCCTTTTGGGCATTTTTTTTTCTTTTTAGTGATAATGACTACCATTGAGTTATTTAGGAAAATTAGGAATTAATAGTGTACCAGTTACTAATTTTATGTTGCATAATGTTGGAAAAATCCATAAACATCTATCAAATATTACCTTCTGCTTCCTTAACCTTATGCCAAAGAAAGCTGGAGGCTGGGCCAGGGGTGAGAAAGGATGAGAATGAGAACACATTTTTAATCTCCGGAAATGAATCTGTTACCAGAAAAAAATTCAAGCTAGTTAGAAAATATGTAGGAGGCAGCAGCCCTTAAATCACAAAGGTCTTATTTATAAACGGGGTTGGCCCCATTGAGAACTTAAGCCCTCATTAGCTGATTTTCATATAGGCTTAATTTTGGTCCCTCTAAATGGCAAGCCAATTAGTAAGACAGTAATTTAATTAAGATGGCAATAATTCAATGTTTCCCGATGCTGTTTGTGCTTATGAAGTTGTAGCATGTCACACAGCTGTCTTCTTCTGCCTTAAGTTCCCCTTTCCATGCTGCTAGATATCATGGAGATTAATATCTTAATAGTCTTCCCTATATTTTCAGTGTTTTGGTAATTTTCATACTAAACCTCCTGAGTCCTCTATATCTTGTTAAGTCTTTAAAAAATAAACAGAGCAAAAGAATGAATAACAGGAACATGTCTTTCCCTTTAGCATTAGGAATTGAGAGCTTCTTAGAAGGAAATAGGGTAACAGTGAGTTTGTTCCTGAATACCAACGAATTGTTAAAATTATACATTTCTAATCTGCATTTAAAAGATATTCTCTAGGCCAGCTCACTCCAAGTGTTATGGATTATAGACCCTTAAGAGGAAATTCTTTCATGGGTAGTTCCTATGTACTGTGACATGGAATGACCCTCCAACCACTTGTCCCTTCATCAAGTATCTTTAGACTGGGGACAAGTTATTCAATTACCTCTTTACAATCCACTGACAGAATGTTGTAGATAATCCAGGATGATTTTGCTCAAGGCCAACTCCTTTACAAAACCATGAGCATACTCAAACATCATATTTCCAAAGTCCTACAAGGATGACAGTGGTTTTGTAGGAATATCTTTAAAATACACTATTATGAAATTACCCCTATTTGTTATATTTTTTAAAACATTTCAAAATAATATACATATAATTAAGATTATCTTTGTCATAGTCATGGAAAAAACGAGAGGATTAATAGGTAAAAATATTATAAAGTCATGAGCAAGTTCTAAGTTGCTTATCTATTATTTTTAGGATATTCAATAAATATTAACAAATAATAGAACTCTGAAATACCTTTGATTTTTTTCTAATTACATCTGGATTTTCTGAACATCAGGCATTACATATTATCAGATATTATGGTGGATAGCTTATAAATATATACATAATTTCTGGCACTTTGTATTCTAAGTTTGCTTTCAAAGGTATGAACTTAATTAAGAAATTAACTGACTCGCTTTTTGTGATGGTTGTTTTTTCATGACCACCATCAGTTAGAGAGCCATCGTCTATCAAATATAGCAAATGCCATATGGAATTATTTCTTTTAAATAATACAGTTACCAGACCCATCAGAAAATAAATCTTTTGTTTCCTCCCTAAGGAAGTCATAAAAGTCTTAAAAGCCCTGTAGCTTAAAGAAGTGAGAGGTTAGTTTGAGATGGAGACAAATTTAATACAGTCCAAAGACTATATTCCTGTTGTTCATTTAGTTCAGAAGAATTCCTAATAAATCAAAAATAAAAATTTTTTATTAGTTTTCATTTCTTTATATTTCAGTTGTCAAATTCATTCTGTGGCTCATTCCCAGATCCCTTTTCTTTCCAGGTGAATCACATTGTTTTTGGGAACTATCATCATCAGTTGTTATGCTTAGAAGGAAACATTTCTCAGAAGACCCTGAAAGTTGCTGCTTGTGACCCAGAGAAGCAATACCAAAAGTGGAAATTTGAAAAATATTATGAAGACTAAAGAACAACTAATATTTTTTATCTAGTAAACCCATTAGACACTGTGAAAATGACAGTGGACGTAGGGACTGTATTTCTCCATGGTAGTTTACATTTTCAAAATTAATGGCATTTGAATAGGAGATTTAAAAACCCGCAATATTTGAGAAACCAAAAGTGAGCTCAGGGAAACAACCTAACATTGAACTGGAGCCCGTCTTCAGCTCTAGGTGGCCTTTTGAATTGCATGCTTCCTGCCCTGTGCTGGATGGACCTCAGCCTGCAAACTTCCCCCATGCAATCAAACAGGTAACAGGAAACACAGGAAATGAAGCCAAAAGTACTTGAGGAAGTACAATGATATTCATGATGACTGAGTTGGATAATAACCAGCTCTTTTGGCCCATAAGTAGGTATAATCAATGAGAACGTACACTTTTATTTGCTTTTTTTTTTTTTAATTAAAAGTTGAGTTCCAATGGCAAAAAGACCTCAGAAACACAGCTGTCCTCTTGGTGAAGTCCCTCCCAGGACACGCCTGCGCACCTAACAGTTTGAATGAGTATCGGTTATCATACTACTCAATGGTAGGACTTTGATCTAGATGACTACATAAAGGTTTATGTTTTTTGTTTTTTGTTTCCCAATCTGAGTCAGTGGAAAAAAAAAACTTTAAGTGAGGAAGTCAAATGTTTATTCAGTTCCAGATATGGACATGGTTTCAATTCATTTTGTGCTTTTAAAGCTACACTTTTAAGAAACGGTCATACTAGTAACTTTTAAGACTTAGGTGGATATTTTAAAAAAGAAAAAAGAAAAAAAAAGCCAAGGAGAAAGAGGCTAGGCCATAAGGCACTGTAGTCACCAGAAAGGCACCAAAAATGCACTTAATTGCAGTGTAATGTAAGACCAAATAAAAGGAGCTGAAACGAATAAAGCAGCGACAGAGCACTAACAATTATTAAAGATTTATACAAAATATGACTTTAGATTTAACAGCATTCACAAGGATGAAATATGCTAAAAGTAAGCTCTAAAAGATTTCAAAGTAGGAATAAAATGAAGTAAACATAATGAAAGGGGAAGAGAATGAGGTAAGAAACCCTCTGGAGGAGAGTTAAGAAAAAAATTGACCTAGACTTGCCAGAAATAAAAAGGAATCCGGCACCTCTGTGGGGTGGGGCTGAGAGATAAGGCCTTAGGTGCAGGTCTGATGATAACATTGATAAATCTGAGGAAACAATATCTCATCAATCCACATTGAATTCCTAACCTTACCTATGCCAGTATTTAGGCATACCAAAAGAGAATCTAGAAATCCTAACATCCTTTATATTTATTTTTGGTAAGAAAACTGATGCCCCGAAAACATATTACATAAGAGTCCTACACCAGTTAGAGATGAGGATTACAATTTGGATCTCTAGAGACAGGGCTCAGTTCACTGCCCCAGGCCACTGGCCTAAATAAATCTGTTCCACAGCATTCTTAAGAGAGACATAAACATTTTTGCTGGGTTTGGGTGTCTGGAGGAAAACCGTGCTATATGCTTGTTAATATAAAAATGAAGCTTTGTTCAGTTGAGCTGGTGGTTAAACTGGGCATCTTTAGTTCTGACTTCCTATTTAAAATTTAATTTTATCTCCCAATTAATTGCACAAAAGCAGAGCTATAGCTATGACTCAGAAGGGGAAAGAATTCTGCCTATTTGCATCATATTTAAGATGTTTTATTTAGATAATTGACATTGCAGATGAGATAAGAGAATGACTAGAAAATGAGATAATTCTTTTCAAAACAGAGCCATATGGGGATAAAACATAAGTCAGTTGCCAAAGGACTAACTGAATTGCTGACCAAACCGAATGTGCTGAGTGCCTCATACAATTTTTTGTGTAACTGCAAAAATGTTGAAAGGTTTTTTTGCCCCGTCTGAAGACGCTTTTTATTCAAAAACAGTTTCCACAAAACACATCAAGTCTGTTCAGAAAAAGACAAATTATGGTTCAGAAACACTTACCTAGGGGCATAGCAATGAAAGAAATTAAAATGTTTTCACAAAACAAACAAACAAACAAAAAAAAACTACAGTCTGTTGTTCAGAGCGTGCTCTTCCTGACTTCACCTTGACTTCATACAAAGCTATATGGTTGTCAATATAGCAAAGGACTGTTTCCATACATGACATGTTTGTTCTTGGAAAAAATTTTTAAAAAGAGCTTTTTCCATGTATTTGCTCAACTACTCTTAAGATGCAAGGAACTAGTCACAAATTAGAAGTCTTATAGACCTAAACGTCAGAGTATTGACTAATTGTGAAATCTCCTACCAACATTTTTTTAAGCATTACTCTCTATATTTTGTTTTCAGAAGACTAAAATAAAAGTGTAAATGCTACTAGGCCTCTGGTACTTCTAGTGAGAAACCCCTGAGTGGGACACATTAGGGTCCTATTCAACCCTAAATTCTTTTTTTTTTTAGATTTTTTTTTTTTTTTTTTTTTTTTTTGACACAGAGAAAGAGATCACAAGTAAGCAGAGTGGCAGGCAGAGAAAAAGAGAAGCAGGCTCTTTGCTTAGTGGGGAGCCCAGTGTGGGGCTGGAACCCAGGACCTGAGCCGAAGGCAGAGGCTTAACCCACTGAACCACCCAGGTGCCCCAACCCTAAATTCTTTAGTAGGAGGCTGTGTTGGGAGACATCAGAGTATTCCGTGGGTTGGCTTAAATCATTGCCTTTTCTTAGAGAAGTGTCTATACGTTTTGTTACTTTAAACACAAGCATAGTTTCGGTATTTTACAGGACTTATTTGATCAAAAACTAACTTACCAGACCATCTGAGTGCTTCTGAACTTTTTGGGTTGCACCATTCCTTTCTCTTTTTCAGCAGTTACCCAGAGCTTCTCCCTGAAGGATGACACAGCTGTTGTTGGTACAACCATGTTTTATCACCAGCATCAAATTTGCTCAATTCTGCTTGCTGACATTCAATCAGCTGTCATTCACAGGGCCAAAAACCACCATATGCCACAATCACAATGTATTGTTAGTGTCTCCACAACTAACTTGGAAATATTCTCTTAAATAAGGAAACACCTTGCTTATAGTATTGCCTTAGGTATTGTAGAGGGGCAAAGATATCAGCTATAGTGTATAGGAATTCAAATTCTCCAGTCAACCCTGAATTTATGAATGGCTTAGGATGATTTTCAAGAGATTCTCATGCAAAGAGAGTGGGGTTGAAGCAGGCCAGATAGTACCATCTTTATTTAACAACTAACTTCCATGTTCAAACACAGAAAAGAAATTATGCCTCAGATGAGGGTCCCAATATCTTTGGTATAAACAAGGAATTTACAGGGAATCAAGGGAAACCTGATGAGAACTGATTATCTTTGAGTACCTGTCATGTGCTAGGCACCAATTATTCCCCATCTCACCGTTGTGTACAACTCAGAGAGTTAGGTCTTAACTCTTCTCATTATGCAGACAAAGATGATGGCTGAGAGGTATTTTATCTAAGAGCATCCCACTAGTAAGAGATTAAAATCTAGTTTCTATTCTACCTGACTGGGGAAAAAAAAAAAAAAAAAAAAAAGAAGGACGAGGAGGAGGAAGAGGAGGGGGAAGGAGAGAGGGAGAGGGAGGAGGAGGAGGAGAAGTAGAAGAAAAGAGTCTCGTGCTCCTGTGACTTGTTTTTTTCTCTAAGTAGGGAAGTCAGCTCAGGTGGGCTCAGTTAAAATCCCTTTATTGTGAAGTCTTAGGTCTCCCTTGGTTGTGATATAGAGGCTGCACCCTTTCTGTTAATCACCTAAGTGTGGGCTTAAGTTTAGCTATCCGCACATGCTTTACAGTGGTCTATCTCCTTGACTTCATGCAGGACATAATCTTTTCCATTTCCTATAATAAATATGAGAAGGAGAAGCAGACATAGAGAGATTGCTTCCCCTTAAATAATATTGCCACCTCTTTCTTTCCCCAACCATTAATCAAAGCCGACAGATTGCCCAATTTGAACAGAGGTGGGAAGTAAACATTGAAGAGTCCTTTAATTTAAAATACGAACCAAAACCTGTAACTTTTTCTTCGTTGTGTAGATTGTCACCATAGTGCTTTTACAACTTTTGTGTAGGTTGTTTAAAAATTGCTATGAGCCACAAGCCTTAAAATGAGAAAAGGAACACTAATCAAAGCTAATGTACAAAATATTTATTTTTGGCAAACAGCCATTCTGTGGACAAGTTTGCGTAAGCTATGTAAAGTATTAAATACTGCTGATGAGGTTTAATGTATGGTATTTCAGGTAGGTGTTGGAACCTTAAAGAAAGGGGAAAAAAAATCCCATCACAATAAGCAGATTCAATGCCTCTGTTTCAACCTAATGGGTCAACTAGGAGTTATCATTCCAATTAGGGTCTCCTTGCAACTTTATGTGAATCATTGTTTTGCAAAAACACAGGAAAGTTCTCATTTTTCAGCAAACAGAACAACTTCTAATATGGTGAGTTTCTAATGATGACAGTTGCCATTAAATAAATAACAGATAATATCTTTGAAAACAGAGGCTTTCTATTTTATTATTGATTGACTGGCATTTACCAGTTCAAGGATTTCAGTTATAAATATCTGTATAAAATAAAACCTTTATATTAGATATAAAACCAATTTTTTGAGGGACTAGATTATCATTACTTGACCAAAATGCATCTATCTTTGTAAATATATATGTATATATACATACATATATTCATATAGAAAAGTATGTGTATATATTCTTATATGTGTATATATATAATTATATCTAGGAATCTCTACATTTTATGCTTTGTAGAGGGAGAAAATAAGACCAAGACTTCCTGCTTACAAACATAAAGAAAACTATGAAATGTTTTTGGATAATTTTAATTCTTTTAAGTGCACAATTTTGCCTGCATCTGGCCTTCTGTACAAAAGTATCTCCAGTGGACTTTGACTCTGGGTATCATTTTCCATACTTGAAGGGAGTAACCAAACTCTAAATCATCAAGATGCTTATACATTTCGGATTATGCACATGTCTTAATTCTCCTCCTTCAAACAACTGCCCAAACATTGCTAGTTTTATACATATTAGCTATTAAAGGTGGACAGAAAAATAAGAGAAGGCAAAGGTCAGATTAGTGAATTTTCTTATTGATTACCTAAAAACTTCTGTTAATGGGACAACAAGATTGAAGCACTGGAATATAAAGGAATTTGGAGTTAAGTTGAACATTTTGAAGTAACCAATTTTCTGCCTCTACTCACTGATGTTATCATAAAGAAGGAATCAAATATATAATTTTAAGTCACTAACTAAAGATTCAGATCACTTTCCAAATTCATTTCCAAAACTCTCCCACACTGGCAGTTGATTATGAGGCATTGTCCTTTGATTTTGTAGTTTGCCATGTATCTGTTGGGTGATTTCTGCTGTTGATTACTACCTGTGTCATTGTGTTTATGTTGATTGTGTGACTGAGTCACTTCATGTTCCTCATGAGCTGTATGCACATTTTGGTATTCATATTTTTTATGTTACTGTCTGATATTTTAATATTGGCAAATGTTTGCTACAACTTTTGACATTACTTTTTATAGCGCTCTTGTTTTTATAGAGCAATGAAAGTTAAGCCTTTAAAAGTAGTTGCCTTTCTCATATGGTCAAACATATTTCTTTTTTATAATACTCTGGTGCTTCATCTTTTTCCATAATTCTCTATTATTACTTATTTTAAGTGTTTTTCCTATCACTTTGAAAAACTTAAATGTCCGTTCTTCATTTGAAAATGTGCCAAAAGTACTAGCCCATGTAAATAGGCAGAAACAGTTACGATAAAAGTGTCAGCATGGTTTAAATGTATTTCCTTCATGGCTAGAGAGATACATATGTGTTTTTCAAGTTGTGGAAGTTAAGGTGTATCTAAACAAGAGCTCATTTCCTATAAAAATAACACAAATTTTTCAGGAACATTAGGTATCTACCTGCCAGAAGTTTTTGTGTTTCTTTTTTTTTTTTTCTTTTTACAATCATTTTAAGACCTTTTTGAAATAAATAATGCTTTTTGGATTTAAATAAAGTGTTCTCTTGATTTCTAAAGCATCATTTCTTAATGGTCTTTAGTAGCTGCTGATATGCAAGCATTCTTCCTAAATTTTAAAGGACAGCAAAAGAAAATAAATCCTTCACACCAAAAACAAGGACACACACTGTTATTGAAAGCAAGTCAGACACAGCAGTTCTTTATTTAAACTGTAGACAGATGATAGGTGGATTCTGACATATCCCATGTCTTCCAATATAGCATTATAGGAAAAGTAAATTTTTTATTGACAAAGAAATAGAGATTTTATTAATTCATATTCACCCCAAAACTAAGAAAAATTAAAAGTCATGTAAGAAATAGCAACATTCTCACAAGAAATCAGTTCCCCCTCCTACCAGGTACCAGAGTCCTTCTTCCATCCAACCCGAACCTTAGATCACAAAAGCAGAAAATCTGCCAGTATTATTACCAATTTGTGTTCTAACTTGTTCTGTAGGAATGCCTAATATGTTAAATATCCCTCATGAAATCAGAACCATACCCTTGCCTTTCCTAGGTTATGAAGAATCAAATAGTCACCTAACCCCATCATTTTGCTTCTGATCACTTTAACTCTGTGGCCTTAGTGTAAGATGGAAGCATCTGGGTGTTAATGTCCAAGAGTAGTTTCAGTGCTCTTTTGTAACTGCACTGCCTCATCCATAAGCATTAAGCATTTGCTCATTGAACATACCCTGAAAAAGTCTTTGTGGACAGTATCTTTCATGCTTGGTTAATTAGATAGTAAGAGCACAAAGCTTTGAAGGCCAGTGTTACTCTGTACTGGATCCCCATAAGAGCCAGTAGCTTGACTATGTCACACCATAGACCACCCAGTTCACTCAGATTCCATAGAAATTCAACACTTCTGTTAGAACAATTAAAAATAGAGGCTCTGTTGATGTTAGGTTAACAATATGCTCCTGTTCCTTGATGGATAACACAATACTGTGCTTTGAAGTTAAGTAGAAAATTGTAGGGCTCATCAGTAACCCAGAAAAGAAAATAGGTTGCCCAGGTGGAACAATTTAGAGGATCTAAATAAATAGGAAATTGTCTGAGTGCACCAATCTTTTACCTAAATTTACCAATAAACACCTGATTTTCTCTGACTTTCTTCTGAAAAACTTGCATCATCAAGAATGAAATCTATAGGTTCTACAAATGAAGAGCAACAGCACTTTTACATGATCAGATTGTGAAATATCTGTTTGAAAGAATAAAAGAAGCACTTCAATCTTGAATTCAAAATTGAATCTTGTAAACAGTAAATAATAGTAAATGATATCCTGGAAATATATTATGTGACCAGGAAGAATTAAAGAAATTTCCATTAGAATGTGTGGGATTTGTTACACATAAATAAGCAATAATCTAAGAAGGCCTAACCCGGGTTTTTTCACAAAATGAAAAAGAAATAAACAAAGGGTTGAATAGTACAATGGAGACTGTATTACATTCAGACAATAAGGAATTGTCTTTTTATTTGCAGGGCCAAAAATATCTTTATCTGTGGTGACAGAAAGTTCAGGGTGATATATATGAAAGCCTGAAATAAAAAATTATGAAACTATCTAAGAATAAAAATATAGACTCTCCCTTTTCATAAATATTTAATACATTATTTGATACACTGGCTTGAGTGAAACTCCATAGGCACAGTCTTAAGCATCTTGATTTGGGCTGAGGTCTAGTAAATTCTATATTCCCAACGACTATCAGAGCTTTCTTACTAAAAATACATGCTCACACTCTACTTTGAAAATATCCTAAGATAATTATTTCCATTTTCATAGTAACTAGTACAGTTATGACTAGAGTTGTCTTGGGTTTCTAAGGAAAGAAAATTATTCTGAGATACTGTTAATAAGAGAAAGTGTGGTAATAGAGAAGGGTATTTTCTTAAAACTGTGCTAAAGCTGTCATTTTCACTTTTAATGACTTTAACTGTGCTAGACGAGATTTTATTTTCAGTCACAAAAATAAACTATCTGACTCCTTAGTCTATTGCCCACCAATCTTCTAGTCCCTCCCTGTATCAACCTCACAATGGATTTTATTCATCTTGACTGCATAAATCCAACATTTAATAACAGAATTCTCCTGACTTGACAACTGCTCAGCCCCTCTAGTGAGAAAATTCAGTCAATGGTAATACCTAGGAAGAAGGCCTATACAGATTTTTCACTCTGTAGATGCCAAGGAAAGCCACTTAAAATCTTTTCTGAAGATAAGAGGAAAGGCAAAACATTTTGGACAGCTTATTGCTAGTGTCTATAAAAACAAGTTGAAATGAAATAGGCTTAATACCAGACTTTCTAGCACCCTCAATGTACAGGAAGAAAGACACCAAAAGAAATACAGGTCATTTCTCATAGTCCTCTTTCATTTGATGACTGTATTTCCCAGTGTTGTTACTTTTAACAAGCCAAATCATGCCAGATTCTCTAGGGGTGCTTGCTGTTTGCTGTTTAGTGCTTATCACACAAGGCCATATTAGTGAAATTTTAAAAAGCAAATGCCCATGAATGAATCTAAAGCTTTTTGACTTGAGGTTACCAGACTGAATTTTGTCTAGGATTATTTCCATATTTTTCCTACAGTGAAACAGAAGTTAAGCTTTCACATCTTTAAAGAGGATGACTCAAATAAGACATGCAAAGATGTGTCTCAGGAAAATAGAATTAGATTTTGCTTTAGTGGGCAGGAGAATTCCTCAGTTCCATTTAATTTATAAGTGCATCATAGACTCAAATTCATCAATTCTCTGCTTGGTGTTCCCCTTTCTGATTTTCCGATAGGATATTGTATTGTATCTTGAATAAGCATTTCTAGAGATATCACTCTTCTTCCCAAAGGTTGGCTGCTCCTCAGGCGTCACAGGTTGGGAACTGGGGCTGCTCAGTGGGGAGTCCTCATTTGCATCACCTTCCCCTTTTAATTGAGAACCCTCTTCATTTTTTTTCTTAAATTCTATCACTCGAACTTCATCTTCATCATCATTGCAATCATCGTCATCATTATTAATTTCTTCATCCCAAACTTCTTCCTCCTCCTCATGTTTAGAATGCAACACATCAACTTGGCTAGGTTTCCGAAATCCCAACCATTCAATTTCAGCTGCCTGGCGAGCTTTGTTCTTCCCAGCCTCCTCTTCCTTCTCTTCTAGAAGTTGTTCAGCAATCCTTTCCTTCTGTCTACTTATTTCCTGGTTACTGATGCTCAGAGGAATCTTCTCCCATTGATGTCCTGTAGCAAAATCAATTGATAATTGAGATACCCAATTCTTTTTTTTTTTTAATTTTATTTATTTACTTGACAGAGAGAGAGAAATCTCAAGTAGGCAGAGAGGCAGGCAGAGAGAGAGGGGAAAGCAGTCTCCCTGCTAAGAGGAGAGCCCTATGCAGGGCCCAATCCCAGACCCTGAGATCATGCCCTGAGCTGAAGGCAGAGGCTTAACCCACTGAGCCACCCAGGTGCCCTGAGATACCCAACTCTTATTCTTTAAATTATGTTTCTGGACAATCATTTCCCTACACATACCTTATAGGATATTATTCTGTGGGTTAATAATATGTTTTACACAATAAAATGGGTTGTACTATCAAATTAGTTTGGAAAATATCACATTAAACACAGTTAAGTAAGCCTCAGAATTTACGCAAGCCTTTAAAATGCCAATAAATATTGTGGATCTCTAAGAAGTTGATGCCTCAACTTCATTTGACCATAAAACGTTTTTTTGTTGTTGTGGACTGTTGTATCTGGTGAGACTGATGTTCCTGAGACAGACTTTTAAAATCCTGTCTAGTCTGTAGTGACTAGAAATGTGAACATAGAAAATAAAATATTTGGACCTATCTTTTACACACATACACACACACACACACACACACCACATTCCTCAAGGAGAATTAGAAATATATCTCACAGGAGAAAAAAGGTTTTCTTCTAGTAGTAAAAACAATGACTCCTCCCAACTGGGCATGCTCAGAGTAGCGCATTCAGTATTTGCTACCATGATTCTCAGAGTTGTGCTAAAGTACCAGTTGTGGAAGGAGGAGCAGGGAGCCATGGGTGGTCAGGGGTCCTATGTTGGGCTAACAGTGACACCAAGTCCATCAAAGCACACACAGTGTCATCTAAGATCTGCCATTGATTTCTAGAGAGCCAGACTTTAAAAATCTTGTTGTGGTCCTCTCTATATATTGGTAGATTAGCCTGTTACGTTAGACATATCCCTACTAACGACTAATTAACTCAAGCTGTTTGGTATCGTGCAGTGACTTTTACAAGGCTTAATTCATGTCAAATTTCACTTTTCAAACAGATCACATCAGCATATCCTTAACAATATTTATTGAGTTTGCTAGAAAGAATTAGAGTGGAGGTTGTTCTCTGGGCTTTCACCTCTCAAGGGGCTACTATGAGAAGCTTCAGTCTACGTGTGACTTTAAAATATTGTCTAGATTGTGTGCCTTGTCAGGCTTCCATTTCTTCATCCCAAACTTCAGTCTAATTACCTGTAGTGTGTTGAAACTACACTACAGTAGTGTGTGTTGTAGTGTGTTGGGTATTCCCTTTCAACACCATAAGAGTCCTTAAATAAAGTGAAAGGCAGTGTTTTTGTCTTTGTCTTTCCCCATCACGGCTTTCTACTTTCACTGAAAGATGTTCAAAGTCCATTTCCATTCAAGATTTTTCATTCTCTTTTTGTGTTTGTTTCTTTGTTTGTTTTGTTTTCCCAACACAGGGATCAGATTGTATACTTAAAGAAAGAGATAGAAGTCCTAACTGGTTGTACACAATTTCTATTGGGTTGTTGGTGCCCAGTTAATTTTCTTTACGTTATAAATAAATATACATTAGCATGTTTTCTGTAATCTTAAGTAAGCTTTCTTTTATTCTATTTTTTCCCATAAGAGCCAAAGAAGCTGATCTTTTTGCTCACACCATGACTCAGGCATGGAGTTGTCATGCATGAAATTACTTCTTGAATTTAAATTATAGTTTTTCCTCAATATTTTTAGCATCTTGCTGTTTTTCAACCAAGGAGTATTCTCTTTGGAGACTTTATAGCTGTTTGTCATTGTGAAAATAGAAGACACCAACATGTGCCTTACAGGAAAAGCATATGTTCCACCAAACACAAAAGAATTCATTCAGGGAAAAATTCACCCTGACACCATCTACTTAAAAATCCAGACTGCTTTCATTCTGTATTTGACAAAACAAAAGATCCTAGCAAACTGTTACCTCCAGTGGATTTCCTGATCAGATATTTGAAGGGGTCTCTGGGCACCTGGGTGGTGCATTTGGTTAAGAGTCAGACTCTTGGTTTCAGCTCAGGTTGTGATATCAAGGTCATGAGATTGAGCCCCCAGTCAGGCTCCATGTTTAGCTCAGAGTCTACTTGAGACTCTCTCCCCTCTCTCTCTGCCCCTCTCCATTGTGTGTGCATGCTGTCTCTCTCCTAAATAAATAAGTAAATAAATCTTAAAAAAAAAAAAATTGAAAGGGTCTCTACATGCACTTTGAGATCCCTGCCTGTGATAACTTGTTATATTGGAAACAGAAAGATAAGGGCAGAGAAATTATTTAGTTCATTTCATGGGGCTTAAGGCTTAAGTTTTATAAATTACCTGTGTTAATATAAAAGCTTAATAATAGTTGTCCCTTACTACATTCCATTGCTACACAGGGACAGCAGATAATCTGGGAGGTATCCAGGCAAAGTGGACAAACCCCCAAGATGTCTTGCTTGACATCTACAATTTTATGTGATGTTATAATATTAAAAAAAAAATTCCATATTTTGCCTATTAAGGTCCAAACTAAGCTAAATTGCTCAAGGTCTAAAGAACCAACTTCAGTTTTGAGATAAGATGCTTATGGCTGCAAAAGAAGAAATGAGTGATTAATTAATACGTGTTTATCCTGAACCTGATTTGGAAATGGCTTCAACATAGGTATCTTCTTAGAAGTAAAATCTAAAAGGCTTTGTGTTTCTTAGTCTCTTGAGTTTATCTGAAATATGTCACTTAAAAATCAATGTTCTTTTTATTGTCTCATTTTCTGAAAGAACACAATTAAAATTACCTTCATTACCTGGTAGATTTCTTTAACAAGAATTAGATAACCATTTTCAGCTTACATAGAAGCTTAGAATTTTTCTATAGATCAAATAAATTTATAATATTATTTTAAAATGTATGTCAATAGTAAGCTTTTAGGATAAACCCATTTTTAAAACATTTACATTTCACAAGGTGCCTGACACAGATTTAGAGACACTAAATAAATCTTAGTGGACTGACTTATTAAGAGACTGATATCATTTTGTCAGGTCAAGGCATGCCAATCAGACCAACCTATGCAGTCTCAGTCTTGATGCTTCTGGAACACTTTTTAAGGTAAAACCCACAGATAATCAAGACTACTCCCTTATCTGCCTATAGCAGCTTTGAGCTTTTGAAGGGTCTGTCTGGATTGCTTTTTCAACATCACACTCATAGAACATACCATGCAAAAACTACCATCCATATTCAGTCAGACAACGTCTGTGTACAAAATGGAAGTTCCTCTCACCTTCTCTGAATGTCATTTCATCAACACTTGTTTCTTGGAGAGAAAGATCCGTGATAGCCTTATGAACAATAAAAAGATTCTCTTCTGGTTTTTCTGGGGGGAAAAAATACTCACAAGATTAATACTATATTTAAGCAGTTTAAGTTTAAATAAATTATCAATTTAGATTCTAACTACATAGATCGATTTGATTTGCAATTGTGTTCACTAAAAGAAACTGTTTCACTCTCCCAACTCATTCCTTCATTGGTTCCTACTTATAAACCTAAGGATAACCTATCCTTTTCCATCTAGTAAGTTATAGAACCATGAATTCAGACAAGTTCAGGTATATTTCAGAAGGAAAACTTGAAATGCTGAATTTTCTTCGCTTAAAAAATATCGGGGCTGTCCTTAATAATAATAAATAATATAGTTAACATTTAACCAACACTTAGTAATCCTCACAACAACAACGCTTCAAATATCAGTACTTATATTTCTGCTTTCTGCTAACTGGGAAAGCTAAGGAGGCTGGGGAAGTTGTCCAGGGTCTAAAGGTATCAAATAAATAAGCCTGGAATTGACCTGAGGCAGAGGGTTGGTCCTTAGTTATCCAGCCCCAGTAGAATAAGAGACCACATTTGGGCAAGGACATGGGTAGGAGGATGGACAGCACATTTCCATCATAACAGTTTATCAAAAGAATTACGAATGAGTTTACAAATTGAATTGAGCAAATCAAGGAGAAAGGAAAAGTGCTTTACCTTTTAGAATCTTCTCATCCGTGGACCAGTTGCCTACAATATTCCCTTGTAATTTTTCACTTTTCTCTTGATTTCCTTCTGTGGGTAGGTCTTCAAGATGGGGTTCTACGCGGTAGTATGGTGGGGTACCATCCACATCACTGGCTTCCTCATTTGTTTTAGTTATCGATTGTTGACCATTTTCGGGTGGTGTGTCCCCATTGCACTCAGCTGGACTGAGTGTCCCTGGAACATCTGTCATAATGTAGAGTTGAGTCCAAGGACGCAGAGAGAGCTATGAGGAAACTGAGTGAAAGGATCCTTGATAGATGTGTTCTCTCCCCTTCAAGTTCTGTAGTTCCAACTCCTACTCTAAGAATACAAAGTATTTGCTTCAGTACCTGGTATCAAGCTGCTTTTCCTAAAGGTGTCCAAATAGAGCTTAGAACAGAAGCAACAGGATTTGTCAGATTTGCCACCAGCCCAGAAGCAAGCATCCAGCCAATCACCACCTTCTTTGTCTCTGAGCAGCCCACTTGCTGAATTAATAGAAGCATTTTGATTTACATAAACAAACAATCTGAGGCAATCAGGCTTTTGTGTTGGCCTGTAGAAGGGGACTTTCAGCTTGTCAGTCCCCCTCTGGGAACAGAGATTTTTGTCCCTTTTCATAATGGCCCTTTGTCATTTTCCTTGTAACAGGAGCCACAATTGTTCCACAGCTTTAATCCAGAGAGAATGACCACCTTGAGGCATATTAGTTCTGTGTAACCAGCTTAACATTTCCAAACGGATTTTGTTCAAGTAAAACCTTAGCTATTTTGTAGGGGATAATGGCATCGTTTCTTATTCATTAAAGAATAAAATCAGCTTATCAAAAACCTGTAAATAGGACAACTTTATTGTAAGTGGTTCTGGCAGCAGATTCCATGGTGTGCTTCAGGAGCCCAGAGGAAAGACCTAAGGAAAAAAAAAACAAACAAGAAACTCTACCATTTTCCAATATCAAAAATTTTACATTTAGATAATTCATTTGATCTGTAGCTTCTTACTCTCTAGTTTATTTATGTTTATTAAGGCCCAAACTATCCTTTGAACCTGTAATATAATTTTCTCCATGGATTTTTCCCTTTCCCCTATCAGATTTATTCTCAATATTCCCTACTGATGTTGCATGATGCTGGTAAAATCATATAGCACCAACATAGCCTGCCCTTGGGGGAAACAGATAATTATGGAAAATATCCACTACTTACCAACCTTTACTTTTTTAATTTTAATTTTAATTTTTTTAATTTTTAAATTTTAATTTAAGATTTTTAATTTTATTTTAATTTTTAATTTTAATTGTTTTAATTTAATTTAATTTAATTTAATTATTTAATTTATGACACACTGAAAACTCATTTTCAATGGAAACACATTAAAGACCCATATGTTATTTTCCTTGTGATATTGAAAATATGAATTCAAATACACGTTCACAAACAAAATGTGCAAAATTTTTTCATGGCAGTGAATAATTCACTAGTTTGTTTTCTGTTAGAAACAAAATGAAAACCAACTTCTTAAAAGTTTAGGTTCTTTTCCATAAGAAAATTTGACTCATGGTACTCCAATAATTTGAGAACTGGAAAAAATTCCTTTAAGACTTAAAGGAGACAGAGCAATAACATCAAATAAACTGAAAAATAAAAGTGTTAGTTTGAGAATAAACTCTAATAAAACAGTGTGATTCCTTGTAAAGTAGATCAGCATTTTCTAGTGATTGGTTATCTAGATTAAATCTAGATAAAATCTAGATTAAAACCATACGAGTTGCTCTGACAAACAGGAGCAGAAAGATGGTAGTTTAATGTCGCCAAATGCTTTAAAAATAAGAATTGCTGCATTAGTTTCTCAGACTATCACAATGATCACTAAGTTAAGAAACCAGGTTTTTTGGTTTGTTTTTTTTTTTTAACTTAAATTCAAGTCACTTAACATACAGTGTAGTACTCGTTTCAGACGTAGAATTTAGCAATTCATCCCTTACCTGTAACACACAGTGCCCATTACAAGTGCTTCCTTAATAACCATCGCCCACTTAGGCCATCCCCTGCCCCGCTCCCCTCCAGCAACCCTCAGTTTGTTCTGCAGAGTTAAGCCTCTTATAGTTTGCTTCCCTGTTTCTATCTTATTTTATTTTTCCTTCCCTTTCACTACATTCATCTGTTTTTTTTCTTAAATTCCACATATGAGTGGAATCATATAGTTTTCTCTTTCTTTGACTGACTTATTTCATTTAGCATAAAACACTCTAGTTCTATCCATTTTGTTGAAAATGCGAAGATTTCATTCTTTTTGGTCACTCAGTAATATTCCATTATTATATATGGGATTATATTCCATAATATTTCATTATATATATATATACACATATATAGGTATATATACAGATATATCACACATATACCATATGTATATCACACACATATATCATATACATATCACATCTTCCTTATCCATTTATCAGTCTATGTATTTTTAAATTTTTTTTCTTTAATTTCCTGGTTAACCCATTCATTTTTTAGTAAGAAGTTCTTTAACTGCCATGTATTTGTAGTCTTTCCAAATTTTTTCTTGTGCTTGACTTCAAGTTTCATAGCATTGTGGTCTGAAAATAGGCATGGTATGATCTCTATCTTCCTATACTGGTTGAGGCCTGATTTGTGACCCATTGTGTGATCTATTCTGGAGAATGTTCCACATGCATATAAAAAGAATGTGTATTCTGCTACTTTAGGATGAAATGCTTTGAATGTATCTGTTAAGTTCATCTGGTCTAATGTGTCATTCAAAGCCATTGTTTTCTTGTTGATCATCTGCTTAGATTATCTGTCCATTGCTGTGCATGGGGTGTTAAAGTTCCCTACTATTATTGCATTATTACCATCAGTTTATTTAAGTTGGTTATTAATTGATTTATATATTTAGTTGCTTCCAAGTTGGGGGTGTAAATACTTAAATTATCACATCTTTTTGTTGGATAGAGCTCTTCATTATGATATAGTGTCCTTCTTCATTTCTTATTACAGTCTTTGGTTTAAAATCTAGTTTGTCTGATATAAAGATGGCTACTCCAGCTTTCTTTGATGTCCATTAACATGATAGAAGGTACCCCACTCCCTCATTTTCAATCTGGAGGTGTCATTGGGTCTAAAATGAGTCTCTTGTAAGTAGCATATTGATGGGTTTTGTTTTGTAGTTGTTTTTTTTTTTTAATCTATTCTGATATCTTATGTCTTTATATTTGAGCACTTAGTACATTTACATTGAGAGTAATTATTGAAAGATATGAATGTTGTGCTAGTATATTATGTGGAAAGTCACTAGCCTTATAGATTGTCTCTGTTCCTTTCTAGTCTTTGTTGCTTTTGGTCTCTCTTTCCCACTCAAAGCATCCCCTTTAGTATTTCTTGCAGAGCAGATTTAGTGTTCATGAACTCCTTTAGGTTTTGCTTGTCTTAGAAACCCTTTATCTCTCTTTCTATTCTGAATGACAACCCTTCTGGATAAAGTATTCTTGGCTGCATATTTTTCCCAATTAGCATGTTGAATATATCATGTCACTGCTTTCTGACCTGCCAAGTTTTAGTGGACAGGTCTGCTTCACACAGACACACTTTATGTGTCTACTCTTATAGGATAAGTACCTTTTGTCTCTAGCTGCTGTCAGAATTCTCTCTTTATCTTTGTATTTTGCAAGTTTCACTATGATATGTCTTGGTGTTGACCTGTTTTGTTAATTTTGAGGAGAGTTCTCTGGGCCTCTTGGACTGAAATGCCTTCTTCCTTCCCCACATTAGGAAATTCTCAGCTGTAATTTGTTCAAATAAACATTCCACCCCTTTTTCCCACACTTCTTTTTCTGGGATTCCTATGACATATACATGTCCTTATTCATGATTTAATAGCTTCCTTTCTGTCTTATTTTCAGCTTCATTATTTTCCATAATTTTATCTTCTAGATTATGAGATTCTTAAGAGCAGGATGTGACAAAAATTCAACAAAATGTCCAGCTATAAACATAGAAGTGGAGAAATGCTCACATTAACTTTAAACACCTGACTCCAATCATTCACAATTCCCTCAAGACTGCTGTACACTTCAATTCAGGGATGCAGCGGAGTCTAGAGAGTTTAGTTTATCTCTCTCTTACACCTAGATTTTTGTGACCCTATGGCAATGTGCAATTTATACTTTAGTTTTTATGGGAGTTTCGTTTTTCTTTTTTTGGATTATCTTCTTTCTGACTGCCTTGGTTTGACCTTTTTTAATTTTTTCTACCATTAGAATTATTTCATATTTGGAACACAGAAAAATAACTCAGAGTTCTGTGTAATCAGAATGTTCACCTCTATAAAAAGCATAGTTTTAATGTTGTCCTATGTAATAACCATTTACTTGTAACTGGTTTATAACATGCATTATCTTTCATACAAGCACATGGCAACACAAGATACATTTAGTACCAAGATCTGTGCTAGATCACCAAGATCTACCAAATAAAATATAAGGTATTTCATCCATAAAAAGTAAGTTGTCACTGATTGTTTGTAATGTTGGAGAAGAACAACTTTCCTGTACCTTTCAAGACTCTTTTTTGGCCCAAGAATTAAATTGATGTGAGACAGATTAACAAGAGAAAAGCAAATGAAAGTTTAATAACACATATACATCCTATATACATAAGAGAGACCCAGGAAAACTAAATAACTCTCTGACACAGCTGAAGCCATCAGTTTAAATACCATCTTTAGCTAAAGATAAAAGATGTTAAGGACAGGGAGTCAGTTATGGAAGCTTACCAGGAAAAGCACAGTAAATAAGGGTAAGTTTGTTTATGTGGATTTAAGTCATTGTCTTCCCCATTGATAAGAGTTTTTAGAGATTGGGTCACTCTCTGCTTTATGGTGGAGCAGCAAGACTCCCTTACAAATGGAAATTCCCTTTGTAAATGTGAATATCTCTTAAAATGGGTAATTTGTACCTGTTTTTTCAAATTCCTTTTTTCTATAGTTTCTTAAAAGCTTAAAATAATCAACATCCCAAAATCATATATTGGGGTAACAAAAATTTTTCCTCCTCCATAACAACCTATGATTTGCACAGTATGTTAAAATTTGCACTAATGATTCTTACTTCAAATACTATTGCATAATCTCCACTCATGAACTATGACTTTTTTTAGATGGTTTAGTGGGGTGTTTGTCTTTTTTCCTAGTTATTATGCTTAATGATAAAGGACATCATATAAATATAACCATTATCAAGTCTATAACAAAATATGATAATAATGAAAGAATCATCACCTAGGAATGGAAAGTATCAAAATAAAAGTACATAAATATCCACACTCCATTTGTCAAGTACCAAATGATTAATGTTAAGACTATGTTGGGTCCAGAAATAAGATTTCAGGAAAATCATAAAATTCTGACCTTTAATAATATGTAAAAAGCCAAGCCACAAGTCAATGTTATATCTAAGAGATGACCAATGATCACTGAATAACAACAATAAATCAATTTGAAAGATCAGCTTGGAGACAATTCTTATACAAAAAGATTTATATGACTGAAAAAGGGGTACTCTAACAATCAGGGTTGAAACAGAAGGGTAGAAAAACTAAGAGATCTATAGATCAATCTATTGCGATCTGTCTATCTACCATGCCATGACCTAGGAATCAGAGAAGCTGAAGGAAGCTCCAGAGGAAGTTGGGGCAGTGCTGTCATTCAACAGGTAAGCCAACAGGTTAATAAGAGTGTGTGATTTACAAAACAGTTGCTGCTTCACTTTTGCCCCACAAATCTCACACAAGAATGTCTTTTTTAGTTCACATTTCTTTTCCTGGAAACAATTAGAAAAGGGAATTTTGGGAAATGTAGTTTAGACTGGCCAGCTTGACAAATAGCATCAGCACCATGGACTTTCAGCACCTCTCTAAGCCAATGTGGTACCACATGTAAATTTTCAGCTCAAAAGTCCTACCCATAACCCATAGAATCTTCTATATGGAATAGGTAATGCTTCAAGGGAATGTGCAGTACTGAAGGAGATGGCATAATCTGAATTGCTTCACTTAAGGGATTAACGTTCCAAATTAAAAGAGCAACCCAGCTAAAGTGAACAGAAATATAAAATATAACATAATAGAGTCTATCAGTATCCCTATATTTCACTTCAAAAAAAAATTGCCTACCTCTTAGTATAAATTAAATAAAATTAATTATCTAAGATATCATCTTAGTACCTTGTGCTTATATTTGTGCCTGGTCTAAAATAACAGCTGCCATTTTGGCACTGTAAGATCTTAAAGTATAGAGGATGTTCTGTGGTTTATTTTGGGGGGGGGGGTGTGTTTTGTTTTGGGGTTGTTTTTTGTTTTGTTTGTTTGTTTTCCCCCAGAAAGCCAATAGTGAAGCCTATGCATAGCATGTGAGTTTTAAGAATTTAATGTAATAGAATTTGAAAATTTAACCATATCTCACAAGAGGCATGCTTTCCAATTTTGGAGGTGAGTCAGGATTGGGGGCTGGGGGATGCTTCTCATCTCTGTAAAGAGGAAGCCTCTCTTATACCTCAGTAAAGGTATATCTCTGTGTGGTCCTAGAGTCTGTGGCCTGGAGTCTCACTGAGTCACTGTTCTTTTTAAGGAAATATACTGGAAGAAACAAGCTGCGTATTTGTTGAGGATGAGAGAAGAGTATACCCTGAAAGAAGGGAGCCACAACATAAGTCCCTGTGGCCAAGATAAGGAGGGGTGGGTGGGGCATGAGGATGAGAGCATCAACAAGAATTAAGAAGAACCCTCAAATAAAGGACAGATGGGCATTATCATCAGTGACCCCTACAGTGGTCAAGATGATGGACTCAGATATCAGGTGACCTGCAGAAAATCCTAGCTTTGCTGCTTTTTAACCCTGGGCAAGTGTACGAATCAGGCCTATTTGGGTTGTAGATGATAGAAAATGGATTTGAAGAATCTTAAACTCTGTGAACCTAACAGATCATTTAACTAGAAAGCCTAGGGTTGGCTTTCTACTTATTTGGATCCAAGCATTTAAACAGTGTCATAGGTAACCTTTCCCTCTCTATCACAAACAAGATGAATATTAGAAGATTAGGAGGTACTTGGGTCAACCTCAGGGTTCAGGCTTTTTCTGGGTCCCCTATCTCCGCTGAGTATAGTAGACTGAATGATGGCCACCCCAAAGGTGTTCAAGTCCTAATGTCTATAGCATGTGAATTGTTACCTTACATAGTAAAAAGACACTTTGCAGACATTAAATTAAGGAACTTAAGATAGAAAGATTGTCGTGGACTATCAGATCTAAGGTGATAATCACAAGAATCTTGATAAAAGGGAGGCAGGAAGGTCAAAGGGAGTGGTAGGAGATGTGCCAAGATAGCAACAATTTGGAGAGAAATTGAGAAAGAATCCTGAGCTAAAAACAGCCCAAAAAAGCTGGAAAGGCAAGGAAACAGATTCTCCCCTGATGCCTCTAAGTGAAATACAGCCCTACCAACACCTTGATTTTAGACTTCTAAACTCCAGAACTGAAAAAGAATAAATATGTACCATTTAAAGCCACTAAATTTGTTGTACTTTGTCACAGCAGTAATAGGAAACTAATACACTTAGTTTCTTGCTTCTTTGCCTTCATTTCCATTGACTGTGTAGAGGAAGAAAATTTAACTTTCCAACCATTTGTGGGATATATAGTTTTGAATTCCAGCTATCTTGGACTGTTTGTTATAAGATAAAAAGACCTCTCATAATAAATTGCATTTTCTTCTCTCTCATCTTTTTGATGGTACAGTTTTGACTGAAATTTGTAGCAGTTTGGGTGGAGTTCAATCACTGAAGGGATCTTTTTTATCAGTAGAAGACAATGTGGAGGCTTAGACATGCCTGCTCCTGAGACCTGTGTACATACATGGAGTTTAGATCTAATGTGGCTTCAGTCCTGTGCCTTCTCATAGTCCCTGGAAATATTTTAGCTATTGGAACCTTTAAAACGGCTTGTTATAGGGGATCATTGTAACTAATGGAGGCATCTGTTCCATCTAATAACACACACTGGGATGAGTACCATGACTTCATCCTTCTTACCTGGGATTGGGATTAGTGTGTGAATTCCAGTTTATGCTGACTACAAATACCCCATTGCACTGACTTGATGGAAACTAATCCTTAAAAAGTATGAAATAATAGGGTAGCTCTGTAAATCCTGACCCATGTACCTATCTCCCACACGAATCCATGTAGTAGAGAATGAATCATGTTTGAGAGTACTGGAGAGCAATTGCACAGATAAAAAAGAGGGAAGCCCCAGAAAATAAGTTTAAAAGTATACTATCCTGCATGCATAAGGGAGTGTCCCCAGTATACTGGATTCTCTACAGCTTTTAGCCAGGAAGTTATAATCCTATTTTACCTACAGTGGGATTTTCCATGATGCTTTTAGTGGAAAGAATTGTTTCTCTATTCATGAAGCGTCCATAAGTGCTCAGTAGATAGAAGTGGAATGTGCACAGCGTTTACAAAACCACAGAAAAAGAATTTTTAACTGTACATGCATATAGACTACTTGGTAGTTTAAAGGTATTTTATAATCCTCCTGGGGAAGCAGAGCTGTATGAAAGTAATATCACTATCAGCAGCATCTCTCCTGAACTATTTTGAATGTCACTAGGAGTTTAGGGTAGCATGTTGTTTTTCAGTGGAGAAAAGCAACAAAATAATTAGACACATTTTTCCTTAAAGAAAAAAAAAGCCATCTCTGCTTTTGTAAGAAGGTGATAGTGTTGTAACCATGAACAAATATAATTTTTCCTACGATGCCTCTGATAATTTGGCTCAGTTAACTTTGTCTCAGGGTACAAAGGAAAAGTTCACGCATTCTTGATGAGTGAAATAAATTTACAGATATATTAACAACTCTTGTAAAGCCTTTGTGTTGAGTCCAAGGAACATTGTATAGCTGTGTAGATTCTCCCGACCATTAGATGAACAGGGTTTGTGGGGCAGGAGCCAGTGTTTTTAAAGCTTTATTGACTCACTTACTCATCCCCAAGCATTTGAAGGCAAACAGAAAATATACTTCAGGAGCTGAACAACTCAAGACAAAAGTTGTTAGTCAGCACACTCACTTAGTGGGGTTGACACAGTTAAGTAAATTGGGACCCTCAGATTTGTTCATGTGGACCATTTAATAGTCTTCTGCTACTATCTACAATCCTTTGTCCCCCACCTCCAAATTGAGATATTGTGAATAATCCCATAGTACATTATCTGGTTTACTGCAGATGTTCAATAAAAAATGAATTTTTTAAAGATTCTCTCTTTGCCATAATCTACTACACACGCGCATGTGCGCGCACACGCAGGCAAAGTTAGCTTTTGCCCATTTGCTCCATTGTTTGTCATTTTAAGTACAAACTCACAATGCGATGCAGCTACTTTTCAGGTTTATTACTAAAATTTGCCTCGTTCTTTTTCCTACCCTTCTCACTGACAGCTATTCTGTATTACCAAACATGGTTTCCTATTTCCATGTCTTGGCTCATTCTTTTCCATACATGGAACCCATCACCTAGCAACCTCTTCACTCTGTACATAAGTCAGAGGCTTGTTTCAAGGCCTATCACAAAATTATATCCTCTACAAAGTATCTTAAGACACTTTTACTCACATTTTCTACTTAGATATTTTCTTTGAGCCTCCTTCACAATTAATCTCGAAGTTTTATTGAAACCTCATTATTTTGCCTTGCATTATTATTTGTACAATTATTTTACCTCACTACCAAAAACTTTTATGTTGTAAGAAATATCTCAATTTAAATCTCATTTTTGCACTGAAAATCTATATGAACTTAGGCAAATTACTTAATTTTCAGCACCTCAGAGCATCCAAAGAGTGCTAACCTCATGGAATTTTTCAAAAGATTATGTGACAAAATATATGTGGATAAACTGTTACAGTATCTGACACATAGTGAGAGCCAAATTATAATAGCTATACTATTTATTAATATATTATCAGTTCCTTGCAAGTTTTTTATGATTCTTTTTTATTTTTTTCCTGCAGGAGCAAGCATTGCACCTGGTTCATGGTCTGTGTTACATACATACATACACTTTGAATTGTCCATAGTGGTTTCTATGTGACAGTAAAATTCACTTGAACATATCCCTGACCCAATTTTCCACCCTCCTTTTATAAATTTGTCTTTATTAAATATTAGGGATTCAGGATCTAAACATTCATTGAGTTTTCTATAGTGTAAGAATTAGAAGACACCACCTACTGGTCAAAAGATAGAATTTAAGTTCAAAAATGAAACAGCTCTATGGCTAACACAGAAGGCTGTTCTCATCCACCTCCTGGCTGCTCACTGGACCGACCCTCTCTGTAAAATGTACATTGGCTAATGTATTAACCAACGTACATTGTATTAGAAGAGTATATAACATATCCTGTAGTAGAGGGGTTTCTAAAGTCAGCCTTAATCTAAAAGTGAATATTTTTGGTCAAATTTCCCAGAGGAGGAGCATGTGCTCAGACAAGATATGACTTGTTTGACTTGTTTGACATATTTGACATATTAGGGCCAGATTCTGGCCAGATAGACCCAATACCATCTTTCAGTGTGCTGGTTACCAGCAGATCTTGGGCAAATCATTTAACCTTTGGTCTGAAAACCTGAGATTATGATATGATCTGCCCCGGGAGGCCTCTTGTGAAGATTAAGAGAGCCCAGTGGCTGGTGTCTGACAAATGCTCTGGAAAGGGCCTGACACTGTGATTGAGCTAAAGCAGGGCATGCTGGCTCTACTAAGTTGTCATCAAAGTTCAGTTTGCCCCAAGTCGTCTGAGCTCCTCATTTAAAATATGGATTTCTACCAGATGTCAGATATTCTGATTTGCTTAGGGCCCAGAATATGTATTATAAGCAAGTACCTGGGTGATTCGGGTATACATTCTAAGAAACAGCACTACATTTTCTAACCTCCAACACACCCCTAACCAAGGAAAAAGTAAAAGGCGGCAACTGTCTTGGAGGACTTAAAACTTAAAGTCTTGAGATAAACATCTAGGAATAGTAATCATAAAAAATAAAAGTCCTAAGAGTCATAACCAACACACTCCAGCACTTATGCACCAAAACTGGTCATAGAGCTTTTGTTCTTTCTTCCTTTTTTTTTTTTAATGTTTATTTATTTATTTGGCAGAGAGAGAGATCACAAGTAGGCAGAGAGGCAGGCAGAGAGAGAGGAGGAAGCAGGCTCCCTGCTGAGCAGAAAGCCCAATGCAGGGCTTGATCCCAAGACCCCCAGGATCATGACCTGAGCGAAAGGCAGAGGCTTTAACCCACTGAGCTACCCAGGCGCCCCTCAAAGAGCTTTTAATACAATAGGTCTTTACTCTTCAAAACAACCCTTTGAGATAGGCACTCTTATTGTCATCATTTTATAGATGAGGAAACAAGGAAGTTTAAGTAACTTGCCAAGGTCTTTCTGTATGGGACACAGCCAGGAGCCAGGTTCTGAACCAAAAAAGTCAGGCTCCAGAGCCTATGCTCTTAAACTCAGATCCACTCTTTATTAAATGTTTTCAAACATTATTCTCATTTAGTTGTTATAGCATGACTATAAAGTAGTCAGCATTATTCCTATTCTATAAATGCAAAAACTAAGAGCCTCAGAAGTTGCATGTTTTACTCATTGTTTTACAACTATTAAGTGCCAGAGTTAGAGTGAAAAAACAAATCAATGGTCGAATAAATGGGAAATGCTACGAGTTCTTTATTCTCTTGGCAAAATCATGATGAACTTGAGCACATTAAAGATTCTAAGACAGTCTTCAATAAAGAAAATGGTTTACCTAATGTATTTGAGGTTTGACCCTTTTCTTCTTTAATACCCAAAAACATTTTAGTGAACTGTTTTAAATATTTTGGAAGCTGATCCTCACTTTTGAGTCATGGTAATCTAAATGATGACTCAGAGCCCCACATATTTTTCATGTCATTGTTAAGGATCAGCTTACCTGTCCCATCCTTGAAAAATGTGTTTTGAACCCAAGAATAGCAATTTAATTTTCTTCCTCCTTTATTACCTTTGGTTGAATTCATGTTATTGTTTTAGCTTGTCAATATCACAACTCTGTCATCCTGTCTGGTCACTTGGTATAACTCATTCTTAGACTGGCTCACCATATTTTCTTCATCTTTAGACAAAGAATTATAAATGTTAAACAGAAGAATTGAGAACTTCTATTTTCACCTTCAATATGTAATGAAGTTGGAAGTCATTCCTTCCATCCTTATGATGAAAATATCTGGATAAACTAAAACCCAGTGACTTTTCTTGTACTCATCAGAGAACTGAGGTTTTAGGACAAAACATCACTCTAATCTGGAGAGACATAGTTGATATGTGTTTACTTAGAGCAGAAGATACTGGAATCATAAACCATGAAGAACATTTACAGAGTAATTTTGACAATTTGTTAGAGGCTGAGTGAGGATTAGTGTGTGAGGAACAATTTCTGCATGTCACAATCTTAGGGGTGATCCCACACACATTATCTATGAGCTTTACCTCCAGGAACCCAGCCAGCTTCTCCCTGTGAAGACCTGAGAAAGATTCCCTATTGTCTGTGGCAGAAAATGGGGGAAGAATCATCAGTGTGAAATATCCTGGAGTCTTCTCCATAACAAAAGCCTACCCGTAGGGGTGGAGGTCGGACTGCCCTGAGCCTTATTCTAGCTAAGGGAGGTCATTCCCCCAGACAAGCCCACTCTAGCCGTCCTGTACAACCTAAGGGAGAAATCAAAGTTATGCCACTGAATAAACAGTTGTGAAGGTGACAGTCCAGAGATACAGCACCACCCCACAAAGAAAGACTAAGATTTAATCATGAAATTATTAAATGCTTCCAGTCCCCATACCTTTCCACCATAGCAATGGGCCTCTGATATAACAACATTGGTTTACAGATGATAGAGTTGCAAGACAAAAGCTCTCTAAAAAAAGTACATAGAGAAGCCCAAATCGGGAGGGGAAGTATTTAAGAAACAATGTGAAGCCTCTGGTAACTAAAGTTCTAGTGAACATTATAGACAGCCCAGCTGCTAGCCAGATTAACACAAATCCTTACATGGAAGTCTTATTACATATTTACCTGACAGGTTTTCAAAAAAAATAATTACAAAGCACCAAAAAGTAAAAATAATACAGTCTGAAGCAATCCTCGGGAACCAGACTCGAATATGCCATAGATATTGAAATGATATTGAAAATCAGAATGGGATTTTATAATATAATTTCAATGGCTAATATATTAGGGGCTTTAATGGAAAAATTATACAACATGAAAGAACAGATGAGTAATGCAAAAAGAGAAATGGAAAGTTGAAACAAGAATCAAAAGGAAATTCTCAAAATAAAGAAAAGAACCCTGTTATAGAAATGAAGAATGCCTTTAATGGGCTCATTAGTAAACCCAATACAGCTGAGGGGGGAGAAAATCAATAAATTCAAAGATGGGTCAATAGTGACTTCCTGAACTAAAATGCAAAGAGAAAAATGATAAAAAAAAAAAAAATAGAACCCCTAAGAACTAGGGAATAATTTCAAAAGTCATAACACATGTGCAATAAAAAATCAAGAGAGGGGTCCCTGGGTGGCTCAGTAGACTAAGCCTCTGCCTTCAGCTCAGGTCATGATCCTAGGGTCCTAGAATCAAACCACGGCATCCAGCTCTCTGCTCAGCAGGGAGCCTGCAACCTCCCTCCCCCCCCCACCTGCCTCTCTGCCTACTTGTGACCTCTGTCAGTCAAATAAATAAATAAAGTCTTAAAAAAAAAAAATCAGGAAAAAGAGAATGTAACAGAAGAAATATTAGAAGTAAAAATGGCCAAGAATTTTCCAAATTAATGACAAACACCAAACCATTGATCCAGGGAGATCAGAATTTCATGCAGGATAAATAAGATAAAAACAAACAAACAAACAAAATCACCTCATCGTATCATATTTAAACTGCAGAAAACCAAACACAAAAAGGGAAAGTCATGGGGCACCTGGGTGGCTCAGTGGGTTAAGCTGCTGGCTTCGGCTCAGGTCATGATCTCAGGGTCCTGGGATCGAGTCCCGCATCGGGCTCTCTGCTCAGCAGGGGGCCTGTTTCCCTTCCTCTCTCTCTGCCTGCCTCTCTGCCTACTTGTGATCTCTCTCTGTCAAATAAATACATAAAATCTTTAAAAAAAAAAAAAAGGGGAAAGTCATGAACAAAGCTGGAAAGCTGGTGAGGGCGCCCACCTTGTCTACAGAGGGACAAGAATAAGGATGACAGCAAACTTCTGCAAGCAAAAAAAGAGTAGAATGTAATAGTTAGATTACTGATGGAAAAAAAAAGTCACCAACTTAGAACGCCATTTCTGTGAAGTTATCCTTTAAAAGTGAATGAGAAATAAAGACAATTTTGTTTGTCACTCAGGCAAACAAAAGCTGAGTGAATTCATCACCAGCAAACCTGTCCTGCAAGAAACGTTAAACATGGAAGAATCCTGAGAAGTAACACTAAGAACCTCCTCTTTGTATGACAGCATTCTGTTAAGCACCCCTTGTTCAGGCATATGTGCACTGTCTTGCAATAGGGGATTATTTACCATTGCTTTAAATGCATACTTCTCCACCCTTTCCCCAGACACTTTATGAAAAAATTGCAGTGTGCCTGTAGAATATCAGATATACTCAGAAAGCAAGCAACGGCTTTTTGTTTGTTTTTCTTTACTAAAAATCAAAATGATGAATTATGTCATGAATTCATCATAGTGAACTTTTGCTAATGGTCTTCTAGGAGTTTATGAATCATCTCTTTAAAAAATTCATTCTGGAAGCTTGCCCAAAATTAATTTAAAGTTCACTAATCTGGAATGGCAGAATGCACTCTTTTTTTGTTCCTCTTTTTAAAATTTGAATCTACATTTGCATTTTCCTATCTTTCATCTCCCCTTTGTCCTTAAAATTTCTTCATATATCACTGTCCTCATTTGCACCCCAGGATATTGTACTCTGGGGTTTGCTTTTCCCACTGCAGAAAATTCAAACTCATTTTTAGCAGCAGGTTTATCTTACACTACTTTATCCCATCTTCATCTTTATTCTTCCATATCAGTTCTCACTCTATAAAGTTTAGCAGAAACTCTATAAAGTTTAGTAGAAGTCAGTCTCTTTCACAGAAAAGACGAAGCAAAATAAGAATTAAAGAGTACTACTCTGCTATGTCAGCCTGCGGCTTTATCCCCGAATTGTGACGTATTGTCCTATTCCTGAGCTCATTCTTTTGATGATCTTATTCTTGTCCTAAATGTGACTAAGATCTTTTGCTCATCTTTGGTTTTATCATAAGTTACAACCCATTTTGGACCTCAGCTTTTCTAAATCTGATCTTCAGATCTTTGCTTTCTACTGTGTTGTCACCTTATATTTATTTAACACTTACTCTCCCTTGTTTCCATTGCTCTAAATCAGAGGTCATCAGAAAGTCTAGTACACTTCCTATACTGCCACCCACATTGAATATCTTTCTTCTCCATACATCTAATTCACTCTATACAGATGCAGATAAATAAAATTTACTTCCAATCTAGAGCCCTCTTGAAATGATTCACTAGTAGACACTGACTATCTCTCTAGTTAATAAAATACCTATCGTCAAGATATTGAAATAAGGAAAATTAGTTTCTTGATGAAAAAATATTTGCTGATTTCTATTCACTTATTTGAGATATTTCATAATAAAAGAGTTCAGTGAAATAGAGAAAGGCAAATATTGTATTATATCCCCTACACATGGACTCTTTAAGAAGCTGAGCTCATAGAAACAGAGAGCAAAATAAAGGTTGCTAGGGGCTGTCACTTGGAAGAAATGGGGGAATATTGTTGAAAAGTTCAAACTTCCAGTTATATGATGAATAAGTTCTGGAGAGCTAATGTACGGCATCATGATTATAGTTAATTAGACTGTATTATATACTTGAAAATTGCTCCAAGGATAAATCTTAAATATTCCCACCACACACACACAAAAGGTAATTATGTGACATGATGCAGGTGTTACGTAATGCTAATGGTGGTAATCATTTCTCAACATATAAGCATATCAAGTCAACAGACTGTACACAATTTGTAAGTCAGTTATATATCAATAAAGCTGGGGAGGGGAGGATAAAAAAGAGCTAGAAATAATAGTTGTATAAAATATAACATAATGATATAATACAATGATCTTATAATGAAAAGAGCTTTGTTTTTCAAAACTAGATTTGTCTGTTGTCTAACACTGACTAAACATAGAAGGGATCTTTTAACCTCTTTGTGCCATTGCTTCCACAACTCTAAAATTGGGTTAGTAAATAAATACACATGCTGTTAGTGCTGATCTCATAAGGTTCTCGTATGGGTACATAAAATAGTGTGCAAGAACTTGACCTTGAAACCTCAAGAATTCCAAAGTGTGAGATCTGATGCTTTAGATGGCTGTTGGACATGGATTAAATAACATTACTAAGTCACATTGTAAGAAAACTATTTCAATTCTCTTTAATCTTTCTAGTTATATAAAGAAGAAAATCTCTTTTTGGTGCTACTATGGTTTCACACCTGTCTAGCACTTGTTAATCTCCCTTTTAAAACAGAGAGAAACTAGGTCAGAGGCTACCCTTCAGCTGGCAATAGCATTTGTCTCTGATTTAATTACATTATTTTGTTTTAGTTGTATTTATTGTTAACACTACCTTCTATTTATGGCAAGCAATTTTATTTTCAATTTCCCATTTATTTTTCAAATAAACTAATTTAACCTTTTTTTAATTGATTTTTTAAAAGATTTATTTACTTATTTGACAGAAAGAGAGAGAACACAAGCAGGCAGAATAGCAGGGAGTGGGAGAGGCAGCAGCAATCTCCCTGCTGAACAGGGAACCCAAAATGGGGCTCCATTCCAGGACTCTGGGATCATAACCTGAGCCAAAGGCAGGTACTTAATAACTGAGCCACCCAGGCACCTCTAATTGATTGATTTAAATAACAAATAAAACCTATTACAGATGTGTTCAGCTTTGGCAAAAGTCATGAACTTAGTATATAAAAGACTGAGGAAATATTCTATAATTCAAAGTATATGCTTCTTTTGTATTATACAGTATTATCAATAAAGCAATATTCTTAATATGAATTACTTCTTATTACTAAGAAAAAAATAGTTCTTTAGTGCTTGGTACAGGTTCTCAGACTGATTCTCGGAACTTCTTACATATAATTTTAGAAGTATTCATCAATTAATAATAAAAATACAACCTGTATTTGATATCTGGTTTTATCTCCTTTAGGTTAGTGGTAATATCCTGCCTCCTTTGCACGTCCTACATTAACCATCAGAGTGTTGAGTGCACAGCTGTTGCTAAGTAAATATTCAAATGTTTGAAATGACATTTAGGCATATAGGGGAAGTTTATGTTTAAGATATCAGTGCCTCTCAGCTCTTCTCAAAGTACCTCCAGCTATTAACTACCAGGACAATTTCCACACCTAACCTGTACTTTCAAATTTGAAGTTATAGGTCAGATAAATTAGAGACGAAAGAATCCAGTTGGGAATCACAGAATCTTCAGCTATATATTGATTCTCTAACATGTGCCAGTACCCTGCTAACAGTCTGTATGACGACTAAGACTAGATCAAGGAACTGTACTTCTCTCCGTAGTTTATATATGCTAAGCCTTTTTACCACGCTATATTGTCTCCTCTAATTCCTTCCCAATCCAGTCCCTTCTCCCCATCACCATGACAACACATATCTTGTAAAGAGCGCCTTTATCAATAGTCATAAGGTGAGACCTTTGATGTTACTCTTCAGGGATCTCATCTACATCCATACTCTCTGTGGGCTGCTGATATTTCAATGTCTGAAATACTTGAATCCTATATAACTAATAAGAAAGGGAAAATAACCCCTCTACATTCTAATCACAAAGGAAGTTGCTCAAAGTCCTAAGCCAAAAAGAAATGTAAAATGTTTCCAGAACCTCATCATGGAAGATATTTAAATATTCATGAGAAGCATTATTTTTCATTAGAATATCTAAAAGGAAATCCAAAAGCTGCAGAAGAAGGCCAGTCAGAGGTAGATTTAAAATCCTCTGCCCATGAAGCCAGGTTAGTAGGTTCATACCACTTCCAATTGATTAGCTGCTTCTTTAAGCCTATATAATCCTCTCAACTAGTACTTGTTTTTCCTTTATTTCTGACTCTTGGTCTTAAGGCCCTTAATAAGAAAGTGACAGAGATGACTGCCAAAATAACATAATTGGCTAGAAGTCAAAATTCTGACATTTGTCTGGCATGCTAGATTGTTCATGGAGCCTCAGTTTCTGAATCCTCTGAACACTGGGCTGGCTGACTGCTCGCTGATAGCAAGCTTTCTAGCAGTCTCCATCTGCCCTCAAGTAGGAATCTGGTTTAACTACTTTGTGAAAGACCAAGCACCATTTTGCTTTTAAACAATTTCTCCCATCATCCTCCCAACAACCTAGTGAGGTAGTGTTGCTGGCTGCTTTATATGGAGTAAGAAACCTGAGCTTAGAAAGTTAAGTAAGTTATTCAAGGTTATGGAACTTGTGAAGGGCAGAGCAAGGTTAAAATCCAGGTCTGTCTGAATGCAAAATCCATTCTCTTTCTATTACACCAGCTAGCACCATAATAGTGTTATTCATAATGTCAATCTTAAGAATGTCTTAGAATATTAAAAGGAGTATTTCAATTGACTTGCATCCAATATTAGCTTATCATTTGCCTTGAAAAGCAACTATTCTTCTTCATCTGCCCAATCAGGAATTTAACTCTCAAAAGATATTTAGTATCCTCTCTGGCAACTTTTGATGGTGAAACAGCTCCTCTGTTAAAATGCTATTATTGTTAGTTCATATATACGTAGCTAAAATTAAAGATGGTTACTATGCTCTTGTCCCCTCTGCAGAAAACAGAAAATAAATGGACTTCCAAGTCTTACTAATGCTTACAACTGGACCATCATTCAGATTCCCAAGCTGCTTCTGTTCAAGTTCTATTATTCTACTTACCTGCTGTGTGGGCGTGTATTTGTGTTTACCATGAATAACTTTTGACCGCTTCTTTTTTGTCAAGATCAAGAAAGTCATACCTCTGGAGCTCATTGTCAGCATTTCTTTTTTTTTCTTTTTTTTTTTTTTTTAAGATTTTATTTATTTATCAGAGAGAGAGAGGGGGAGAGAGCGAGCACAGGCAGGCAGAATGGCAGGCAGAAGCAGAGGGAGAAGCAGGCTCCCTGCCGAGCAAGGAGCCCGATGTGGGACTCGATCCCAGGATGCTGAGATCATGACCTGAGCCGAAGGCAGCTGCTCAACCAACTGAGCCACCCAGGCGTCCCTCATTGTCAGCATTTCTAACACACCAATATCAGCACTTAGAATGAGCAGACTGCAAGTAATATTCCTCCTATGAATGTATATGAAGCCTTGGGAAATATTCTATACTCCCTTCAGCTTTCTCAAAGAAGACAAGATTTCAGCTAGAGAAGAACAAACTTGGGACAATTGGCTGTCTTCTGAAAGCTTCCATATATAAGTCTGTGACTCACAAATTCTGACCAGGAATGCAAGTTAGCACCTGTTTATTGCATATAGAGACAGCATGGAATATAGGGATTTTATATTTATATATATTTCTTCATGTTCCTAAATAGTGTTTTCTTCCTTTACCATATCCTTGGATCAAAACTCTATTTACTCTCTAAAACATACCCTCCTTCTACATTTAGGGTACCCTTCTCTGAATTCTTCTAAAAATACAATTGTTAAGTGAAACCCCAACATGACCTCTACACCAACAATGTTCTTATGAAGTTCTAGAAGTCCTTGGACTACAGTTTCCGGAAAGCCCACTATTACTATTTATTGGAACAGCTTATTATCACCACTCTTCAGTTCCCCATAAGAACAAACTGCCACATCTCTCTGAAGAGAAAACAATGTGTCCTAAGTCATAGGGAGCCTGCTATGTTCCCCACAGTGGTTTCTATTGTCTTGGTAAGACCCTGACTGATGCAGTGATGTAATTTAATAAGAAATGAGATTGAGAACTTAGGTTATCTGACTCTGAGTTCCATGTTGTTTCTACCAAGAAATAAATGGTATCCTTGTGGAATTAAGAAAATTTCCATCTCCTTGGGTACAAACTAAAGTTCAGCTTACAACTGGATAGCACCTAAGAGTCATTCTTATAGATGAAAAAAACGAAGGCCCAGAATTATTAAGAGACTTGCCAGAATCACCCAGATAGAAAGTGGCACAGTGATAACATGAACATAAGTCTTTCGAGTGACATAAAAGGAAACATATTGATTGACTCGTTAACTTCCGTGTCACCACACAGGAAGAAAAAGTCCTGTGACTAGAGACTAGATACAAGAGGGGGACAGATTGGGGTCTTGCTAAGAAAGGGAAGACAAATCAGGATGAGCCTTCACTTTACAGAGGAAATTAGGAATAGAAAGGTGTTAAAGATTAGCTGTCTTCTCCAAATGTTGCTCACATACTTCACACACACACACACACACACACACACACACACACACACACAATCCACTTATGTGTATGTATGGAAATGAAACTATGGTTCTAACACAGCTGCCTTCTGTAGGATTAAAGAAGAAAGTCTGCCCTGAAATAGTAAAGGAAACTGTGAGGTATGAAAAGGTAGGGATACTGATTTCCCATCTGTGCTTGAGAGGACCCAGATCCCCTGCATCCACTACCTGGCAGGTGAAGGGCTGAAGGGTAACGTGCATATATAAAATTCTCCAGAGCAGTGACACCCAGCCTGGAGACTACAGATTTCCGAAGAAAAGGAAAGGGTAGACTCAGAATAATTTCAAGAGTTCTGCCCAGGGTCGCCTCGGTAGCTCAGTCAGTTAAGCATCTGCCTTCAGCTCAGGTCATGATTCCAAGGTCCTGGGATGGAATCCCACATCAGCCTTCTTGCTCAGTGAAAAACCTGCTTCTCCCCCCTCCCTGCTGCTCCCCCTGCTTGTGCTCTCTCTCTTTCTCTGTTAAATAATAAAATCTTTTTTAAAAAGAGCTCTGGCCATACACATAGTTTCCTAACATAAAATTTTCTGTGGACAAATTATTACCAGAGGGAGGCAATGAGAATGTAAAGTAGAATGGGTTCTAATATTCCAAATGACAATGAAGACAATGAGTTGTATTTTAAAGCAAATATGCTAACTCAGCCACATCTTCTCCCTGCTCTGGCTTCCTTCCCTTCACTACCTCACTCTTTTCTGGTCTGCACACCACAGCTGAACGAGCAGCTGGGGCTTTTTCTCTGTGACTGCCCCAGACACCTGGGTGGGGAAATACAAGGGAAGCACTGTTACTTCTATATAAAGAGAGGATCCACCAAAACAGAGAAGTTGCAAATATGGTCCTAATCCTTGTCCGACTTTCATGTATTTCTTTCAATTTCTACCACAGGATAAACAGAAAGAGAAAAAAATCACAACAAAACAAAACCTGAAAAGTCTTTGCAAATATTGGCCAAGATCACATTGAGATTGGGTTCTTAATTAAAATAACTACTTTATTGCAACCAGTTATTCATCTCAATAAGCAAGAGCTGTGTGTCTGATTTAGAAGTTGGGTTGAGATAGTCAAAGAAAGTCTGCAAGTCCCTAGACCCAATGTGAACCCACTCTAGGAAGTGAGAAAGAGATGGAGAGGCACATGAGGACTCCACAAGGCACAGCAAAGAAGACCAGGTCAATATGCTTGGCAAGCATTGTCAGGAAACAGCTGTTGAATTGAACTGAAACAAAACTGCTAACAAAGTGGAATTTCAACTCGATATTTGAACACAAGATGAAAATAACTCTAGGTAAAAATGAATACTGTGAAGAATAGAGAAAGGATCATAGAGGAGTCTGGCAATTCCATTGGAAAACTGAAAACAAATGTCAACGTTTTTGTGGAATTATGTGACTAAATATAACAATATATGAAGAAAAATCATAGAGAGTGAGCTAAAAATCTTAGCAAAAGAATAAAAGAAGAGAAAATCTTGAACTCTCTATGGATCAAATACATCACTTTCTTTATATTCATAATAAACCTAGAAGATGAATATTATTATTTCTACTTTATGTATTAGGAGGTCATGATTCTAGAAGGCTCATAACATGCCTGAGGTCACAGAGATACTCATGTTCCTGCAAAAGTTGGTAAGTATTCTACAAAATGAGTTCCATGGTAAATAATTTTTTTTTAAAGATTTTATTTATTTATTTGACAGACAGAGATCCCAAGTAGGCAGAGAGGCAGGCAGAGAGAGGAGGAAGCAGGCTCCCTGCTGAGCAGAGAGCCTGATATGGGGCTCAATCCTAGGACCCTGGGATCATGACCTGAGCTGAAGGCAGAGGCTTTAACCCACTGAGCCACCCAGGTGCCCATAAATAATTTTTTTTGAAAAACAGCTCCCACTGTTTCTCTCTTCTAGAGATTAGGCTCTAAGAAGTCATGTAGAGCTCAATCTGTTTAACCTTTTTAATATCTCTTTAATGCAGAACTTTTCAAACTTATAACATGATGGGAAATGTGTTTGTGTGTCTGTATGTGTCTGTGTGCCTGTGTACTTAATCCCTTTGTGAGCACATGATTGTTTCACTGGAAGCATTTTGGAAAAGGCAGCCAAAGGCTATAAAAGAACTAAACCAATAAGACTAAATTTAATGCAGATAAATTTAAACTAGATATTAGATATTTTATAAGTCCAATGACAAACAAAACAAAACAAAACAACAACAACAACAAAATTCAGGCCAACAGTGCATTTTAAAATGTCCAGGAGAAGTGCTATTGTAAGTCTAAAGATGATGACAAAGCTAAAAGTCAATGGAATCCATCAGAATCCTAGAGGAGAACATAGGCAGTAACCTCTTCAATATCAGCCACAGCAACTTCTTTCAAGATATGTCTCCAAAGGCAAAGGAAACAAAAACGAAAATGAACTTTTGGGACTTCATCAAGATCAAAAGCTTCTGCATAGCAAAGGAAACAGTCAACAAAACAAAGAGGCAACCCATGGACTGGCAGAAGATATTTGCAAATGACAGTACAGACAAAAGGTTGATATCCAGGATCTATAAAGAACTTCTCAAACTCAACACACACAAAACAGATAATCATGTCAAAAAATGGGCAGAAGACATGAACAGACACTTCTCCAAAGAAGACATACAAATGGCTATCAGACACATGAAAAAATGTTCTTCATCTCTAGCCATCAGGGAGATTCAAATTAAAACCACATTGAGATGCCACCTTACACCAGTTAGAATGGCCAAAATTAGCAAGACAGGAAACAACATGTGTTGGAGAAGATGTGGAGAAAGGGGAACCCTCTTACACTGTTGGTGGGAATGCAAGTTGGTGCAGCCACTTTGGAGAACAGTGTGGAGAGATTCCTTAAGAAATTAAAAATAGAGCTTCCCTATGACCCTGCAATTGCACTACTGGGTATTTACCCCAAAGATACAGATGTAGTGAAAAGAAGGGCTATCTGTACCCCAATGTTTATAGCAGCAATGACCACAGTCGCCAAACTGTGGAGAGGACCAAGATGCCCTTCAACGGACAAATGGATAAGGAAGATGTGGTCCATATACACTATGGAGTATTGTGCCTCCATCAGAAAGGATGAATACCCAACTTTTGTATCAACATGGATGGTACTGGAAGAGATTATGCTGAGTGAAATAAGTCAAGGAGAGAGAGTCAATTATCATATGGTTTCACTTATTTGTGGAGCATAACAAATAACATGGAGGACATGGGGAGATAGAGAGGAGAAGGGAGTTGGGGGAAATGGAAGGGGAAATGAACCATGAGAGACTATGGACTCTGAAAAACAACCTGAGGGTTTTGAAGGGGCAGGGGGTGGGAGGTTGGGGGAGCCAGGTGGTGGGTATCATGGAGGGCACGTATTGCATGGAGCACTGGGTGCGGTGCATAAACAATGAATTCTGTTACACTGAAGAGAAAAAAAAGTCAATGAAATCTTAGACTACATTAATAAGAGTATGCTGTCTATGTCAAGGGAGATTAGGTGTGTATATCTAGCTCAAAATGAAATCTTACAATAGAATGTTGACAATTTAAAAGAAAATCAGACGTTGAGAGTGAAGTTGAAAGTTCTGGGAACTATATCACATGACTTTATTGGGGACTCTGGGAATATTTTAATTGATGTAAATTCTTGACTAGAGATATGAGGTTGCTAAGATGTGATAGTTCACATTCTTCCCATAGTTAAGACTGTGATAAGGATAGTAGTATAGACTTATTTGGTGTTTTCTTAAGAGTCCTGAACTAGGAGTAACAATTTATAGTTATAAGGGATTAAGTTGAGGTGTTATATAACAAAATGATTTAATAAGCTGTCTCAGAAGAAAACGGACTGTTGCAGGATTAGGCTTGTTAGATAATTTCTTGAAAGTCACCAAGGATCAGAGGTATTTTTCCAGTTACTTCACTTAATAGCAGTACATTCTGAAAATTCAGTAGTAGTGAAAAAGGAAATCTCAGAAATGCCATAGCCATGTTTAAAAAAGGAATAAAATTTGATTTACTGGTGGCCAGAATTGAATAACCCCCTTTGATTATCAAAGAACTGTTTTTGTTGGCCCAATGGTGACTTTAGTCATTGACAATGTTTGTAACAGTGCTTCTTCTCTTTGCTGCTCTAATTGCATTGACCTACCCCACAACCCACTGTCTTTCCCTCTGTGGCTTTCCATACTTCAAGGCAGGACTTGCCTCATGGCTTCTCCTCACTAGCTTCTCTGTTATTTGGTTTCTGACATCTGTTCTGAGGATTTTCTCTCCAACTTAATCTTAAAACCTCCTAGAAGATTATTTTATTGGATTGGCCTGTTAACATTCAGTAGAGTGCAGCACTGTTAGATTTCTCTTACCATGATCTTACAGATGGCATGCTCTAGTCAGCTGCCTTTGAGACAGCCATCCAGCCATGGTCTACTCAGCATGACCAGGGTGATGTGATCACAGGATAGCAAACACTGTAACCTATATGACTGATGTTCTCAGGAGGGGATTTAAATGGCAGACATTCTAAATGATCCATTTAATACCACCATTTCATAGGAATGCTCTAGAAAGTACTTCTGTTTTGTATGAGGGATTAAGTAATATCTCTTGTATAGTCCCTTCTGATACCAATATTCTATTATATACTCTAACCCATTAATTTGTTCATATTGGTAAACTAAATCTTTGGTCTTAAAGAAATAATGGATTACTGGTACTATATTTAATACAAAACACAACTGAACATAATATTACTTCTTCCAATAAAAGACTCTAATCCAGACCATTTATTAATGAGGGAGACAAAAGAGAAATGAGAGTAAAATGTGAATATACATGGACAAAAGAATCTATTTTCCATGTTCCACCTTGGCTCTTACTTGCTGAATTTAAGCAGATCTCAATATGTCCAAGATGTGGTTTCCTCATTTGAAAATAGAGAGACTCTGACCTGACTTTCAGGGTGTGAGAATCACATTTTATAACATAATTACGATGATTCCTTCATAATTTGGACAAATTTCTGTAATGCCTTAACCAATAATCCAGAAACAATTCACATCACGGGATCTTGTTTCCCTCGGTATCCAGTTAGCAAAATAAAGTCTTTCGGGCAACTGCAGTGTGCCTGTTTGATGCTCAGAAGAAAACTAGACATCTGCAATTTTCAAAGGAACTTGAGGCATCCTTCTAGATGATGAATTTACTATGCCAGCAGCTCTACCTTGATACTTACCTTTCTCTTCATGGTCTACCCTTTGCTTTTCCTCAATGATTCATAAGTATAGAACCACCAATTATTTTATATTTCATATTAATCTCTGCAAACCAAACTGCATTCCAATTTAGACAATAAATCCTAGAGGAAATACACAAGAGACTGTCATAACACATTTCTCTTTCAAAGAGAAGAAAATGGGTAACAATAAGGAGAAGCAACAGCGATGGGGATGAGGAAGAACATCTTCAGATGGGGTGATTATGGCGGGCCCTAAGAGGTGAGGAGCTGAGAAGCCTGCGGCCTGAACACTGGAGCACAAACTAGTCAAAGCACAGGGAACTACAGTGGCATGGCACATTTGGGGAAGAAAGGCCAGCACTGCTCATCACAGAAATAAGAATGAGGTTGGAGACGTGGTCAGCATGACAGACAACAGCCAGATTCTGCATAGGCATGTGCATGGTGATGAGGAGTTTGTACTGAATCTGAATTCAATGGGAAGCAATTAGAGTCTAAGCTATGAAGCAATGAGATCTAATTTACATTTTTAAGAGTTTACTCTGGTTATTTGGGGGAGAATGGAATTGGGGAAATCACTTCAGCTTTTGAAACATTTAGTAGCACAGACCAAAAACAAGCTAATGGCTTAGGCAGGTGGGGAGAAATGGTTATGGTGAGACATGGTCAGATTTAGGACACATCATAGAGACAAAGCCCATGTTTGCTTGTTTGTTTGTTTGTTTTTATTTTTTTTTTTTTAGTGTTCCAAAATTCATTGTTTATGCACCACATCCAGTGCTCCATGCAATATGAGCCCTCCCTAATACCCACCACCAAGGCCAATGGATTTTTTAATTGATGTGACATGTGAAGCCAAAATGAGGGATGAAGGCAGAAATTTCTGAACCTTGTCCCTCAGTTTATTTTATACTAGTCTGTGCATTGCATAGTCTTCTGTGATCACTGTAGGAAGACCAGAGATTCTGAATTTTCTTCTTCCTTCCTATGCAATAACAGATGAGTATACTTTGTCTTTGCATTTTACACAAGACTGTACCTTTTGCATGATGTTGCATTAAGCCCACAGCCTTATTACCTAACTTCAATGAAATTTTGTCAGCACAGACATGGATGATGAAAAGAGAACTCAAAATAAAAGTGAAAAAAATATTTAAAGGTGAAGAGGATGAAAGAAATATAGGGGAGAAGCCTGAAACATGTCTGGGGAATACAAAGAAAGTTCATTTCTGATCAGCTCCTGTGTATTTTGAACTTAGGAAGTTTTGAACTGAGCAAGTTCAAAAAGTGGCCAAGACAGATAAAGTGTCTTCGTTAATGAAAAAGTTTAAAACCGAATCTATTCAAGAGAAGAGATCAAGCAGTTCTCTACTGAATTTCCCAGTGGCAAAAAATAAAATAAAAATAAATAAATTTAAAAGTAAATAAAAATTAAAATCTGAACCTAATCTTTTAAGTTCAATATGTTAGTTTTCTTAGTGAAAGAGGAGTCTAATGAACCAACTTTCATGAAAAGCTGAAAGGGAAATGCTGCAGAAAATTAGGGCTGCAAACCATTGCATTTTAAGCCTTTCCCCTCTATGTTTCTTTTTTATCCTCTTTGTTGGCTCATCTAGGAACCATGGGTCAGGGCGCCAGGTCATGCAAAGGTCTGAACTCTTTGTAATGGGAGTTGGCAATAATCACATTATGTCTGTCAAAGCTTTGTATTTCTGGAGGTAAACTAACGATCAAGAGAAAAAGTCGGCAATCTGTATTGGTATTACAGAGATAATGACCAGGACCTGTTGTACTTAGTGGAAGAATAATGTGGGATCGCAAGCTAAGTCCTTGAGGTACAAATATGATTGCAAAGGCTTCCAAGAGAAAGCTTCTTCTTTGATCTTCATGGTTCTTGGTACTTGGTAAATCTAGTTTCATAGCCTTATAAGTCATGCAGGAGGAATTTCAATATGAATGTTATGAAAGTAGACCTGGGTTGTAGAAAATTTTATAAAGCTTTACTTCTGTAAGTCTTGAGGTAATTGTAAATATCTAACTTTTATCAGTTCATTACATTTGGGAAATAAGTAAGCTGCTTTTAGCCATGGAATAAAGAGCAGAAGAAATTTAAATAGTGAGAGCTCTAAACTCTTTTAACTCATTTTTTACACAGTTACAGAAAATATTTTGTCAACATGAATAAGTAAAACCAAGTGTGACTTGAGTTAAAATTGGAAGTATTGCTTCACTAAATAAGTATATAGAATTATTAGCAGTAAAATGGCCAAGGTAAATTGGATAATGGGGCTGGAGGTAGGGACTATTATTTTTGGTGACATAATAGTAGAGAACAAGTTTTCCTTTTTTTTTTTTTTTTTTTTTTTTTTTAGTTCCTGTGTGCTCCTCTAGAAGCAATATATTCCATCAATGGAGGGAAAAGAACTAGTATGTAGGAATAGTAAAAGAAAAATCTGTGAAAAAAATGTCAAAAACAAATGCTTAAGCAAGATTTTAGATTAAGATATGTATGTGGGCTACTTTATAGGAAGGCCATATGGTATTGCCAAAAAAAAAAAAAAAAGGGCAGAGTATCTAGTAAGAAGGACATGTTTGCATCCATACCCCAACATTTACCAGCCAGGTGATCTAGGTCCAGTTACTTCACCTTTCTGAGCCTCAATGTCCTTAACTGCAAAATTAATTAAAGTTCAAAAATTAATCTCATAGAGCTTTTGGAAGACATAAATGAAACATAACCTTAAAAACGCCTCATCCTTGGTATATAATACCTAAAACATATTCACATCTAATCCAGTGTCTTCACTAGTATAGGTAGCAAAATTAGATCAATTTGTATTTAAAGGAAATCTGCATTATTCAAGAAATAAGAAAACTAAAAGAATTCCATGTTTTCATTTCTCTTTAAAATATTGCATCCTCCACTGTAGTTATACTGAGGGATTTTATTAGTGGCAATGAATTAACTAACTCTTCACACAAGTATACTTCTTTCTGCTACCTTCGAGTCTCAATATAAAAGATAATGGGAAACTTGCCCTTTTTTACAGGCTTAGGGATCAAGGAAATAAGTTAAAGTAAGAGGCTAAAAAGATAGGCAATTTCTTCTCTTTCAATGGTATTTTTAGAAAGGGGATCAGAGCTTCTAGAGAAGAGCATCAAATGTGGAATTATTTAAGGTGAGTTTTATTAGTTGGAAAGTAATGACGTAAGTTATGGGTACTCAAGTAGGATTATCCAAAAATAAAGAGAAATTCTAGAACCAATGGAAAAACTTATCAATTTCACCTTTTTAAAAGAGTTGGGAAGATCGATACCAAAGCGTGGCAATTTTTAAGCATAATTAACATTTACTGAATCTTTTTTGTGGACCAGGCACTGTATTGAGAGCTTCTATTAACAATCACATTTAATTACCCAACAGTGTTGTGAAGTATGTAATATTTTGACATACATTTTAAAATTAACAAAAGAAGCCAAGATCATACAAGTTTTAGACAGAGGATACCAGCCTCTGATTCCAAAGTCCTAGCTCTCAACTACCCCACTGCACCATTTGGCAGTCCTGGAAAATGTCATGAGCCTCTGTTCAAACATTTCCATTTACACAGTCTCCTGGTATTTAGCCATGCTTTTGGGGATTGAATTCTTTAAACAGAGCAGTACGATATGAGATACAGTCTAACAATTTGTTGTTGTCATTTTCTTTAAGAGCCTGTGAAATTCTCCATATTGGGCTTCCTATTTTTAGTGAATTTATAAACACAGTGAGCCATTTTCTTTTCCTCTTGTAAGTGGCACTCAGTCCGAATCTCAGTAAACTCCCATTGTCAGATTGATATGCAGGAATTCCCTCCTGTGGTGTAATCTCTTGTTTTCAATGGAGGTAAGAGTTATTTATTGTTTCTGTAGCTAGCATTTATTGAGAGCTTAGTATGTGCTAGACATTGTGCTAAGCTCTCTGTATAACTTATCTCGTTTGATTTTCACAGCTTTCTCCAGTTAGATGCTGCTATTGTCTCCATGGTATGGCTAAGGAAATAGGCCTGGAAAAAATAAGTCATTGTCCTGCCCAACATTACAAAGCTAGCAAAAAGTAGTGGCAAGATTTTTTTATTCCAGAGCTATCTGATTACAAATCTGAACTCTTAATAATTGTAAAATTCATTTAAAGTCATATTTTACTAAGTGTATGTACCTTGGGCAAGACATATTGATGAGGGAACAGAAGGCTGGCTGAGGGCAAAGCAAAGGCTGGCTGAGGAAAAAGCAACCTTGCAACCTTCCCCCACTCCCACACCTGGGTAGGACATACTGCGACGTTCTTTAGGAATCTCCCAACTATCTTAATGTTAATACCTTGATAGAGGGGAAAACCTTGACAATGACAAGACTTCAAGGCATATGGTATCTTATAGGTCCTCTTCAGCGTTTGAAAGTTCTATTGAAGCCTCCCTTTTTCCTTACCTCCCCCAACCCCATCATACAAAACCTGCCACCCCTCACATCCCAGGACAGGGGCTCTCTCTGCCCACAGTTCCTGTCCTGTGCTTTAATAAACCACTATTTTGCATCAAAGATGTCTCAAGAATTCTTTCTTGGTCATGGGCTCCAGACTTGCCCCACTGAACCTCACCTATATTCTAAAACTTCATCATTATAACCTCAATGAGCCCCAATCTCCTCCTGTGAAAAATAGGAATAATAATATAACTGATGAAGTCCCAGAACCTAAGTAAGGTTCAGTGGGGTGAGGTTCGGAGCCGATGACTAAAGAAAGAATTCTTAAGACATCGTTGATGCAAAAGGTGATTTATTAGAGCACGGGGACAGGACCCGTGGGCAGACGGAGATGCGGCTGCCCCAGGTTGTGAGGGTAGGCAAGTTATATACCCTGCAGTTGGGGGAAGGTGAGGGGAAGGGATGGAAGGTTTCAACAGAGTTTTCACATGTTAAGGAGAGCCTTCAAGGTGCCAGGGGGAGGCCTTGCCCTTATGGCTTGATCAATGTCGTCTTTAGGTCAGGCATTAACATCAAAATAATTGGGAGATTCTTGGTGGGGTATTATGATCTGGCTATCATTTATATTCCCTTCTACCTCAGTCTCCTCTAGTTTATGGTGGGAGGGAGACATTAGGGCTTCAGGAACCGAGAGTTATTTGCCTCTGGAAATTTGTGCTATTGATAAGGTAACCTCCCTGTTTAGGTTTCTAGGACATCTGTAGAGCAAGGGAGATTCCTGTTCTGCAGGATTGTGATCCCTGCAAGTGAACTATTTATCGTTTTATGGCAGTCAGGGGTGCCTGAGGAATGCTACACATATGGAGGGGAGCGGGTGAAGAGGGGGTGCAAGGCACCAGCTTTTGCTTTGTCCTCAGCCAGCCTCCTGCTCCCTCATCATAACTAGCTCATAGAGTAAGATGAATAGATATGATATAACATACAGGTAAGAGTTTAGAGAGTGCTGGAGCATATAAGTACTAAGTAATAACTAAAATTTTAATTCTACCCAACAGTGTTTTTTTTTAATAGAATGCTAAACTCCATACAAATACCTTTGGGTATTTCTTGAGATCCTTGAAGCATCTGGTTGCAATAATAAGAGTGAGATTTCCTAGAAAGACCTCGACACAATCACATATTGCAGTTGCTTGTTGATGGTTACTTACTTGAACTTGTCTTTTGCATCCAACCCCACTCTTCACGTGAATTAGTGTCCAATTCCTATGAAAACGGGAGGCCATAAGTGAAAGCCCCCATACTATTTCTGTCATCCAAAATATTATAAGACTCTGGTGTAGAAACAGAAATGCAAGTTGCCACTTCTTTATGATCAAAGTAATATGGAGCAAAAAGATTCTCTTAAAAATGTTTTTCCAGGAAGAAGTTAATAGTGTATGCATTCTTTTGCTTTGTTGTTCAGGTTGGCCACCTTAGATGGCATCTCATAGTATACCACATGAAATGGTTACCCCCCAGGCTTACATTGAGAAAGAAACGGGTCTTGTATCTAGCCCTATCTTTCTAAAATTGTTTGATTTGGAGTTTCAGGGAAATAATGCAGATTAAAGACATTTTTCTGTATTTTTCATTGGAATCTACTAAAAGTTCCAAAAAAGTTTTAAAATGGGAAGAATATTGTAAGTTCAGAAAAGAGCTATACAGGGCACCTGGGTGGCTCAGTCAGTTAAGGGTCTGCCTTTGGCTTGGGTCATGATCCCAGTATACTGGGATCAAGGCTCACATTGGGTTCCCTGCTCATAGGGAGCCTACTTCTTGTTCTTCTTTTGTCGCTCCCCCTGCTTGTGCTCACTTGCTCCCTCTCCTTCTCTCTCTGTCAAATAAATAAAATCTTTAAAAAAGATAGAGAGAGAGAGAGCTATAAAACAGACAAACATAGAAAAAAAATTAATGGGAACATACTCACATCTAACAATTTCTGTAAAATATGAGCCAAAGTGAAGGAGAAAGCTATAAACTTAATACCTCTTAAAGTAAGTAAAAGGATTGTTAAAGACTTTCCCAATGGCATTTTATATAAAAGAAGAATAAAACAAGGGCATGGTAGTCCACAAAAGAGTTAGAAAATTGCCCTAAGAAAGTCAAAGTCAACACTATGCAAAGAGCATAGGAGAACCTGACACTAAGGCTGGGATATTTGACTTCAAAAAATCATCCGGAGGTAACATGAGGAGAAGAATAAAAAGAGATCAAAGATCAGAATTGTAGTAAAGATGAATGCGACTGAGCAGAAATAAATCCAGAATGATCACCTTTAAAACCATAGTAAGCCAAGAGGTTGTGCTGAAACCCAAGATGATCTTGGACAAGTTCACCTGCTCACCCTTAAAAGAAACGTGCTACAAGGTCAGTAAACAATGTTGAGTTGATGAGGATTAGTGAGGCAACCCTCCTGATCTGAAGACGTCCATGGCCCCAGCTCAGGCCACTGGTGCTTTTCCACATTGCTCTGAATCTAAGTGCCAGTAACATTAATTTAGTCATTCAAGAAGAATAAAAAAACATGAAGATTCCAGCACAAAACCCTCTACCAGAAGCTACAAAAAACCTTTTATTTAAAATGAAAAAAAAAAAGGACAAGCAAATAAAATTATACACTAAGAAGACAAGCTATCATGTTCTATGCTCTTATAAAATCAAAGAGATTATGAATTTTGAAAAAGGAGTCAATGAATAGCTACAGTGATCAAGAACACACTGTGAAGCAAGTAACCCTCAGCAAGAGTCACGAGAAGCAATAGATTGTATCATTATGGTCTTCAGGTATTGAAGCTATCAGATACAGAATATAAAATAACAGTGTGCTAGATATTTTTACAAATAAAAGAGTGACTTCTCTTTTAATGTACAAGGAATGAAAGAGTAATAAAATTTGAAAAAGAATCAGGTAGAACATTTAGAGTATAGAAGCATTGAACTTGAATATTTAGTGGATGGATTAAACAAGAGATAAGCACAGATGAAAGTACCATCTGAAAAAAAGATGTCAAGAATTAGGTGTCTTTGAAGAAAGCAAGATGAAACTTGGAAATGGAATATGCAAAAAAGACGTACAAACGCAGAATGGATTCTGTAGCATACATCTAATTTAATACAAGGAGGGGAAGAATAGAGAGAATGAAGGAGAGGTGATATTCAAGAGATATGGCTGAAAAATCCCAGATCTGATGAGAGCTAAGATGCCTTAGATACAGAAAATGATACAAATGGCATTCAGGATAAACCAAAGAATTGAACAGCTAAGCCCATTTCAAAAAATGTGAAATTTTTTATATTAAAAAATGGGAGTTTTTCATTAGACTTTCACTAAAAAAAATCAGTATTGGGAAGAAGGAAAATGATGTCAGAAGGACTGCCTAAGATATAAGAAGAAAAGGTAAGGAATTAATAAAGATAAGAGTAATAAAAGTTTACAAAATAATCTTTATTATTTAATTTGTATGGGTAGAAGATAGAACTGAAATCCTGAGAAACAATAGCATACAAGTCAAGAAAAGTGTGATCACAGTTAGTAGGTAATATCCTTGCTTTCTTCAAATGAGGAGGTTAACTCTGTGTGTTAACCTCAGACTTTGCTAGGTTATTAAGTACACATGGTACAAGTTCAAATGTGTCCATTGAAAGAACAAACTAGAAATGCATAACATTAAATCTAACCTAATAGAGTAGAAAACAAAAACAAAACCCATTCATTTAAAAAGTATTTTTATTTATTTTACTTAATTTTATGAATTTATTTATTAAAAGATTTTATTAGAGAGAGTGAGAGCATGAGCAGGGGGAGGGGCAAAGGGAGAAGCCAGGAGCTCCACATGGGACTCTATTCCAGGACCCCCAGATCATGACCTGAATTGAAGGCAGATGCTTTACCAATTGAGCCAACCAGGCATCCCTGTATTTATTTTTTTTAAAGGATAATTTTTAAAAGCATAGAAAAAGAAAATCAATAGTACAATATAAGATAGTGGGACACATACTAATAAAATAATTAATCAAAACAAATAAAACTAAATATTACAAACAAAAGATAGACTTTTTAAGGATGGACTTTTAAGAATCCAGCTATGTTCTATTTATAAGAGACACATGGGAAAAATAAAGATCTAACTATGTTGAAATTGTGGCAAAGGATCTGACAAATAAATAACAGCTATAAAAAAGTTCCATAATAGCTATTCTATATTAGAAATATGGATTTTATTCCAAAAAACATTAGAGACAAAGATATCTCTGCACAGTGATAGAAGTTTCCAGTAGTCAGAAAAATGTAATAGTTCTAGATACTTATATATCTATAAAATAACTTCAAAATATGTAAAGCAAAACTTTTTTAAACATGAGAAATTGACAAACCTAACACAAAGTGAAAAACTTCTAAGTATTTGCCTCCATTTAACAACCAAGCATAAAAAATTGAATTACAGGTAATTCTGCATCCAGAAATTAGAAATTACGCATCTGCTCAAATGCATATGGAGCAACAACAAAAAGGCAACCATGTAACAAGTTAAAAACAAATCACAGCTATTCCTAAATAGTAAGTATCATGAAAACTATATTATTTGCATTGTAATTAAAGGATGAAATAACACAAAAAAATAAAGTATCCCATGCATTTGGAAATATAAAACACAACTCTGTATAGCTCATTCACAAAATAAGTAATCATAATGCAAACTTAAGATGTTTAGAACTGAACAATAATAAAAATAATACATATCAAATATTTGTCAAAATCCATGGGATGCATCCAAACTAAGAATTAGAAAGACATCTGTAGCCTTAAATGATTACTTTATTCTTTTTAAGATTTTATTTATTTATTTGACAGACAAAGATCACAAGTAGGCAGAGAGGCAAGCAGAGAGAGTGGAGGAAGCTGGCTTCCTGCTGAGCAGAGAGCCCAATGTGGGGCTTGATCCCAGGGCCCTGGGATCATGACCTGAGCTGAAGGCAGAGGCTTTAACCCACTGGGCCACCCAGGCGCCCCTAAATGATTACTTTAAAAAACACAAGTCCATCCTAACAAATTGGAAATATATAAGTAGACTAAATTAAAAGTAAGTCGCAAAAAGGAGAACATTTTTTAAAAAGCAGAAATCCAGGGGAGCTTGGTGGAGCAGTCAGTTAAAAGTCTGTCTTATGCTCAGGTCATGATCCCAGAGGTCTGGGATTGAGTCCCATACTGGGCTCCTTGCTCAGCAGGGAACTTGCCTCCCCTCTCCCTATGCCCCTCCTCCTGCTTGTGCTTTTGTTCTCTCTCTGTGTCAATTAAATAAAAATAAAGCCTTAAAAAAAGCAAATTCAATAAAATAAAAGACAAAGTACAGTAAATACAACAAAGATAAAATGTGTACTTTAAAGACTACTGAAATAGGTAAACTTCATCCAAAATTGAAGGGGGAAATGAGAAGAGACAAATAAATATTAGGATAAAGATAACCAAATATTTAACAGAGATTAAAAAGCAAATAAAGTCAAACTGTGAAAACTATTATACTTAAAAGCTTTGGAAATTTATATGACATGAGCAGAGTCCCAGACGTATGTAAATTATTAAAAACATCTCAAGAAAAAACATAATTTTTTTAAAAATTAACATATAATGTGTTATTAGCCCCAGGGGTACAGGTCTGTGATTACCAGGTTTACACACTTCACAGCACTCATCATAGCACATACCCTCCCCAATGTCCATAACGCAACCACCCTCTCCCTCTCCTGCTCCCCCCCAACCCTCAGTTTGTTTTGTGAGATTAAGAGTCTCTTGTGGTTAGTCTCCCTCCTGATTCCATCTTGTTTCATCTATTCTTTTTCTACCCCCCTAGCCCCTCATGTTACTTCTCAACTTTTTCATATCGGGGAGATCATATGATAATTGCCTTGCTCCAATTGACTTATTTCACTAAGCATAATACCCTCCAGTTCCATCCATGTCATCACAAATGGCAAGATTTCATTTCTTTTGATGGCTCCATAGTATTCCATTGTATATATATATACCACCTCTTCTTTATCCATTCATCTGTTGATGGACATCTAGGTTCTTTCCATAGTTTGGCTACTGTGGACATTGCTGCTATAAACATTCGGGTGCACATACCTCTCTGGGTCACTACATTTGTATCTTAGGGTAAATACCCAATAGTGCAATTGATGGGTCATAGGGTAGCTCTATTTTCAACTTTTTAAGGAACCTCCATGCTGTTTTCCAGAGTGGTTGCACCAGCTTGCATTCCCACCAACAGTGTAGGAGGGTTCCCTTTTCTTTGCATCCTCACCAGCATCTGTCATTTCCTGACTTGTTAATTTTAGCCATTTTGACTGGTGTGAGGTGATATCTCATTGTGGTTTTGATTTGTATTTCCCTGATGCCAAGTGATGTGGTGCACTTTTCCATGTGTCTCTTGGCCATCTGGATGTCTTCTTTGCAGAAATGTCTGTTCATGTCCTCTGCCCATTTCTTGATTGGATTATTTTCTCTTTGGGTGTTGAATTTTATAAGTTCTTTATAGATTTTAGATACTAGCCCTTTATCTGATATGTCATTTGCAAATATCTTCTCCCATTCTGTCAGTTGTCTTTTGGTTTTATTAACTATTTCCTTTGCTGTACAAAAGCTTTTGATCTTGAAGAAGTCCCAATAGTTCATTTTTGCCCTTGCTTCCCTTGCCTTTGGCAATGTTTCTAGGAAGAAGTTGCTGCAGGTGAGGTTGAAGAGATCCCTGCCTGTGTTCTCCTCAAGGATTTTGATGGATTCCTTTGTCACATTGAGGTCCTTCATCCATTTTGAGTCTATTTTCCTGTGTGGTGTAAGGAAATGGACCAGTTTAACTTTTCTGCATGTGGCTGTCCAATTTTCCCAACACCATTTATTTATTTTTTTTTTAAATATGTGGGAAGAGCGAGATCATTTATTTTTTAAGATTTTTATTTATTTATTTGACAGACAGATCACAAGTAGGCAGAGAGGCAGGCAGAGAGAGAGGAGTAAGCAGGGCCCCCACTGAGCAGAGAGCCCAATGCGGGGCTTGATCCCAGGACCCTGGGATCATGACTTGAGCCAAAGGCAGAGGCTTTAACCCACTGAGCCACCCAGGTTCCCCTCCCAACACCATTTATTAAAGAAACTACTATATTTATTCTGTTGGACATTCTTTCCTGCTTTGTCAAAGATTAATTGACCATGAAGTTGAGCGTCTGTTTCTGGGCTCTCTATTCTGTTCCATTGGTCTATGTGTCTGTTTTTGTGCCAGTACCATACTGTCTTGATGATGAGAGCTTTGTAATAGAGCTTGAAGTCTGGAATTGTGATGCCACCAACTTTGGCTTTCTTTTTCAATATTCCTCTGGCTATTCAAGGTCTTTACTTGTTCCAAACAAATTTTAGGATTCTTTGTTCCATTTCTTTGAAAAAAAAAAAATGGATGGGACTTTGATAGAGATTGCATTAAATGTGTAGATTGCTTTAGGTAGCATAGACATTTTCACAATATTTGTTCTTCCAATCATAAGCTTGGAACATTTTTCCATTTCTTTGTGTCTTCCTCAATTTTTCATGAGTACGTCATAGTTTTCTGAGTACAGATTCTTTGCCTCTTTGGTTAGGTTTATTCCTGGGTATCTTATGGTTTGGGGTGTAATTGTAAATTGGATTGACTTCTTAATTTCTCTTTCTTCTGTCTTGTTGTTGGGGTATAGAAATGCAACTGATTTCTGTGCATTGATTTTATATCCTGACACTTTACTGGATTCCTGTATGAGTTCTAGCAGATCAGGAGTGGTGTCTTTTGGGTTTTCCACATATAGTATCATATCATCTGCAAAAAGTGATAGCTTGACTTCTTCTTTGCCAATTTGGATGCCTTTAGTTTCTTTTTGTTGTCTGATTGCTGAGGCTAGGACTTCTAGTACTATGTTGAATAGCAGTGATGATAACGGACATCCCTGCTGTGATTCCTGACTTTAGCGGAAAACCTCTCAGTTTTTCTCCATTGAGAATATTTGAAGTGGGTTTTTCATAGATGGCTTTGATGATATGATGATATCTATCCCTACACTTTGCAGAGTTTTGATCAGGAAAGTATGTTGTATTTTGTCAAATGCTTTTTCAGCATCTATTGAGAGTATCATATGGTTCTTGTTCTTTTATTAATGTATTGTATCACATTGATTGATTTGTGGATGTTGAGCCAAACTTGAAGCCCTGGAATAAATCCCACTTGATTGTGGTGAATAATCCTTTGAATGTACTGTTGGATCCTATTGGCTAGTATTTTGGTGAGAATTTTCACATCTGTGTTCATCAAGGATATTGGTCTCTAATTCTCTTTCTTGATGGGATCCTTGTCTGGTTTTGCGATCAAGGTAATGCTGGCCTCATAAAATGAGTTTGGAAGTTTTCTTTCCATTTCTATTTTTTGGGACAGTTTCAGAAGAATAGGAATTAATTCTTCTTTAAATGTTTGGTAGAATTCCCCTGGGAAGCTGTGTGGCCCTGGGCTCTTGTTAGTTGAGAGATTTTGATGACTGCTTCAATCTCCTTACTGGTTATGGGTCTGTTCAGGTTTTCTATTTCTTCCTGGTTCGGTTGTGGTAATTTATATGACTCTAGGAATGCATCCATTTCTTGCAGATTGTCAAATTTGCTGGTGTAGAGTTGTTCATAATATGTTCTTATAATTGTTTGTATTTCTTTGGTGTTGATTGTGATCTCTTCTCTTTCATTCATGATTTTATTTATTTGGGTCCTTTCTCTTTTCTTTTTGACAAGTCTGGCCAGGGGTTTATCAATCTTACTAATTCTTTCAAAGAACCTGCCCCTAGTTTTGTTGATTTGTTCTATTGTTTTTTTTTTTTTTCTATTTCATTGATTTCTATTCTGATTTTTATTATTTCTCTTCTCCTGCTGGGTTTAGGGTTTCTTGTTCTTTCTCCAGCTCCTTTAGGTGTAGGATTAGGTTGTGTATTTGAGACCTTTCTTGTTTCTTGTGAAAGGCTTGTACTACTATATATTTTCCTCTCATGACTGTCTTCACTGTGTCCCACAGATTTTGAGCTCTTGTGTTTTCATTATCATTTATTTCCATTAATTTTTTCAATTCTTCTTTAATTTCCTGGTTGACCCATTCATTCTTTAGAAGGATGTTGTTTAGTCTACATGTATTTGGGTTCTTTCCAAACTTCCTCTTGTCATTGAGTTCTAGCTTCAGAGCATTGTGGTCTGAAAATATGCAGGGAATGATTCCAATCTTTTGATACCGGTTGAGACCTGATTTATGACCCAGGATGTGATCTATTTTGGAGACTGTTCCATGTGCGCTAGAGAAGAATGTGTATTCTGTTGCTTTGGGATGGAATGTTCTGTATATATCTGTGATGTCCATCTGGCCCAGTGTGTTATTTAAGGCCTTTATTTTCCTGTTGATCTTTTGCTTGGATGATCTGTCCATTTCAGTGAGGGGAGTGTTAAAGTCCCCTATTATTATTGTATTATTGTCTGTGTGTTTCTTTGATTTTGTTGTTAATTGGTTTATGTAGTTGGCTGCTCCCATATTAGGGGCATAGATATTTAAAATTATTAGATCTTCTTGTCGGACAGACCCTTTGAGTATGATATAGTGTCTTTCCTCATCTCTTATTATAGTATTTAGCTTAAAATCTAATTAATCTGATATAAGGATTGCCACTCCAGCTTTCTTTTGATGTCCATTGGCATGGTAAATTGTTTTCCATCCCCTCACTTTAAATCTGGTGGTGTCTTTGGTCTAAAAAGAGTTTCTTATAGACAGCATATTGATGGGTTTTGGTTTTTTTAATCCATTCTAATACCCTGTGGTATTTTGATTGGGGCATTTAGCCCATTTACATTCAGGGTAACTATTGAGAGATATGAATTTAGTGACTTTTATTGCCTGTAAGGTAACTGTTACTGTATATTGTCTCTGTTCCATTCTGATCTACTACTTTTAAGCTCTCTCTTTGCTTAGAGGACCCCTTTCAATATTTCCTGTAGAGCTGGTTTGGTGTTTACAAATTCTTTTAGCTTTTGTTTGTCCTGGAAGTTTTTTTATCTCCCCTTCTATTTTCAATGATAGCCTAGCTGGCTATATTATTCTTGGCTGCATGTTTTTCTTGCTTAGTGCTCTGAATATATCATGCCAGTTCTTTCTGGCCTGCCAGGTCTCTGGATAAGTCTGTTGCCAATCAAATATTTTTATCATTGTATGTTACAGACTTCTTGTCCCTGGCTGCTTTAAGGATTTTCTCTTTGTTGCTAAGACTTGTAAATTTTACTATTAGATGACGGGATATGGACCTAGTCTTATTAATTTTGAGGGGGGTTCTCTGTGCCTCCTGGATTTTGATGCTTGTTCCCTTTGCCTTATTAGGGAAATTCTCTACAATAATTCTCTCCAATATACCTTCTACTCCCCTCTCTCTTTCTTCTTCTTCTGGAATCCCAATTATTCTGATGTTGTTTCATCTTATGGTATCACTTATTTCTCAGCTTTTCACCTCATGGTCCAGTAGTTGTTTGTCTCTCTTTTTCTCAGCTTCTTTATTCTCTATCATTTGGTCTTCCATATCACTAATTCTCTCTTCTGACTCATTTATCCTAGCAGTAAGAGCCTTCATTTTTTTATTGCACCTCATTAATAGCTTTTTTTATTTCAACTTGATTAGATTTTAGTTCTTTTATTTTTCCAGAAAGGGCTTTTATTTCTCCAGACAAGGTTTTTCTAATGTCTTCCATGCCTTTTTCGAGCCTGGCTAGAACCTTGAGAATCGTCATTCTGAACTCTAGACCTGACATGTTACCAATGCCCGTATTGATTAGGTCCATGGCCTTCGGTAACACCTCTTGTTCATTCGTTCTTTCTTTCTTTCTTTTTGTGATGAGTTTTTCTGCCTTGTCATTTTATCCAGATAAAAATATATGAAGGAGTGAATAAAATACTAAAAAGGTGGCAAAGACCCCAGTAAAATGTGCTTTAACCAAATCAGAAGAGATCCTAAATTGTGGAGGGAATAAAGAAAAAGAAAATAGAAAAAGAAAAACAAGTTCAGAAAAAAAAAGAAAAAAATTAAAAAGAGAAAAAAAATAAAGAAAAACTATAAAAAGAAATATATATATATTAGACTGGTGACTATAACAGGTTCAACCACTAAATTGGAGTATTTTGGTCTCCTAGAGGAAACTATCTTTCAAAATTTTAAACAATGAAAAACATATATAAAGGTAAACATGATGAAGGGATGGAATATGACTATAAAGATGAAAAAAAAATTTTTTTAATTCCTAAAAAAGGAGTTGATTAGATAAGTTGTTTGGAAGAATAAAGAAAAAGAAAGTGGGGAGAATTTGTTCAGGCTGGAGACTAGAACAAAGCCCTGTGCTAGATTTAGGGTATATTTTGATCTATTAGAAGAAGTTGTATCCCAAATTTTTTTAGAAAAAAAATACCCTATGTGTATACAAAAATATAAATTTAGATACAATGAAGGATAAAAGCTGACTATAATAATGAAGGTTCAAAAACTTTTTTTTTAAAGGTATTGTTAAGATATACTAGATTAAAAAACGTTAAAAGAAGAATGGGTAAAAGTTAAAAAAATAAAATAAAATAAAAATTAATTCACTTTGCAAGACTAAAGAATAATGGGGAGAAAGCCATGAGTTCCATGCTTTGCTTTCTCCTCCTCTGGAATTCCACTGTTCTCCTTGGTAAGTCAACTTGGTCATGGCTGGATTTCTTGCTGATCTTCTTGAGGAGAGGCCTGTTGTAATGATTCTCAAGTGTCTTTGCCCAAGGCGGAATTGCACCGCCCTTACCAGGGGCCAGGCTAAGTAATCCACTTGGGTTTGCTTTCGGGAGCTTTTGTTCCCTGAACGCTTTCCACTTTCCATAGAGTTCGGAGGACGGGATTGAAAATGGTGGCCTCGGGGCGCCTGGGTGGCTCAGTGGGTTAAGCCGCTGCCTTCGGCTCAGGTCATGATCTCAGGGTCCTGGGATCGAGTCCCGCATCGGGCTCTCTGCTCAGCAGGGAGCCTGCTTCCCTCTCTCTCTCTCTCTGCCTGCCTCTCTGCCTCCTTGTGATCTCTGCCTGTCAGATAAATAGATAAAATCTTAAAAAAAAAAAAAAAAAAAAAAAATGGTGGCCTCCCAATCTCCAGCCTGGAGCCTGGAGGAGCCGAGAGCTCTGGGCCCTACTCCTCAGTGCGTCCTCAGAGAAAAGCATTAAGTCACTCCCATCTCCCTGGCCTCAGGCTGCGCTCCAAGCTCACCCTACCTGTGACCAAGTGTCTTTGTCTCTGGCACACAGAGTCTTCAAACCCCACAGATCCCAGAGCTCTTGCAGGGGAGTCTCCCAGGTCTTGTGGGGCTCCTGCTCACAGAGCATTGACCTGTGCCATGGATCACGATAAGGTAACCCTGAGTTGAGAGCTCACCCCTCAGCTCTGTCTCTGTAGCCAGCTTCCCTGCTCTAATACCTGTGAGCTCTGTGACACTCAGACATCCCCGATCCTTCTGTGACCCCACAGGACCTGAGACCACGCTGTTCCCTTGTGGATTTCATCCCTGTTTAGCCTCTGGAGCAATGTCCCACAGTGGAGCAGACTTTTAAAAGTTATGATTTTGTGCTCCATTGCTCTGCCGCTTTGCCAGAAGCCGGCCCCTACCCCCATGGTCTATCTTCCCATTGCTTTGGATTCACTTCTCCACAGGTCCTACTTTTCATAAAGTGGTCAATTTTCTGTTTCTAGAATTGCTACTCTTCTTTTCTTTGATCCCCTGTTGGATTTGTAGGTGTTTGGAAAGGTTTGATAAGCTATCTAGCTGATCTCCTACTACCTGATGTCTCAGCCTGCTACTTCTCTGCCATCTTGACTCCTCCCAAATTTTTTTTTTAAGATTTTATTTTTTCAAGTAATCTCCCCCCAGTTCTGGGCTCAAACCCACAACCCCGAGACCAAGAGCTACATGCTCTACTGACTGAGCCAGCCAGGCAGCTCAAGAAGAAAGAGAATTCTTTTTTTTTTTTTAAATAGAATTTATTTATTCATTTGACAGACAGAGATCACAAGGAAGCAGAGAGGCAGGCGGAGTGGGGGGGGAACAGGCTCCCTGCTGAGCAGAGAGCCCAATGCGGGGCTCGATCCCAGGACCCTGGGATCATGACCTGAGCTGAAGACAGAGGCCTTAACCCACTGAGCCACCCAGGCACCCCAAGAAAGAGAATTCTTGAATAGTCCTATAATTAGAGGAAAAAATAAAATAAAAATTTAAAGATTTTTCAGAAAAGTAAATAGACCCAGATGACTTTATAGTTGAGTACTACCAAGCTTTCAAGGAATAGATCATGCCAATCTTTCAGAAAATCCTCAGGGGAAGAGAAAAAGAGGGAACACTCCTTAATTTAGTCATTACACTAGCATTATCTTGATAGTCCCCAAGGCTATCTTTCTCCAACAAAAATGAAGATGACTCAGAGAATAATTCATGGCAGATTCCAGGAAATTTAGGATAATCTTAAACCTCAGATGGGATGGGAAGGATGTGTGTGATTGAATATATGCAACATAGACAAGGAATAAGAAAATCAGGAATCATCAGCATGTGCAGGGATGATCACAGTGAACAAGACCTTTTATTAAGATCCAATTAATATACTAATTAGAATAGAATCTTTAGAAAAGTAATTAGTAATTAGTAAAAAGTAAAAGTAAATTGAATTTTAAAGGGTTCTAGATATTAAGAACTTGATTCTTAGTTTTACAAAAATAAGTCAATGTACCAAAAGGAAAAGTAAACTTTGATTTATGAAGAAACACCAACATAAATAAAGAAAAATGAAGAAAAACGATATCAATCCAGAGGGAAAAAAAGAAAAAAGACTTGGAGAACAGAATAATCAGATTTTTAAACTATAAAAAGTGGTAATTCAAGAAAAAGAGAAAATATAAACCAGAGCCAATAGACACAGAACAAAATAGGAGTAAACTATCAGTGAAGTGAAAAAGAAGATGAATTTTTTAGGTCAAAAGATCAATCTAAACAAGTTTAATACATACACACACACCACTCACGCTCCTTAGTCTGATTCATAGGTAAAATTTTTCCAGGAAAGTTTTCCAAGAATAAATATCCAAGAATTCCAAGAATAAGTATTACAAAATATACTTTGTAGGAGGGAAAAAAAAAAAAAGCTGGCTTTGATGAGAAAACAAAGGAACAACAATTTTCATTACCATCCTGAGAAAGGGCTGCCATCCTAAAGCATTATCCCACTAACAGAGCATGTGAGAAAGCAAACCAGAGACATTTTGGTGTATCAAAGGTTCAGAAAACATGCATCTGGTGAAATTCAAAAATAAAGTTGCAGAACATTATAATTGGTAAAATTCAGTTTATGTGACTATATTTAAATGTTTTATGGTTTTTAGATATTAAAAACTGCAATTTAACATATAAATTATAAATATTTCTAAGTGCCATTTAATTTGTAAATGTCCAAAGGTCTTTAGTGAGGAAAACTCACTAAAACATTAACAACAATACTTCTGAGGATGTGAGTTGAAGTTACCTGGAAACATTTTTAATTTGATTTAATAAAAGCATAAAAATTATTTGGTCACAGCCAAGCAACTATATTCGTGGACATTCTCATTGGAGGATGGTTTGATAATCCATGCTTGACTCCCGGTAAGTAAAACATGCTTGTTCTTTTCTTCTGACACCGCACAGGGGATTTTGCTCTTACAAACCTGATGTTTTGAATTCTTTTTTGTTTCTAAAATAAGCCCAAAGGGCACACATGTTTCTATTGCTTTCTAAATGACTGCCAAATCTTCATGTGTCCCATGTTTAGTGATGCATACACAACATTTAAAAATTTTTTTGCTTTTAAGGCAAAAATGCCAATAAATATCATTTGGATCATTTTGTGTATTAAAATTTTCCCTTAAAATAGCAACAATCAAAGCCTTTGAATTACACAAAGGTAAAGCATATGGATTTTTTTTTATAATCCCGCAAAGGGTCAAGTCATCCTAGATACTGCAAACATGATCGATCACACACTAAATCCAAAGATTTGGCTAAAAGCAATGAACTCAGCATTGGTCTGACAACATACTGTTTCTAATTTCAGTGTATCTTTTTACAAGAGGCTGGTTCATCTGTCATTACCAATGACAGAGGAAGGGGGAGACACTCATTTGTTATAACTGGCCTGCAAATTCTGAGAAAGATTCTAAGTCTCTTGAGTATTCAAATATAATCCATTCAAAACCTTCTGATTAACAATAGGTTTGAGCACCTATCTGAGGCCCAGATGAGACTTCCAGTCAGCATTATTTGATCCCAGTAAGATAGAGGTTTGAGGCACAAGAAACCAATATTTTCTACATGCATAGACAATGCTAGGTACTGTGGTAAACATGAAAATGAATAAGTAAACAAATCTACCTTTAAAAAAGATGGCATTTTTAGGGGCATAAGAACATGTATGGCTATATATTATACATTGTCATATATAACAAAGAAAAAAAAATTAGTGCTTTTAGGAAAATGAAGTGTAAAGACCAAGGAAAGCTAAAGGATGGAGAACTCACATCAGGGAGGAGAAATCAAAGGGAAAATTGTAGGTGTGTGTATGGATGTGTGTATATGTGTGTATTTGCACATCTGTAAGGTGGTGGGGAAGGTGGCATCTGAGGCCATTTGTAAACAATTTGCTGAATTTGAGAAAATTAGAAATGAAGAGAGGGGGTCCAATAGACTATTGGAACAGCATCAATAAGACAACAATGTCAAGAAAGCTTGGGGTAAAAGGAGAGTATAAAATACCACATTTAACCCAAGAGAATTTGACATCCATTTCATCAATCTACAAAGTTTGCTAAAGTAGGTAATCATAGGAACCTCAAGATTTTATCTAAAATACACAAGTGTTGATTCAGTCACCAACATTTTGACCTAAAACCAAGTTCTCTCCTTTGAGTATGGATTCACTAATTGAATGCCAACAGTATCATTCTCGTATAACGTATTATCCAGAATATCCAGCCCCAGTTTCTTTAAAGTGAGAGGAAAATTAAAAGACCCTCATGAAACAATCTAAGTGCAGAATTTTGGATTTTTACTCCTTTCTCCTTATGTTTTATATTGTTCTGTCCAATTTCAGCAAAAATTTTTAAATGACAAGTACAGTTGGGAGCACAACCAAACTTTGGAAAGTGTACACCCCCTCAACAAGAGAAAGCAGAAATCATATGAACACACCAAGTGTGAATTAACGTGGACGTAGAGAGCTTGTATTGGTCTGATGAGACACTTATGCAGAGATCTGTTTAAAAAGCCTCTACTTCACTCCAGATCCATGAGATGCATGTAGGGAAGCAGGGGGAAATAAAATTGTGATTATGTTGAAGGGGGCATTCTGATGTTTTGAGGTTTTGTGGTTAATCTGCTGGGCAGTGGAATATTCTACTTGGGAAATGACATGTTCTGCAGTTCACTTTAGCCTTGGAAAGATTAATCTAGCAATTGAGTAGGGTGAGCAGGAGTAGGCAGAGAATGCAGTAGGAGTGTGGATTGCATAAGGAGTTTCTTCAACAATCTAGATTTAGGTCAGAAATTGCAAACTGGTTTCCAGGAGGCTAAATACAGCTAACAAATATATTTTCTTTGGCTTACACCATGTTTTCTAAAATTCAGAACTGAGTTGTCAATGTTTAGAAACCATGTACAGCTAAGTTAAAAACAGAAAACCTGGAAAACAATTCAATGGAGCTGAGTAGCAACTGACCTTCTAGCCAGAAGCCCTGCTGTCCCCATCTCTCTCTGTTGTCCTGACACTGAGGCTGATTTGTCTTTTTCCTGCCCACACCACTCACTCATGTATTGTATTCACCCTAATCTTTGTAGTTACAGAAAAGTTTGTCCATTTGATATAATTGAAAAGATATCTAGGAGAGAGAAGGAGTCATGGGGTCAGATAGTTAGATTAGAAGCAAGGAATTTGGGGCACCTGGACAGTTCAGTCAGTTAAGTGTCTGCCTTTGGCTCATGTCATGATCCCTGGGTCCTGGGATCAATCCTTGCATTTGGCTCTCTGCTCAGTGGAAAGCGTGCTTCTCCTTCTCCCTCTGCATCTCTTCCTGCTTGTACTCTCTCTTTCTCTCTCTCTCTTTTGCTCACTCTTTCTCTCAAATTAAAAAAAAAAATCTTAAAAAAAAAATAGGAGCAAGGAATTCTGGCCTAGGAAAATGACTGAGGAATACAAGTGATATTTCACACTATGACAGAAGATGAGAACCCCAAAGAAAAGAACAGAGAGAAGGAACAGCAGAGAGCAGAGGATACAACCTAAGGACTGACTCTATTTAGATCTCTGAAAGAGGAATTAGAAAAGGAATAATCAAGAAGGGAGGAGTACAGCATTTTATAATGGAGAGAGTCTGATTGCAGACAGCAAATATTACTAAGAGATTGAGAAAGACCTAGATTAATTAAAAAAAAAATCTTAACATTGTTCTTTAGAAGGCAATCAGTGACAAGAATGAGTGATGACATTGAGCTGGACAGAAACTAGATCACAAAGGATGAGCCAACAGGTAACAGGGTTAGAAGGGTGTGAAGACAGTTAAGATGGGTTATGTTAAAGAAGGAAGAAGATACAGTAACAGATTCAAGTGGAAATCAGCCAAGAGAGGATTCTCATATACAGATATATACATATACATGCCTTTATGTGTATTTTTATTTACATACATCTCTAGATATACACACATATTTAAAACATATAAAATTATGACAGAATTCCCTAAGCCTAGGAGTGGAGACAAGTTATCTTCAACTATGATTTTGTTATTAAGGGAAGCTACGACAGTGGCTCTTTAATTACTAAATGTAACCTAATGTCCTAGATGTAAAGAAATAATAGGACTTTTTATCAGCTAACAACAGCTGTTCCTGATATGCAAAGTTGGATAATGTTGTTGTTGAGTCAAGAAATCGGGAAAGAATCACTGATCCCTTTCTTTAGGCTCTAAAATTAGTGATTTAAGAACTCTGATACAAGATTATCCTTAATGAGATCCACTCACAGGAAAATTATCCAAAGGTGATTTCACACAAGGAAAGGAGTAGTCTCAACAGATGGTCTTTGCTCAACACCAGAACCCTGGTAGGCTTTCAAAAAGGGTTGCTCCAGTATGAAAATTCAAGACCATAACTCCTTCAAATTCAGCCATTTTATCATGAAATAGGTCTTGAGGACAAAAGACCAAGCATACAAATTTAAGCTTAAAAGAACTGCCACCTTGGAAGCGCCAAGCTGAATTAAACACCAGATGACCTAAACTGGCCTCTTTCCAAAAAATCCCAAGATATTGAAGCCTTGGGATCAGAAATAATATTAGTGCCTTGAATTCTGGAAGGGAAGATGTCAGTAACAACATTTTGTGACACCAGAAGAAGCAACAGTAACTGAACCTGGGCTGCCTACTAACTTTTTACACTCTCCATTTCTCTTTTCAGGAAGTTTGGAAGCACGACCAACTAAGGCCCCAACATTCTCAGAGAATTTGGGGAAAAAGATGGAATAGGATCCATGAATGATAGTTTCCTTTTGCTAGGCTGAGAAAATTAGAGGCTCACAAAATGAATTACAATGTTAAGACATATGACCTTCTTTTTACTCTATGCTGGAAAAGCAGATTAAATTCAAACAAAGAAAAATGGCAAACATTTATAGGCCTATTGGAAGGAAACTGTGGGTAAGTAAAAAAATATGAAATGTGGGGGAAACATGGATTCACATCAATCAGTACATTTTTTCAGAAACAAGGGCAGAGGGAAAGGGAGACAGAAATCATAGGAAATAAAAGAATTGAGGGCATTCCTTTCAGATGCCTTCCATCTCAGTGAAGAAGGAGTCAGAATCACTCCTTGTTGAAAATTGAGGGGAAAATTGAGATTGGAAAGAGTAAAGGTTTCACACAACCATGTTGGGAAATCCAATAGGAAACTACTATTGGAGGGTAGTTGTGTTCTAAAGACATTTAATTTTTGACATTTTTCATAAATTTTTTATACTTTTTTCCTTTTTCACTCAGAGTCCAAAACTTATCAATAACAGAGCTGGCAGAGAATAATAAGCTTCTAGAGCAATGTTTCTCAAAGAATGGTTTCTTGGCTATCTGTGTTTAAAAAGAAGATTCCTAGACCCCACCCAGAACTATCTGATGGAATTTCTGGGCTCTAATGTCTCAGAATCTGCATTTTACAAATTTACCAGGTGGTTCTTATGCAACAAGGCAGTACTTGTCTGAAGACTGTTGTTTTAGAACCACTCTTGGTTCATGTCTAGTCCAGCATGTCTTATGCATGACTACTCACCCACATCCTGTTTTGAATCAGTGGCTGTCTATAGTTTTAAAACTAAAATAAACAGAGTCACACACTGTGGTGAGGAAATGACAACTGTGTCTTCAAGCTAGTTAGGATCAGACTCCTACCCATTATCATCTTCTGCGTTTTACCTATTTATTTAATAAAAACAGAGTAGAGAGCCTGCATATGGACTTAAAATTCTATGGTCAAATAATCTTTGACAAAGCAGGAAAATATATCCAGTGGAAAAGAGACAATCTCTTCAATAAATGGTGCTGGGAAAATTGGACATGTATAGAAGAATGAAACTCAACCATTCTCTTACACCATACATAAAGATAAACTCAAAATGGATGAAAGACCTCGACTTGAGACAGGAATCCATCAAAATCCTAGAGGAGAACATAGGCAGTAACCTCTTCAACACTGATCATAGCAACTTCTTTCAAGACATGTCTCCAAAGGCAAAGAAAGCAAAAGTGAAAATGAACTTTTGAGACTTCATCAAGATCAAAAGCTTCTGCACAGCAAAGGAATCAGTCAACAAAACAAAGAGGCAACCCACGGAATGGGAGATGATATTTGCAGATGACACTACAGACAAAGGGCTGATGTCCAAGATCTATAAAGAACTTCTCAAACTCAACACCCAAAAAACAGATAATCAGGTCAAAAAATGGGCAGAAGACATGAACAGATGCTTCTACAATGAAGACATACAAATGGCTAACAGACACATGAAAAAATGTTCATCATCATTAGCCATCAGGGAAACTCAAATAAAAACACTTTTAAAAAATTGACTAGACATCATCTACTGATGGTCAAGAATGACAGTTATCATAATTAAGCATAATTATGTAATTTGATAGCATTAAACTGCATTGTCTAGTCAATTAGTTTATTGTTCTCCAATCTTTTTTTTTTTAAGATTTTATTTATTTATTTGACAGACAGAGATTACAAGTAGGCAGAGAGGCAGGCAGAGAGAACAGGGGAAGCAGGCTTCCGGCTGAGCAGAGAGCCCGCTGTGGAATTTGATCCCAGGACTCTGGGACCATGACCTGAGCCGAAGGCAGAGGCTTTAACCCACTGAGCCACCCAGGCACCCCTTGTTCTCCACTCTTTAGTTGAGATAGTGTTGAGGTTGAAAGATACAATATCTCAATTCTGAACATTTGAGGAAAAAGCAATTAGATAATTCCACTCTCCAAACAGCATAAATACCGTTCATCTCATTTTCTTGCTGGCACTATAGGTTCATTAGCATTTGGAGATTCGGGTTATAAACAATTGTAGCAAGAATGGAAGACACTGTCTTCAAACATCCACGGAAAAGAGCAGTGGGTAATAGGCAGTATATTGTACTTTCATCACTTTGAGCATGGACATCAGTAAAGAATTTGTAATCCAGCCAGAATGTTCCCAAGTTATAACCATCAAACTGACACTATTGTAAAGTAAAGGGAAAGCTTACTTTAAATCCAGGTTATTTACTTGGATGAACAATTTTTTTAATTTTTATTTTTTATTAATATATATTGTATTATTAGCCCCAGGGGTAGGTCTGTGAATCCCCAGGTTTACACACTTCATAGCACATACCTCCCCTCCCCACCCCCACAACCCTCAGTTTGTTTTGTGAGATTAAGTTTCTTATGGTTTGTCTCCCTCCTGATCACATCTTGTTTCATTTATTCTTTTCCTATTCCCCAAATTCCCCACATTACATCTCACTTCCTCATATCAGGGAGATCATATGATAATTGTCTTTTTCTGATTGACTTATTTCAGACAGCATAATACCCTCTAGTTCCATTGGATGAACAATTTTATAATTTCCCTTATGATATATCTGACTTGATGTCATAGTTTAAGTGAAGTTCTTTGCACTCCTTTCTTAACTGATTAATGCACAAAAATGATCACATTTATAACTTCAAACTGAGTTAGGTGGCCCTTGAAAAGACTATTAAAATATATTATGTATCTTCTTTACTTTAGAATTTATCATACTCTAATATGTGTCTTCTGACACAACTCTAAGTATTGAAGTTAGAGACTTTCATTTTGAGTTTCTAACACAGTTCCCACTAATTAAAATTGGTCCATTGTTCATTGACTTCTTGACTGATTGAAGAAACAAAAGAAAATTGAACATAAACACTCTTGCTGGTCAAAATTCTTGTCCCTTTAATAAATGTTTCTTTAGCTAAGGGCTACTGAATTATAAGAAGGAAAATTGTACATGCCACCAAAGGTGAATTAAGTTGTGCACCTACAAAAGTCTAGCAGACAGCCTCATGAAAGATGTCACAAAGTGGCATTCTTTATCATGGGGGATTTAGTTAGTAGCTGGTATCCTTACTGCTGGAGATTTAGAAACTTGATTCTGCCAGGATCGTTATTGTTCCTTGTCATCTGCCTTTTCTCTTTGGTAGTTTTAAAGATTTTCTCATTGACTTAAGTGCTCCGTGGTTCCACTATAATGTGTGAGTGTGGGTTTATTTTATTTACCCTGTTCATCAAAATGCAGTCTTTCTCACTCTCATAATTCATGGTTTGTTTGTTTTTAATGGATTCTGTTAAATTTTCATCCATCAGCTTTTAAAATACAGCATCGCTCTCATTTCTCTGTTTCATTCAATGTATATTAGATGTTTACATTCTCTCTTTCTGGGGAGCCTGGGTGGCTCAGTGGGTTAAAGCTTCTGCCTTTGGCTCAGGTCATGATCCCAGGGTCCTGGGATTGAGCCCTGCATCGGGATCTTTGCTCAGCAAAGACTTAAATACTTCCTTAAATTCTGGCACTGTAAAATAATCCAGGTTCTTATATATTTCCTGCCCCAGTCCTAGAATCAATAATTTACCCAAGGAATCTTGGTTTCTTTTATTGGAAACAGTGTTAGATATCAAGATGTACTATGTGCTAGTTAACTGAACACAATTTAAAAAAAAAAAAAAAAAAAAAGAAGGAACCAAGATCTTGATAGTAAGTTCGCTCATTCCTTCTATGTTTTTTCTGCTGACAGCAAATTAGTATGTATATTAACCCTTGTATATAACATATCTATAAATATTTTTCTATGTAACCATCTGTATCTATATTAAGCTAATATTGAGTCATATTGATGTTCCTATCTCTAATAACCCAATTCTGCATGGATTATCCTAGCCTCTTCCCTTACTTACCTGTAAACTACTGTTCCAACAGAAAATACCCTGGCTTCTATCATCAGTCAGTCATTTATCAGTTGTTCAATTCCAATATATATGCACAGCGGTATCGATGGTTAACAGCCACCTCCATGGGAAACAATATTCTCAACTGGATGAAAATGTTTATGTATGGTTTCTTTTGCCTTTAAGTTAGAGACTCAAATCATTTCCAAAGTCCTTCTATTATCTTAAGTAGGTTTTTTCATACATTAGTTGTACATTCAGAGTGTCTTGTCCCATTCTGCTTTCAATCCAGGCGTAAACAGTAGTTTTCTAACAGTTCTGAAGGCTGCTTCCAGATCTAGTACAAGATTAAGGTTCCATGGTGTTTGGTTTCTGAGGAGATCTCTTTTCTGGCTTGCAGATGGCTGCTTTGTCCTCAAATGGCCATTCCTACCTGCCCCCTGCATGGTTCTCTCACAGTTCTCCAGAACTGTGAGAAAATAAATTTCTCTTATTTAATCTGCTCAGTGTGTAGTATTTTATCTCAGTAGACTAAGTAGACTTAAGCAACTCTATAAAACTCACCAGGGTTCCATCTATTCAACTTTCTCCATCCTACCCTATCCTACCCCCAGACCCCAGGAAACCACTGATTTATTTACTATTAAGTATGACCTCTTCCAGAATGTCATGTAAATGGAATCATATAATAATAAACCTTTCCAAATAGTTTCTTTAACTTACCAACATGCATTTAAGATTTATCATGTCTTTTCCTGTCTTGATAGATCATTTTTTTTAGACCTGATCATATTCCATTATATGGACATACCACAGTTTATCCATTAACCTATTGGAGGATATGTCAGTTGCTTCCAATTTTGGGTGATTATGAATAAAGCTGCTACAAACATCTGTGTGTGGGTTTTTGTGTGAACATAAGTTTTCAATCAGTTGGGTTAATACCTAGGAGCACAATTGCTGAACCATATGGTAAAGCTATCTTCAGATCTTCAGCTTTGTAAAAAAAAAAAAAAAAAGGAAGAAAGAAAGAAAAAATGCCAAACTCTCTTCCAAAGTAGCTATACTATTTTGCATTCCTACCAGCAATGCAAAAGCATTTCTGTTGCTCCACGTCCTTGCTAATGAATTGGCATTGTTAGTTTTTTGGATTTCAGTCATTCTAACAGCCATATAATGGTATCTCATTGTTGTTTTAATTTTCAAATCCCAAATGACAAATGATACTGTATTCTTTCAATGCATTTATTTGTCATCTATGTATTATCTTTGGAGATGTGTCTGTTCAGATGTTTGAACATGTTTTAATTACATTGCTTGTGTTCCTAGTTTTGAATTTTAAAAGTTCTTTTTATATTTTGCATACAAGTCCTTTTTCAAATATGTTTTTTGCAAACATTTTCTCTCAGTCTATGTCTTTTCTTTTGGTTTTCCTTACAGTATCTTTCCCAAAGCAGAAGTTTTTTGATTTTAATAAAGTACAATATATCAACATTTTCTTTCATAAATCATCCTTTTATTGTACCTAAAATTCATCACAAAACCCAATATTCAATAACCAAACTGATTTTGATTTTCCCTATGTTATCTTGTAGAAGTTTTTTACTTTTATGTTTTATATATAGGTCTATAATTTATGAAATGTATGAAATGTGTAAGGTCTTGCATATGGATGTCCAATTATTCAAGAGCCATTTGTTGAAAACTATTCTTTCTCCATTTAACTGCCTTTACTCCTTTGTCTAAGGTCAGTGGTTATATATGTATGGGTCAATTTCTGGGCACTCTATTCTGTTCTGCTGATCTATATGTTATTCTTTTGCCAATACCATGCTGTTTTAATTATTGCAGATTTATAGAAAGTCTAGAAGTTGAGTATTGTAATTCCTCCAACTTTCTCCTCCTCCTCTTTTTCTTACTCCTCCTCATTTTCCTTCTTCTTCCTCACTTTGGCTATTCTAAGTCTTTTGCCTTTCCATATAAACTTTAGAATCAGTTTGTCAAGTCCTATGAAACAGTTTACTAGAATGTTGATTGGGATTCATTAAATCTATAGATTAAGTTAAGAAGAAGTCACATCTTAACACTATTAAGTCTTCTAATCCATGAACACAGAATATCTCTCTACTTATTTATATTTTCTTAGACAGAGTTTTTGAGTTTTTCACACACAAATACTATATGTATTTTGTCAGGTTTATATTTAAGTATTTCATTTAGGAGATACTATTAGAAAGTTACTGTTTGTTTATTTTCAAACACCAGTTCTTTATTGCCTGTGTAGTAACTTGTATTCTGTGACCTTGCTATACTCACTTATTACTTCCAGGATTTTTTATTTGTTTATTATTCATCATTTTCCAGATAGACAATCGTTTCATCAGCAAACAAAAGTTTAGTTTCTTCCTTCTCACTTTGTATGCCTTTTGTTTCCTTTCCTTGAGTTAGTACACTGGCTAAAACTTTCAGCACCATGGGAAATAAAAGTGGTAAGAGGATATCCTGGGTTTGTACTCAATCTCAGGGGAAAAACAGCCAGTTTCTCACCATTATGATATTTACATATGTTCTTTATTGAATTGCATATGTTCTTTGCTTATGTTCTTTATTTGTCCTCTATTCCTAGGAAATATATGTCTATATTCTTTCAAACTTTATTTTCAAAGCTTTACTTTTTCTAGTTCTGATAATTCTGGTATTTGCATTACCTCCTGATTTTTTGTTCATGGTTGATTATTTCCTTTTGTGCTTTGTAGTTTTGATTATGAGAATTTCGTTTTTCCATAGAATTCCTGTCCTGTGCTCATAAAGATGTACCCGTATAGAGGCGATAAATTTCATCATGCCAATCACTGATTCACTTAAATACACTCAAATTCCCTGAGAAGAATTTTAAGACAAGTAACTAGCTCACACGTTAATATTCTTTTAAAATTTCCTATCATTTCATGCACATGAGGGACAAAGTCAGGAGATCAGACCTGACTTTGGGTTCAGTTTCCTACTCAGCATTTTGGCTAATTATACAATCTTGGCCAGGTTCTTTAATTTCAGAGATCTTACTACTTTTCTATTAAAAATTATAACATTTTTATATTTGCTTTATATTTGCTCAAAGGAGTTTAGAAAAGACTAAATATATTAAGTTTGTAAGCTCCTTGAATTATGTTGTGAACAGATCCTAAGTTACCTCCTTGATCCCTACCTCTTCATGTTCATGTCTTGCATAATCCCTGCTCCTTGAATGTGCTCAGATCCTATGACTTGTGTTTAACGAACATAACATGACATGGTTGGTAGGATGGTACTTATGTAAATATATTCTGCTATACGACAAAGTTGAGAAGATGTCACCCTGTGGTTACATTGCATTATTTAAGACTATCTTGTCTGCAGTTTCTCTTTCCACTGCTGGCTTTTACTAAACAAGCTGCCATGAATCCTATGGCACAAGGAAATGATTCTGACAACCTGAGAGAGCTCCGTAGTGTATCATTCCCCAGGCAAGCCTCTAGGAGACCCTGAGCAGACTGAGCTAAAATTTGCCCAGACACATGATCCACAAAGAAACTTTGAGGTAATAAATGTGTTTTAAACCTCTAAGTATGTAGCAATTTGTTAAACATCGGAAAGTTAATACAAATGCAAACCCTCAATTAAGTAGGTCATGCCTTTTAAAAACCTCAAAGAGGTAAGTATGAAGACATTGTCCTAGATTTTTTAAAAATCTGCCTTGAAAACAATCATCTCATTTATGGTAGGTAAGTAAAGAGATAGAGACTGAGATAGAGAGATGGGGCAAGGGACAGAAAGGGAGAGAAGAATGTTCTGACACTGAAAAATAGTATTCTTTATTTCAGGAAGGTATTGACATTTTTCACTGCCCATATTTCTGTAAGGAAATGTATGAAAAGTACCAATAATTTTGTGATCTGAAGGGTTCAATACAGTTTTTATGTATTATTTACTATGCTTAGATTATACACATCTATAAATACTTATACTATATGATCAGCACACACAAACTGTGCCCGTTTGATTTCTTTAGTTCAAAGTTGATTTTTAACACTGTTTACATGCAACTAAGATATAAAAGTACTATAAAATGGAAAGTGATAAATTAAAGTTCATTTTAAAAAATAGAGTACCAACCTGTTTGACATGGGGAGTGATGTGATGTTCCTTTAGCCACAGGACAGAGTAATTCTCAATATGTTTGATTCGAATTTAGTTTATCAATGCCATACTACAAAAATGCATTTTCATGACCAATTGTCAATTAATGAAATCCACCAATACCACATATTTAACAATTTCAGGTAAGCAAAACCCAAACACTTCACTTTTCAATTCTTTTCCCAGTAAGTTACATCAAAGTGAGTCATTGTGCACCAGAAGATTAGAGAAATGAAATCTTCTAAAGTCCCGCCAAGGTCAGATAGTCTGAAAAGCTATGCTGTGAGAAATTTACCCACATTTCCACTAAAAAATAGCTAGCTTTCTTATAACTTGTGAACACACAAAGCATGACATACCCTTCCTTCCTGTACTTTGGTTAAAAACTGCTTTTCTTTTTTTTCCAGAACATCTCAAACTCTTGACTCTAGTTCTTCTTAGTTCTAGTTCTAGTTCTTTGCTCTGTCCCTTCCCTGAACCTTTTTGGGTTTGGTATTTACCGTAAGGAGGAAGAATTACACTATATTTAACACTTAAAACCATGAGGAAAGCAAATAACCCATAATCTGCTTTCCCAGATACTTGTGCAAGTTCTCAAAACACTGATGTGTTGTGCAAGTATTTAAAGTCATCTTTCCCCAAATAAACAAGATTCTTTCTTTCCCCTGGATTTGGCAAAACGGGATTAACAAGATATGCTACATTCATGGAAGCAGATCTTTAACATGATAATTCTAGTCTACAGTGGGAAACAAGCAGTATCAGTCCAACCACAACTTGGACTTGCAAGACTTTGTTGCAATACATAAATGTATTGTTAACCATGAAGTTATTAATGAGACTTTATTTGAAAACTTGCTTGTGGAGGCCAAGGGAAAGAGTCATTCTAAAAGTCTGTTTGTTCTCTTATTTACCAAAGACAATCTTTATCCATGCAGTATCTACAATTGTATGCTCTAAGTATTCCATGAGGGGCAGGGGCTGGGAGGAAGTCCTGTGGAGATGACCACACAGAACCAGTAAAAGAGTAAACAGTATCTAGATAGACTGAGACTAGACCAGAGCCCAAAAGAACTGGCTTTCAATTTCAGTCCTGCCACTGGCCATGGGAACTTCTCTGAATTCCTCCTCCTTATCTGTATGGCTAACACCTGTCTAACAGAGTTGTTTCAGGGATCACATGGAAATCGTCTTTAACTTACTAGGTATTCAGTAAATTGTGGACAGCATTGTTATTTTTCCTGCAAAACAATGCACCCTGCTTTTCATATGAATGATTCCCTAGCTGAGCCCCCTGGATAACTCAGAGTTCAAATAATTAATAGAAAGTAGGGTCTTTTTTTTTTTTTTTTTAAGATTTTATTTATTTATTTAACAGAGAGATGGATCACAAGTAGGCAGAGAGGCAGGCAGAGAGAGGGGGGAAGCAGGCTTCCCACTGAGCAGAGAGCCCGATGTGGGGCTCGTTCCCAGGACCCTGAGTCAAAGGCAGAGGCTTACCCCACTGAGCCACCCAGGCGCCCCTAGAAAGTAGGTTCCAATTAGAAATCTTTTTATATTTTATTTAATATTCATTTCTTACCCTACAAGCTTCCTTACTTTCCCATTTCTTTCTTAAAATGACTCATTCTTTACTCAATTTATTTAAGTATGGTTACATTCAAAGTCACTTATCAAATGTCTCTATTTCTCCCAAACACACACACACACACACACACACACACACACACACAGCTTTAAATCAATAAGGACAATTTATTACATTGTTGGCATTATCTACTATAGAATATAGAGTAGTCATGAATATGGCCAGAATGTAGAGCAGTCACGAGCTGCTGTATTACCAGAACAGAGAAATCATGGACTTGAATGGGTCCTGAATAAAAATGTGATTGAAAGCCTGAAGTGATACCAACATAACCAATGGACAAAAGCATGCCAAGGCAATAACTGTTTGGAATATATAATATAAGGTGAGGAATAATGTGAAAAAATCTACAGGAGGAAAATCCATTTCCTGGCTCTAATTTTTCAAACTACAGACATTTATTAAAAAAAAAAAAAATACAAAGCTATATGCAGGATCTTGAGAATTCTAGACTCCCCATGAACGTTTAGGCAGAACAAAAATTAAATCGAGTAAGAATGACATTCTTACCCATTTTGTCTAGGCTGTCTATCTAAAAGCCCTTATCATAATCTGCTCAGCACCCATCTTAGACAACACGTTCCCATGGATCCCAAACCTTCATATTGAATCTTACACTTCCTGCTCTTTTTGTATCTTATACCTCCTGCTTTATTGTTGCTGTGGATGTGAAAAAAAGCTAATGATCCTCTGGTTTATGATCCTTCACAGATGTAAACAGAAACATTCAAAATGACCTATTGTTAAGCCTCCCTGGAGGCTACTGATCTTAAAGAAAGTTTTATGACCTACAATGAACGTATGGAAGGTAATCCAAATAATTATATTCCTTCACTCTTTTATTTACACTTGACTCTGAAAAGTTCTCAATTTTCCACATAATCTGGAAAATAAATATTTACCCTTGCCTTCCCAGGCAACATTAGAATGAGCAGGAATGTCCATTAATTTGTTATATTTTCCAATTTATTACTCAATTCCCTTACTTTCTGTTTATAACCTGAGATTTTCTGGTTAAAAAAAAAAAAAAGATTTAAGAAACAAAACTTATGGTACAAAAATTTAAATAAAGGTCACATCATCCTAGTATGGTGTTTCAGTTTTGCAATCCATCTGCAATTTTCCACCAGGCTGAGTGGATTTAGTCTAAACAAGTCTAAAGATATTTACGAAATAAGCTACTATGAAAGGTCAAGACAAGCCATCAAAAGCGACTCTCTTCCTCTTCCACTGCACGGTGAAGGCCAGGGATGAATTTTAAGAGTTGTTTCCGGACACTTCCCCTTCTGTTTTTCCGGGGCAGGGTCCCAAACATGTTTGAGAAGTTGCCCTCCCACAAGGGTGACATGGACCCACTGCTGGCAGAACTAAAACTTCGGTCCCTCCTGGAAACAGACCTCTTCAGGAAATCGTCCCCATCCTTGGGGACAAAGCACTCATCATCTGTGCTTGTCTGTCGACTGAAGCCTCCCTTGCTTGAATCCTCAGACACACACGTCTGGTAGCCGTCCTCGCTGTCCACTGTCATGGAGCTCAGACAGCTGCTCTCACTGGATAGTCGATTCCGATCCAGGAGGGTTGAGCCTGACCCCGGCAGCATTCCAAACAAAACCGACTCATCTATGTCTGTGTTTTCAAAACTTGGGCAGTTACCTGTGTCACCTAGAATGCAGAAAACAAAAGACTTCTGTGGAATGGATAGGAGAATCACTCCCTACCAGCAAATACACCAATATTTCTCTTGAAAGGGTGCAAGAAAGAGTAAAGGTGAAAAATATTTTTCACTGAGCTTCACCTGAATGAGTAAGTGACTCTTTATGAGGCCACTCGATGAACCTTAGAGTGGGGTTTCCCAAACCATTGTTCATGGACTAGCTTTCATGTAAAAGGGTTCCACAGTCACAGAATCAGTCATGCTGAATTAAATAAATGTAAATAGATTCTTCACATAAGAATAGTCATCTCCTCTGATAGTGTGCCAGTGAGACTTGTCAACCTCCAAAAGTATCATTTCTTAAATGGAAGTGATCCTGCAACCTTTCACTAAAGTCCTCACAGAAATGGCATTCTAAAGACTGTACTGGGAAAAATATAAAAAAATATAATATACTGAAGGGAATGCCATCTTATAAACTTCCTCCATTAAGTTCTTCTGATTTTCAGTTACTGAAATTTTTAAATAATTATATAATTATCATAACATCACTTGAAGTATATGGGAAACACAGTTATAAAACCTGCACCTGTATGCTGATTTATAGAGAACTCAAAGGTGTTTACAATAGAGAGGATATCTTCCAGTCTCAATATTCCATGCTTCTTCCTAGAATACTTTAATACTGAAATGCTCTGGAATGGTTCAGTACTCAGAAAACAGCCCTGTCTTCAAATAAGTAACAATTTATCTATAGAAGTTGACTTTTATCTGCTTAGCTGAATTTTTTTTTTTTTTTTTTTTTTTTTGGTCCAATCAACCTTTCATAACCTGTATCTGGGCTCTCCAAACTCAAATTTTAATTGCACCACCAACATCCTGTCCCTACCCCCACTTGCTTGGGCACTATCTGAGCTGGCTGGTTTGCTACTTAAAGGAAGTGGATTATTTGTTATACCACCCTGAGAACAACATAGTTAGAAGGTAACTCTACTTCAGGAAAAGTAATAGAACATTGCAAACTCAGAAATGGTTATACTTTGTGCTGATTATTTCTCTACTGTTGCTCTCCTTTGTCCTTGATTAACAATACGAAAAGAGACTGATTTTCCACTTAATCTGCAAGGTTGAATACAGCCAGCTCTGCACTGACTGGCCAGAATGCTTTTCTTTTTTACTAATAAAACCTACCTTACTTCAATGGGTAATGAGTTGATGAATTGCTTTTGATCAGAAAGCAATTGAGAATCTCAAGCCCTGTATATTTATTCTAGAAAAAGTAAACTACAGAAATCCTTCAATTTCTCAAAAAAAAAAATGTATACAACAATGGCTTTAATGAGGAGTCATTCCCCTTAATCTTGAACTAAAGACCTTCTCTATACAAGCTATTCCCATAGAACCCCAGGACTGCCTATACATATTAGGCCAAACCCCATCGCCACTCCAGAATGTTCCAGAAGTGGGGGCAAAGTTTTCCCAAACACCCTCAAGTCTACAAAAATCCAGGAGTAGCTGGATTTTATACCTCTATCCTGCTAGGAAGTTTCAGATTCCTCCCAAAAATCTACTAAGAATTTTTTAGCATATTAATTTTAAAACATACCAAAGAGAAGTAACTTACATAGAAGTTTCATTTAAAAAACAAAATTTCTACACAAACCTCTAAGCCATACATTAGTGCCTAATTATGAATTAAATGTATCTTTTTTTTCCTGTAAATAAATTATTACTTGAAACAAACATTCTAGGTTATAAATAAAGACTTTAGCTCAGTGGTATCTTGAGAAGGTAGAACCTACATTTCACACCCACATAGCTAGTGGTTTCAGTGAATTATTTGTACAAAAAAGTTCATTCCTCAGGTAACACCAGTCACATAGCAAATGTCAGATCAACAAAATTTTATTTTATTTTTTTAAGCAGGCTCCATTCCCAGTATGAGCCTGATGCAGGGCTCCAGCTTACGACCCTGAGATCAAGACCAGAGCCGAGATCAGGAGTCCAACACTCAACCGACTGACTGACCCAGATGCTCCCAAATCAACAACATCTGAATTCAACCTTTCCCTTCAGAATTCACACAGTGGCAAGAGCCATGCCTTTACTGTGAGAATGATCATTGGTATTTCTGATGGGTTTACAGGCCAAGAAGAAGCATTTCTCTGCATTCACATAACTTGTATAATATGAACAAATGATAGGAGCTCTACCCAAGAAGCATGCTACCATTCCAGCCTCAATAATTTCTGAGAACTACACAAGCCACACACATTCTCAGAAATTTAATTCATCTACAGCAGTAGTAGGAAAACCAGGCTATCATTCCTACCGCTCTTCTAAAATCCCAGGTACCTCTTGCACATATGTGCATATATACAAGTGTGTGCAAGTTTTTGTGTGCATATGTGTTATATGTATGGAGGAGAGGATGTGACTTGACCTACTCATCCTCCAAAAACATAGGTCACTCCAAAGGTCAGGCCAAAAAACACAGTCTAGATCCATTCTTGATCCATGCTAGACAATTTTTTCCTATAATCATGATAATCTTGCAATAACTTAGAGGCAGAAATACCAAAAAGATGAATGTTAGTGTGGTTTCTGAACAGGAAATTACATTTACCATGAAGCAGACGCTGTTCCTGTAACTGCAGAGATCTGAACTCCACCCATTTTTTCTTCAAGGTTTGCTGATAAAAAAGAAAAAAAAAAAAAGTGTTAATAACTGGGAATTCCCATTGAAGATAACAATTTACTTCTAGATGATGAGATTTATCATAATTTTTTTCCCTTTCTTTCTAACACTAATAACTCCTCCCATTCATTGGAAGATTATTTTCTACATAAAAGGGAGATACTGGGAATACTGCTTTCTCAGGAAATAATCTAGTAGCATCAAGTTAAAATACTAACATTGTTTCAATAGAAACAACAGACAAGAGAAACCATGACATTTATTTATTTGTATATTTTAAAAAATATTAGAGAACCAGATTGTTTGGATTTGTGTCCATTTACTAACTGTTGAGGCAAGGATCTACTCTCCAGGCTTCCCTCCCTCCTCCATATATAAGATGAAAGCAATAACAGAGCCGAAACCCTGGGACTGTCCTGAGAATTCGGAGAGTTAGTAGATGTAAATGTTCAGAACAGTGACTAGAGCTTAGTAAATTGTTCAGCAAATATCATCATACTGTAAGCCTGGGGCATTAAAGCTCTGTTTATTGCTACACACCTATGTATTTTTCACAGCAAAGAGGGGAAGCCAGCCTGTCTGAAAGGCTTCCTTAGTAGGCTAAACTTAGAACACTGATAAGCATTGTGACTTCTTAACTGCTTCCTTCCTCCGCTGCCCAGCACATGCGAGCAGTGGCCCAGGATGGTAATGAAGGGGCTGCTGTCACGGTCCAGACTGCTCACAAGGCCTGGCCCGGCCCATCAAAGGGGCTGAGTTGATGAGAGACAAAGCAACCAGGCAGAGGCCATCTGTCAAGGACACCTAGAGGCTCATTCTCCCTCCCACCTTTTGGCTTTTGCCCGGCCCCTTCCTTGCCAACTCAGATCCCCACAGCAAGCCCAGCAGGCAGGCACAGCTCAGCTTTGCCTATGGACACTTCATCACATGGAAAGATAGCCCATTGGGAACAAGTACTCCTTTGTAAAAAGCAGTCTGGGAAAGGTAGATGCAGGCTAAAAAGGAAAAGGGGGGAAAAGTATATTTGGAAAGGGAAGACCGAAAGAAAAGCAAATCATACAATTTTAAGAATGTCATCAAATGCTTAAGGGAAGAATGGCTGGTTCCTCAGTTCCAGAGGCTGAACAATCACAAGGCAGGATTCTCCAAGCCTTGATCACAGTAACATCTAGCATCAATCTTTACGGTTACCTATATAATCTGCAAGCACTAAATCAAAGCTGTAAGATGCCTGGCTTAGTTAATTGCTTGTTCTTTCTTCACTATAGCATAGTCAGTATGGCTATGAGACTGTTGGGCTCTCTGAGTCACAGCTCCTTTAATCTGTGCCAACTGTGGTCCTATGAAGGTCAGAGTTAAGGACCACAGAGAACAAACAGAACTAGCAAGGATCTAACCCCTTCCTTCTCTCTTAAAGGGGTCTTTCTCCTACAAGAGAATAGAGTCCAGGAGAAGAGCATAAAGATTGGTTGACAGTCAAAACTAAATATGGAGAAAGGAGGAAATTGTATTTTTGCACTAGCTATTCAGAAATACAAAGTCAGGCTTTGCCAGATAGCTATTTTTTTGTGAAAATAAAGGTTTTTAAATATCTAATCTGTTGACTTGGCCCAGTCATCTAAGTACGTCATCACTTAAACCAAGAAAACACCAGTGTAAAGAGCAGATGTGCCAAAGTGACTAAGAGTTTTTAGTCTCTATCTCAGCTTCCCCATTTTCCTCACAATCTGTTTCTGCTTGTTATTAACATTACATTTGTTATTTGGACAAATGAGACCTTTGACCATTAGAAGAAAAATTAAAGCATGTGGGAGATCTAATCATACCAGGCCCTATCACCTCATTATACTTAGCTCAGAGCTCAGAGCCTGGTATATAGCAACTGCTCAGTAAATATTGGTTGAATGAATATATCAAAGAATGGCTTCCTGAAATAAAACTCAACTATCACAGATGGATATTTTGAGTTGGATATATTTCCAATGTTTTCAATATACATGAGACATATAGCTACACATTTCCATCTTTATTACTTTTACACTGCTTTCGTGGATAACATGCTGTTTAATTTTCCTATCAGTCCTACAAAGTTCCAGATTAGAAAATAAAGGTGCGATGTAGGGCTATAAACTCAGTGAAAAGCAGAGCTAAATTGAAAAACAGCTCCTCTAGCTAGCACAGTGGATGTGCTGTTTTCATGTTAAACAACTGAATCATAGGATATAAGAAAGGGAATCCCTGAAAACATAGCTCAGAATGGACCCCCATTTCTAAAGAAGAGCTTGTGACCTCTGGAGTCTTTAAAAGATGAATTCATAATTACACAGGACACACAAACTAAATGTCATCTTGTGAAGGAGAAGCCAACTTGACCCTGGTTGCAGGTCAGATCCAGACATTTATGGTTCATGAGGTAAACTGGAAATCACATAATTTCAAGAATAGAAAAGGAAAAGAAATGCAAGAAGATAGGCAAGGATGAACCCAAAGATCTGCCAGACCTGGAGAAACAAAAACAGGTAACTAAGAATTTGGATCCTGCAGCAATCTATAATTTAAATGCACTTATTTATCAGGGCACAGGACAGAGACAAGTTTCCTGTTTGAACCTTGGCTAAGCTCTACTACCATGAAGGTGGGGTGAGAAAAACTGCTGCTGGTGGCCATGGCTCATGTAGAGCTCGTGTTTGGAAAGGCAGGAGTACATAAATGCAGCCTATGACTTGAGCCAAACAACACACGAATCCTCTAGAAAGACAGGCTAGCTGCCAGATCTGGCTCTGGGTTGGGAGCCTTGAAAATGCAGGGTAGAGGCAACCCAAGTACAATATGGAGTAGAAGGCAAAGACCACGATGCATGGGAAATAAGCAATATGAATTCCAAATTGTATGAAAGACAACAAAGTTGATAGTCAGTACATAGATTACCGCAAAAAAAGAAAGAAAGAAAGAAAGAAAGAAAGAAAGAAAACAGAACAGTGCCCAAAGAAGAGTTTAAAACAAAAATATTAATCCTTTGAGGAAGAAATGAGATTAATGTCAATCAGAACAAGAAACCTGAAACAAAGAAATAAAGCAAGAACAGATAGACATGAAAAAAGAATGATCTGAAGTTAAAAAATGAATTAACTCTTAAAATTCATGGGAACAACTCATTCTATACAGAATAAAGACATTACTGAAGAACTCAACAAGAACATAAGAAAAAAGATAAAGTCATACAAAATATGAAAAAATGGTGAGGAAACAAAGAAAATAAATCAAAAGACTCTAAAAATATGCCTAACAAGAATTCCAGAAGATAATTCAAGGAATGGTGAGGAATATATATTCAAAGAGATCAAGCTGATAGTTTTCCAAAGCTGAAGAAATTCACAAGTCCTTGGATTGAAAAGGTACTGTAATTTCTAAGCAGTATAAATTTAGAAGTGAATCTAGACCTAATCACATTTCAGTGTATTTTTTAGATCAGTAAGACAAAAGAACATCTTAAAAGTAACCAGAAACAGGCAAAAGAATGCCACAAATTGAAATACCAGTTTTTGAAAAGATTCAAAAATAGAAAATCCTCTAGTTGGACTTAACCAAGGGGGGAAAAGAAGAGAGAGATAGAAGGCATAAAAAAAAAAACACAAGAATAGAATTTTTTTTTATTAACACATAAAATAAATTTGAAAATTTTTAAAAATTTAACAAAAATATTAATTCAATAAAACTGGCCCAAATAAAACAAAACAAACAAAACAGAAAGCCTGAGATAGCTTATAATTAATAAAGAAACTGAAACAGTTTAGTATTCCCACCAAAAAAGAACCCTAACCCCAGATGATTCCAATAGTTACAAGAATTCTACCAGAGAAGAAAAAGGGGAAGATTCTCTCCAGCTCATGTTAAGAGTCCAGTAACCATGATACATCCAAAACTAAAGAAAGATAGTTTGAGAAAAGAAAATTGCAGGCCATTCTACGTATAAAATAAAGTTACCTTCAAAAATCCAAAAGAAAAGGGCGGAGTCAAGATGGCGGAGAAGTAGCAGGCTGAGACTACTTCAGCTAGCGGGAGATCAGCTAGATAGCTTATCTAAAGATTGCAAACACCTGAAAATCCATCGGCAGATCGAAAAGAAGAACAGCAATTCTGGAAATAGGAAAACAACCACTTTCTGAAAGGTAGGACCGGCGGAGAAGTGAATCCAAAGCCACGGGAAGATAGACCCCGGGGGGAGGGGCCGGCTCCCGGCAAGCGGCGGAGCAACGGTGCACAAAATCAGGACTTTTAAAAGTCTGTTCCGCTGAGGGACATCGCTCCAGAGGCTAAACCGGGGCGAAGCCCACGCAGGGTCAGCGTGGCCTCAGGTCCCGCAGGGTCACAGAAGGATCGGGAGTGTCTAAGTGTTGCAGAGCTTGCGGGTATTGGAACGGGAAAGCCGGCTACAGAGACAGAGCCGACAGTAAGCTCACAGCTCGATGTTACCTTGAACTGGGCGCAGGCTCCGTGAGCTCGGAGCGCGGCCGGAGGTCAGGCAGACGGGAGTAACGGGGCGCTGTTTCTGGGGGCGCTGTTTCTGAGGGCGCACTGAGGAGCGGGGCCCCAGGCTCTCGGCTCCTCCCCCGGAGACCAGGAGGCCGCCATTTGTATTCCCGTCCTCGGGAACTCTATGGAAAGCGCTCAGGGAACAAAAGCTCCTGAAAGAAACCCCGGCCCCTCTTAAGGGCGGTGCAATTCCGCCTGGGGCAAAGACACTAGAGAATCACTACAACAGGCCCCTCCCCCAGAAAATCAACAAGAAATCCAGCCCAGACCAAGTTCACCTACGAAGGAGTGCGGTTTCAATACCAAGGAGAGCAGCATAATTCCAGAGGAGGAGAAAGCAAAGCACGGAACTCATGGCTTTCTCCCTGTGATTTTTTTTAGTCTTGCAGTTAATTTGATTTTTTTCTTTTTCATTTTTTGTTTTTTTTTTTTTCTCGCCTTCTGGTAAATTTTTTTTTAACTTTTACCTTTTTCTTTTTTAACGTTTTTTAACTAGTTTATCCAATATATATTTTTTTTCTTTTTTATATTTTTCTTATTTGTTTTCTTTTTTTTAATTCTTTTCTTTTCTTTTTTTTTTTCTTTTTTTCTTTTTTTTTTCTTTCTTCCTTTTTGAACCTCTTTTTATCCCCTTTCTCCCCCCTCACGATTTGGGATCTCTTCTAATTTGGTTAAAGCATATTTTCCTGGGGTTGTTGCCACCCTTTTAGTATTTTACTTGCTCCTTCATATATCTTATCTGGACAAAATGACAAGACGGAAAAATTCAACACAAAAAAAAGAACAAGAGGCAGTACCGAAGGCTAGGGACCTAATCAATACAGACATTGGTAATATGTCAGATCTAGAGTTCAGAATGACAATTCTCAAGGTTCTAGCCGGGCTCGAAAAAGGCATGGAAGATATTAGAGAAACCCTCTCGAGAGATATAAAAGCCCTTTCTGGAGAAATAAAAGAACTAAAATCTAACCAAGTTGAAATCAAAAAAGCTATTAATGAGGTGCAATCAAAAATGGAGGCTCTCACTGCTAGGATAAATGAAGCAGAAGAAAGAATTAGTGATATAGAAGACCAAATGACAGAGAATAAAGAAGCTGAGCAAAAGAGAAACAAACAGCTACTGGACCACGAGGGGAGAATTCGAGAGATAAGTGACACCATAAGACGAAACAACATTAGAATAATTGGGATTCCAGAAGAAGAAGAAAGAGAGAGGGGAGCAGAAGGTATACTGGAGAGAATTATTGGGGAGAATTTCCCCAATATGGCAAAGGGAACGAGCATCAAAATTCAGGAGGTTCAGAGAATGCCCCTCAAAATCAATAAGAATAGGCCCACACCCCGTCACCTAATAGTAAAATTTACAAGTCTCAGTGACAAAGAGAAAATCCTGAAAGCAACCCGGGAAAAGAAGTCTGTAACATACAATGGTAAAAATATTAGATTGGCAGCTGACTTATCCACAGAGTCCTGGCAGGCCAGAAAGAGCTGGCATGATATTTTCAGAGCACTAAACGAGAAAAACATGCAGCCAAGAATACTATATCCAGCTAGGCTATCATTGAAAATAGAAGGAGAGATTAAAAGCTTCCAGGACAAACAAAAACTGAAAGAATTTGCAAACACCAAACCAGCTCTACAGGAAATATTGAAAGGGGTCCTCTAAGCAAAGAGAGAGCCTACAAGTGGTAGAACAGAAAGGAACAGAGACCATATACAGTAACAGTCACCTTACAGGCAATACAATGCACTAAATTCATATCTCTCAATAGTTACCCTGAATGTTAAGGGGCTAAATGCCCCTGTCAAAAGACACAGGGTATCAGAATGGATAAAAAAACAAAACCCATCTATATGTTGCCTCCAAGAAACTCATTTTAAGCCCGAAGATATGTCCAGATTTAAAGTGAGGGGGTGGAAAAGAATTTACCATGCTAATGGACATTAGAAGAAAGCAGGAGTGGCAATCCTTATATCAGATCAATTAGATTTTAAGCCAAAGACTACAATAAGAGATGAGGAAGGACACTATATCATACTCCAAGGGTCTGTCCAACAAGAAGATCTAACAATTTTAAATATCTATGCCCCCAACGTGGGAGCAGCCAACTATATAAACCAATTAATAACAAAATCAAAGAAACACATCAACAATAATACAATAATAATAGGGGACTTTAACACTCCCCTCACTGAAATGGACAGATCATCCAAGCAAAAGATCAGCAAGGAAATAAAGGCCTTAAACGACACACTGGACTAGATGGACATCACAGATATATTCAGAACATTTCATCCCAAAGCAACAGAATACACATCCTTCTCTAGTGCACATGGAACATTCTCCAGAATAGATCACATCCTCGGTCCTAAATCAGGACTCAACCGGTATCAAAAGATTGGGATCATTCCCTGCATATTTTCAGACAACAATGCTCTAAAGCTAGAACTCAACCACAAAAGGAAGTTTGAAAAGAACCCAAATACATGGAGACTAAACAGCATCCTTCTAAAGAATGAATGGGTCAACCGGGAAATTAAAGAAGAATTGAAAAAAATCATGGAAACAAATGATAATGAAAATACAACGGTTCAAAATCTGTGGGACACAACAAAGGCAGTCCTGAGAGGAAAATATATAGCAGTACAAACCTTTCTCAAGAAACAAGAAAGGTCTCAGGTACACAACCTAACCCTACACCTAAAGGAGCTGGAGAAAGAACAAGAAAGAAACCCTAAGCCCAGAAGTAGAAGAGAAATCATAAAGATCAGAGCAGAAATCAATGAAATAGAAACCAAAAAGACAATAGAGAAAATCAACGAAACTAGGAGCTGGTTCTTTGAAAGAATTAATAAAATTGATAAACCCCTGGCCAGACTTATCAAAAAGAAAAGAAAAAGGACCCAAATAAATAAAATCATGAATGAAAGAGGAGAGATCACAACTAACACCAAAGAAATAAAAACTATTATAAGAACATACTATGAGCAACTCTACGCCAACAAATTTGAAATCTGGAAGAAATGGATGCATTCCTAGAAACATATAAACTACCACAAGTGAACCAGGAAGAAGAAGAAAGCCTGAACAGACCCATAACCAGTAAGGAGATTGAAACAGTCATTAAAAATCTCCAAACAAACAAAAGCCCAGGGCCAGATGGCTTCCCAGAGGAATTCTACCAAACATTTAAAGAAGAACTAATTCCTATTCTCCTGAAACTGTTCCAAAAAATAGAAATGGAAAGAAAACTTCCAAACTCATTTTATGAGGCCAGCATCACCTTGATCCCAAAACCAGACAAGGATCCCATCAAAAAAGAGAGCTATAGACCAATATCCTTGATGAACACAGATGCGAAAATACTCAACAAAATACTAGCCAATAGGATTCAACAGTACATTAAAAGGATTATTCACCACGACCAAGTGGGATTTATTCCAGGGCTGCAAGGTTGGTTCAACATCCGCAAATCAGTCAATGTGATACAACACATCAATAAAAGAAAGAACAAGAACCATATGATACTCTCAATAGATGCTGAAAAAGCATTTGACAAAGTACAGCATCCCTTCCTGATCAAAACTCTTCAAAGTGTAGGAATAGAGGGCACATACCTAAATATCATCAAAGCCATCTATGAAAAACCCACCGCAAATATCATTCTCAATGGAGAAAAACTGAAAGCTTTTCTGCTAAGGTCAGGAACACGGCAGGGATGTCCATTATCACCACTGCTATTCAACATAGTACTAGAGGTCCTAGCCTCAGCAATCAGACAACAAAAGGAAATTAAAGGCATCCAAATAGGGAAAGAAGAAGTCAAATTATCACTCTTCGTAGATGATATGATACTATATGTGGAAAACCCAAAAGACTCCACTCCAAAACTGCTAGAACTTATACAGGAATTCAGTAAAGTGTCAGGATATATAATCAATGCACAGAAATCAGTTGCATTTCTCTACACCAACAACAAGACAGAAGAAAGAGAAATTAAGGAGTCAATCCCATTTACAATTGCACCCAAAACCATAAGATACCTAGGAATAAACCTAACCAAAGAGGCACAGAATCTATACTCAGAAAACTATTAAGTACTCATGAAAGAAATTGAGGAAGACACAGAGAAATGGAAAAATGTTCCATGCTCCTGGATTGGAAGAATAAATATTGTGAAAAATGTCTATGCTACCTAAAGCAATCTACACATTTAATGCAATTCCTATCAAAGTACCATCCATCTTTTTCAAAGAAATGGAACAAATAATGCTAAAATTTATATGGAACCAGAAAAGACCTCGAATAGCCAAAGGGATATTGAAAAAGAAAGCCAAAGTTGGTGGCATCACAATTCCGGACTTTAAGCTCTATTACAAAGCTGTCATCATCAAGACAGCATGGTACTGGCACAAAAACAGACACATAGATCAATGGAACAGAATAGAGAGCCCAGAAATAGACCCTCAACTCTACGGTCAACTAATCTTCGACAAAGCAGGAAAGAATGTCCAATGGAAAAAAGACAGCCTCTTCAATAAATGGTGCTGGGAAAATTGGACAGCCACATGCAGAAAAATGAAATTGGACCATTTCCTTACACCACACACAAAAATAGACTCAAAATGGATGAAGGACCTCAATGTGCGAAAGGAATCCATCAAAATCCTTGAGGAGAACACAGGCAGCAGTCTCTTCGACCTCAGCCGCAGCAACATCTTCTTAGGAACAACACCAAAGGCAAGGGAAGCAAGGGCAAAAATGAACTATTGGGATTTCATCAAGATCAAAAGCTTTTGCACAGCAAAGGAAACAGTTAACAAAATCAAAAGACAACTGACAGAATGGGAGAAGATATTTGCAAACGACATATCAGATAAAGGACTAGTGTCCAGAATCTATAAAGAACTTAGCAAACTCAACACCCAAAGAACAAATAATCCAATCAAGAAATAGGCAGAGGACATGAACAGACATTTCTGCAAAGAAGACATCCAGATGGCCAACAGACACATGAAAAAGTGCTCCATATCACTCGGCATCAGGGAAATACAAATCAAAACCACAATGAGATATCACCTCACACCAGTCAGAATGGCTAAAATCAACAAGTCAGGAAATGACAGATGCTGGCGAGGATGTGGAGAAAGGGGAACCCTCCTACACTGTTGGTGGGAATGCAAGCTGGTGCAGCCACTCTGGAAAACAGCATGGAGGTTCCTCAGAATGTTGAAAATAGAACTGCCCTATGACCCAGCAATTGCACTATTGGGTATTTACCCTAAAGATACAAATGTAGTGATCCAAAGGGGCACATGCACCCGAATGTTTATAGCAGCAATGTCCACAATAGCCAAACTATGGAAAGAACCTAGATGTCCATCCACAGATGAATGGATCAAGAAGATGTGGTATATATACACAATGGAATACTATGCAGCCATCAAAAGAAATGAAATCTTGCCATTTGCGACAACATGGATGGAACTAGAGCGTATCATGCTTAGCGAAATAAGTCAAGCAGCGAAAGACAACTATCATATGATCTCCCTGATATGAGGAAGTGGTGATGCAACATGGAGGCTTAAGTGGGTAGGAGAAGAATAAATGAAACAAGATGGGATTGGGAGGGAGACAAACCATAAGTGACTCTTAATCTCACAAAACAAACTGAGGGTTGCTGGGGGGAGGGGGTTTGGGAGAAGGGGGTGGGATTATGGACATTGGGGAGGGTATGTGCTTTGGTGAGTGCTGTGAAGTGTGTAAACTTGGTGATTCACAGACCTGTACCCCTGGGGATAAAAATATATGTTTATAAAAAATAAAAAGTTAAAAAAAAAAAAAAAGATCAAAAGCTTTTGCACAGCAAAGGAAACAGTTAACAAAATCAAAAGACAACTGACAGAATGGGAGAAGATATTTGCAAACGACATATCAGATAAAGGACTAGTGTCCAGAATCTATAAAGAACTTAGCAAACTCAACACCCAAAGAACAAATAATCCAATCAAGAAATAGGCAGAGGACATGAACAGACATTTCTGCAAAGAAGACATCCAGATGGCCAACAGACACATGAAAAAGTGCTCCATATCACTCGGCATCAGGGAAATACAAATCAAAACCACAATGAGATATCACCTCACACCAGTCAGAATGGCTAAAATAAACAAGTCAGAAAATGACAGATGCTGGCGAGGATGCGGAGAAAGGGGAACCCTCCTACACTGTTGGTGGGAATGCAAGCTGGTGCAGCCACTCTGGAAAACAGCATGGAGGTTCCTCAGAATGTTGAAAATAGAACTGCCCTATGACCCAGCAATTGCACTATTGGGTATTTACCCTAAAGATACAAACGTAATGATCCAAAGGTGCACATGCACCCGAATGTTTATAGCAGCAATGTCCACAATAGCCAAACTATGGAAAGAACCTAGATGTCCATCAACAGATGAATGGATCAAGAAGATGTGGTATATATACACAATGGAATACTATGTAGCCATCAAAAGAAATGAAATCTTGCCATTTGCGACAACATGGATGGAACTAGAACATATCATGCTTAGCGAAATAAGTCAAGCAGAGAAAGACAACTATCATATGATCTCCCTGATATGAGGAAGTGGTGATGCAACATGGAGGCTTAAGTGGGTAGGAGAAGAATCAATGAAACAAGATGGGATTGGGAGGGAGACAAACCATAAGTGACTCTTAATCTCACAAAACAAACTGAGGGTTGCTGGGGAGAGGGGGTTTGGGAGAAGGGTTGCAATTATGGACATTGGGGAGGGTATGTGCTTTGGTGAGTGCTGTGAAGTGTGTAAACCTGGTGATTCACAGACCTGTACCCCTGGGGATAAAAATATATGTTTATAAAAAATAAAAAAAATAAATAAAAATTCCAAAAGAAAATATTAGCAAATCAAATCTATAATTATATAAAAACAAGTATAAATTATGATCAGTTTGAATTGTTCTAGAAATGCAAAGGTGGTTTTACATTAGAAAATCTTTAAATGTCATTCACCATATTGACAGATATTTTTAAAATAAATAAACAAGAATAACACATGCACAAAAAAGTGTCTGATAAAATTCAATACACAAACACTATAAAAACTACCAGGAAATTTAGTATGGAAGAGAACATCTCAAATCTGAAAAGTATATTCATAGAGCTCATTCCTGATGGGAAAAAGTGGAAATTCCCTTTAAAATAATAACAAAACAAGGATGCCTATAATTATAGTTTCTATTCATCACTGTTTTGTAAGCCCTACCCAGTGGAGTGAAGAGAGAGAATTTTATGTCATCCTTAACAGTTATTATCTTCACAGAAAACCCCAAAGAATCTACAGATAATTTGTTAGAAATTATATAGTTTAGAAATAGTTTGCATCCTATAATTTGAATAACAGCATAAAATTGGTTTTACAAATCTATACATCAACCTCAATCAAATCTTTCATTGTTTTTATGAAGAAACTATAGTATGAACAAAAATCATGAGTAGAAAAGAATACATCTAGTGAGAAATGTATAGTATCTATTCGCATAAAAGTATAACACTTTATTGAAAGACATAAAAAATTAAAAATGGTTAAAATTATGAAAACTTTTCCTCTAAGATCAGGAAGAAGACAAGGATGTCCACTTTCACCACTTTTATTCAGCATAGTACTAGAAGTTCTAGCCACAGCAGTCAGCCAAGAAAAAGAAATAGAAGGAATCCAAATTGATTAAGGAGAAAGTAAAACTGTCAATTTTTTTAGATGATGTGATACTATATATAGAAAACCATAAATAATACAACCAAAAACCTAATAGAACTAATAAATAAACTTAGTAAATTTGCAGGATACAAAATTAAAGTACAGAAATCTATTGCATTTCTATACACTAATAATAAAGTAGCAGAAAGAGAAATTAAGAAGACAATCACATTTATAAGTGTGCCAAAAAATACAAAATATCTAGGAAAAACTTTAACCAAGGAGGTGAAAATATCTGTACTCTGAGAAATATAAGACACTGATGAAAGAAACTGAAGACAATACAAACAAATGGAAAGATATACCATGCCCATGGTCTGGAAGGATTAATATTATTAAAATGTCCATACTACCCAAAGAAATTTACAGAGTCAATGTAATCCCTGTCAAAATCCAAGTAGTATTTTTTACAGAACTAGAGCAATAATCCTAAAATTTGTATGAAACCACAAAAGACCCCAAAAAGACAAAACAGTCTTGAGAAAGAACAATGAAACTGAAGGTGTCACAATCTCAGATTTCAAGACATACTGCAAAGCCAAAGTAATCAAAACAGTTTGGTACTGGCACAAAAATTGATACATAGATCAATGAATAGGGATAGAGGGCCCAGAAACAAACCCACACTTAATGGATAATCAATCTATGACAAAGGAGTTAATAATATATAATGAAGGAAAAACAGTCTTTTCATTAATTGGAAATACTGTGCAGCTACATGCAAAAGTATGAAACTGGACTGCTTTCTTACACCATACACAAAAATAAATTCAAAATAGATTAAAGACCTAAATGTGAGACATGAAACCATACAACTCCTAAAATGGGAGAAGATATGTGCAAATAATATATCCAATAAAGGATTAATATCCAAACTATATACCACTCAACATCAAAAACCCCACATAATCTCATTTAAAATGGGCAAAGAACCTAAATAGGCATTTTTCCAAAGAAGGCATACAAATGGCTAATAGATACATGAAAAGACATTCAACATCACTAATCATCAGGGAAATGTAAATCACAACCACAATAAGATATCACCTTATACCTGTCAGAATGGCTAGCATCAAAAACAAGAAATATCAAGTGTTGGCAAGAATGTGGAAAAAAAATACTCATGCGCTATTGGTGGGAATGCAAATTGATGCAGCCACTGTGGAAAACAGTATGGAGTCTCCTCAAAAAATTGGGTGCCTGGGTGGCTCAGTGGGTTAAGCCACTGCCTTCGGCTCAGGTCATGATCTCAGGGTCCTGGGACCGAGTCCCGCATTGGGCTCTCTGCTCAGCAGGGAGCCTGCTTCCTTCTCTCTCTCTCTGCCTGCCTCTCAGTGTACTTGTAATTTCTCTCTGTCAAATAAATAAATAAAATCTTAAAAAAAAAAATTAAAAATAGAAATACCATATGATCTAATAATTTCACTACTGAGTTTTTATCCAAAGAAAACAGAAACACTAATTTAAAAAAATATATGCACTCCTAAGTTTATTGTAGCACTTAAAAATATAACCAAGGTATATAAGCAACCTAAGTGTCCATCAGTACAGGAAGGGATAAAGATGTGGTATACATACACAATGGAATATTCCCCAACCATAAATAGGAATAAAATCTTGCCATTTGTGACAACAGGAATGGGCCTCCAGGGTATTATACTAAGTGAAATAAGTCAGAGAAAGACAAATGCCATATGATTTCACTTTCATGTGGAATGCAAAAACAAAAAAACTACCCCCAGTCAAACAAACAAAAAAAGCAGAAACAGATTCATGAATAGAGAGAACTGGTGGTTGCTGGAAGGGGAAGGTAGTGGGGGCATGGGAAAAAAAAAAAAAAAAGATGGTGAGATCGTCCATCACTAAGAAAACACAATACTATAGAGATGTTAAGTCTTCAAATTGAGCTAGCTATACAAAATGTAGTATCAATCAAAATTCCAAAATTTATTTATAGAACTTGATAATCTGATTCTAAAATTTATATAGATGATCAAAAGAATTAAGAATAACCTGGAGGGTTTGTTCAACCAGATACCAACATTTATTACAAAGGTATAAGAACTGAGTTTAAGAGTAACAATGGATCAGAATATGGAGCCTATAACAAAATCCATGCATATATGAAACTTGCTTAAAAACAGAAACTTCTCTGCAAGTCATTTTGGAGGAAAAGAAGGACTAAAAGAAATGGTACTAGGAGAACTGAGTATTGATATGGAAATTAAAGAAAATCCTCTCATACCACACATACAAATCAATTTTGGACAAATCCAGGACTTAAGTGTAAAAAGGAAAACCCTAAAACTTTTGGAAGAAAATATAGAAAATGCAGATTACCTACAAAGGATAAACAATAAAAGCTCTTCCATAAGCAAAAATATCAAAGGCACAATACATTTAAAAGGCTAAGGAGGCAAAACATCAACTGAGAATTAAATCACCTAATAAAACTCTCCTTCAACATGAGCAGTGAAAGATTTGTTTGGATAAAGAAAGCCCTGCTTACCCTTCCTTGCAAGAAGTACTACAGCAAAAAAGAAAATAAACCCAGAGGGAAAAAACAGAAAACAGCAAGCACTTCAATTCAATTCATTACCATATGTGTTCACTACAAGCTACTCAGAACAAAAATACATAGTTTTCCATTCTAAAAATTGATAAAATTCTCCAAAGTAAAGCAATAATAGGAAAGATGGGGCCTTAAGATGCACATTTAAATATGTTAATGTCCTTATGATGTTCTGGGCAAGGATGGGTATATTGAAAAATGTATACTTCATTTGAAAAATTTGGTAGCTACGAATTTTAAAATTTCAAGAGAAAAGACCGAAGGAGCAGAAATTGCCTAGAAACATGAAATGTGTTTTTTGTAGAATGCTTTATTCCATGAAATGTAGACCTATTGCTCAGTTATGTTTTAAATAACACCCCCAGTTTATTTTGTACATTTCTTTCCTTTTTCCATGAGAAGGTGAAAAGGCCAGGTTTACTTAAAAAAAAAAAAAAAAAAAAAAAGATCCTCACTAATACTGTCCTTTTTTGTAAAAACAAATTCAGTTTTGACAGTTTTAAAACTTGCCTATAATACGAAGCCCTGTTTATTCCATACAAAAATTTAATGATAAAATGTTAGAGGCATTCCCTTTAAAGTCAAGAATAAGATTATCACTATTTGCAGGAATCCTGATCAATGTTGTAAGAGAAGAAAAATAAATTATAGAGTTGACCCTTCAATAATACAGGGGTTTGTGGTGTTGACCCCTGCACCATCAAAAATCCATGTATAACTTTGCCTCCCTAAAAACTTCATTAATATAGCCTAAGGTTGACTGGAAGCATTACTGATAACATAAATAGTTGATTAACACAGTTTTTTTTTTAGATTTTTTTATGTTATATTATGTACTGTATTCCTACAAGAAAGTAAGCTAATGAAAAGAAAATATTTTAAAACAAATCACAAGGGAGAGAAAATACATTTGCAATGTCAGACCTCATTTATAAAAGAGCAAAAACTTCATATAAGTGGACCCAAGCATTCAAACCTGTGCTGTTCAAGGATCAACTGTAGTTGAATAACCAGGGGTAAGGGGGCAAAACTTTCAGTATCTGCAGATATTATGCCTCTATGAAAAAATCTCTAAGGGAATCTACAAACACTGGAGTAGAATTCAGCAAGACTATAGGATTTAAAAATTTACACAAAAATTAATAGCGACAAATTAAGAGAGCTTTGAAAATTAAAAAACCATGTTTATTGTAGCAAGAAAAACTTAAAAGGCACCTAAGAATAAACATAATAAAAGCTACATAAAAGTGTATAAAGAAAAGATAAAATGTTTTTCAAGTACATAAAAGACCTAAATTAAGAGGTCAGGATCCTGTGTTTGAAGTAGGAAAGGTGAAACCATGAAGGCGTCGATTGATATTTATTCTATAAATGTCAATTCCTATCAAACTCTGAACAGAGGAAACTTTCAAGGAATTTTACAAATTAATTCAAAATATCCGAAGGACAAGTAAAATGACAAGAGTATAAAATCAGTATTGACGCAAAAGGAAACAGGGCTCATCGATGAACTAGGTATGAGGGGAAGAAGAATACAAGATAAAAGATGACGTAGTAACTCTACCCTCGTGGGCTCAATAATTAAGAAATGCATGCTTCATAAAGAAAATTCATAAATGCCAACTATTGCAAAACACAGTCCAACTGCGCAGCCTGCCTGTAAGCGCTGGGGCCTGGCTACCTCAGTGCCACGCAGGGGAGATGTCTGGGAAAAAGAGAGGTCATGGAGTCTACAGGATCATGACTCAAAGGCACACGAATGAGGGTCTGCACTTCACAGCCTGGCAGAGCCTCACCAGTCTAGCAAACCAAGATTTTCAAGACCCTCAAAAAGCCTTCCCAGGGAATTTTCTCTGAACTCTCTGCATTGTGTACTATCTCCTGGAAACTTCATTTTTTCCACTTCAAAGCTGATTGCGTGTTTGCCAATGAAAGTTGATTCGGGGACAGCCACAGGAGCAGAGGGACATGATTTTTGTAGGAAGAATGATGCAGGGCAGAAGGATCCAGAAGAGGACAATGGAAAAGCAAAGCTTCCGGGCCCTCAGGCACACTTGCAGCACGGAAAAAGCAAGGAAAAACCAGCAACTCCTCCTTTGTTCCCTGCCCCCCCAAATGTAAATCAAGAGAGATCACAGGTGCATTAGTGAAAAGTTCTTCAAGTGATGTGCCTTCCTGTTGCCTTCCTGAGCCTCCTAGAAACACAGAAGGAGGAAGGAAGAAAGTGATTTGCCCTGGTTTGTGGAATTGAATATTCCTGTAAAGGTAATTGCGTTGCTCTTGATAATTCAGCAGTTTAGACTCATCACGACATTTCATCTTCAAGGGCTATTTCAATCCGTCAAATACATTTTTATTCTACCACTCACACATTCAAGGGTGAAAAGTGTGTCTCACTGTGTTAAATTAAATTACCTTTAAAACTTGCAGCTTTGCTTCAAGCTCTGCTCTCTTGAGAATCATTGTTCCTTTAAGAGTCTCTATCCTGTTTTAAGAAAAAAAAGGGGGTAAGGGACAGGAGCAGCATGAGTGATCCTTTCAAACAAGTACCATCCTTATGAAGTACTATACTTGGAGAGCAGACTATACTTTAAAAAGCAACATAAATGTTATAATCCCCACGGCACTTCAAGTATCTGGACCTAGGCCGAATCTTCGGACAATATGCAGGGAAAGGAAATAACAAAACAAAACACAACAAAAAAGACAAAACAAAACAAAAATCCCCTAGAGAGGGTGGTTGAAAGAAAAGATGTTGGCTAACTTGTAAACTATAGCTTGTTTTATAGACGCCACTACATGGCAATGACTATTGTTCTCTACTGGAATTTATCCTTTTGGCTAACTTGTAAACTATAGCTTGTTTTATAGACGCCACTACATGGCAATGACTATTGTTCTCTACTGGAATTTATCCTTTTGGGCTCTGACTGAAATCACCTATTTTATTCAGTGACTACTTCCCGGGCATCTACCATGTGCCAGACTTTAGACCCCGTGCTAAGCATGAGGGATCCAGCAACGAAACAACAAATAATAGAGATCTGCAAACAGTATAATCATCATGCCATTTCTTGGAAAAGGGAAAAAGTTCCTTCTTTCCTAGGATTCTAAGAAACTGTACCTCTGTAAATTGTCTTAATTTGTCAACTAGAAGAAACATAGCCAGAACCACTATAGATAATAACCTTCGTATCATTCTCACATCTCAGAACCTTTCAAGTTTATAAACTTCAATCCCAGAATTATCAGTTTAAAGGTGTTCATTTCTTCCTACACCAAATGTCTTTCTAAAAATAAAAAGACTTGTTCTATCCTGACGGATTTGATTTATTTTGTGGGCTCATGCTGATGCCTTTATTTTGACTATTAAGTCAGCAATCTGAATAAGATAACAAATTTCATGTGTGAGTCACACACCTAGGCATTTTTAAAATAATGGTTCAAATTCCATCTGATAAGTAAGCTGTAAATATTATATTAAGATGCAGAAATTTTCAAGTCATGGTAAAACAATAGCATGAAACACCAAGACCTGTTTTTCTTTATTTCTAATAACATCATTCCCAAGATAATGAGATGATAATGCAAGCCAGGATTTTGTCAGCTTTCTCATGAGGGTGGTCTTGTCTCTGGGCACTGGTGAGGATCCTGTGAATCTGTTTGAGTAGGACTCCAACTGCCCATCTGACCGCCCAAGCAACAGAAGTCTATGCACAGAGCCACAGGCACATATCGGTTGTTCTCTTCAATATTTAGACAGATGTCTTTCACTTTCCTGATCTCTGTATCTCCTTTCGTCTCCCTCCATTATTTCTTAATTATATCCCTGCATTCTTCCCACTTCACCCATTTGGAACGTAGCTTTCTGACTCTAACTGCTACCTTTTCCCTTTGGATTCTACATGGCTCCAACCTCACAGATTCGTTTCTCTGGAGCAAAGGGCACACCCATCCTCTACCCTGAACTCATAAGATCCAGAGTTGGACTAAGTCCTCTACTATCATGAGTTATCTTTCAAAACTACTCCCACGCACACCCAGAGCATCTCTGAAGTTTTAGACTAGGATCACTGACGAGCATCCCACAGATTTTCTATGGGCAGCTTGCAAGGAGCAACTGTGGGGCAGCTGAAGAGAATGGATCCTGGCATCCAGAGCAGTTGGCCACATCCTAGCCCAGTCACTGACTAGATCACTGATCTCCACTCTACCTAACTTAAGCTTCAGTCGCTTTCTCTAGAAAGAGAAATAAAACTAACCTCACAAGGTGGCTGAGAAGAATGAAGAAGGTAATGCAAGACCCTTGGGCTGAATAAATCCTAAACTACTTGGCCCGACAAGACCCATCACACTGGTTGTCTCTCTCTCTTGGACATGCCAAGCCCATTTTGAGAGTTCAGAGACCTCCCTCTTGGCCTGAAACGCTTTCAGCAGGAGTTCACATGACTATTCTTTCTCTTTCTTTAGGTCTCAGTTCAGATTTCCTCTCCTCAGATAAGATCCCTTTCAACACCTAAACTACACAGCAGTCCTCTTACTCAGTATTCTATCCCATTCCTTATTTTACTTTTTTAACAGTGATTATCATAATTGAAATATCAAGATTACTTCTTCTAGAGGCTTTCCTTGTCCATCTCCTCCCACAATCAATAAAGCAGTACAAGAGTTTTGCCCATGTCTCTCCTAAGCCTATCGCAAAGCTGGGAACATAGTTTTTGTTCAATAAATATCATTTAAATGATTGAGCAAATTCCATCTTTCTACTAATTACTGAAGTCTTACTAGGTTCTAAGGATGGTATGGTGGAAAAGTCAGTCAAATCTCTAGTTGAGGAGGCCACTCTCCTATTAGTAAGTCTGGAATATTAGTAGGTGTGAATGTGTGTATTACAGGGCAGAAAGGATTGAGCAGACTTTTTCCTTCCTCCCAAATGGGACACTAGAAAAGAAAAACAATGGGCTTGTGGTATCAGAATAAAAACTTCAGCCCTTCTGACCTTTCATTTGTTCTAACCACAAGATTGTGGAACATGGAAATTGGACCAGTTCCACTCTGACCAAAGAGAATGTGTGCCAGTTTCATTGAATTTGACATAAAAAAATAAATTTTCTAAATGCTATCCCTCCCACACAGACGTTTGAGCTATTGATGTCCTCTGACTTCAGATGTTGACAGTATGTTCAAATTTGAGGAAACCTTGAGAAACAAAAGGAACTGATAAAGAATATCTGTACCCAGTCCCAAAGCTATGGTGCATGGCCTCCCTTCTTGTGATCCTGAACAAAAGCCTATTCATTCACTCAACAGGCATTATGAGAGATCATAACATTTTTGAAGCCCCTAAAGGAAGCAGATGTATAGTTACGTTAGCAGGTTTCCCGAAGATCTGATCAGGTCAACAACTTGTTTGTGGGTAAAGCCTTCTGTGTTCACGCCATTGATATTTGCAAGGACATCACCTGGGAGATGCCAAGAAAAGTGAGTTGTTAGAACAGTTGTTTAAATAACCCCTCCTGACATCCAAATAAAAGAAGCAAGCCCCAAACTCTAGCAACATGAAGGAGTGAAGAAAATTTGCAGCAGCAATCATATCACAACCTTTGACATCATAAAATTTTTCTTGCCATTTAAATAATTCCTAACACAAGCAAAATTACAAGTTACCAGTCTGCAGGCCCGCATAGTGTGCCGGGCTGTCCTCCTGGATTTTGCAAATCAGAGTGCACATCTCTGAGGAGCACGAGTTCTGGTTCTGGAGCCTGTAAGTCTGTAAAAATTAAAGTGATACATAATTACTATTCAAAACTCAAAATCTACGTGTCAAAAAATAAAATGGTATTGATTTCCTTAAGCAGTATAATAGGTAAGTACCAAGAACAATTTGGAAAGTCTTTCTTGAATATGAACTGAAACAAAAATACCAAACTTGAAATTCTATAGTGCAATCTGTAGCCAGCCCTATCCATTAAAGGGGGGGGGGGGGGAGATGGGCACCTGGGTGCCTCAGTCGGTTAAGCATCTGCCTTCAGCTTTGGTCCTGATCTCAGAATCCCAGGATCCAGCCCCATGGGGCTCCCTACTCCTCGGGGAGTGTGCTTCTGCCTCTTCTTCTGCCTGACACTCCTCCACGCCATTCATGGTCACTCTGATTCAAGATTATGTATGTTCAAGCCTAAAAGTCCACCTGGTGCTCTCATTATTATATATCTATTAACAAAAATGAGGTTTTGGGGAGCCTGGCTCAGTCATTAAGCGTCTACTTTTGGCTCAAGGGCTCAGGTCATGATCCCAGAGTTCTAGGATCGACCCCTGCAAGGAGCCTGTTTCTCCCTCTGCCTGCATCTCCCCCCTGCTTGTGCTCACACTCTCTGTCTGTCAAATAAATAAATAAAAATCTTAAAAAAAGAAAAATCAGGTTTTTTATTTCCCAATGGGATAAAACAATAGTAGCCAAAAGCAAAGAGAAAAATCTCTGTGTATTTCTCCCAAGCTAAAGCACTCATTACAGCAGCATATGGAACACTACACATCCAGGAAGGGAGATATGCCAACAATAATTATTTTAAATCAGAGCTCTGCAAATAATGACAATCTGCCCTGCATTTTTTCAAAAGTACTATAATTGACGTGATTACCTTCTTGTCTAAGTGCTTTCTGCTATGTTTGCCCTGAATACTCACCCGTTCATTAGCCCCCCAACCAGATTATAAAAACTTATTCTTCATCTCTTGCCTCAGTTTGGCAAAAGCACCTTGTTTTTGTTTTTGTTTTTGTTTTTGTGTGAAAGTGTACCAAGAATACTGCATAAATATTGCTAGACAGAGTGGCCCAATGACCTATAACAAACATATTTGCCTTTTTCACACATTTAAGTTATAAAACCTCGTTCCACTGAGAATCAAAATCAGCACCTGAGTGAAGTAATGTGATTCCTAAAATTAAACCACATTACAGCACCGCTTCCTTGTGGAGAAGTTAATGACTGATGTTCGTTCCTTCTTATTATACATACAGGCTCCAGAACCAGAAGTCAATCATATGCAAGCAACTCCTAGAAACTTGATTTTGTTAACATTGAAAGAATTTCTATTCTCTCTGCAAGGCATGTTGAATCCCCCATATCGTAAAGGTAGACAGAACCTTGTAAAGATCAGTTAATATACTTCCCATCTATAGCAGAGACCTCTTAAACAGCTTTGCTGCCAGGAAGTGTTCTTGCTAGAGCCTGGACACTTCCAGGAATGGAAAGGCAATCCGGTTCATGGGGTACATGGGCCAAAGCTCTAACAGTCACTCCTTTGGGAAACCACTGTTATAGCAAATCTTGTTAGCAGTGAGCATCTACCCTCTAGGTCCAGAGTAGAGGGCGGGCAAATGATTTGATTTACACAGTTGGCTCATATGTTTGCTATAAGGTTTTACAGGTGAGATAAACACAACACCAGGCGAGGTAGGCACAAGGCAAGATTTATTAAAGGTGCCCTCGGTCAAGGTTCCGCCAAAGAGGAGAGTTGGGGAAGTCGCACCGGGTGTCGAGTGGGTCTTTTATCTGGGTTAAGACAGGGAATAGGTTCTCACAACCATATAAGGTACGGTATTCGGGGATTGGAGGGTTGGGGGAGTCCTGATGTTCCAGTTTCTTGCGTAGGTATCGGGTTGTGGAGACTTGTGGAGTGTAGAGACTCCACACTTGTGGAGACGTGACCTGGGCATACATCCTTATGGCGGGAGAGTCAAGGGTTAGGAAAGTGGGGGAGGGGACCTGGAAGATGGCGGCCCTGCAGTCATTTCTATTGTTTCTCCTGCATTCCCGGAGCCACCGACCCAACATTTGCAAGCAGTGTAAAATGTGTGGGTTGGGGATGGAGAAGAAAAGGCAGAGCACCCAATGTTATGGGTAGAAATAATTTCCCTCTCTCTCACCCAGTCTTCTGGGTCCCATTTTTAGAAGCCAGTGACATAACAATCGCCTCTAATTTCTTAGAGGTACAAAAGTCACACTGCACTCCCTCAGACCCAGTGACCTTCATGCAATGCCTGCCATTGGCTGATCTACTGGTACCGGGCACATTACTCAGTAATTTCTAAGATGTGTTATTTCATTGAAACTCCTAAAAACCCCACAGGGCAGCACTGAGAGAATATGAACTTGATATGTGGGAATCTGATGTTTGTCTGCTACCATACCATGTGATTCTCATCAGCAGTATAAACCTACCACCCATGGAAATTCAAAGAGGAGGTGCACTTGTTTCTTTTCCAACATGCCCTTCACTTGGGAAACCAGAACCCAAATACATGTTAACAATGGGCACTCAATAGGAGTACTTATGGCTCTATCTGGTCTTCCAAAGGTTCTCAGGGCATTTCCCCCACTTGGTGGCAACTGCAAATCTGAGGACTGCTAAAGACTAGATTAGGGGGCAGAGCTGGCAATGGAAAGCACACTCTAAATGGGAATTGGCACAGGAGAGGGTTCCTGCTTCCCTGGCACATGCTGCAATTCTGAAGTGAAATCATCAGCTCAGCGTTGACCTACAAAGGTTCAAGGTGCTGCAGCCTGCTGTCCACTACGGATAGTTGTGACTCTTGCTTCATGTAGAGTCGGCATTTGTGGTTTGGGGGAGAAACACAGGGAAACAGTGACATATATCACAAAAGAATGAGAAAAAAGATCCCCATTTGTCACACTAAGTAGAATACGTGAGTGGTCATTGATCCTGTCTCCAGTAGCAACTGCTACACATCCTATGGATAATTCTCATTTAAAAAGAAGCAGTCACAAAGAGTGCTACATCTCTCCAATGGAAAAAGAGTGTTCCGTGCAAATGGGGAATAAGTGAGAGTACTATGCTTCTAAACCCTGAGAGAAAAATTACAGATTACACCAAATTTAAAAGTAGAATAGTTCAGAAAATAGAAAGTAGGGCGCCTAGGTGGCTCAGTGTCTTAAGCCTCTGCCTTCAACTCAGGTCATGATCTCAGGGTCCTGGGATCGGGCCCTGCATCGGGCTCTCTGCTCAGCAGGGAGCCTGCTTTCCCCTCTCTCTCTGCCTGCCTCTCTGCCTGCTTGAGATCTCTCTCTGTCTATCAAATAAATAAATAAAATCTTAAAAAAAAAAAAAAAAGAAAGTAGAAAGTATCTTTCTTCCTCTTGCAGCCTTCTCCCTCCTCATTCTGTTTCTTTATTCAGAACACATATTTTACTTCGCTGTTTCCTGTTCCTCATCTTCAAATACACACCGATTTTCCAATTTGGAGGTTGATATTCAGTCACAAAAATTTTCTGAAAGCAGCATCAAAGCTAAGACCTAAAAGCTGATATGCACTGTAAAAGTATGATTATGCAAAAGACACCTAAAAGAAATGCAAAAGATGGAAGAAGAAAAAAAATAATAATACTTAAGCTAATACTGTTGCACTTAATTGTATTAGGCTTCATTTGAACTGATTCACCATCTTTACACATATGGCCATGAAAGAGCAGAGAGCAAATGAGAAAATGAAAATGAAATTCTTAGGCTATTAGAAATAGAAACCTATAAAGACTCTTAGGAACATCCTAGAGCATGAGACAACATGCAAGTAAACCCAACTTTTCTAAATTGTTTCAAATAATAATTGTAAGGTGTTGTCATTAAGAAAAAAACTCCAGGGGCACATGGGTTGCTCAGTCGGTTAAGCCTCTGACTCTTGGTTTCAGCTTGGTCATGATCTCAGGGTTGTGAGACTAAGCCCCACATGGGGCTCCACACTCAGCATGGAGTCTGCTTGGGAGTCACACTCCCTCACCCTCTACCCTTCTTCCTGTTCACGCACACACATACTCTCTGTCTTTCTCTTTCTCAAAATAAATAAATCTTTAAAAAAAAAAGTCCAAATTTTTTTCTGTATATCTGAGATGAAAGCTTCAGTATTTCAAATGTAACAGGAGATAGATATGAATACATGCAGCCTCATACACACAAATTTACATGCTTTCAAGTATTTCTTGAATACGAAAGTATAGATTTAAAATCTCATATACAGTATAAAAATGATGATGCAAAACATATATGAAATGCAAATATATAAAAATGCACATCCGGGGGCACCTGGGTGGCTCAGTGGGTTAGGCCTCTGCCTTAAGCCTCGGGTCATGATCTCGGGGTACTGGGGTCGAGCACCGTGTTTGGCTCTGTGCTCAACAGGAAGCCTGCTTCCCCCTCTCTCTCTGCCTGCCTCTCTGCCTGCCTGTGGTCTCTCTCTTTCTCTCTTTCTCTCTCTCTGTCAAATAAATAAATAAAATCCTTTTTAAAAAAAAATGCACATTTGTAAAGAGTCCTTCACTTTCTCATTTGAGACCTGGTAGATACCAAGCATTTCCGATCAGTAGACTTACAGGAAAACTAAAGCAACTGAGAACAAGAAGGTGAGCATATCTCAGAGATTTTATTTCAACTGCTTCGAAGTTTTCCTTCCTTGATGATACCTAGCATCCTGAAAAACTACCCCAAACAAACCACAGCACATTGAATAAAAGTCACAGTGTTCATCACTCTCTAATCCTGACTTCACTATTTCTTTGCTAATATCAAACTATCAGAGCTACTTTCTTCATGAAAAGTCTGGAAAATTGAGTGGTGGCTGGGTGGCTCAGTTATTAAGAATCTGCCTTCAGCTCAGGTCATGATCCCAGGGTCCTGGAATCAAGTCCCACATCCAGCTCCCTGCTCAGCAGGGGGACTGCTTCTCCCTCTCCCACTCTCCCTGCTTGTGTTCCTTCTCTTGTTGTGTCTCTCTCTGTCAAATAAATAAATAAAATCTTAAAAAAAAATAAAGTAAAATCTGGAAAATAGAAAACTGCCCACCTGAATTTCAAATCCAAATGTTCCATTATCTTGTTTTTCCACAGTAATGAGCTTTCTGTAATAATAAAGTAGAAATACACATGAAGATCAAAGTTTCACACTTGGCACGTTCTTATCATGAAGTAACTGTCACAGTTACAGATGGCTGACATTCAGGTAAACTGTAGTATTTAAGACTATGTGTGTGTGCATGTGTGTGTGTGTGCGTGTGTGCGTGTGTGTGTGTGTGTGTGTGTGTGTGTGTGTGTGTTAGTGCATGCTGGTAAGAGAACAAAAAATACATGAATCTCTTTACCTTTGAGACCAGGAAAAGTCACCTAAAGAACTTGATCTCGTCAAAGCAAGCTGAAAAATATAACAAGCACACCGTTATCAAAAGGTCCTAAGACACATCTATAAAATGTTCGAAATCACAAAGGAATTTGTTCTTTATCACCTTCCTTGGCCCAGATTTGGGAAATGGTTATGTAAGGGTAGTAATTTCCATTCTCCACTGGGAGAAAAGGAGAGCCGAGAAAGGGAACGTTCAAGCATTAAAAGGCTAAAAGAGGCTCAGATAATAATATACCACGGCAAAAGAGTTTGTGTAATGTGGCAAAACTCTAAAGCTTCCAAAAAAATGTCATATCTAATCTGTATTTAAAATAGCCCCTGAAAAATTAATTAGTGCATTTTATAATCACACAGAAATCCGAAGAAAACAACACCCATAGAATGGCATATAAAACCCAAATACTTGATACTTTTTTGATACTGATGAAATGACTGTATTTATTGTAAAAATTCAATATGTTCCTGTTTTTAGAAGGCTATAATAATCTGTAAAGAATCAATACATATACAGAAATACAATTCAGGTGAAAACAGGGACTCAAAATCTCAGTTCTGCTTTATGACTTATTTTTGCAATAGTTTTGGAAAAGTCAATGAGATTTCCAGCCAAGAAAGGAAGGGAGCCTCAGAATGCTATAAACAGTATGAATACTGGCCCCTTACCCCCAGTGCATGCTATGGAAAAAAATTATATACACATAAACTTCCAGGATATATTCTACCCTTGTAAATAGAAAAAATAAGCAAAAGGAAGCATCTTGTTTCTCAGGTGATTGCTGTGAGTCTGTGTGTGTTTTTATTTTATTCCTTTAGGAATTAAAACAAGTTAATTAGCCATTTCTCAAGTCTTGGTCCAGGGGCCCAAAAATGTCGCCTTATGTTACTACCTAAGCCATAGTGTTTCACTGCCACTGTGATATGCTTGTTGTCTATCAGTGAATATATTACAAAATGCCAGAAGAGCAACACATTGTCCAAACAACTACAAATAAGACAAAAAGGAGATGAAAAATCAGAAAAAAAAACACATAAAAGAAATTAATGCACAAACAAAATCCTTATTAAGGCATTTGTTCGGAGAGAAGCCTCTATCACTGATAATGAGTTTGAATTACCTAGTACCAAATGTCAGCATTCTCACAAACTTTCTGAAATGGCTCGGTGTTCAGAATTTGCTTATTGATCAATAAAGCTACTGTAAAGAAGAGCTGATCTTCCCTTGTTGATTCGGTGTAAATTAATTACATTTTGTAATTCCTTGTCTTTTCAGTTCTAGGTCTCAAACCGTGTATATCATTCTGAAGACGGCACTAGGTTGGCCCAGATCCAAAAAATTTTCTAAATTTGGTAAAAAGTATTTGTTTTCCATTTGTAAGGACTCAGTGTACAAGGCCTCCAACAATGTATATGGTTTATTTCAGCCTGTTTGCCCTACCTAACACACACATGGGCAGGAACCGCTCAGCTATGCAATATGGTGCCTTCTTATGGAGGAGATGAACTTGACATTGGCCAGCATTCTCATCTCTCCCGAATACTGCACTCACATTGTCTTAATCTATTTTCATTATTTCTATCTGCTTGGCTTTTACCCTCATTTCTGATTTTAAGGTACTTAGGTAGGTCATACCTACTTATACTATCTGTTATCATAACTAGGGTTTCTATTCTAAAAATACTACTTTTGCTATCAATAGTCATCATATTATTCAAATATTCATATATAGAGAGACAAGTATGTGTGTTTATGTAAGGGGTACGCTGGATCAAATACCTCTCTTCTATACATAATTACCGATATCCTTTGGGCCTCTTGGGGAATGTACTTATTTTACTTTCTACCCCAGTGCCTAGAGCAGGGCCTGGAATAGAGTAGAAACTTAAAAATAGCTAAATAGACAAACAGAAGTAAAACTACTAGACACCAATATAAGTAAATAAGTAGTGGTGAAAGATCAAATTCTCAAATTCAGGAGGAATTTTTTTATTTTTTTTTATTATTTTTATTTTATTTTACTTTATTATTATTTTTTTTTTTGGTGTGACTGAGAAGCAGAACATTTCATTTTAAGTAGTGGATGGAGCTACACAATCTAGTGCTTTTTTCCCAGGGCGACTGAGAGGGTTTAATGAAACAGTTTTGCAAATGAGAATGAGCCTTTCTCATGTCAGGAGAGTATTGCCATTTGGAAGGTGGAAGGTAGTTCTGGGAGCCCCTATAAAGGGAAATTTTTTTTAAAGATATCCACTGAGTTAAAATACTTTTCAGTTTTGTCCTTCAGCAGATTTTAAATATTCACAAGAAAATCTCAAGGGCAATCATTAAAAATATAAAATTAAATTTAAAAAATCCATGGGCGCCTGGGTGGCTCAGTGGGTTAAGCCGCTGCCTTCGGCTCAGGTCATGGTCTCAGGGTCCTGGGATCGAGTCCCACATCGGGCTCTCTGCTCAGCAGGGAGCCTGCTTCCTTCTCTCACTATCTGCCTGCCTCTCTGCCTACTTGTGATCTCTGTCTGTCAAATAAATAAAATCTTTAAAAAAAAAAAATTTAAAAAATCCAAAACACAAGGCAACATTACAAATGAAAATTAAACAAACAAAAAAAAGAACAAAAAAAGAAAAACCTCAATCCCAAAACAATAAGAACCATAGAGAAAGGACTAAAAGAAAGCAAAGAAAGATAGCAATGCCTTAATACATAACTGCCAAACGAATAAATGATAGCAAGAATTAATGAGTTATTAAAATTTCCACTCTTTCCTCAGCAATTTTAAATGTCCTTTTGCCAGGCAAATAATCATAGCATTGATGGGAACCTCAAGATTCCATCTGGTCCACCTGCAAACTTGCCTTCTAAATTAAACAACAACAACAACAACAACAAAAAACACTCTATTTAAATTCAAATCTAAAGTCTGTAAGTCCAGAAGACAAATCCAAGACCTCCACACAGAAGGAAGCTGCCCCACCTTTCTCTTCCTAACCTTTCTATCTAATTGTCTGACTGAAAATATTTGCCTAGCACAATGTGAGATGCATGGCAGAGTCTCAGTTCCTGTGGACTGACTGATTTGGGTTATCAGTGACACACAAAAAAATCAGACTAAGTCGAATTATAAATTAGTTTCTACTCTGGATAAGCGATGAACCTCTTTTAGGCACCTAATATTTAAATAAAAAAGAATTTAAATAAATTAGGAACCATCAAATTCTCTGACACGTGCCTCATCTTGACACAAAGCCTCCTTGTCTTTGATCTGGGCTGTCAGACTCAGGCGATGTGGAAAGGAATGTTCTCAGGGTTCAACCTTGTTCACACACCAGACTACCTGCTAAAGTGGGAAGAAGTGTGCCTGCGGCCTTATGGAAGGTCTCAGCTTTGGAAGATGTTTTCCTGCAGCCTTTCTCCTAGAGTGCGCGGTCCGGCTCTGGGATCTAACCAGTGGAGGCGGTGCTCCCGAATGCCCTCAAAGCCAGAGTCTTTTCTCAGGGTTGCCGTGATGACACCGAGTCACACGAATGAGGAACCAGTGTGTGATGAACAGCATATGCTGGCAACAGCTGTCTTTTATTACACATTATCTAATATGAGAAATCTAGGTTGGGCAATCTGGCAGGCCTGCAAATTACACATTCAATTACCGCCTTTGATTAGACAAAGCTCCTTAACTCACTGCCACTGATAGAAAGATACCTGGGGGTGAGCTTATGATTCCTCTTCTTTTGTTTTTAGTGAGAGGACTTAAAAGTTCAGGCATTGATATTCAAAATGTAATTTTTGCTGCTGTGCAGTGATTCACAGTGCTCCTCTTCAGTAGGATGCCAAGACCAGATATTTCAGCTGTCAGTTTGCAAAAGATAGGGGTTAGGGCTAGCCAAAGAGCCGCAGGCGGGGAGGAGCTCCAAGTTCAATCCTGTAGCCACTTCTGCTGCTAAGTAACAGATTGTTACTTCCTGGTCCCCACTCAGTGTGCTCATTTCCTGAAAGTCCTGGGGTGGGGAGAGGTTCCTTATCAACAGAGACCGTGTTTCTTTTGTTTCCACTGTTTCAAAAACCTACAAGTTAGGTGCCTTGCTCACTTTCTAGTCCCTGCCTCCTTCTCACTGATGTCTTCCATGAATATAGCTTTTTTCCCTGTTCCCCTTTTAAGCCAGGAGCCTTGAGAGAGCAGGGTGCTGCAGACTATGCTAAGATACTTGCTTAATGGAATGGACTTCAGTTTCCTAACTCATAAGTGCCCTTAAGGAACTCAAAGATATGTCGCGGCTTCCCGCAGAAGTCTCATTGTGGACTCATGAGCGTCTTTTCTAAGAAAAACTGCGGGCTCTTGATTCCAGGTGTGTCACAATATTAGATTAGAGGACACTTTTCAAATTCTATTGGAGTGAAATTCCTACAGTTTTCTACCTGAAGTATTCATTGGATGCTTAAAATACTTTGCTGCAGTTAGGAACACTTGGGAGTTTTGGCTCCAGATGGGGCTGGAGCCAGAAATAAGGAGAAAGCTCCTGGAGGGCGGAGTCCACCCCAGAAATACACACTTAACAAAATTCTGTATCTGAGCTTTTACGTGAAATCACCCTTCAGAAGCTGCGTTGGAGCAATAATTAGATAACCCCAAGACTGGCAGGCAAAGGCAGCCTGTGGTACTACTGAGGCACATTCCAGCTTCTGGCCTGGTCCTCAGGCCCCTGGCTCTTGTGACAGCCTTTGGTGAACACTGCCTTCCTGATACAACCTACTATCCTCAGACGAGTGTCCCATCAGGCACAATCACTACGCCTTTGGCATCACCACATTTACAAAGCCTTTCCTCATTTCCTCTGGTCTCCTTCCCACTGTGTCTTCCATTGCACGGATTCCCCCCCCCCCCCCGAAATCATGTTCAGAAGTAGAAGCTGCACTGCGATGTCTATCACCTCCTCCAAATACAGGTATGGAGATAATATGCACACACAGAAGTCTATTTTTAAGCAATTCTGAGTGTAAACACCCAAATGCTTCTGAAGATTCATCTGAAACTAGAGGCTCACCAGATAAAGCTTTGCAGAAACCAAAGCCAACAATAACGAGAAGTATGAATTGTTGACGTCAGCCTGAAAGTGTCGAAAATAACAGTGGGCAGAGAAACACCTGCTCCTGGGATTGCCTCACAGGGATCTTGTTGCCTGCAATTCAATCGGTGCCAAATGGGTGATTATTGTCTCAAAACCACTTAAAAGAAATGAACATCCATTTGGAAAGTTCTGAAATGTTGGGATAAATTTGCATCGAGTCTCATTGATGATAATTGGACAGAATCAGAAGTATCATGTAGAAGAGGCTTGTTTTGCTTTCTTTTTTTCTTACAGTAATTCTCACAACAGGATGAAAAACCTGTTTGAGTAGGGTTTACTATGGGAAAGAATACATGAAAAGGGAGAAGAAAAGACCTAAAAAGAGGAGAACATCAGATAAATTCATCGGCGTGGGAATGTGTGCATGTATATGTTCACTTGTATGTGTTATATACGTATGCACAGTAAGTGTGTTTCATCTGTCTCAATCCCCCTCATTATCTCCTTCGATAACCTCCTCCTGTTTGCCCTCTCTTAGTCCGCGCGTCTTCACCCATGCTTAAAGCCAGATGTGACTCCTCCAACTTCACTGCCTTTCACACCCAAGTTTCTGGGTCTCCTCTCCATTTCATCCACTTCTTCTTTCACCAGTTACTGCAAAAGTTGCGCCCTCGCCACTCACCCCTACCCACTTACCGACACACCATGTTTCTCAAGTGAGGTTCCTAAAACCCTCTTCTGCTCAAACACACCCAGTGGCTCCCTGTGCTGGTCAAATGACGACTTCATCAGGGGAAGTGTTCAAGTGTTTCGTAAAGCAGCCCAGCTCTGAGGTCTCCTCTCCCCTCCCACAGACACTTACTGGGTCCTCTGGACACAGTAATGTGCTGTTACCTCAAGGTGCCCTGAAGGCCCCCAGATCTGTGCCTAGGCATTAATTATTGCCTTGTTCTGGAATACCTTTCAATCACTGGAATATGTATCCTTCAAGGTTATCTTAAAAGGCATGTCCTTGGCTTTGAGCATTTATGTTGTATAATGCCTATTGGTTCTGCCTACTGAATTTTTAACCCTACAAGACCAGGAAACGTGTTCTTCTCATCTCTGTACCTCCTACACTGCTCTATATCTGAAACCTGAATAAAGATCCTGGTACTTCCCACAGCTGCTTTATTTTCAGGCAAGTAGTAAATTGATAGAAATGTTCATCATTTGATTAGGCTTAATGTCATAAAAGCATTTGGGATTTAAAAAGATCAAAAATCCATGCCATGGCAAATTATGCCTTTATCTTCATTGTGAAAAATAATGAGGAATCAGCTATATACATCACTGAGAAAAGATCATGACTCTCCCTCTATGCCCTAACTCTCTAATCCTGAAATTAGGAGGCTTATGAGGAGCCCGTGATGCACAGTAGGATTTGAGGACAAAACTGCATGCTTTAAAGTAATTCTAATTCTAAAATCAGATATGTCCTTGCAGCATGATAACAAGTTACATAACCAAAAACTGAAGAGGTTAAAATATTGTTTGAAAAATTGGAAATTATAGAATGAAAGAAACAAACTCAACTGGACATGGTTTTTTCTAAATAAGTTTTCATCTCTAGGGAAATACCTTGCAATAAAAATGAAAAACAATAGCATAATTACTGAGTACATACCACACATCAGTCATGTGTTAAGCACTGCACACTTCCTCACTTAAGCCACAGAAGAACTCCTTGGGGTGGTTCTATTGTTATCAGCATTATAGAAAAAAGAAGACTAAATCTTAGAGGGGCAAATGACTTGCCCAAGGTCCCGCATCTAGGAAGTGACTGAGCTGGTATTCGATCAGCCATTCACACATCCAATAAAAGCCTTAATTCCCAATAACATTAGGAAAGTATCTGTGCTCCACCACTGAAAATAATGTAGTCAACAAAATTTGTCCTGAAGAAAAAGTACTCTCCTTGGATTGGAAATAACTATCAAGGAGTGCACCTGGGAGGAAAGGAATCAATGAGACACATCCAGGGGGAAAAGATCAATAATTCTCAAACTGGCCATGTCTAAATGCACTAAGTAAGTTCGATGTACTTAACGATTTTCATTTTACCTCGATACCTCTTCACACGAGAAAAACAATCTCCTTTCAAATTTTTGCCTGGAAAAAATTTTTTTTATTATGGTCTTAAATCTTTTGGACTAGTCCACGAGCTCTGGGGGCTCCCTGTCTCTTTCCTCACCCATACTCTTAGTGACTAATTCCAAAGCCTCTAAAATACAATTTCGGTGTGAAGCCAGACAAATATATCAACTCTGCGCTCAAGAGAACGTGAACACTTAGAAAATACAAAACAGTAATCATACCTGCTTTCTTCCCCGAGGCAAAGTAGCCACAGTGTCAGCCAGCATTTGAATCCGTCTATTATCATCCATTTGCAAGCTGCCCTTGAGCTGGGGGTAAGAACTAAACACTGGACCAGCACAGTAGTCCACCAAATTGCCATTGCTACCCTGTTGTGTGAGCCTTTGTAAAGACATTGTGAATAAAGATTACTCCAGCTCGCACATGGTTGAGTGGCCTTGCGGGCCAGGGGAAGCTAAAAGTCTAATTCTCTGACAAGCAGTCAAAAGTAGCAAAGCAGAAAGAGCCCATGTGACTTCTGTGGTTTTAGGTACTTGTTACACAAACCCTATCTTGCAGTTCACTCCCATTTCTCAAAGTTTTTTTTTTTTTTTTCTTTAAGCTCCTGGAAGAAACTAGTTTTACCATTAAAAAACAGCAACTTATTTTTTTTCTCTTTCAAACAGCCAGAACTCTCATGCTTTTATGTTCTACGGCAAGTTGTGTTCAAAACACCATCTGCCTTTTTTTTTTTTTAAAGGAAGAAAGAAAAATTTCCCCAAGTTCTGCCATGTGTTACCCACACTTTCTCCTACTCACTGTGGCAGTGCAGTGTCAAAGTCAGGGTATGCAGACACTGAGTTTTGTGGATAGAAGCAAGAAGCACAGGGTCCAGTCATAATGTCTCTCATGGAGTCCTTGTTATGTACTGTCCCTGAGGTACACCCTAGCTCATTAATGTTCATCAAAAACACATTATGTCTGCCACTTGGGCTGTAACCATTCAGAATTCTTCTGGTTGCCCTTCTACTACTTCGTCCTAACTAAAATGATCCATCATCTTTATAAGAAACAATGAGGGGGAAGACCAGCACACTCAGAGCTCAAATTTGGCCCTATCTTAGACAGCACTTTAATGCAGCATCAGCATGTGGTCCTGGGGGAAGAATGGAAAGGACAGGAAGATATCAGGCAAACCATGATGGCACAAGAATGTTGCCTCTTGGTCCCTGAAGGCTCAGATGGGCCAAGGGCACCATCATGAAGTACAGAAGATCACAGATACTCTTTCCAGTGGGGGATTGGAACACGTAGTTTCAAGAGGACTGGTTTCAGAGGAAGAGCAAGGGATGTAAGTAGAGGAAAGAATCAAAACAAAAATCAAAAAGAGAAGTTTTACATACGACAAAAAGTCAACTGCGCTTGTCAAAATAATTTTGAAGGTCAAAAGTAGAATGTAAAAGAGTAGAAAGTTGTGAACTAAAATGGAAGTCAGGGTGAATTCAGCTCAAGCAGAACCTGCCAACTATAAATGGTAAAGTCTTCTCAGTTAACAGTGCTTCAAGAGATAGAGCTACTTCAGGAATTTTTAAAACCTGATCACAGCATAATTCACTATAATTGGAATTAGATTATAACATGAACAAAATGATGTCTCTGAAAACACAAAAATATCTAAATCAAGGATTATAAATGTGTGTGCCTTCAGGGACAAGGTGAGTAAAATATTATAACATAAATGTATAAAACAAAAGAGAGTGATAGATACTTTGGCAACTAAATAATATGTCAATTATGAAAATATTTAGTGTGTGTGTGTATGAGAGAGAGATTTTCAAACATCTCTAGGCTCTGAGGTACAGGACTTAAATCAACACTGTTAATTGAGGACAGCAGTCCACCTGTCCCCTAGGGATTTATGAAGTTAGGTAAATATTTTAGCATTTCAAAATGTCAAATGGAGATTAAACATTTGCCTGATATAAGACCACATAGACCAACTGACAACCAAGTGTCATACATTAATGCTAAAATTGTATCAATTTAGTATGTTATAATGATCTTAAGCTAATATAAATTACAGAAGTATATTATTAAATTAAGAAATTGGAAAATGAATTTCTTTTACTTAATTTATGAAATGTGGTTTGTTTGTTTGTTTGTTTTTTAAAGATTTTTTATTTATTTATTTGACAGACAGAGAGATCACAAGTAGGCAGAGAGGCAGGCAGAGAGCAAGGTCCCTGCTGAGCAGAGAGCCTGATGTGGGGCTCAATCCCAGGATGCTGAGATCATGACCTGAGCCAAAGGTAGAGGCTTAACCCACTGAGCTACCGACGCGCCCCTGAAATGTGTTTAAGGAGTAAAATTTTTCAAATCATGAGATCCATGACTATACAACCAGAGACAAAAGCAGATCTGACATTCAACCAGCACATACCAGTATGGTCACATTTGTTAATTATAAATTTAGACTGAATCTATTTTGATTGGCCAGTTCCCTGTTCTGATTGTTAAAGTCCTGTGTCATACCAATTACTAAATATTTTGAACAACATCCTGTATAGTTTATGATAAAATGTGGGGAAACACTAAACTTTTTATACAAATATGACTTCAAGCCTCAAACACTAGACTCACAAATGTGTTCTACTATTTACAACTACTTTTTTCTATAGAATTTACCTCAGGACAATTACAGTGTTCTGAACTTTCTTCCTCTTCATCCTCCCCTTTATATTATAAAGGTGATTCTAAAAGTGATTCAGATAAAGCCATCTACCTACTCAAAAGATTTCAGAAATGCCTCAGTGTTCATAAAATAAAATAAAACTTTTGAAAATTGCAGTTCTATCTAAATGCATTCTCTGAAATGTCATATTACTTTTTCTTAGATCTTTCTCTGAGACTTAGCATGTTATACTTAAATTATACTTTGAAAGCAAGGGCCATTTTGTATCTTTAAATTTATATTCATGTCCTATGTATAGAAAGTGTTCAAGAAATGTTTGGGGTTTTGGTTGTTGTTGTTGTTTTTAAAGATTTTATTTATTTATTTGAGAGAGAAAATGAGAGAGAGAGAGAGCAAGCCTGTGAATGGGGGCAGAGGAAGAAGGAGAAGCAGACTCCCCTGCTGAGCAAGGTGCCCGATCTAGGTGCTAGAAATATTTGTTACTAAAAAGAAAAGGACAGGGAAGTAGATATTTAAAAGAATGAATTAAATAATATTCTTCTAAGGCAACAAAGAAGAAAAACTAAACTAGCCGAAAATGTTTGTATTACGCACTCATATTCCAAAGTGCCACAATCTTCTGTAAGGAGTAATCTGAGAGATTTGAAAAGAATCTCTTCTAAAATATGTTTCTCATCTATTCAGAAAGCTAACATCCCATTATTGGCAGGACGGGTATTCTTATTTGAGGCATTTTGTTCATAAATATGCAAATACTCTTGGAATGAATCAATCTTTAGTACAAATTAGATGAATCCTGAGGAGCTGGAACATGGAGATGTTGTACTAGAGCAGGTGAGAAGGGTATGACAAAAGTACAGAACACAGAAAGGCAGAGTTCTAGAAGACAAACTTGGCCAACTCTGTAACCTCTATGAGACTCACAGACAGTTATAGGAAGGTTGACAACAGGGGTTTCAGTGCCTAACTGCTCAAATCCAGGCTCTACTATTCAACAGTACTGTGACCTTGTGAAAGTCACTTAATCTTTCTGCTTTGGCCTGAATTGTGTCCCTCTACAGTCATGTATGGAAGCTCCAAACCCCAAGGTGACTGTATTTGGAGATAGGACCTATAATTAAGGAAGTAATTAAAATTAAATAAAATCATAGCATGGAGTCATGACCCCATAGGATTAATGTCTTTCTAAGAAAAGACATCAGAGGGCTAGTGCTTGCTAGCTTGCTCTCTGTCTCTTTGCCATGTGAGGAATAGAGAGGGGGTAGTTTTCTGCAAGCCAGAAAGAGGGCTCTCACAAGGAACTCAGATACTTTGACTTCCCAGCTATAATAAACCATAGTAACTCTAATAAAATTTAGTTGTTTAAGCTGCCTAGTCTGTGGTATTGGTCCAAGCTGACTAATATGCTCTCTAAACCTCAGTTTTTACATATCTAAAATAAAAATATGTAGGGAGAAACAAATCAAATAGTCCAAGCATAGCACTTGATACAAAGTAAAGTATTACTACTGAGTTCTAAGTAATAAGAATTCAAAGGAACAACTTCAGAGGAAATTGCTTGAATTCTCTACATAATTATCTACTACCAAATGCTCCTATATGCAGCAAGAATGCCCTCATCTATCTGAGAGCAGTCTAGAGGCTAGAATATATGTGAAAATCCTTACTGTCATATACCAGGCAGATTATGCTTGCAAAGCATTGCAGAGCCAATGTCTGAAATTTCTAGATTACCTTTAGCCCAATTCACCTCTTCATTAGTGTAGATATGGGAGAGAAGTAAGTTGTTCAAAAAATAAGAATTTCTTTGTGTCCTTCAGATTTAAGATAGTTGTTGAGTTTGGGCTTTTTTTTGGCCCTTTGCCTTTATTTGCACAGAAGGCCTTTATTGGGTTCCTGGAATACCATAGGGTTTTGTTTCGGTTAGGTTTTTCATTTTGTTTATTTTTTTTATTTATAATTTTGTCTTTCTTTGTACAGGAAGCCCATATTTGGTTACATGGACTGACAAAAGAGACAGGATAAAGTCCTCCAGACAATATTTGATTCTTTTATATTTGAATTTGCGTAAAGTAGATTTAGTTTGGTAAGGTTACTCTCCTATCTGAGAGCCAACCACCAGTGACCACTGTTTTGTCCTATTTCTCACCTTATTTGAATTACCGAACTGGGTAGATGGGGCTCTCTATCTTCCCCAAACACTCAGGGTGGGTCACTGGGATTCTGAGAGCATTCCTGAAAGAGGAGGGGAGCCTTTTTCAGAAAAGGGTAAATTACAATCCGGCCTAGTTCTGAAAAATAGCAAACTCAGGAAAGGGAAATAACAGAAAAAGAGGTCATGAAGTCCCTGTATGGGAAATCTTAATGTGGGTACAAACCAAATATTAGGTTAGAGTTGTGACATAAAACCACACATACATATGCATACAACTTTAAATCTAATATAAATAATAGCTAACACTAGATCATATCCATAATGGCTTTTTAAAAGATTTTATTTATTTATTTGACAGAGATCACAAGTGGGCAGAAAGGCAGGCAGAGACAGAGAAGCAGGTTCCCTGCTGAGCAGAGAGCCTGATGCTGGTCTTGATCACAGGACTTTGGGATCATGACCTCTGCTGAAGGCAGAGGCTTTAAGCTACTGAGCTATCCAGGTGCCCATATCTATTATGTTTTACTACAAGTGCAAGGAAACAATTTTCTGATCTTTTAATCAAATCATGAAGCTATGGGTAGATTATAGTATCAGCCAAGAGATTTAGCTACTGAATTCATCTGGGGCCTTAAACAGATTATCTAGATCAGTGTTTCATGAATCCACTCAGTAGGATAATTTTAAGCCTTCTTTTAAGTGTAAAAGTACATGATCTTGATACATTCATTTTGTGTATTTATCACATAGAAAAATCATTAACTGCATCTTTAATTTCTTTTTAAATTTTATTTATTTATTTATTTATTTTGCCTTAACCTCTTCAGGTTTAGGGCGAGTCATCTGAGTGTAGTGAAACATGCCAAACAAAGATCGATCTCTGGGAGGTTCCATGTTAAAGCTATAAAGTTATACGTGGGCCACTTGGAGATAATAGGTATGTGTATAGGGTTTTTATGGCATCTTTGCAGATGTGTCAATGTTTTCTATACAAAATGCTCTGTAGGTAAAGAAGACAAGTCTTTAGGAGACAGTCTCTACCATAATTTTACGAGTGTACTCCTCCAAATATAAGCAGATCCTTTTTGTAACCTGGAGAAAAGAAGAAAGTCGACGTGACAGCTTCTGCGATTTCCAGCCCTGATCTTAACCACAGTAGTTCTGCATTTATTTGCTTTAGACTGTGCTCCTGCTTGTACCACATGGTTTTCTTGGGTTAAAAGATTAAAATTGAACAAAAACAACAGGTTTAGAGAAGAGAGAAAAGAATCAACTCATACTGTGTGAACATCAGTAGCCTTTGAAGTCACTTTATAAGAATGTCTCAGTCCACAAATGAGTTTCCCAAAATCCAAACATGTCTCCCTTTTAGAGGGAAAAGCCCTAATAGTGAGACAGGGTCCATGGGAATGAGCCCCAAATGAAAAACATTGGGAACCTAGGTACTTTCTGTCTACCGCTGTTGTTAAACTGCTTCTGCTACAGAGCAGAACCAGGATGTGGCGGGAACATAGCCTCATATACAAGCCAGACTCAAAAACAGAAGACCCCGGCTCCAAAAAGCACCAATGAGCTTCCTGAGTTTCCTGCCAATATTGACCAATCAGGACAAGGTTCTTCCAACCAATCAGGAAGAGGCCCTTACAACCAATCAGGACAAGGCTTTTCTAACTGGTTAGAAAGAAGGCACTTTATCCACATAAGCGGGTCCTGCCTTGGGTTTGGGGATTTCTGCTTAGCTACTGCCTGTAGGTGCTCTTACTACTATAACAATAGTAAAAAAAAAAAAAACTCTAAGCATAAATGCAAAGTAACCAGCATAATCGGTAGTTAAAAGATTCCTAATTCAGGATTTGTTGAAAACAGTTTTTAAACAATCCTTTCTTCATGAATTTATTAAGACAGAGGTAGAGAAGGTTTAACCAAATTGAGGTACATTCGCATCCCAAAAATGTCATCCTATGAAATGAAGATGCCTTTCTGAGAAGTATTAAATCTCTAAGAGAAATAGAGTGGCCACCTATTATGAGTACTTTCCTTGCTTGAGAGGAGAGGTATTATCTTACCCACAACAACATACATGTATATGTATATCTCTATATATAGATATTATTGCTCTAATAACCATGAAATAAGTGGATAATATCAGCTAAACCTAATAAAAAATGGGTGGTTTCCATTTGTATATAGGAGTAATTCATTGAAATGAGTTTATTCAAATCCATTTCAAAGAGTAGGACCTTAAACATTTGGGCAAGAAGATAAAATATTTATAAATAGATTATATATACATAGGTGTGTATCCATATATATACGTGTGTGTGTGTGTGTGTGTGTGTGTGAGTGAGAAGGAGAGGGAGAGAGAGAGATGAGATAGAAATCATAAATAGACCAAAAATCATAGAAGAAATTGAGAAAGTAGCCAGAGGTCTAACCTTTAAAAAATATTGCGGTCCAGGGGCACCTGGGTGGCTCAATGAGTTAAGCCTCTGCCTTTGACTCAGGTCATGATCTCAGGGTCCTGGGATCCAGCCCTGCTTTGGGCTCTCTGCTCAGCAGGGAGCCTGCTTCCCCCTCTTCCTCTGCCTGCCTCTCTGCCTACTTGTGATCTCTCTCTCTGTCAAATAAATAAAATCTTTAAAAAAAAATATCGAGGTCCAGGTGATTGTCAGTGCTATGCCAGTTTTTCAAGATAGGGATAGTTTTATATTAATTGTCACAGAGCATAAAACAAGATGCATTCTATAAAGCTAACTAATCTGATCTTAAACTAGATACAGAGGGAGAAAAGTAAGGAAGGATGGAAGGAGGAAAGGACAGGATGGAAAAAGGAGAGGGAAGGGGGAAAAAACAGAAGGGGAGAAAGAGGAGAAAATTTAGTCAATCTCACTTATTAATTCTGACACAAATATCCTAATTAAAATATCTAATTATGGGGAGCCTGATTGGCTCAGTGGGTTAAAGCCTCTGCCTTCGGCTCAAGTCATGATCTCAGGATCCTGGGATCAAGCCCCGCATCAGGCTCTCTGCTCAACAGGGAGCCTGCTTCCTCCTCTCTCTCTCTGCCTGCCTCTCTGCCTACTTGTGATCTCTGTCTGTCATGTAAATAAATAAAATTGAAAAAAAATCAAATTGAGTCCACTAGTGAATTAAAAATAATGCCTCTCAACCAAGTAGGAAGTATTCCAGGAAAACAAGGATTGTTCAACATTAGGACATAAAATATTAACAGAAATCACTAAGTTTCTGGATGATAGAAGGTTTCAATGCAATAGATGGTAAATCTATCAAGATTCATCTTTGCTTTGGAAAATCCGAAGTAGGGATTTGAAAACTCCAAGTAGGAATAGGGGAGGAAAACTTTTTTAACACAATGAAGAGTATCTGCCAGAAACACCCACCAAATATCACCCTCAGTGTTGACATGTTTCCACTGGAGTGAGAAAGAAGACGGTGATGACAATAGCCTTCGTGCCTGTCACTGTCGTACCTTGCTTCACAGATAGGAGGTAGAAAATGTGTAAAAAGACAAAACTGTAAGCTTTAGTGATGATATGGTTGCATAACTAGAATATTTAAGACAAACCACAATCCACCGAAGAATAGACTTCGATGATTTTAAGTGTAGGATTCAAAGAACAACATATAAAAAGAAATGAATTTATCATACTGCAGCAATGGATGAAAAGAACTGTATTAATGGGGGGAAAGAAATATAATCAAAATAGCCAAAAGCTATAAAGTAGAAATAAACCTTGGGTGTTTAAGATTTGATGAAGTTTATAAAGTCTAACCTAAGAAAAAGGAATACCATGTTCTTATATGAGAAGAGTCCTTCTTATAAAGCTATTATCCCCGCTTCCTAAGGTAGCCAATGTACTGCAAATCAAACTCCCCACAGGTTTGGCTGGTTTCTTTTTCACATTTGACATACATTCGTAGCCTCATCTGAACAAGAAAGTGCACAAGACTAGCCAGGAAGAATTTGAAAATAATAGTGGTGGGTAAGAATGGGCATTGAGAAAACTGCCTTACTTGTATCAAAAGATATTATAAGAGTTAAAACTGTCACGTAGAATAGCTCAATAAAAAGAATGTTAACAAATATAACATTGGCAAATGAATAGAGATTCCCAAAACATATCCATGTATATTCAGAAATGTATCGTATCATCAAGGTAATTTATTTCATTAGGAGAAGAGTAGACCTTTCAATAAATGGAGTTGGTATCCACCTGGAAAAAATTAAGTCATAGTCTTTTATTACAATACAATAATAAATTCAAGATGGCTTAAACAGTTAAATATAAAATTAATTTTACATAGGTGAAATAATAACAGAAAATACAGAATATTTTAATAACATTAGGTTGGGAATGGTTTTTCTAACAGTACAAAAGTCCAGAGAGTGTTAGCAACATAAAGATTAAAAATCTGTGTTTACTAAAAGCTATAATTTACATAAGTTAAAGAGGGGCAGATAACAAGAAATTTTTTGTGATATACCATTAGATTAAGGCCATAATTTATAAAGAGTGCTTAAAGTTACACTTTACAAAAAAGTACTTGAATGAGCAAAAGCTGTGAACAGATAATCTGCAAGAGAAATACAAAGCATCGGCACATTTATTAAAGGATATTTAAACATGTTAGCAATGAGGAAACTAAACTTGAAATAATAGATGCAAATTTTTGCTCACCAGATGAACAAAAAATAAAAATGGGTCATGTCTAGTATTGGTAAAGTTACAATTAAGTGGGCTTTTCACACTTTGTAGGAATGTAAATCAATAAAGCTTTATTAGTAATGTGACAGTTTTGAAATTAAAACATGCATACCAGGAATCCTACTTCTAAGAATTTACCCCACAGAAGTACTCTTACACATGCAGAAAACAGTGCAAAAAGGTTTCTTGTGGCATTGCTTGTAATTTTGAAAAATTGGAGTTTTAAATGTATAGCAACTGAGAAATGTCTAAATAAGTAATGGTAATTCCATGTAATATTCTACACCCATTAGAAAATATAAAAGAGTCATCCTTATGCATAAATAGTGTTAAGGCAAATAAAGCAAGAGAAAAGAACAATGTGAGTAATAGAATCCCATGCTTTTTCCTTAAAGAAAGATCACATACATATGTGTACTCTAACATATATAAACCTAAAAAAAAATAAAACACCTCTGCACAGATACGTGCCAACCTGTGAGTAGTGGTTCCCTCTGGAGAAGGGGAGTGGAGGCAGGGAGGGAACAGTGTGAAGCAAGACTGACAAAATTTATTCTACATATGGTTTGAACCTTTTATAGTAAGTATGTGTTCATATATTAGTTGGTCAGGTTTAAAAATACCAATAATTCAGGGCTGCCTGGGTGGCTCAGTGGGGTAAGCCTCTGCCTTCAGCTCAGGTCATGATCTCAGGGTCCTGGGATTGAGTCCCACATCAGGCTCTCTGCTAGGCAGGGAGCCTGCTTTCTCCTCTCCCTCTCTACTTGTGATCTCTCTCTGTCAAAAAATAAAATCTTTTTTAAAACAATACCAATAATTAGGGACGCCTGGGTGGCTCAGTTGGTTAAGCGGCTGCCTTCGGCTCAGGTCATGATCCCAGCATCCTGGGATCGAGTCCCACATCAGGCTCCTGCTCGGCAGGGAGCCTGCTTCTCCCTCTGCCTCTAGCCTGCCATTCTGTCTGCCTGTGCTTGTGCTCCATCTCTCTCTCTCTCTCTCTCTCTCTCTAGCAAATAAAATAAAATCTTAAAAAAAAATAGCAATAATTCACAGAGAATTTTTAAAAGTCAATCATATTTTATTGATAATAATATCTTTGCATTTTCTGGGTCCTCGCAGTTGTTTGTCCATGAGAATTATTGGATGTTTGCTGTTTGTTGATGAGCTAACATTTTCGTTTGCTTAATGGGATTTTTTTCACCCATTTAGGAAATTCTTTCATATTTCCGTATCATTTTCTTTCCACCAAGTAGACTTCTTCTTCAGGAAGGACTACTGAAGTCCCCACAACGGTATAGCAAAGGAGACGAACACAATCATAGGCCACCAATTTTTATGCAGGTAAAGGGTATTTCTCAGCTGCCTAGTTCAGTTCTCGTTAGTCATTTAACACCCTTTCCCTTCCCCACAACACACGCAGAGTTCCATTTCAAAATCCAAATCTTTCATCAAAATTCAAGGTAAACAAGTAATAGTGTTCCTTCCTCTTTCCTTAGCTACACACCCTGCGTCACTCTTGGTGCTCGGTTTTTTCTTCACTTGCCCAGGGCCTGTGGGCAGTGCCAGCCCTACAGAACAGGGAAAGGTTGGGGGTGGTTAGAAAGTAGTTTCTTAGAAAACCAGAAGCATATTTGAGACTGGAATTTTGTGTACTACTGGGAAAAATAAAATACCTACCTAACAGGTAGGTAATTTCCTTCTGACCTTTGAATAAAATCCGAACTCCTTAGCCTGTCCTTTAAGATTGTGTATGTTTTAGTAGATCCTATGACCTCATATCACACCACATCCTGGTTACAGGGGTCTTTCCTCTGACCCTCCAACAGAAGGCAGTTTCTGCTCATGGCTTTTTGCATTCACTCTCCCCTCTGCCTGAAACAGTGCTCTCCTCATCAAATTTCAGGTGTCTTGTCCTTCTCTCTCTCTCTCTCCAAATGTCAGCACACATATTACGTACTGGAGAGGCCCCAACTATTCCCAACTGCATGGATAAAGAAGTTAAATAAGTCACATCCAAATGGAACAACTCTGTAGAGAGTGTTTGCCTAGGAGTTCTCCAAGTGGACAACTCTCCACTGTACTGAACATCCAGAGCTGTCTGGATCAACCCTGCCACCTGTAAGGGACTTGCCTTTGACAATACTAAGAGAGTCAGCAGAGAGACTAGAAGGGAACAACTTAATGGAATGTTCCTCACCTTCTCCATTTTTGTCTTTAGAGTCTTGAGAGGTGGGGTGTACATGTGCGTACGTGAGCAGCAGAGGGAACTACAGAAGAGTAATAAGGTAGCTTCTTGAAATATCAGAATCCTCTATCTTACTTCTATTCCTGTATACTTACAATAAGAAAAAGAGACATGAACTCAGAGATTCAAATTTCTCAGAGATTTACAATAAGAAAAAGAGACATGAACTCAGAGATTCAAATTTCTCAGAGATTCAAATGCAATACAGAGATGAATCATATATTTGTCCTTTCTTTCTATGTGCCCATAACTTAGCACAGAGCCTAACAATGGGCACCAATATATTTTTCCTAACTTTATTTAATTAAAATAATAAAGTCAAGTAGATACAGCATAGGTAGTGAGCATAGGAGACAAACCAATAACAATGCATCCCTCTTTGGTAAATCCATAGTATTTGTTAGAATCTTCACTATAGAATCGACTAAATATAGAACTGAAAAAAAAAAAAAATCCTTGAAGTCATAGGAAGACTGAGAGCCATCTCATCTAACTCCCTTAATTTTCAGGTTAAACAAACAAACAGACAAACAAAAAACTAAGGCCTAGGAAATGTAAGTCTCACTGAAGAGATAGAGTAATTTCATGGCAGAACTATAACTAGACTACTTGCTGTCCTTCAATTCTGTAAGCATTTACTGAATATATAATCATAGTAATAGCTAAGTGATGTCCTGAAGTGTTTACTCTCAGAAACCCATGAGAATGGTATCATATTTATCATCCTCTTTCATATGATACTGAAGCTAACAAAGTTGAATAATGTTATACCTAGGACAGCCAAAATTAAAATCCACACCATACACTTTGAATGACAACAAAGTAAACCACTGGTCAATATTGCTTCCACAAAATTGCTCTACCACTTTGGGGACATAAAGATGAACCAGGTATCACCTCTGCCCTCATGGAGATCAGAATCCAGGTAGATAATAGAAAAAAGTTTCAGTATGATAGCAAACAAAACAATAATTCTAAAAAATACCAGGGTTTATCAAAGAAGAGTCAAGTATTTCCTCTACTGTAGCTCAGCTCATTCGCCCAAGAAATTTGCAATCAGATAGTGATATGATTTGTATATATTAACCATAATAAAAGGAAGAGTGCCAATTGTTAGTTATTTGAATTGTGTCTCCCAAAAAGATATGTTGAAGTCTTAGGGCCTTGCAGATATAATCACGATAAGATGAAAAGTTGGGTGGGCCCTAACCCAGTGCAATGACTGGTGTCCTTATAAGAAGACAACATCCCGTTGAAGGGAGACACACAGGAATCAAACAAGGTGACAGAGGCAGATTTGAGATGGTAAGCTTTGTAGTTGCAAGTCAATGAATACCAGGAATGAATGGCCACCAACAGAAGCTGGGAAGAGGTAAGAAAGGGCTTAACCCAGAGTCTCAAAGGGTGCCTGGCCCTGATGTCACCTTGATTTCAGCCTTCTAGTTTCTGGATATATGAAAGAAAAAAATTCTAAGCTAAGCCACTAAGTTTGTGGTCATTTGTCATGGCAGCCCTAGGAAACTCCTACGCATCCATTCTTCCTGTATTTAGAGATTGTATAACAAGGTCAAAGGTGAATCGTGCTGTCAGTCTCAAGAGCAGGTGATCACTCATCACCTCTTTGGTCTGCATATTGACTCAGAACACAATGAAAGGGCTTGGAAGTCACAAGTATTGACATTTTATACGCAAATTCATGACAAAGAATCATGCTGAACTTGGAAACAATGACACTTTCTCTTTAGCCAAGCTCTGAACATTCTTTTTTTTTTTTTTTTTTTTTTGCTAATGACCTGGGTGGGGCTAGCAGGAAGGTCCTGTAAATGAATGATTTAATCTAAGATAGGTGGACAGCTGGACTGGTCACCAAAACAAAAGCCTTGGGAAATTGCCATGAAGGCTGGACACTAAGTCACCAGAGGCAGCCAGCTAGGGCTTTTCCCTCCTCACCAGTGGAAAAATACAGAACCTACTGCTTCTCTGGACAAGCACCTGATTACATGGTCTTGCCAGTGGCAGCCAGAAAGAAAGCAGACCACTTGTCTTGTTGGGCAAGGATGCGATCTATGTCAAAGAGTGCTGACTTCCAGTGTTGAGCAAGCTCATCTATTACTATTTGTACGCCCATTTACAACTCTGATTGTAAAGAGGAATTGTCAAGATAAAAGGAAGTTAATTAATTAAGATAATTATATCAATTTAAATTATTTATTTATGTAAATAATAATTTGAATTAATTTGAGTAATTTAGATAAATTAAATTAAAAGATAAAAGTATCTTAATTATTAAGATAAAAGTAAGCAAGGATTGAGTAAATACAGTAGCAGTGATCTAGGCTCCAGAAGATCTTGTTTCCTTTCCCAGTTCTACCACCTACCAGTTTTAGGGCTTTGGCAAAGTCAGTGCCAGTTGGGGGTATGTTTCTCCATTGACCCAAGGCAGGGAGGAATGCCACATCATTATCAGGATCAAAATAAATGACATAGGAAATGGAAAAGTTCTATGAGATTATAGTCTTACAGGAATTTGAGGGTCTTAAAGTTCCCTGGAAGGTACTGGCATTTGACACACAACCTATACTCTTCTAGTACAATATTTCTAAAAACGATTTTGGTCCAATACCATTACACACACCAGTGTGGAAGTTGTATGAATGCCATCACATCAGCTACAGACTAAACTTCAGAGGACTTCAAATAGTTTTCAGCACCTTCCCTGGCCTGTGCCCAGCACCCTTTCACAGCTGTGTGTCCCTGTGTGTGACCTTACACGTACACTGCTATCTATGAAAGGAGTAAGGTCACCCTGTTCAGCTTGAGCTCTTAGGCCCCTGGACAGATATGTGCTTTGTTTTCCTCACCTATAAAACAGGACCAAGTATACCACATATCACCTAGTAAAACACAAGAGTACTCAGGCAATAGTATTGTTCAATAAATGCCTCCCACAATCATCATTATTGGTACTCCTATTTGCTTTACCGCTACCCTGTGTTGCTGTTTTTATTTCATACAAACGTTTTTTGTCCACCTTCTTACCTTTTTCTTCTTTTTAAAGATTTCATTTATTTATTTGGCAGAGATAGACACAGTGAGAGAAGGCACACAAGCAAGGGGAGTGGGAAAGGGAGAAGCAGGCTTCCCACCAAGCAGGGGGCCTGACACGGGGTTGGATCCCAGGACCCTGGGGTCATGACCTTAGCTGAAGGCAGATGCTTAATGACTGAGCCACCCAGGCACTCTGTCCACCCTCTCACCTTTGTTCACTATTCATTGTTCACCTGAATTTACCTACTCTAACTCTATCTGGAGGATAGAATCCTACGCATTTTCCCAGGTCTGACTTAAATGCCATGTCCTTCATGAAGCCTTGCCTGATATCCCCAAGCAAATATGAACATCACCTCCTTAGGGCATCCAAAACCCAACTTGGAGATCTCTCTTATGATGAATTACATTTTCTCTTCTCCCTTAATAAGTTGTGAGTTCACCTCCCCACCCCCACCCCAAGACAGTTTTTTCCTCATTCATCTTTGTAACCTTCTAGCACTTGGAAGAGTGACTTTCTCATAAGAGCTGCTCAGTAAGCATTTGATGAATACATTCATAACCTGCCCAAAGCTCTGGCAGTTGATTTATTCTCCTGGTGATTCTTTACTGTGGGCAATGTAGGTATTTGATGAATAATATTTACTGTGTTTTTAATACTCAAATGTAATTTAGGTTTTCTGGATTGTTTGGCTTAATTGTAATGAGTATGAAATAATTTGGCAGTTTGAAAGGGAAATGTAATACAGCACTAATATACATATTCTACTTTTTTTCTATGATGGTAAGGCACCATCAACTGCAAGATGTACCATGGACTTACTATATTTTTCAAGGAACACTTCTACCTTAAATGTACCCATAGCTTGTAGGAAGCATCCTAATATCAGAATTGTAAACTGTGGAAAAGATATGCCTTAAAACGGAAGGAGTGCAGCCAGGGTGCTTTTTACACAACATAGGCCCTCAGTGCTCCACGCTACACACATTAAACTAGATTCCCCTAGCCTAGATGCTATGGAACACAGCTTCTCATTTCATTTCATTTGTCTCAGACTTCTCTGTTTCTATTTGATTGAACCTCATGTTTTTGTCACTCTGCCTCTTGAATGTCTAACATCTGACCCCCTACCTGCCTCTTCCAAGCTCGGGCCCTGGGTTCAGCCTTCAACACAACAAAATGGCAGGCAACAGGTCTCCCTATGTACAGTCTTGTCAATGTAACTATTCCTATCCAAATGTGGCAAAGCACAGGCCTACTAAATTTAAGTTTAGACTTCTTAGACTTGCATTAAAAATTCACTCACTATCTAGTTCTCACCTAATCTTCCTCTCTTAACTTTTAATTTAAATAAATTTAGAGGCCCCAAGACATATAAGCCTTACTCCTGAGAATACATCTAGCACTGCCATACCTCTGCATCTTTGTTTAAACTGTCCTTTCTTCCTAAAACCCAATCCCCATTTCTATTCATTGAAATTTCCCTCACTGCTAAGAGCTAAGTCCAAATACCATATCCTCTGTGAAATATTCCTGATGGTGGCCACAAGCATATCTCACTGGTACTACTGAACTGCTATAAAATTTAGTATCTGCCCCATTCTCACAGCCCTTGACACAACACCATATATTCTAGATGCTTATTTGAATAGCCATCCTCCTATTAGGATGAGAACCCCATTATATATATATATATATTTGTCACCTTCATAGGCTTAAACAACATGTTAGTTTAGTAAAATTTAAATAAATATAAATAAATAAATAAAAATTAAATAAAATATGAAAAAATACGATTTTTAGAACAGAGAGTTCAGTTGATTAGATGTCACATGGAGGTTTCGGAGGTGACATGGAGGGAGACGGAGCAGATAAAAATTATTCAAAATAAGAATTTTATTTCAAGCTATCTCATAAGTTCATTTGGTGAGGCACTCAGAAGTGTGGTAGAGGAACAGTCGAATACTTAAGGATGCACTAGATGGTAAAATAGCCGTTGTTCCTGACCAATTTCTTTTGTTCAGACCAAGAAGAAAATACACAAAGTAGAAGGGGTAAAATATTAAAAATTCTTGGGATCATGGAGGGGGAACACTAAAGTGTAGGTAATCACTAAAATATCTGCTTTAGGTTAGCAGTGTCTGAAAAAAAGTTTCCACCATTTTACAGAAAAGAGAAAAGGAAGGGAAAATATACCATTTTATGGAAAAAACAAAAGAAGCATTTTATGTTTTCCCTGCTGGTAGTTCAACTTCAGCCGACAAACCCTATAACAAGGAGAATTTCAGCACCACCCTCTTCTGTAATACTGGAGAAGAATAAAAATGAAGTCTGTATATGAGATGCATCTGCAGAGAGACAGTAATTACTGGCCAGGACTGATTAAAATTCTCACTAGGACCTCAGAGAAGCACTGATCATGGCTCGGCAAAGAAAGGAAAGCATCGCTACTGCCTTCCAGAGCACGTGTGGAGTGAGGAACAAAGACAGCAGAATATTTCACTGGCTCCAAGCCACAAGCTAAGAAAGTGAATGAAGGAAAAGCCAGATTGTATCGATCTGTCACTCCTATCTATGATATGATATTCAACTCATAATCAGTGTGTAGGACAACACTTTCCCTCTCTGTAAGCAGATTGTTAATATTCCTTAGGTCTTTCTCATGCTACTGCATTTCATTTCCCTATATAACAGCAATCATAGGGGCAAAGTTGGTTTGTGTTACATATCTGTCTCACTCATACACCTGGTAAAAAAGTTCTGTACATATTACACAACTGATACATAGCCAAAAATGGGATGTTTCCTTCCCTCTTCACTCCAGAAAACAGACTCGGAGTTTTACTCCCTGAACCAGGGATTGCAAGGTGTTTTTTTTGCCAGGCTGTTCACTCCCACCTTCCCCTGGCCTAGAAAGCTGGTTTACTAGTTGGCTTCTCTAGTAAATTTTTTTTTAGAATAAATGCTTTTGAAATATTCTTTCCAAAATGCAGGGATCACATGAGCAATGGTATTCGCTCCAATTAACTTTGATTTGTTTTCCAGTAATTGCTAACTGATGACTTTATTAAACTTATGTCTCTGAATTTTTCTAAGGGTAAAAATTCCCTTCAAGAGTAAATGGTTCACAAGTGCACACCATTATAGATTTGTTACTCTCTACTGTATCACTTACTGTTTGCTCTCCTTTGCTTAATGGTTTAGCTTTTGGAACATGGTTCACTCTCCCAAGGAACAAATGGAAAATCAAACCACCTAAATCAGTGAACTCCCCAGGAAAAACAATGTACTTGAAAATGCTTGGAATGTTTAGGGACACACTGAGAGGTAATACAGCTCTAGTCATTTTCAAATGAACCACCTGGCTTAGTGTAAATTTCCCTTTTCCACATCACATTTGAAATGTGATTTCCTTGTGAGCGAGAATCAAGTCATGGAAACCATGAACTAAATCGGATTTTGAAGATCATCTAATCCTTGCTTACCAAACTCTAATTCCATGGGTGCCTGACAGATTTAGGCTTAGATAGGAATGTAATTCTGTGTTACATTCTTCTTAAGTACTGGTAGTCTGTTAGTTTTATTTAATTTTCTAATGGTCTTTTCCTTTTGCCTCCACTTTTTTTGCAAAAACTATAACAAGGTTTGCAAAGAAACATAAAATTGGCATGCAAACAAGATTTGAGAAGAAGTGGGGCAGGCTGAAAGGAAACCAGTGAACTCCCCAGAAGAAATTATACTTGGCATTAATTTTTCTATTTACATACTTTTTTATCTTTTTTTTTTTTTACAGCTGGTATTTGAAAAACGCAAAGAATAAGCAAGACACAATGGGCATTGCAAAGGAAAGGAAAAGAAGATAAGCATTGCACCCAAATGCCAACATCATAGACTGAATAAAATTTTCACAAATTTTATGACTATTTCTTCCCTAGCTTTAAAAATGTTGTACATTTCTCTGTTACTAAAGCTTACTTCATACACTGTGCATTCTATCTGTATTCCTGGTAGATGAAAAGCCATTAGAAAGTTTGACCTGGGGGTATCTTAAAAGTAACTCAATACAATGCCTTCGTTTTACTGCTATGGACAATTTGAACAAAGAGGTGAAGCCACTTGCCTAGAGACACGTGGACCCCTGGGAGTTACTGCAGAGTAAGCCACAGGACTTCCACTTCCCAGATCAGTGTTCTTTCTGTCAAATTGCACCATCATCATTAAAACCTACTTTGCCTCTTTCTCTTCTTTCCGCATAAATCCAGCCTTCTAAACCCTCCACCATTTTTATGGTCTTTCAATTAACCTCTAAGACTCTGAATGGCATAAGATAGCAGGTAACTTTTCAATAAACTATAAAACAATCAGTTCATTTGCTTATAATGGTATCTAATGTTCCAGCTGCCTAACCTTACTATTTTTCTGTTCCTCTTAATAAAAATAGTTCTTCACTGCTATTTTCTGACTTAAAACTAAATTCTCATACGTATTTCTGCTTTTGCTCTTTTCCTACTTCTCATGTGCTACAGATCAGACTGCTACAATTTCTGAAGCCTGACACAAAAGTCGTTCAGTACTCAATCCTGCTGCCTACTGCCTGTCAGCCGTCCATCAATTCAAAAATGAATATGTAGGAATGTATTTCACAGTCTTGGCAGGACAAATTTTTTGAAGACTCTGACTGATTTACAACTTTTAACCAAATTGCTAGAAATATACTCTGACAAAAAATAACCCTCAATACTAAAACATAATTATAGGAAAGCAAAAAAAAAAAAATTTACTCTTTGGTACCTGCAAGAAGTCTGAGATAAAACAACACTACCTGAGAAATAAACTCGGGGTTTTGGAGGGGCAGGGGTTGGAAGTTTGGGTGAGCTTGGTGGTGGGTATTATGGAGGGCGCATATTATTACATGGAGCACTGGGTGTGGTACATAAACAATGAATGCTGGAAGACTGAAAAGAAATAAATAAAATGAAGAAAAAACAATAACAAAAAACAACATTACCCAAAATGCTGATTTTCTTTTGCCTGTTCTTTCAAATTAAATAAACTAAAATACTACCTTGTACTTGATTATTTGATGTGGGGTAGGAAAGGAGATAGATTCAACCATGGTAACTGGAATTTCATTAGAAAATAAGATTAATATAATTGAAGCAATAAAAATCCATTAAACTAAAAGTGCACACCAGGGGCGCCTGGGTGGCTCAGTGGGTTAAGCCGCTGCTTTCGGCTCAGGTCATGATCTCAGGGTCCTGGGATCGAGCCCCGCATCGGGCTCTCTGCTCAGCAGGGAGCCTGCTTCCTCCTCTCTCTCTCTCTGCCTGCCTCTCTGCCTACTTGTGATCTCTCTCTGTCTAATAAATAAATAAAATCTTTAAAAAAATTATTAAAAAAAAAAAAGTGCACACCAAATTAACATGCCCTTTTTTCATGAGAAGGAAAAAAGTTATGAGTACGGAAGGGGTCTTGTACTTTAATAAATATTCCCTCTCCTAAGACTTTGTTGTCTCAAGTGGAAAACTAGGGAAATGCAAACTCAATTTAATATATTAGTAATAAAGTGTAAAAACTACACCTGGACACTGCCACAGTCTTTTTGTTCAATATGAGTCTACACAAGACTAAGAACTCGGGATGGTCATTCCCAAAACGTTCCAAGTGTGCTGCTTAGAAAATTATGTGTATTTGCCTCTTGAAGAATAAAATGAAAAGAAAGAAAAAGAAAGCAGAACACAATGGGAAAGAGAAGGAAAATAAGAAATAAAGAAGAATAAGAAGGAAAGTAGTGGGAAGAGAAAAAGTCATAGACTTCCTGAGTTAGGGAAAGACTCTTTCAGAGGGAGGAAGATGGTTCTACTTAACACTCAAATCATTTTTAGCTTTATGATTATTGTCTGTCTACCCTGCTGTCCTTTTCAATCACCTTTCTATCCGCACTACAGTTCACCTAGAGTCATGAAATCAAAAAAATATATATTAGTAAAGCAAAAAAGTCCTCAGGACATCCCCTTCCTCTGCTACATTTGACAGACAAGGAAATTTGTCTGTGAAAGAGCTGAGGAGAATTAAGGCCTAAGATATGTACATAGACCAAAATATTTAAGGACTTCCCATGTCAGCATATCTGGTATTAGATTTGCCCAAGAACACAGAAAATTCTTCTAAACAAATTAGAAGAAATAAATTAAGCCGAAACAAAATTACTCAGGGTAAGGGAGTGATGGCCCTGGTTTAAAAAACCAGTTTTACAATAATTTACAGCTGAATATGTAGAAATTATGTATTGCCAGACGTCAAGTGCTTAATCCCATGTACCTGAAAACACTCAAGTTGTAGGACTAAGAATGTCCTTTATTATTCTTAACCAGAAAAGCCAGAGTTGAACTGATTGGTGAAAAGCAAACTTCCCCCACTTGGTTTATTTCATATAGAAGACACTTAAATACAGAGACTAACTTTAGAGTAAAGAAAGCCCCAAGTTTAGCCTGTCATAAGTTGTGGATATTTAAAAGAAGTTGAGAAGAAATCAGGAAGAAGCAAAGACCTGAATTACATGGTTTGGATAAAGGATGAGAGCTGACCTGGTATTAGCTTTTTCATGGACTAAAAGAGGACAAGACTTAACATCCTCAGATGTCCAGACAAAAGCAATCAGTTATTACTACTATTTATTTATTTATTTATTTGACAGAGAGAAATCACAAGTAGACGGAGAGGCAGGCAGAGAGAGAGGAAGGGAAGCAGGCTCCCTGCTGAGCAGAGAGCCCGATGCGGAACTCGATCCCAGGACCCCGGGATCATGACCTGAGCCGAAGGCAGCGGCTTAACCCACTGAGCCACCCAGGTACCCCAGTTATTACTACTCTTAAATGATAACTTGAGGTGACATTTTCTGGAAAGGGAAGACCACACAACATTAGCATATACTGTCAAAAAATCTGTAAAGTCTCTTTTCCTGAAATTTTATAAAATTAGGCAAGACATCTAGGGAAGGGGGGGGGGTGGATGAAACCCAGTGATTACGTAGAAGAATGGGGTATCATCAAGTACCCTTCTCACACTAACTAGTCAAGCAAAAGATCAAGAATGCAAAATTTAAGAAAATTTAAATTTTATTCTCTTAAAAAAAAATTTTTTTTAAGCGGTAAAAAAAGAAATTCCCTTCGTCTGTCTCCTAGCATTTACAGAAGAGAGCCCATTGTTTGTCTCTGTAAGGACTGAAGGATACTGCCAAAAATTATCAGTTTGTGGCATGACTAGAGTAACCTAATTGTCTTTGACTCATTTTTAATCTGGGTGGATGTGGTGAGAATGGGCTGATGTTGCTTAACAGCATTTAGTGTTGGTGTTAAATATAGAAAATTCACCAAAAAGATTCTTATCTACAGAGGAGTGGAAAACATTGTTATACATGATGAAAGAGTCAGAGAGAGCGAGAGAGGAAGGTGGGAAATGACCCCCTTCCTGCCACATATTTCATCCGTGAACAAAGCTCCCACTGGCTTCAAAAAAAAAAAAAGAGATCTGTGCCCAAGAGAAATAGTTCAATGTGTGGTGGGGACTGAAAAAGCAAGTCCATTATGAATAACATTACCCCCAAGAAAGTATACATTACCTGAAGGTAGGGATGGAAAAACGATGCACTATTCAAAACTGAAAACAGGATAACTAAATATTGTTACAAAGTACAAAAAGAATCAGTTCTGAAAGTGATCGTTCTTAATGCAAGGGAAGAAAGATTCAGAACAACACATCAGAAAAGCAGTTTTTCTTTAAAAACAGCAATGTTGTGCAATTTCATTTTGCAATTTTCTGTGACCCTAATTCTCAGGCTAGCTCACATATGGGTTGGATCTTGATAATATAGTTGAAAATTGACATTGTGGTCTCACATCTCAGAAGCACACCATACAATGGAATCACCTCTAAAAAGAGATGAGGAAAATAAAAATATTAGATATGTATATATACCGAAAATATTCAAGGGCTTCCAATGTCAGCATATCCAGTGAGCAACTAACAGTGTTACTACATATTAGGTATTTTTAACCTACAAGAGTTGATAAATTCTAACACATAAGTGCAGTCACTGTACATCCAGTGTTTGAGCAAACAGTTTTATCATCATTCAACAATTATATCCCTTAAGTATTCTTTATTCAATCATATGTAAAATGTCTGACTTGGAACATAAAACCATAGTAGTAAGAAAACAAACCAATCATACATTTTCCACACTTGCTTTACACACTTCATATAAAGAAAAACTTGAGTTGATAATCTGGATTAAATTTAACTTTTACCCCTAGAAAGAATCTGTAAAAATTCAATCTAACATAACAATGTTTAGCAAAGGCCTACTGTATATCCGGCTCTAAGCTAAGGAAAAGAAATGCTGAAGTTTTTAAAACATCATCTTTACCCAGAATGAGCCTATAATCTAGTAGGAGATCAATATACCTACTTCCACAGAATAAAAGACAGAATGGTACAAAGAATTTCAAGAAGACAAAACCAAGAGATTAATTTCTCCTTGGGATGGGATAGGAGTTGTCTTTGAAGAAGAAGACAAGTTTAGAGATATTAGTATAATTTCAAAAGTTAGATATGGTAGTCATGGAAGAATCAACATTCTGGATGAGAGTACAGAGAGAGTCGTCAGGAGGAGAAAATGCAAAGAATTGATCAGAAATGGTAACAAGGCTGGTGTTTCAGAAGTGTGGGCCGCTGAATAAGAGAGAGCTACCAAACACCTTACCAGGACTGGATGGATGGAGGCTCTATCAACTATGCTAACTACTTCGGAATTGATTCAATAGTCAAAAGGGGAATCACTATTTTTTGAGCAGAAGCATAAGTCAACCAGATGGAGATTTTAGGAGGATTGACTTGATTATAAGATAATTGGAAGGGAGAAAGCTAAAGTCCAGTTTGACTAATGCCATAATCTTAGAAATAGACAATAAGGGGTGAACTAGAGCAGTGTCATGGAGAAAAAAAGGGAAAGAATAGAAGCATAGGAGAAGGATAGGAATAGGACTTACAGAGTGACTCTTAGATGTAAGGTGCAATAGGAGTGGGAGTTGGATTCTGATACATTCTGGGTGATAGGAAGGATGATGATACCATGGACAGTGATGGCAAGGAGCCTAATGATCTTATGCCACTGTCTGACTCCAACTTCACTGCCACCTCTGGAGCTAAACTCTAGTAAACAACAAATTCTAGGTCAAACTCTGAGGTCCAACAATTAAATCACATTGGGAAATCTAATTCTCTCTTTAACCAGTACTACAGAAGCCATTTCTGGAGGTCAAAAGTATTAAGATTCTGTAGTTTTCTAAAAAGCCATAGTTCTGAAAGGTACACTAAATATATGTCTGAACCTTAACTAGATAATTCCAGTCTGACCATCCCTTCAGACTAATGTCCAACCAGAGAATCTGAGTTGAGCATCCAAAGATTGTTATCGAATTTGTTTCAGTTGTTTCCTTTTTCTATATGAGACAATTCCTAATGGTTACCAAGAAGTAACACTCTCCTAGTGAATCTTATCAGTAGAAGAAGAATGTGGAGTGATTGGCAAGCAACTGAAGGTTGGCCTTTAATGACCTATTCAAAAGTAATGTCTTATTAAAGTAGTTTGAATGTTAAAAATAATAATAAACTAAAGGGGAAATGGAATCAAACAAGACAACGGGTACCCATATGGGGGGAGAAGTCAATGTAGACGATATGACAGGAAGCTCCTACAGGGAGCCAGAAACAGTTGGCCAAAGATAGTGCCCTTGTCTCTGATAGAATTTTTTCCAAAGGCACTTAAATATGAGTACAAACTCTTTTAAAGTTATATTTTGGGGTCTAAGCTCTTATAAGCACATTGTCTCAGAACCTTAGTGATTCCATGTTCTCACACTACCAAGGCCAAACTAGGAGGAAGAACAGAACACTTGGAGCTCGAATGCCCCAGTTAAAACCCCAATGAGGGAGACTACAACTCTGTTTATTGCAGGTGTACATGAGAATGTTGGGGGGAGATGGGTGAAAGATTATTGCCAGGGGTCAGCCTGGTCTGATTTGGGATTTTCGCTTTGAGTGATATGACACCAAAGGACAACAAATGTGCCAATGTCTAGTGAGCAGAGGAGGTAAAGAGCTGAGTGAGAAAGCCACATGTGAGAGGATGAAGGGCAGGAGGAGAGGAGAAGATAGAGAAACAAGAAAGACAAAATAAGACATACTGGGAATGGGTTTTGAAACAAATTCTGTGAGTAAAGACTTTGCTCTGTGTTCACATCTTCCTATATGTAGCTTGCTCTGCTTTGCTTCATCAAGAGATATGTTCTCGATGCCAGACCTTGTGGGTGTTATAGACCTTGTGTTGGTACCAGAAGGCCAACAGAGATACCATCATGTCCAGGCTTTTCTCTCATAGACACCTATTATAACTATTTTTACAAAGTCTAGGAGCCAATAGGACACAGCCTGGACCTTGGGCCACATCTTTTTTACCTGGGCTTTCACTTCCATCCTCATTAGCCACTGCCAAACCACTGTTCAGGCTTTTGAGGAATTCATGTGAGCTTCATGAGAAAAGGGCAGACCTTTATGCTCTGCCTGTGGTCCCTAGAGGATGCAGGTTTGGTGCACCTGCTCACATGAAACTCAGCACAGCACTAGTCCCAGTTTCTCCTGCACAGTCAAATGACAATTTTCACACACATTTGGGGCAAAGAAGACAGCTCAGAGACATCTGCCAGCTACCATAAGGAAGTCATTTTATAAGCACCTTCTCAGCAACACCTAGCAATTGTCTCTGGTGAGATTTTATACTTCAATCATCCTTTTGAGGTAATGGGGAATATCTTAACGAGCACCAGCCACCACCTCTCCATCCTTGGTAGCCCAACACAGTACAGAAAACTTCTTCCTTTTCCTCCTCCTAACTGGGATTCAACAATTCGATTTTGTGGACATTAACTGAGCATCTGCTATATACAAAGCTATGAGATAAATCAGGACAGTAGAGGGATGAGCTTAATATGAAAAGCTTCTTGAGGCAAGTTGTATTTTTTTAAAGGTGGATTCATAGACATAGTCTAACCACACACTTTCCTTACCATGTGATTTTGGAAAGGCAGAATATACATTCCATCCTCTTGAGTCTGTAGAAGGCTATAGCCACTACAGAAACAATGCTCTGTGACATCCAAAGATATGTTATAAAAAAGTATATATATATATAGTTTCTGCCCTGTTTTCTTGGGATGCATGCAACCCAGCCACCATATTCTGAGGAAGCCAAGCAGCTCCACAGAAAGACCAGGTGTGGGAATCCCAGCCACCATCTCACTTGAGGTCCCAGCTGGAAGGGAACACAAACACCCACATATAAGCAAGCAAGTGAGCCTTCACATGACTCCAGCCCCGGCGTCTGAGCCATCCCTAGTGATGATGAGTGGAGGAAAGATGATTTTACTCCCAAGCCTTGCTGCAATTGCAGATCCATGAGAAATTAAAAAAAAAAAAGGAAAAAAAAAGCTGTGATTAGTTTTACCTCTGAATCTTGGGATCACTTGTTACTTAATAATGGATAACCAGGACAGACTGCATAGCATGAACTCAAGTGCTCACAGTCAATTTAGAGAAATAAGCACGTTCACAAACGACTATCATATGTCAAGGTATAACACAAGGACCTTAAGAGATCCACACATGAAAATGAATGTGCACACATATGTGTGTACATCCTGGTTTATGCAGAGGCAATTTCTGAATCCACTAAAATTAATGGTAGTTACCTCTGTGGAGCAGCCCTTGGGTTGAAGGGCTATCTCCTCGTATGTTTTAAGCCTTGCCTTATTTATACACATACTTACTTCTATAACTTCAAAAACAGTTTAAATGTCTAAAATAATAATTTAAAAAGTTGGGGGGGGGGATGAACTAGTGCTTCAAGCACTTTATGGGGCCAGAATGCCGTGAAGCAATGAGAGCTACTGGGAAGGGCTGCATCTCCTCTCCATGCCTCAGCACTCACCTCTGTAGGAAACAGTGCCAGCCTTGTCAGGCTCTGTGAACATTCAAGTGCTGCACAAGTGCCTGACCTGAGGAAGGACTCAACCAACATGAATACAAAACTTTAAGCACCTCTGAACTGCTGAGTGTTGTTGTGGCATGTGGACAGAGGGTCCCAGGTTACAGAATCAGACTGTTGCTTTAGGAAGAGAGACAGTCTCTCTCCTCTGAAGATGAGAGTAAAAAGAACCAGTGTTCTTAGGTATATTTCAAAAGAGAGTGTATGACAGCAGTGACTACAAAGTTGTTAAACTTCTGCCAATGCCACATTGACTAAATCCTTTTCCAAAATGTGAAGAGACCACTAACTTAAAACTTTCCATACCAATTCCCCATTCTGCTTCCCTTTCATGGTTTTCATTGGGTGTAATAAGTTGCCTGCCTCTTACAGACGACTGCCATCCACAGGAGGAGGCCAAGATTAGTGTTTACAGTATGTTTGCATCTAGCGTTCAGTTTTTCCCTGTATTTTGAGAAGCTGGGCATTGTTTCAGTCATACCAGAGGAACACTGATCTTTCCATTTGTTCTCATGTGTAGTTTCCCCACTGGAGTTATATAGGATGGTGTAGGTCACCCAAAAGATAGAAAGGGTTAGGTTAATGTCTCCTTCCTTAGAATGCCCCATGTTCTAAAATGTTTGTGAAAATGGTCTAGTTCTAAGGGTATGAAGGGTTGGAGTACTCTAAAAGAAATGGAGAAGGTGAAGTTGCCCATGAGATAACATGATGCGAGAGTATTATCATAGTATTTTGATAACTGACAATAAGTTATCTAAAGTGCTGTATGTTTCAGAGCAATGGCATCATCACTATGCTTGCAAAGTCAAATGAGTAATGAGCAGTTCCTCTCTGACTCAGAAACTTCTGTTGTTTCCTGTTTGATTTAACTTCCCCAAGTATCTTAGAAACAGATGAACTATTATTTCAGCTCCTTAAGGGCGACTGGGCTTGATGTCTTTTCTAATGAATCAGGTATTTGATCTCTTCCAAATTTCTGGCATTTCAGGCACAGTTTCAAAGCTCCATTTTCCTTTCCTTACTTAGAGATGATACCAGCTTCTCAAATACAAGAGAACTGTCTACGCTCACAATGAAATAAGCAACAACAAAAATAGTAAAAGAAAGAAATCATGCTAAATGTGGTCAAGAGCCAACTTATTCAATTTTACTAAAATGTAGCCACTTTAAATCCCTTTTGGTATCACAGGGATAAAATTAAATAAGCCAAGAGAATGACTATGTAACAAACAAATCTTGCTGATTCCATCACTGGGTAGTGAGTATGAACAAATGTCCGTGTGAATTGTAATGAATATACAAACTGTACAAGCTGCATACTCCGAGTTCTCCCTGACACATAGGGTGGGATTGGGTAGGGACACAAAGCATCCCTAATTAGCTCTTTATGAAGTTCTTGAAGGGGAAAAGCATTATCTACAATGATTCAGTGACAACACTTAGCAGGGACTTCTGAAATTGGTTCAGAAACCACCAGCAAAATAATAATAATAATAATAATAATAATCATTGTACACAGGATTGATGTGATTCTCTACTCATAGCCAGCCCTCCTCCAGACCATTTTCCCCTGCTTTCCGTTGTCTCTTTCTATGGAAACATGCTGGAAAAGGAAGTAAAAGGAAGGTTTGTGTTCAGATAGCAAAGAGTCAATGAATCTCTTTCATATATCTTAAGTACCCTTTTATCACAAGTCTTTAGCACAAAGTCTGCATGAACAAGAAGGCTCTCCGTCTAAGATAAATAAGGTCTGAGGATCTCATGTAGAAAATGGAACTGTAGTTGCTAACATTATATTATATAATTGAAATTTGATGTGAGAGTAGAACTTCAATGTTCTCCTACAACAAAGAAAGGGATAAATAGGGGCGGCAATAGGATGATTTAGCTCAAGGAGCGAAACACTTTCACAGTGTGTGTATATGTCAAATCATCCTGTTATACACTTTAAATATCTTACAATTTTGTGAATTATACCTCATTAAAGTCGGGGAGAAAGATGTCTATTGAAGTTGACATTACTTCAAAACAACAAGAGATAGAGCCCCACTAACTCATGGCTTGAGGTTGAATACATGTTCTATTCTTAGCCACACAGTCCATACCTCTTTCCCCACCACTAAAATTGCCTCTTCAGTGATCTGACTAGGACCATTTTAACACCTGCTCTATCTTCATCCCCTCTAGGTAAGGAATTTCTACACTTTCTAATCCATTTGTCAAAGTGCACACATGCACACAGCCCCTCACCTAGCATAGGCAGAAACTTTTTATTTAGTTAGTGTTCTTTATTTTATATATTCTTAAAGTAAGTAAAATTTTTTTCCATAAAAAGTGGTTTCTAAAAAGTAATAAAACTTTTAGAGTGTGTCAAAGAGTCCCAATACTTACAAGGCTACATGGAAATTGCCTGTGCTAACAATGTTGGTCTGATAATCCAGGTACCTCTTTCCCTGTCCCCAAGAGCTGTGGTTTCAATGACAGTACCTCAGATTACCTTTTTGGCCAAGAAATAACATCTCTAAGCCCATGACAACCAACACTCAGCAGACAATACAAACAAAAACAAAAAGAAAACAAAACAGAAAATGAACGCCTTAGTGACACTCCTGCCCCAGGAAGGACTATTCAGGGCTCCCCACTGACCGCTGACTCTGAAGTCTTCCAGACTGTGTTTCTTCTCTAACGAGGCCCACTTGCCCCCAAGAAGATCCTTTGTTAGGCTTGTATTATGAACTGCATGTTGACATCCCCATCCCCGCAAATTTATATATTGAAACCCTAATACCCAATGTGCTGGTATTTAACACCGAGGCATTTGGGAGGTAATTGGGTCATAAGGGTGGAGCTCTAATGATGGAATTAGTGCCTTTATAGGAAAAGACAAGTGAGCTTGCCTCTCTCTCTCGTATTTTCAGCATATGACACAGAGCAAGAAGAAAACGGGCTCTCAGCAGAACCCAACCATGCTGCCCCTGTGATCTTGGGCTTCCTAGTCCCGTGAACTGCATGAACTGGGAGAAATAAATGTTTGCCAATGAAGTCAACAAGTCTGTAGTATTTCTTATAGCAGCCCAAGACTAAAATACTTGAAACTTATGAGAACTGTCCAATACACCAGGCCATTCTAGTCATGTTGCTGCTGCTGGTAGGTCACAGACCAGAAAGCATTGCGAGGACCCGTGGGGCTTCTAATTCACAGGGATTATATACCGAGCCCAATAGCACTTTGCTGCTACATATTGTATATTAACTTCTAATATGTTCCATAAACTGAGAATAATAATCCATGAACCAAAAAATTTTAAGCTCTCTGTGTCTTGGTAACCTCACCTGCAAAATGAAGATAATATATTTGTGTTTGCAGGATTGTTCTGCAGATATGAAAAAATGCTTCGGACTGTGCCTGGAATATAGTCACTTAACAATAACAACAACAACAAAATGCTTTAGTAGTAGTGGTAAGAAGAGGAAGGGCAGAAGTAGTTGTAGTAGTAGTATCAGCAGTACCAATAGTAGTAGAAGTACAGAAGATGCCTGGTTGGGCGTCTACCTTTGCCAGCTCAGGTCATGAACCCAGGGTCCTAGGTTCAAGTCCCATAGCAGGTTCCATGCTCGGTAGGGAGTCTGCTTCTCCCTCTCCCCTTGGTCCTCCCTGTTCATGTTTGCTCTCTCTCTCTCTGTTTCAAATGAATAAATTTTAAAAATCTTTAAGAAGTACAAATAGTAGTAATAGTACAAATAGCAGTGGCACTAGCTGTAGTAGGAGACATAGAAGTAGAAGTAGTAGGACTCTGAGCAGTAGTGGAAGTAGTGGCTGTTGATATAACAGCTGTGGTAGTAGAAGTAGTAGTAGAGGTTGTAGTACAAGTAGTAGTTTACTAGCAGTAGCAGCAGTGGGAGGAATAGAAGTACAAATAACAGGAGTAGTAAAAACCGTAGTAGTGATTGTAGTAGTTGTGCAAGTAATAGCAGGGGGTGGGTAATCGTAACACGAACGAGGATATTTGGACACTACAAGAAGAATGCTGAGAAGGGAAGAGTTAAGTGGAGACCCTGGACATTACAGGCAGATCAAGTTGAAGAGCAATCATGGCAAGCATTAGGAGAGGAAGATTCAAAGAATCTGAGGAGAACAAAAAGAAGGCATCCTGGGGAACTGCCCACACAGATCCTCTCAGATGGGGTTATTCATGAGGTGGGTCCATTCTCAGAGGTCAGTCTGGGCCTCACACTAAGTTCCAAAAAAGTGAGATCTGTAGTCCGACACCAGAAGAAAGCCAGGATCCAGCAAGACACATTCAGAACTTTTGTTCACAAAAGAAAAAAAAAAATCACCATTTATATATAGTTTTTGTTCAACATGTATTTAGTAACACTTAGAAAATGCTCCCAAATTTTAACAAAGCCAAACACCCCCAAAACCAGCTGATTAAGGTTGTTGTTTTCCCAGAGCCTGGCCAATTTCAGTTTGCATGATTTACTGCCCTCGCACCCTGGTGCTTCTGGAATCCCTGTGTGTGCTCTGGTCACCTACATTGTGCAAGTATGTGCCTCCCATGGAGGAAGGACCTGAAAGTGTCAGACCCACACAGTTTTGCCTCTCTCCTTCAGGTTCTAGACTGCCTCTCCAGGAAACGTTCCCTGACCAATCCTTTCTAAAGCCATTCTGAGCATTCCTCTTTTCAACATGTTTCCACAGCATGAGGGATTTTTCTTACCACACCATATTATTAACTGGCTCTTTCTTTTCCATATTTTCTAGTAGGTTGTAAGCTCCCTCAGGGCAGGGTCTCAACTCTTTTTTACTTGTGTCTCTCGCACCTACCAGAATGCCTGGCGATTGGCACTCTCTTCAGATTTGCTAAACAAATTACTGAATGCTAGAGGTAGACGCAGCGACAGGGTTACCTGACAGGTCCATTGCACCAGGATTTCTAACAGGGCACAAAGGGGTTTATATGACATGGAGTACAACCCCAGGCTAAACTAGCCCCACACCTCTGAAGAGACTGAGTGACTGCACAGGCATTTGAACCCACCTATAGACATTCTGATTTTTAAATTAGCATTTTACAATTCTGTTCGTGACTTCTATATTCACAAAAACAGTAGCTAAAATCACAGCTCTACTACCCGTAGGCATGTGTTCACTGAAAGTCGAACTGGCCCAAGTGACAAGACGGTCCTATAAATAGGCACAACACCATTTGAAAATTTGGCGCTTGGGAGACAGTGTTTGGTGACAGCCAAAAGTGCCCTTAGAGAGAAAATAGAGATGAAGAGGAAAGAAAGAGAGCATGGCGGAGTGTGAATTCACACGCACCATCTCCTAGGAGCCACAGAGCAAAGCCGTGAAACAATGCTCACGCCACGATGACTCGTGCTTTGGCACCGACGACATCACCTTTTCAGATCCAACAGCCAGAATCGCCTATCCTGGGCTGATGTAGAAGCCCACGGGATGTTACTAAGGGAGGAGAAAGAAAATGTTCTTCTCTATATAAAACAGCTCAGCGATGACTCAATGGAAATTTCAGCTTTAGATACACCTTTTTTCTGTTCAAGTTTATTAGAAATGATTACAGTCATGCTTGAACAAAATACATCAATACCTCCCAAAAAGGAATAGAAAGACAACACTCTTTTCTACCATGCCTACATACATGTCCACTCACTACGGATACTTGGGATTAGGTACCAGTAGGCAGGCTAGCGCAAGGGAACATAGCAAGAGATCCCAGAGTAACTTAAGGAGAAATAAACTGAGAACATAAACTTGAGTGTGGACCAGGGATCCAGTATGTTGAAAACAAGCATGTTAGCGTCCAACTCTGGAAGGGTTTGAGATGAGAACTAAAAATGCAGGGAAATAAATCCTCCTGAATACGGAGCAGAGACTACAGGAGACAAATATATCCAACTTCCCGGGGTTGGGGGTGGGGAGTCGGGGGGACAAGAATTTGTAAAATGTAATTAGACCTTCAAATTTCTCTAAGACATTTTAGAAAATCCAGTTGAAATGACAGGGGGAAAAGCTGTCCAATTCTGCGTGTGTTTATAGAAAAATGAAGGCAACAGCTAATAGACCAATTACGTCTACCTTTGTTGCAGCCTCCTCCCCAATTTTCAATATAATGTGAATTAGAGAGTTCACAGACTTAATCAAAGAGAAATGTTAGAGACCGAATTCCAAGATTCATTTCTCTGAAAACATCTTAGCCAGACATTTTAGAGGTAACACTGAAAATCTATGTGACACCTGTAAAAACAACAGAGTTTGAACAGAACTGGTCTGTTTTAGAGAAACACTAGCTTCTATCAACGTATCCCAGGGGATGGATTGGCAGCTCTGACCAAAGTTAAGAGAGAGAAGCAACTAACTGTCCTTGCATTTTTTCTATCGACTATTGTTTTTAAATGAAACAAGATGGGATCGGGAGGGAGACAAACCATAAGAGACTCTTAATCTCACAAAACAAACTGAGGGTTGTCAGGGGGAGGATGTAGGGAGAGGGTGGTTGGGTTATGGACCTCGGGGAAAGGTATGTGCTATGGTGAAGGCTGTGAAGTGTTTTTAATCTGGCGATTCACAGACCTGTGCCCCTGGGGTTAATAGTACATTATATGTTTATTAAAAATTAAAAAAAAATTATTTTAAAAAGACTATTGTTTTGAAGGGGCTGACCAAGAGCGTTAATGGTTTCATTATTTTTATTCACTCTAGACTTCTTCCTGCTCTGTCATCATCTCTAATTTGAGATCATACTTGGATGCCTCTCACCATTTTCAGTGATCTGCCCTTTTTCCTTTGTCCCTGTATTGCCCCTCTACTTCTTATTTTTTTATTGGAAAAAAATTTCCCCCATTATTATCTCAGTTTTAGGCAGCTTCTGAGACATAGAAATCCCTACCACTACTTATAACCATGGTGAACACTTTTCACAATCCTTCAAGTCCTTTCTTATTGTTACTATTTTTGACTGGATGCGTAAATAATTCTGTATCCTCTTTTGTTACACTTAAAGCACTATCTAACGGCCATGTTGTCTTCTCACTAAGAACTACTCAAGATATGATTTTAATTGTGGTGGGATAGCACATTCTATAGCTATGCTATATTTTCCAGTTATTACCAACTAATCCAATTTTATTAAATATTAAGTAGTTTCTAACATTTCACTATTAGAAATGATAATGTGATGAAAACTTGAACATAAATATATGCCCACATGACCATTTTCTTAGGATAAATCTTTATATAAAAATACTGATCTGAAAAATATGGCTGTTTTAGGTGCCTGGGTGGCTCAGTGGATTAAGCTGCTGCCTTGGGCTCAGGTCATGATCTCAGGGTCCTGGGGTGGAGCCCCGCATCTGCCTCAGCATCCCTGCTGAGCAGAGAGCCTGCTTCTCCCTCTCTCTCTGCCTGACTCTCTGCCTACTTGTGATCTCCTTTCTGTCAAATAAATAAATAAAATCTTTAAAAAAAAAAAAAGGAAAAATATGGCTTTTTTCAAACTTCTGATGGCTATTGGTAAATTATTTTTAGGCAGGTTGTACATTGTACATTGAGATGAACCATGAGAGACTATGGACTCCAGGAAACAAACCGAGGGTTGTAGAGGGGAAGGGGATGGAAGGATGGGTGAGCCCGCTGATGGGTGAGCCCGCTTATGGGTATCAAGGAGGGTACATACTGCATGGAGCACTGGGTGTTATACACAAACAAAGAATTGTGGAACACCACACAAAAAACTAATGATGTACTGTATGGTGATTAACATGACATAGTAAAAAAATTAAAATAATAACAACAATTATGGGAAAAATACTGGGAAAACTGAGGAAATCTAAATGAAGTCTGTAATTTTGTTATTAAAAAAAAAAGAAAGGTTGTACTTGAAACCATCCATCCACCCTGCAGAGCTCCTGACAACCTTGATTATTACCAGTTAAAACTTGCTCTGTGAAAAATGCTACATAATTTTTGTTGTAATTTGAATTTTTGAAAATTTGCTTTTCTTGTATTATTAGAGGGTGAGTATGTTTCATATTTTGTTAGCCACTTCCATTCCTCCTTTGTGGTTTCCTTACAGGTGTGTATGGCAAATTACGATTTCTTAAATATGTTTGCTGTTTATCTTTTCTTCCAGTCTTAGGAAATGCAGAAAATTTTTATCTTTTCCATCAGTATTTTCCTCTGTGATTTTCATAATTCCTTTTAAGTTTAGAAAATCCTTTTTCGTCCAGAGATCAGATGATACTCATCTATATTTCTTCCAAGTTATTTTGGTTTAACTATTTAGATTTAACTCCTGAATTTATTTGGGATAAAATGGATAATTATTTTTATGGAGGGGGGGGTACACTTAACTGAATTTTTAAAGTCTAAATAACTACTTTCCCCAAGTAATGTTGTAAAATTACCACCTTCTCTTTCACTGATTTATGGTGCTTCATTTTTCCTATTAAGATTTTCTACATTCTATTTCCAGTCTATTTATTTTTATTATATTAAGAGTTCCAATCTTTAGCTAATGCAATGTTGTTCTTACTATTTTGTTTTTTGTAACCTAGTAGAGTGATAAAGAACTCTGCTCTGGAGCTAAGTGCTTGTTCTCTGATTTTAATTCTACCCCTTACTAGCTAACTGACGATGGGCTGGTTATGGCCTTGCTGTGATTCAGTTTCCTTCTCTGTAAAGTGGGCATACCAATATTTGTCTCCTCACGAGGTTGTGAAGATTACATTAGTTTGTAAAATAATGAGCTCAGACCAGTGCTGGAAACGTAGAGTGCACCACAAAAGTGCAGGCTAGTTGTTGTCCTGTTAACAGGGCAAGCCCATGTAACCTTCATCTTTCAAAATTTTCATAACTACTTTAGCTATTTTTCCTGGCATTAAGTTTTCAAATGGAAATAGATTTATTTATTTTCTGATGATAAACAATACATAGTCACTATAGGAACAACTTTCACAAAAGGCATGGATGTAATTTAAAATCACTTATATTAGTTGTGTGCCACATCTCATGTTGATAGTGGGTGTCTGAGAGACCGAGGCACAGAATGGATGTCCACACTAAATGTGAAATAAAATTGCAGTAGCGAAATGCCAGTTTGGGACAAGTGACTAAATACCTCAGAGCTATACCATGTCTGACTTGACAGTTCAGTTCTGTCTTTCTCGGCTTCTTGTACGGACTAAAGACCAACTGAAGTCGTGAACAGAGAAAAGAGTGTTCTAAGAAAACAGAATCCCAGCTGTCGTTTTTTTAGGTAACAATGACTCACTGTAGAGTTACATCATTCAGAACTGTAACTGATGCAGAGTTCTCTGCAGCCTTGAGGCTGGCTGGCTGTACTATCGAGGAGAAGGCTTCCAGGAAGAGGTGTCTGCACCCCTCCACCTGGGCTGCTGCCTAGTCATCTCAGGATCAGCATCCCCGAGCATACAATACAGAGAGGAGGTAGAAGACTAAACTGCATCTATCATTTGCTAGGCGTTCTCTGTCCAAGGGATAGCCAAACATAGAACAGATTACTTGGTCCCATACAAATGTGAAGAAATCTGTTATGCATTTGGAAAGCAGATTTCTCTTTTTTGGCTACCTGTGACTCTTTATTAGAATAGTTTTAATATAAGTTAATTTTCAATAGACTTTATTTTTTAGAGCCAAAAAAAAAAAAAAAACTGTACAGGAGGTATAGAGTTCTCCTTTACCCCTTACCCCTGCACCTGGGCAGTCTCTCCCACTATCAATGTCCCACAATAGGGCATCTGTTACAATTACTGAACCTACACTGGTGCATCATTATCACCGAAAGTCCATAGTTTACATTGGGGTTCACACTTTCTGTTATACATTCTATGAGTTGGAAAAAATACCTAATGACGTGTATCCACCTTTGTAATATGTACAGATTAGTTTCATTGCCCTAAATATCCTCTGCACTCTACCTAGTCATCCCTCCCTCCTCCTAAATCACTTATCTCTTTATGGTCCCCATAGCCTTTTTGAGATTATATAGTTGGAATCACACAGTATGTAGCCTCTCAGATTGGCTTTTTTTTTTTTTCTTTAAGATTTTATTTATTTACTTGACAGACAGAGTTCACAAGTAGGCAGAGGCAGGCAGGGGGGTGGGAAGCAGGCTCCCCACTGAGCAGAGAGCCATATGCAGGGCTTGATCCCAGGACCCTGGGACCAGGACCTGAGCTGAAGGCAGAGGCCTTAACCCACTGAGCTACCCAGGTGCCCCTCTTAGATTGGCTTCTTTCACTTAGTATTATGCATTTATTATTCCTCCATTTCTTTTCATGGTTTGATAGCTAATGAGCTATTTTAGCTATTTTTAGAGCTATTTTTAGCTAATGAGTATTTTTAGTACTGAATAATATTATTTTATTATTATTATTATTAGAGATATCACATAGGCGGAGGGAGAGGGAGAAGCAGACTCGCCACTGAGTGGAGAAGCTTCTGTGGGGTTCGATCTCAGGACTCTGAAATCAAGGACAGAGTCAAAGGCAGAAGCTTAACCCACTGAGCCACCCAGGTTCCCCTTAGTACTGAATAATACTCTATTGTGTGGACATACCACAGTTTATCTATTCACCCACTGAAGGACACCTTAGTTGTATCCAAGCTTTGGAAATTATGAATAAAACTGTTATAAACATCTTTATGCATATTTTTATGGACATTAAGGTTTTTTTTGTTTTTTTAAAAGATTTTATTTATTAATTTGACAGAGAGAAATTACAAGTAGACGGAGAGGCAGCCAGAGAGAGAGAGAGGGAAGCAGGCTCTCTGCTGAGCAGAGAGCCCGATGCGGGACTCGATCCCAGGACTCTGAGATCATGACCTGAGCCGAAGGCAGCGGCTTAACCCACTGAGCCACCCAGGCGCCCCAAGTTATTTTGTTTTTTTAACTCACTTAAGTAAATATCAAGGAGAGCAATCATTGCATTTGAGGGTAAGAGTATTGTTAATTTTGTAAAAAACTGCCAAACTGTCTTCCATAGTGGCTGTACTGTTTTGCATTCCTACAAGCAATGAATGAGAGTTCCTGTTGCTCCATATGTTGGCCAGCATTCGGTGTTGTCAATGTTTTAGATTTCATTGTACTAATGGGTATGTAGTGGTATTTCATTTTTGTTTAAATTTGCTATTCCCTAATGACATTTGATACTAGGCATCATACAAAGGCTTATTCACCATCTGTATATCCTCTTTGAAGAGGAGTCTGTTCAAATCTTTTGCACATTTATTTCATCAGTTTGTTCATTTTCTTATCATTGAGTTTTAAGTGTTCTCGGTATTTGGGGGATAACAGTCTTACAAGAGATATGTCTTTCGGAAGTATTTTCTACCAGTCTTTGGCTTGCCTTTTCATTGTCTTGACAGTGTCTTCTATAAAGAAGACATTTTTCATTTTATATCAATTAATTTTTGCCCCAAGAAGTATACACATGTAACAAAGCTGTTAAGTGTAAGTCTTTCTGCCACCCTGCAATGAGTCATTAGGACTCCAATATTGGGATGAAGAAGCTGGAGAACAGCTGCGGCTTCCATCTCCTTCCAGGCTCCCCGCAGGAAAGGGTAAATGGCTCTGCTGTTCTCGATTGCCGCCTCAGACTGTGCCCTCCCCTTCCCCAGGGAAGTCTAAAAGCATGGCTGGAGCCAGAAAAGAGAAGTAGCAAGTCTTCAAGGCTGTGTGGGCCCCTTGACGAGGGTGGAAGAGAGTGCTGGTATTTGATCCACTCCCTGAAGACACACTCTTACTGCTAAGCCCAGTTCAGGAGGCACCAAGAGAACTATTCTTCAATCCAGGGAGGGAGGTTGTGGGAAGGGGATGCCAGTGTGCCCTGGCTAACTTTGACATCTGCATAAGCTGTGGCCTCGTCAATTTACTTACTGTATCTATTTAAACTGAGGGTAAAAAGAGCTGTGGAGAGAGGACAGAGCCCTGGGGAAACTTGCAACCTTTTTCTGTGGACCAAGCAGACTCAGGGGAAGATGCTAGTTGGTCCTGTCTTCCCATATTCCATGAGCAAGCATGGGCTGCTGACCAAGAAGACCTAGCAGGAGGAGGCTGGGTGGTAGTGTTGAGGAAGTGAGGTGTTATGTGGATAAGATCATACTGGAGGTGGATCTCCCAGCTCAGTAATTTGGAGAGACCCCAAAGAGCACTCTGAAAACTGTCATAGGGATGCCTACCTTACACAGGACCACAACCCGCTACCCAACATTAACCAGAGATAGAGTCAAAATTCTGAACAGAAGAAGGACGAAAACTTCACCATGAAATGTAAGAAAACTGTCCTTTTCTTCTCTTTCCTCCCTGTCCCAAATCTCCTCAAATTATAGTAGCCTGGGAGAGGGAGAGAGAGCCTTGTATCCCAGAGGCATACCACAGCCCATCCTTCCATGTTAAGACCTATACTAACAGATGATGTCAAAGGACATACTTTTAAATTGGACTGAGATTGAATTTTTTTTAAAGATTTTACTTATTTATTTGATAGAGAGATCACAAGTAGGCAGGCAGAGAGAGAGAGGGAAGCAGGCTCTCCACTGAGCAGAGAGCCCAATGCAGGGCTCGATCCCAGGACCCTGAGATCATGACCTGAGCAGAAGGCAGAGGCTTAAGTCACTGAGCCACCCAGGTGCCCCGAAACTGAATTTTTATAACACAGAATCAGTGTGTTTTGTTTTCTTTTTTTTTTTATAGAAAAAACAAAGATAATGGTATCTGCCCAAGGAAAAGGGAAATTTGACCAGGCTTAAGTAACTGGAGAAGAAAAAATTGTCACTTTCATGTATATGCCAGCAAGCAAGTTCAGACTAGTCAGTAACTCATGTCTCAAATTAATAAATAAGTAAGTAAGTAAATAAATTTCATATATATTTGCTGTTAGGAAAAGAGCTCCCTTAACGTGCTCACAAGTGAAAAATGAATGAGGGGACAATACACACACTTCGCATTGTATTTTTGAACAATAGAACACCCTGAATCCACAAGCAAACTCTACAGGCTTACTACAAATGCACTTAGTAGACAGATATACGGTATTTTACAGGACTAGAAACATGGATTTTAGAGTTAGAAAGACCTGGATCCGAACCTCAGTTTTACCATTTGCTATTTCTGTGGCTTCTTAAAATGTTCACAATGATGCCTCCTAACAGGGTCAGTATAAGGATCAAGGAGGAAATCAAACCAGCCTAATACCTAGGAGAGCATGAGAGCCCTAAAAATGGTGACTCCAACTAACATTTCTTTCTTCATCACTTATTTGTCATTGCCATGCATTATCATGGTTATTTACTGAGAAGCTATCAGTAGCATCCAGAGAAGTAACAGCACTGGTTAAAATACATTTAAGTTGAAACTTGAGTTTATGGAAAATCACTGAAAAATTTCTATTTCAGAATAAACAAAATTCTTCAAAAGAGGTAGTCTTTGGCAATACCTTAGGTACCCCAGTTTAGGGACTATCTCCCAGGTGAAAATATGAAGCTACTGGGATTTGTCTCACCATCTATGCCTTATCACAGTGCATCAGGATCAGAAGGGCATTCGGGGTAGCAAGGAAGTTCTAGGGACAGTCTGGTTGCATCACACTCCCACCGGTTCCTCTTTTCCCCCATCCATTAATTTGTTGGCTGTTTCAGTCATAGAGTGCACTTAAGTGCCTCTAAATTTTATCTTTGTCTTTGAAGAAAGGCACCTAACTAAGGTATCAGCCTGTTTCCTCTACCCTTTGTGCTTCATCTTGGGAGAGTACCTTGGCAACAGTCACAAGCAAGCGAGCCAGCCAGTTCAGTACGACCCGACATCACACTGAATTACCAGAAAAGGATTTCATTTCATTACAGCCTTATGATTTGTAGTCCCTGTTCCTTTCCATTTTTCTCCTCATTCATTACTCCTTCCATGTAGGGTGAATGGCAGATAAGAACAAATCACTGCATTTGATGCATTTCACTTTGTTCCCTTCTAGAAGTTCTTATAAAGGTTTTCCTGAGAAAAATCAATGAACTATTGACTTAAATACTATTTGGGGATCAATTCCAATTCCAATTAACTGTGCATCTGGGTTCCTTATTACCACTCCCGGGAAACATTTGAGAAAGTGTTTCTCCCACCCTCATGTTTATGCATCTTCTGGTCTATGGTCTATCTTCAGAACTTGCCCCTGGACCTCCAAGATCTAAGAGCTAGCCTTCTGGTTGGTCACACCTTAGCTCTGTCTGCCCCAGACCATTTTCCTGGCCACAGAGGGCTTATCACTGATATTCCCCTTTCTCTCCTTACCGCAGGTGGTAGTATTTACTAATTGCATTATTTTGTGCCACTCTTCTAAGTGCTTCACGTCCATTATTTCTGTAAATCCCAGAGGTAGACGATATGGTTGCCCTTTTTTAAAAAGGAGAAACCTGAATTTCAGCCAAGAAAAGCACATTGTGCAAAGCCACAGGGGATTCAAAGCCAGGTCTGTGTGACAAAGACTCTACCTCTTCAACTCACCTGCCGTGAGTGTCTCTCCGAGCCAGGCTCCTTCCTGATGGTCTCTGAACCAAGGGTCCTCTGATAAGATTAACAAGCTAGAGAAAGCCCACATATCTATCTGGAACGGGACGTCCTTCAAGACCTGCCTCTTTTACAAGCTGAAGATTCCCGGGGATATTCCCCCACTTCCCACCCTCACTTCCCACCCCAGCTTCCTGAATCAGGATCACCACAGGCAAGACCCCGGCACTTAAACACTTGTCATTCTTAAAAGTGTGAGAAATAAAATATTAAAAAAAAAAAAAAAAAAGTGTGAGATCCCCTGTCCTGTGCCTTTGACACCCTATGTCCTTTAAAAAAGCTTTCCTGACGACAATGCCCTGACCCCTGGTGGTGTAACCCAGAAGTGTGACTGCCCTCATGAGGGTCTGAGGGAGCACTGGGTGATCTGCTCCCTGCTCCCTCACTTTTGGGCTGCAACTTCTATTGGGTTTCAGCTGCCTCTGTCTGAGTTCTGCTTACCTTCTTAAGGCCCATCACACAGAAAGGACCCGAGAGAAACTAGCTTGCTAAACTTTTTATTTCTTGCAGCAGCTACAAAAAGAGATAGCTTTTTTGTTCAATAAATTTTTTTTTAACGATTTTATTTCTTTATTTGATAGAGATCACAAGTAGTCAGAGAGGCAGGCAGGGAGAGAGGAGGAAGCAGGCTCCCTGCTGAGCAGAGAGCCCGATGCGGGACTCGATCCCAGGACCCTGAGACCATGACCTGAGCTGAAGGCAGAGGCTTTAACCCACTGAGCCACCCAGGTGGCCCTGTTCAATAAGTATTTGTTTGTTTATTCTTTGTAGATGATACAAAGTTAAGGACACACACACACACACACACACAGTGGATTTCCATGAACACACACACACACACACAGTGGATTTCCATGAGTGGCCTTACACAGTCTTCATCACTAGTGTTTGAGTGCAGTGCTTAGCCAACTTAAACTTGGCTCCTCACCATCTTTCTTTTCTCTAAATAAGAACTTCCACCTTTCTAGTCTATTCTCTTCTCTTTTCCCTTTTCCTTGCTGTAATTTCGCACTTCCATATCTATTGGACCTTCTGGCTATGACCAAAAATGGTCAGGTTGTCACAAACTTAACATCTGCTTTTACAGAAGACATTCCCACCACCAAGGGAATTCACTGACCCTCTTAGCAAATTCACCTACCCTATTAGTAAAGAAAAAGTGGAAGAATTCTAGTAACAAGAATAACAAGAACAAAAAAGAGAGACTGAGTAACAAAGAGTAGAAGTCCAAAATATTTAGGAAAGAAACCTTAAATGAGGAATTCCCAGCAATACTTCCTCCAATATTTTATTTATCTTAGTATATTACACTTCATTAAAACGTGTTCACTTCCTCCTCTCCCGACCACAAGAAAATAACACAAAATGAGAATCAACCCACACATTCCAAACTCAAACTTACCATAGAACTTTGGGTGGCAAATCTCAGACAGTGATTCCTCCTGGTCTCTGAGCCGGGGCTCCCAAGATTTCCTGCTGTCTTCTCTCCGAGAACTTACAGTCCCCTGCAATACCACAGGACACTAACATTCTGAAAAAGAAATTTGATCTCTCCCTAATTCATACTGCCGCCTCCTCTTTCCTTGAAGGGGGATCCCATCTGTTTATTTTAAGATGTGGGCAAACTGCCTAGAATCAAATACCTCACAAATAAAGAGGAAAAAAAACAAGAAGTCAATAATGCCCATGCGATTCTCAAGCCCCAAACAAATGGAAAACCAGGGTCCTTCATTTGATAATGAATCAGGTGGAGAAGGAAAGCACTTCTTATCTGGAGTCGCTCCCAAATAAATGTTTCACATGTGGCTTTAATGAGGACATTAAGCTCTCAGAGTTTCAAATGCTGCTTATATAACTATACAATAAACTCTGCTTGTGTTTGTTTTCAGATTATTGAGCCCAATTTAATTGGAGAAAAGTTCCCTTCTGTAATTTTTTTAAACAAAATATAAGACTTTTGGTTAACTTCATGCTGTCAACTAAAGCCAGACTTACCTGAGATTTTTTTGGAAACAAACAGGCATTGTTTATGTGGCTTTTTTAACAGGAAACCAGGTTCGTTTTTGTCCACATGACATCCATTTCCAGTCCCTAGGAACAATATGTAGAGAGAACACATTTGGTACATGTACAGCAACAAGCATACAAATGTGTATCGTGGAAAAATAAATATATGTAATAAAAAATTTTCCACACACAGAGGAAACTTCATGAGTTGGTTTGGAAAACAAGTCACTTCAAAGTTGTGGAAAATGGAACTGTTCCTGCCTTTAAGGCAAACCCTGTCACTGATAGTCAATTTGGTTATTCTGCCTGTAACCAGCACTCCCTGCATTCCTTTGAGATATTTGTTGTGTGTGATCAGCTGAAAGTCAATATATGATAACCTGAAAAAAAACAAAAAACAACACAAACCTCTTTTTCTCGAATTTGTTCATAAGGGACAGCTGTTCTTACTAAAACAAAACAAAGCAAAAACAAAAACTCTTGTTTCCCAAGTCACACTTGAACTGCTTAATTATTGAGTTCCTAAAAATAAATGCGATTTTTGTAGTCATAAGTACATTGGAAAACACTGAAGCCAGTATCTGTTGTGAAATAGAACCCCTTTATTTGTCACTATCAAATATTTAAGAATTACAGAGAAAGTAGTCCTAACAGTTGAAAGTTCTACCCATATAAAAGCAATCGGCTTGTCTTAGGAGTTCCTTGTAATGAAACTGTGTTTTCTGCCAGTTACTAGTCAAAGGTTCGTATTATGTATTTAAAACTATATACACAAAAGAAACCACTTGTGCTGGCTCTTACTCCCAGTTGCCCGTATGATGGCTTCTAGTTCACCTTCAGAATCTAGTCCTCACAGATCGGCCTGTCTAACCTAACAGCTTCTTCCATGGCGGGACAAGAACCTACATCCCTCTCTACTCCTGCTGCTCTAAGAGTCCTTAGGATTGACCCGAATTCCATTACCCCGGAGTCTCTTAGGAGGCCTGAGAGAAATCTTTGCTCTGTCCCTACCTCTCCTGGAGTACTGGAGGTGGCTGGAGGAAGGCAGGAAAAGGAGTGCAGCTGTCCTCTGTGAGATCCTAGCCTGGCATAGGGCTGGGGGAGGGCACAGTGCGAGCAGCTGGAGGAAGAGAAGGAGGAGTAATTCATGAGCCACTGCAAACATGACACGGCGCCAACAAAAACACCATTCTTTTTCCCAAGAAGTTCAAAGCTCTTTGCAAACATTAACTCATGAGCCCAAGTAGTCATGGAGCAAGTATTACTTTCTTTTGCCCTTGGATAACCATGGCAAGCCAAGTCACAAGGAAAGGGAGTATATGCATTGTCTCGTTAGTCCTCAGGTGTTTACTGAGCACCTGCTATGTGCCGGGGACTAGAGACAGAGGCACAAACGAGACAGACACGGTCTGTGCTCCTACAGCTGCAGCGGGGGCGCTAAGCACGAAGCTATGCCACTTATACTTATTTACACTTTACTTTTGTTCAAATTGTTTAATGGAATGTGCTCCATTCTTCAGAATGTCTATAATGAGCTAAGTGCTGAGCAAACATACAAAAGAAAAATTTTTTAAGCTACTGGTAAATTTCATTATGAGGATAGGGATTGGGAATATCAATTCAAAGTGCTTTCCCTTAAGATGCCATAAACGAAGCTTTATTGGAAGCAATCTTGTCTCTCATGATGCTTATGGAATGACTATAGTCAGACAAGTAGAGTTAGGATCAGTAATGCCATGCCAAGCAGTTTGTATAAATAATCTGGCTTTTTAAAAATGATTGGTCAGGTGAGCAAGCTTGTTTGGCAAAGCAGAAAGCTTTTATCCACAGGTCCTTTCTTGATCTCCTTTTTATTTTACGTGAAAAAAAATGGCAGGTCGGATATAGGAAAATGACATATGCTGTTTGCAAACCCTTCTCTTCAGGCATTGGATTCCAGATATTTTAGAGTATATGGTTATCTAAGAGTAAAAAGACATAACTACTTTTAAAAAATGCATGACTATCTGATGCATCAGAAGGGATTTAAGCTGTTGTGTTTTAAAGATGCTAAGGATTCTAGTCTGTTCTGGGAGTCACTAATTCAACCCAGTTTGCATGGAACATAGAGGCTAGTACAGTTCCCACTCAGCAAGTCACACGTATTTTTAAAGACTAGGGAATTATAATACCACCCTAAACCCAACTATCCTCCCTAGTAAACACTTCCCTAACAGATTATAGAGGCATCGTATCGATCCATTACTCAAGTTTATTGGTTAACACAGATATATAGAGGCATAGTATCGATCCATCACTCAAGTGTATTGGTTAACACACATACCCAGTGAGATTGAAGGTCCATATCTTAGCATTTAAATAGGGTTTTCATTTGGTTCCAAACTACCTTTCTAGCTTCAAGCTCACCAGCCCTGTTATTCTAGCGACAGCACAGATTTCCATAATACTATATCATCCTTATCTGGTACACTCTGCCTTGAAGGCTGCTCCCCTGCCTACTATTCCAAACACACACACACACACACACACACACACTCACACACACACTCACACACACACACACACACACACACACACGCTTTGCCACCTGGAAAATTTTTCGTTCTTCAAGATTAAATGACTTCTTCTGGTTATTTCTTCCTCAATTTCCACATCACTACCTTATCACATATTTATTTATATAGGTATCTAAAGCCTGAATATCTCACGTATCAAGATTATATCTTATTCCTTTGTGTCTTCAACAACTACTGTTAAATTTCTCTTAAAGTTAAATTCTCTATAAAACATCAGTATAGCATTTATTGAGGCTGGCAAGTAGATAAATTACTTGGGTTTGCTTCTTCCACTGCAAGCACAAATGGGAGGTTTAAAACCCTTTATGAAGCAGATATGTTAATGAAGAGGATAAAATCAGTTAAACAAATTTTCAGTTAAAATCTGGATTTTTAATTAAAGTGCTACTACATTAATATCAACACCTTTGTCATTCAACTTTTCACCTGTTGGATGACCAATGATTTAGGAGCCGGGACCATATTCTACTCCAATAGTAACAATAGCACCGAAGAGAAAAGGGTAAGTTTGCTTATAGAATTGCTATAGGGGACAAGAAATGGCTCAGCCTCGCCAGCGATGACAATGCTAGTGGAAATAACTTACTTATGCTTTCAGCTCAAACAGGAAAAGAACAGGACAGTAAGGAATAGAGAAGGACTCAGAACAAAAGAGGAAAGGGAGGAAGGGAGGGATTGGATACCTGTACGAAATTCTCCTTAGACTTCATTTTGGCCATTTTTCTGTCTATGAAAGCGAGAAATACATATGTTCTTATGGATTATACAGAACATGATGACAGGCACTCGAAGGTAAATACTACTTAGCAAAAAGTTGCTCTGTCTCCAGGCCGTCTTACAAAAATTATGTTAAGGGCATCCTGCTTTCTTTCATCATGTTTAAGAAGGCTCCTTTCACTCTCTAGATTTGAAATATTGGTGTCTGTTTTCTAGTTTTACTCAGAATCAATTTCAGGAAGTCAATAAAAGTCAATAATCAAACAACATTGCTTGACGCTTTTGTGTGAACCTTGTGTGTGTGTGTCTGCATGAGTGTGTGCGTGTGTATGAGCTTGTGCATGCCTACTCTCATGTAAATCTGTACACAGTGCATATGTATAAAATGCCGCAGTGTTAGTGGACACACTCAAGTCCTTTCACATATGTGATTAGCTCACTCGATCCTCACGACAACCTTTGAAAGTGGGTTTGATCCCCGACACATGAAGAGACTCAGTTTCAGGGAGATTCAGTATCTTGCAGAATTAAACCCAAGCAGTCTGTCCGACCATACCCCAAAGTTCTATCACATCAGACTATACAAATGCATTAAAAATTACTAGAAATGTGGCTTTGAGACTTTACATTTCTTTAAAAATGGCTGCACTGTATATTTTATACCTCTGCTTTCTAAGCAGGAAGTAGACATATGAAAAGGATTTTTTTTTTTCCTGGATACCTGGAAATCTCCTAGGAAACTATGTCGTTTAAAGGCTGTGCTCCCCGATTAATTAAACCTCACCAACATGCAAGCAAATATTTGTTTTCAGAGAAAATAAAAAAACTTTCCATCTAATTAATTCCTTAGCAGGCAATGCAACCGCATTCTTCTTGCCAAATCCAGCAGAGGGCAGGATGCTCCCACCAACAGCCAGCGAGCCTTGCCACCCATCAAGCCAGCACAACTCCCTAGTGGAGAGTGCTCCAGCGTTCCAGCCGGTCCAGCCATGGTCATTTTCTCATCTGGATCTGGGTGTCTCCTCTAGATTTGAAAAGGAACTCAGGCTTGAGCCGAGAATAGGGGCTGGGAGATGAGGACTGGGGAATGTCCGGGAAAGTTTTGCTTTGGAGCCTCCCCATGTTCTGTTGGAATTTGATCTTTAAGGTACCTGGAATCTAGCCAGTTCCAACTACCTTGGAATCCAAATAACTTGCTGAGGAGGTCACCGTGGGGTGACCACTTCCGTTTCTAGATTTAGGCCATCTTGGGTAGCAGTAGGCTATTACACTCATGGACCTCATCAGACCCCATCCTCAGTCCATCCTGCACCTGTGAGATCTCCTGGTGTCCTCCAAAACTCCTAACTGTTTCTTGTTCCATGACCTCCTCTGACATTACTACTGCACAGTCCTCATTGATAAGAGATAATGACCTCTGCCCACTAATTCAAATCCTCTCTCTGTCCCCAGGCCCAATTTGGGGGCCATCTCGGGAAAATTTCTGGAAATCCTGGTCCTGTGCTCATCATCAAGAAACTTTCATCAAGTGAACCAAGAGGTGAAGGCTTTGTACTAGGTCTTGGGTCTAAAAAGATGCACTCCATTTTTTCTAGTCAAGATTGTAGCATGGAAAATACAAAATAGAAGGGAGCAGGATGAGTGCCATAGTTCTCAGGAGATACCAACCAGTCCTTCTAAAGATGGTGGCAAAATTGTAGCAATCCCAGAATTTCAAACTATGGACCAAAGGTTTGTCTCCGGTACCTCAAAGGCTCCCAGAGAGGAGTGGTGGTTGGGAATGGGGTGGTCAGTTGAGAAGGTTCTGCATTATTCCCCAACTCACTCCCCTCCGCTCCCCTCCTCCAAGCAGACGGGAGTAGTTCCATTTTACCTGTATTATTTATGTACACATCTGGGTATCATACAATGAATTTTTTTAAGAAACAGAGCCTTTAAACATAAGTAAACAATCTACTCACCAATAATTACAAAACAAATTTTTTTTAAAGATTTTATTTATTTATTTGACAGAGAGATCACAAGGAGGCAGAGAGACAGGCAGAGAGATAGGAGGAAGCAGGCTTCCTGTGGGGAGCTCCCGATGTGGGGCTCGATCCCAGGACCCAGAGATCATGACCTGAGCGGGAGGCAGCGGCCCAACCCACAAAACAACAAATTTTTAAAACAGTTTGATAAGTACTGCTCAAAAATACAAAGACCTTTCTTTACTGTTGAAGTAGCCACGCCTGGAAAGAAGGAGAGTCCTGAGGTGGATTGTAGGCTATAGTACGAAAAAACAGGCACCTGAATATGTATATCTACTCTCCAAAGCCCAAGATGCTGCCTAATAAAAATGGGGCTTGCTTTGAATCCAAAGGAAGGAGAGGCGTTAAATAAAGGGATAGAGCCCCCAGTTACCTGTGAACAGAGCATTCCTACTAGTAGAGGTACTTAGAGTAAAGGTGAGAGACAAACGTGCTTGCAGGGGCCTGACCAGCAAACGAAGACTGAGGCTATGTTTTTCTGCACATATTTTGAATAATGGATTCAGCACCGGGACAGAGTGGTGAATGAAATAGATGGGTACCTATCTGTGTTAATGGAGCTTATATTCTTGTAGCAGAAACGGATATGTGTTTATAATTTGACAAATGCTACACTGGAAAATACAGGGTGCCACAAGACCGTTCTTCAACTCTATGACTCACACCGCATTCCGGATTACACATTCGGCCCTACCTCTTCAATTACTCACGCAATCACCTATTCTAAAAGCACCGAGTCCTGCCTGGCCCTCCAGAGAGCCTTGCCCAAGCCCCAAACAAGATGTAATTGAAGCTCCCACATTGCATTTGGCTGTTATGTTTTCTCAGTCTCCTCCACTCTGGGACTGGCCCTCAGTCTCTTTTCCTTCATCTCTTACGACCTTAACACTGTTGAAGGATACTGTTCTTCAGTTTGAGTTTGTCTGATGTCTCTTCATGATTAAATAAAAGGTATGTACTTTTGACAAGAAACCGCAGAAATGGTGTCGTGCCCTTCCCAGGCCATCCTATTAGGAAGTCCGGGATGTCCGTGTGTCATGCTATTGGTGATGTTACTTTGGATTACTTGGTGAAGTTAGTGTCTGCCAAGTTTCTCCACTGCAAGGATACTACTTTTTTTCTTTGTAATTCATATCTTGTGGTGAGATATTCTGAGATTATGCAAATATCTTGTTTCTAATTTTATGTTTGCCCACTAATTTTAGCATCCATTGAGGTTTCCCTAAAACAATTATTACAGTGGCATTTGCCAAATGTCGGTTTTATATTTCCACTGTTCTTATTACATTTACTCATTGGAATTTCACTGTAAGGAAAAACAGCCCTTTCTTCTATATGTATTTAGTTATTTGTTCAATTATGTGTTTTATCAGTGCAGACTTGGATATTTGTTTTATCCTATGAATTATAATCCAATATTCCCAGCTTTGACAGTTGGGAACTACTTCAGGTTGGTATCTGACCTTTTCAATATGCTTCCATCATGTTTTGAACATTTGCTTTGTGATACCACATGCCAGGCTAGCCTTGGACTATGCTATTTTATTTAAAAATAGTGCTTAGAAACCAAGTTTTGGGCATTAAATATACTCACTGCTGCAGGGGTGTTATTGTTTTTAGGTCCTCTAAGTGAAGAGATCAAAGAAATATATACAGGAAGACACAAATACATGCACATCTGTGTCTATCCCTGTATCTCCCTCTCCACTAGTTAAAACTCATCCCTATGACCTTAATCCACAGGGTTCATTCTAGCCTTCCCTCTTTCTTCATTTGTTACTCCTTTCTCTGACAGTAATAAGTTGGCTCTCACTATCCACAATTTATTTACTTGTTTACTCAATTTTAGAAGATATGTAGTTTCAGAATTACTAATACAAACCTCTGTGAAAAACAAATTTACTAAAAAAAAGTGCCACATTTGTGTGTCTTTGGCCTTGTAGGCCAAATATTTCCATATTATGCTTGTTCTTTTCTTTTTTTTTTCCCATTTGTTATGGCAGTGGTATTCGTGTGGGTGCACCCCAGTTTTATTTGACTTTCCTCTTATGTATGGGTATTTAGATGGTTTTCCATATTTTATATTTTCAAACAGTGCTCCAGTAAATAACATTGTGCATGTTATTTGTATTGCTGTCTTCAGAACAACTTTCTAGAAACAAGATTAAATCAAAAGGTGCAAAAATAATGAATACTGTTATGCTAAAAATAAATTTAAAAAATTTAAAAAAGGTAATGCATGTAAACCTTTGTTAGATATTGCTTAATTTTTTAGCAGCTGGATTCATAGGGAAACATGTGTATTCTGTTGTGATTCTCCATATATCCTAGTTAACACTAACTACCTATTTTTTAATGTGTGCCACACTGCTTGGTCCTAACAGAACCATACAAGAAGGTGGGCTTAGAGATATGCCCCCACTCATGCCTTCCAACTATTCCCACTCCCACATTCTTCCCACTCTATTACCACTGACCTCTTAGATAATCACTTGAGTGTCTAATCTGTTCTTTCCGTATTTCTTTATGCTCAAATGAGAGCAGATATGTGTGTGTGTGTGTGTGTGTGTGTGTGTGTATTCTTCTATCTCTTTCATTTGTACTTAAAAGGGTACCCTACCCTACTATTGATACCGTGTATACCACTGTATATTGGTTTGGAAAGCTCTTTTTCATTCTTTTTTTTTTTTTAATATAATTTTTTATTTTTTATATAAACATATATTTTTATCCCCAGGGGTACAGGTCTGTGAATCACCAGGTTTACACACTTCACAGCACTCACCAAAACACATACCCTCCCCAATGTCCATAATACCACCCCCTTCTCCCAAACCATATGATCTCCCTGATATGAGGAAGTGGCTCTTTTTCATTCTTTTTTATAGCTGCATAATATTCTCTATTGTGTGGATGCACCACGGTTTATTTGACTATCCTCTTGTGTATGGGTATTTAGATGGTTTTCCATATTTTAAATTTTCAAAGGGTGCTCCAGTGAATAACATTGTGCATGCTATTTGTATTGCTGTCTTCAGAACAAGTTTCTAGAAACAAGATTAAATCAAAAGGTAAATGCATGTAAACCTTTGTTAAATATTGCTTAATTTTCCTGGGGAGATTTTAACCTAAGATATCCAAGCCTTAGCCCCAGATATTCTGATATAATTGACTTAAGAATAGGACCAAGGACTGGTATCATTATTTAATACATTTTTATCACTTTATTGAGGTATAATTTATACCATAAATTCACACACTGTATGTGCACAATTCAATAATTTTTAAAGTATATTTATAGAGTTGTGCAAACATCACCAGTATTGGTATGTTTTCAAAGCTAATGAAAATGAAGTTTCAGACCACTAGTTGCTACATTATTGTTGGTACCACATGGTACCACATGGTGTCATTATTAAAGGCCCATGCTGCTACTTGGAGGCACTGGGTATTTCCTTTATTGCAGTGCCCCTTCTAGTTTAGATTAGCGGAAACTGTTACACTTCGAGCAAAAGCATGTGGCTCAATGTCAGTCTTTATTCTTCAGTGTGGAATTAGAATCACTGGGCTATAAAAATGGCATTGGAGTGAGATCCCAGCAAAAGTTACATACTTGGGGCACGTGGGTGGCTCAGTTGTTTAAGCCTCTGCCTTTGGCTCAGGTCATGATCCCAGAGTCCTGAGATCAAGCCCCACATCGGGTTCTCTGCTCAGCGGGTAGCCTGTTTCCTCCCCTCTCTCTCTGCCTGCTTGTGAACTCTCTCTCTCTCTCTGTCAAATAAATAAGAAATAAGTAATATTTTTTTAAAAGTTACACACCAGTTCTCCTCCACTAGACTCTTGTACTGTGAAACCATTACACCAGACTTCATTTGTGACTTCTTTAAAGGTGTTCTCCTATTCATGTCTGGTCTTTACTGTCCCAGCAACCAGCTGAGCATAACCCTAAACAAAGGAGAAGCCAACATAAATTTTAAATATTTTCCATATGAGATAGCCCTTTGGATGTCATCCTTAAGAAACACTCATATAGTTCCATATATATAGGGTCTCGCCAGCACTGACCCAGTCTGGGAAATATTGAGAATGATTTTCTTAGGTAAGTAATATTTGAACAGAGCTTCAGCTGATGACTTCTAATTAATCTGGTGAAACAGAGGGAGGTAAAGGAGTGCACATTCCACTCAAAGCAAGCGGCATCTGCAAAGAGCCAGTTGGACGACAGAACAGCAAAGTTGCTGTGACTGGTGCACAGAGAGGTGATAAGGCAATATGTCATTGGATAAGTCTAGATGGATAAATCTGAGGCCAGCTCATTCAGACCCTTTTAGACCTGAAGGATTTTGCCCCTAACCTTAAAATTAGCAGAGACCCAACAAAAAAATTTAAATGTTGGATCAGAGGAAGATAAAGGGGAACTGCACAATCGTATTTACTGAAAAAAGTTCACTGTGATAGCAGCAAAAAAAACAAACCTGCAAGAGTAGGCACTGGAAGACCAATTAGAAAACAAGTGTTCTGAAACAGAGAGAAATGATTTTTTTAAAAAATTTGGCTGGTGACTAGAGTAGTGCAATATTGAGAAAAGCAATAGATTGACAGGACTTAATGATTGGTTAACTCTGGGGCTGAGAAAGAGTAGGTATCAAGGATGACTCAAGTTAACAGACTATACCACCCACTTCTCCTCCTGATTGCAGTCATCTCTGGTTCTGCTCTCATTACTTCTCATCATTCTTTTAAACTCTTAGCTCCTCGCTCTCTGTTGCTCTCACCATCCTGCGATAACTCTTGATGATTTCAAGATATATGCAAACAATTCTTCCATTACCCTGATTGGTTCCTTGATTTCCTCTTCTACAATCATTTTGTATTCTATGCTACCTTACCCCCTGCTTCCCATGGACATATACTTGATTTTTGCTACTATTAATTGAAATCCCTCCATAGTTTTATTCACAACATCCCCTTCTAGTACTCCAACTCCAATAATCCTGTGACCCTACCAGACTTTATATTCCACTGATACTACCAGGATCACACTCTCTCATCCCATCATGTATTCATATCCATTACTAAACAGCTTAAATTTACAACCAATCATTCCAATCACTCTTTCTTATAGCCTCAACTCACTTACCAGCCCTCGCCACCCAATCTATAGAATCTCTTGGCCAAGCCACCATTATGACAATTAAATGAGGCCCTTTAAATTTGAGTAAAAATAAGGTGAATGCAGATATCTTCTGTTTTCTTCTTAAGATCAAATCTCCTTCCTTCTTTTCTCTACACTATAGCTGACCAAAAGGGACTACATACTACGCAGCAACCATGCCCCCTTGGCTTTCAAATGGTTCGAGCAATGGAAAGGCCTGGCAGGAAATGGAAAGGATAGAGGATAATCGAGTTCTATCTGGTTCCATCCCTGCAAATTCACCAAAGGTTGTCTGTGTCTCTAAGTGAACTCAGTTCACTGGTTTTCTGTAGGGATTTCACTCTCCTGAATTTTGGAAATCTCCGGACCCACCCAGGTCTTCCCATCCAGACATGTTAGTAGGTCTACTTCCAGTCAACCTGACTTTCTGCCTGTCCCTGTAGTTCAAGTGCACCCTGCCTACATCTTTTGTATTACATTTATTATTAAGGTGTAACTGACACAATGAAATGCACATGAGCCAATCAACTTTGACAAACATAGACACCTAGAAAACCCACATTCCAATCAAGATATAGAACATTTCCATCTCACCAGAAAGTTTTCTCGTGAACCTTCCCAGTCAGTGTACTGTCTGCCAAGGCAAGATATATTCTGATTTCTATCCCTATAGGTCATGTTACTTATTTTGAACTTGTATAAATTGAATCATAAAGGTTTTATTCTTTTGTGTCTTGCATTTTCTATCAACAACATGCCTATGAGATTGATCATATAGTTGAATCACATCTCTTTTCACTCTTACTTCATTGTATTAGTAGACTACAATTTATCTCTTCTCCTAAACATGGACATTTGAGTTGTTTCTAGTAATTGGCTTTTATACCTAAAAATGTTACCAGTTATACTTGTGCAATCTTTTTGTGAACATATGTTTTCATTTTTCAGTTAAAGAGGAGTGAAATTGATGATTCATATGGAAAATCTATTGTTTATCTTTTTAAAAAAATTGCCAAGAAGTTTTTCAAAGTGACTGAATGATTTTATATTCCATAACCAATGCATGATAGCTCCAATCACTCATAGTCTTACCACATTTGAGGTTGTTATATTATCTTCATATTTTTAGACATTTTACTGAGTGTATAGCAGTCTCACTGTAGCTTTAACTCGCATTTCTAATACTGAGTACCTCCTCATGCACTTATTAACGGGAGCATTTATCTTCTTATAGTTGAATTATAACAGTTCTTTTAATAGTTGCAATACAAGGCCTTTGCACATGTATATTTTGCCAATATTTTCTTCTACTTAATGTCTTGCCTTTTCATTTTCTGTTGATTAGAGGATAGTATTGTACAATGCTAATTTCCTATTTTGTTCACTGTACCATAGTTATCTAGGAGAATGCCCTTGTGTTCAAGAGATACATAATTGAGTAGGTAAGAGTAAAAAAGCATCATGTCCACCATATATATGAAAGAGAGAGAGAATGACATAACAAATGTGGTACAATGTTAACATGAGGAATCTGAATAAAGGATAATCAGGAATTCTTTATACTAGTACTTTCCTGTAAACCTGAAGTTTTTTCATCACAAAATTTGAAAAATGTTGTCAAAAAGCTCGTGGGAAGAAAACCTTTTAAAAGGAAAGATAGTACTATGGACTGAATGTTTGTGTCTTTCCCACATGCATATATAGAAGCTCTAACCTCAACGCAGTGATGTGAGAAGGCAAGGCCTTTGGGAGGTAATTCAGTTTAGATTAAGTCATGAGGGTACAGGCCACATGCTGGGATTCGTGTCCTTGTAAGAAGAGAAAAGGAAACCAGTGCTTCCAAATAGAAAAGCAGCTGTCTGCAAACCAGGAAACAGGTCCTCATCAGACACTGAATCTACTAGCACCTTATTGTGGGACTTCCCAGCATTCAGAACTATGAGAAAAAAGTTTTGATTTTAAGGTACTCACTTTATGGTATTTAGTCATAGCAACCCAAACTAAGACAAAAAGATTCATCAAGCTTACATGCTAGAGAGAACCCAAGTCAGTGAAAAACTGACATATTTTGGAAAGGTACGTAGAAGACAAGTGGTAGAAGCCTTAAATGTCAGACTAAAGGTAATTGTATTCCTGAGAGCAACTGGAATAAATTAACAGTTGTTGAACACAGGAACAAAATGTGTGATATATTCTTTTAGGAATATTAGTCTGGCAAAAGCATTCTTGGGAAGATAGGAGATGAGCTGGAGACACAGCTTTATGGATAATTGCCAACCCAGCAAGTGAAAATGTGGATTAGGTAGTAAGGAGAATAGAAAGGAAGGGACAGATGTAAAAAGAATTATGGTACACTAGCTTTTGGAGGGACCTTAGAAAGCCAGAATTTCTCCAGAAAATTCTGAAACACAGCCATCCATGGGAACTTTGAGACTAGAACACATATTGGCACTATAAAGTGACATTATTGAGAGACATGAGCCCTGGATGGGGAAATCTGTGGTCAAAGGGAACCAAATTGAGACTAAAGAAAATGGAAAGTTACTATAAGAAAATTATGGGTTTAGGGGCGCCTGGGTGGCTCAATTGGTTAAGCCGCTGCCTTCGGGTCAGGTCATGATCTCAGGGTCCTGGGATGGAGTCCCGCATCGGGCTCTCTGCTCAGCAGGGAGCCTGCTTCCCCCTCTCTCTCTGCCTGCCTCTCCATCTACTTGTGATTTCTGTCAAATAAAAAAAAATAAAAAAAAAAAAAAAGAAAAGAGAAAATTATGGGTTTAATTATTTTAATACAGAGCACTTAAACAAAATAAAAATTCAAAGTAATAAATCCAAAGCAAATGCAATGAAATTAACAACTTTATATTGACTGGAAATGGAACCAGAGATTTGGATGGGATTATTCAATATTGTTTAGGCCAAACTAATGCCATATCTTGATTCAATCATAATGTCTTTTAAGTTTTGGGCTTTATTTTTTTTTTTGTTTTGTTTTTCTTTTTTTTTTTTGTATTTAGAGAACACTATCAGTGAATAAAAATATGTGTGGTATGATACAAGCTCTATCTAGTCCTATTCCCTTTCTTCATCTCCCTCATTATCCTGAGCTGTTTAAACCTTTCTTGCATATTTCCTAAGTAGTGAATCAAATGGCTGTTCAACAGAACTTCCAGTTATACACTTCATTCTCTGTAATTTCTACCTCATGAGCCTCTACAGCTGAGCAAAGAGAAATGCCTTTGTCAAACAAAATGGAGTAAAGTCCCCCTGCCATAGTCAAAAGGAAAAACACAATTACCTTTTTCTTTCTCTCTCTCTCTTTCTCTCTCTTTCTTTCTTTCTTTCTTTCTTTCTTTGAGTGAGTGTCTCATAGGGCTTGAGTGTCTCATAGGGCTCAAATAATTACTAATAGTGAATATACTTCTAAGAGAAGAAAGTTTAGCTAAACCAGAAAGTAAATACACAAGCAGATGATGACTTTAAATGAGAGCTACATAATAAAGCACTTGCTATGTCAAGGCGATCAATAAATAGTAGCCTCCTCCCCTGCCCAACTCCATCCATTATTTGTGGAGAATAAGAAATAGAAAAAAAATTGTCACAATTAAAAATCAAGTTCATTTGTGTTTTGCTGCCAATCTCGGTTATCTCCCCAGGCAACAATTGATTTCTTCTGGGCCCTGTTGGGTTATGAAGTGTTTTCCAAAAGGGGTGCAGAGAGGTTACAAAGTAGATTTCAGGAGTATTTTTTCTTATTGTGGGTGGAAAGAGAGAGTAGGCAAAGAACTCTGGGAACAAAATTGTCTCTCCCACTACTTCTAACAATTAAAGATTCATAGTACTTAATGAGCTGTTCTTTTAAAGAGCAAAGGTCTCATGGGGTTAGGCCTCATTTGCACCTGAATGTCATTAAACAAATAATTGATTTTAGCTAAAATTCCAGGCGGAAATTTTGTGGTAAGGGAAGGGGATAGGAAGAACCTCTTTGTGGAGTAGGGGAAGTGCAGACTCCTATAACTAGAGGCTCTGAGGGCAGCGAGTATCTGAAACTAGGGGAAGAGATGGCAAGTGGCAGCAGGATTCCAGAAGAAAAAGAGGTAATAGCCAAGTTCAATGCTGACACTTTAATTGGAAGTCAGAGAGCAATGGATGTGTGCCACCCATATTCCAGCAGGATTTTCAAATGACTACATTCAGACATCTAGACTCATAATAATAGTTTCTCTTATTTCCATACAACAATCGTAAACTTTACAACAATTTTGCAAGATAGATATTATATCATCGTTTCTCAACTCAGGAAATTTGAACTCAGAGAAATTATATATAGCTTTCTCGAGGTCACACCGAAGCTCGTAAATATAAGGGCAGAATTTGACCATAAATTTTCTTGAGTGCAAAGTGTGCCTTGTTTTCAAGGAAAGCCTGACCCTTGGCAGGTTACCTTTCTACTGGATTCAATCTTTTCAGGCTAGAGCTTAACAAACATTTTAGTTCAGCTCAATGTCCTTCTGATCAACCTCTACCTTCTCAAAGGCATGAGTCAAAGAGTGGAAAGAAGTCAAACTGTGGCTTCAGGCACCCTGGAATCCACAACTCAGCTTGCCACTTACATGCTATGTGGCTGTTAGCATATTTCTTCATCTGTAAAATAGCTGATCATACTCAGCTTACAGTACTCTTGGTGTTCATTTGAGTTCCCTATTGCTGCATAACAATCATCTCATAATCTAGTGGCTTAAATTTTTTAATATATATTTGGCCTGTAATTCTTTAAGCTGATCAAAGTCTGATAGGGATAACTCATCTCTGCTTCACACAATGTCGGCTGGGGCAGCTTGAAGGCTGGGAGCAGAATCATGTAAAGGCTCAGTTACTCACAAGTCTTGCAATTGATTCTGGGTGCTGTCTGATATATTAGCTGATGCCATCAGCAAGAACATCTACACACAGCCTCTGCCTATGACTTGGCCTTCCTCATAGCATGGGATTACAAAAGTCACCATTCCAAGAGAAAGAAGTTAGGTGGAAGCTCCATTTTTTTTCCCATGCTCTAGCCTCAGAAGCCACACAGCATCACTTTTGCAGCATTTTACTCTCCAACGTAGTCACTAAAGTCTACTCAAGTTTCAGAGGATGGGATATGCATTCCATTAGTGGGCGAATGGCAGATCCTGGAAGAGCATTAGGGACCAGAAATATTGTGGAGACTGTTTTTAGGAACTAAAATCTGCCACAATCCACTTTTGGCCACACTGATTCACATCTCTATATGCAAAATAAACTCATTTCTCTGCCATGATCCCTCTATCAAGTTCATCAGGATTGAGTTTAAGATCCAGGATCTTGACATCTAAATCAGATGAAGATTTTTGGATGTGGTTTCTTGGGTTTAGCCTTGAATGACATTCCTCTTGATCTACAGATGTGTGAACTAAAGAGATTATTCTTCTATTCCACACACACTTGACATCCAATAATGATGTGATATATGGAAGAAACCCATTAAATATATGCACATTCAAATGGGAAAAATAGATAGAACAGAGCTGTCACTGGTTTACTCTAAAATAAAACCAGAAACGGTTTCCAGTTCCTTGACCAGGGCTCAGTCTTACCACCTAAGAGGTCTCCAGGGCTCTTTGCTCTGCCTTTGGGCTCTTTCAACCCACTACCATATCTTTTCTATTCCACAAAATGTAGATCATCTTTGCAGTTGGGTTATTTTCTTAATCTGCTTCCTGGTCACAGATTTTGGGGATACAAATGCCTCTTAATTTTGTACTGTCTCTATCCTTTTTAGTAGAAGAAAACAAAATTCCTTTAAACAATTTGTGGGTTTCTTATGAATCACTTTATAACCCACCCCATTACACAAAAGTAATATGTCCAAATCTTATTGAGATAAGCCTTTTTTCCTAACTTGGGTTCCCTTTAAAGACATCTACCTTAATATTCTTAGAAACCCTATTGTTTTATGGAAGGAGTCTATAAGGCACCCCTTAAGATCCTTGGAGGTACTTTTGTTTATTTGAAGTAGTCTATAAGGCACTATCTGAAAATTTTATGAGGCTTTCTCAAAAGATTTTATATTTAGACCATGTTTTCCTGACAGCACCCTGGATTTGATCTCTGCTCAGAAGCCACATCTTAATTTTAGTATCATTTGCCATCTGGAGAGGCTGGGAATGAGAAACAGTTTTCTTTTCCAACCCAGCAAGTCCTGGAGACTTTATATATAACAGTTCTTTCTTTAGCTCATCTCTTTTCCTTACATTCTACTACAGGCGGTTAGAAACAGACAGGTGGCAAAGCATTCTCAACCCTCTTTCTGCAAATCTTCTTAGCTAGAAAATAGGTATGTTTCTTATTTTCCACCTTACTGCAGGAGACATTGTTGCTAAACTTTCTATCACTATGTAACAAGAGTCCCCTTTCCTCCAGCTTCTCCAGCTTCCAATGCCATTTTCGTCTCTTTCTTTTGAGTCCTTACCAACAGCCTTTCCAGGTCAATGAGGCTTCCTTTATTGGTCTCTTTGACCTCTTTAGGATTTTACTAACACTTTTAAAGATGTTTCTTATTTCTGCCTGCCTCCTGGTCTTAAAGCTGCTACCACATATATTAAGTTTAATTTTGGCCACACTTTACTGCCTGAAATTAAAATGTGTTCCAGCTATCTACTGCTATCTATAAAAACACCATAAAACTTAATGGCCTAAAAGACTGATATTTATTTTGATCAAAAAACTGCAGTTTGAGGAAGGCTCTGTGGCTTGTTCATCTCTGCTCAACTCAGCCTTAGTAGGGACATCTCAAAGACTAAGGATTGAAGTAAACATTTTACTTTGCTCCATGATGGGTTTGGTACCTCAGCTGGTAGACCTAAAACCTGTGTGGATGACTCTCAGAGTGGATCCTAGAATCATCTGAGCATTTGTTTTGTTTTGTTTTGTTTTTGTTTGTTTGTTTGTTTGTTTGTTTTTCCCCCAGAGAGAGAGAGAGAGCATGCAGAAGCAGGAACAGCTGGAAGAGTGAGAAGCAGTCTCCCCACTGAGCAAGAAGCCCAATACAGGATTAAATCCCAGGAAGCTGAGATCACTACCTGAGTCTTAGTCAGATGCTTAACTGACTGAGCCACCCAGGCATCCCTGGGGGCTTCTTAATTCACATGTCTGGTGGTTGATACTGGCTATTAGCTGTTTTACTGGGGCTGTTGGCCAGAACACCTATGCGTGATCTTTCCATGTGTCCATGCTTCCACCATGTGGCTGAATTCCAAGAGTGAAAATTTTGAGAAAAATAGTAATTCAGAAAGAATATGTATTGCCTTTCATGACTTAGCCTCAAATGTCATGAATGTCACTTCTGCTGCTGTTTTTTCATTGGGATAGTGACGTAAGCTCTAAGTTCAAGTGACAGAAAAATAGGTTCCATAGATGGGACAATGACAAGTTTCTGGAAGGGCATGTGAGACCAAAAAATATCCCACTAGTTTTGGAAAATACAGTCTGCCTCCAAAGAGTTAAAATAATTTACACACACACCAAAAAAATAAATATGCAACACATGTCAGTTCCTGTCTCAAGGAAAATGCACATTTCTCTTCTATCTTCACTCAAAATATGGCCTTAACATGGCATATATTCATGATTTTTAAAGATAACTTGGATTGAATGTAAAATCTGTTTAGTATGCATCTGTGTACATATATCTTTTAATATGGAGAGAACCCATTAAAGTCTTAAAATATCAATGACCGGGAAAAACATGAATTAAAACTATTACTACAGTCTGCATCATAGAGTACACTATTTAAAAAATATATTTTTTTTGGAAAAGGAACCTATCTCCTACAGTACTGAAAGCCAATTTTACAGATGTTTCCTATGGAGAAATTAGCAGAAGGAGAAAGGAGTTCTGGTAAAACAAAAGTTAAATTATATATCATTTTATGGTCAATCAGTTTGCACTGTATCTTCTTAAGCAAACACATATTGTCTCTTTGTTCCATCTTGCCCCTAAATAAGCTCTTGCAACTGAAAACAAAATCAATTTGCAGTAATTCAGCATTTCTATTTCATTAGAGTGACATGAAAGAAGGTATATTATGATAGTTTCAAAAGCCACTGGAGACTGGGTCAACCTGCTCCTAGAGTTGTTTTTTTCTCAAATTTCAATAAACAAGATTCAGGAATCTATTTATATGGATTCATTTATATGGATCATGATTCAGAGGTGACCAAGGGACACAAAGGAAGAACTAATGAATCAAAACCCTTTTCCTCTTCTATACCAATTCTTACCACTGTAATTCCCAATATCCACTTCTACTTGAGTAACAAAGGGTAGGAAATGAAAGAATACACACAATCAGGAAGGAGAAGAAGAAAAAGTGGAAGCGATAAAGAGGAACATAAGTGTCACATTCAGAACCATGTCAGGCACCTGCCAATCCAACCCCCACCATTACAGAGGAGAAAAAAAAATAAAAGGAAAAGAAAAGAAAACTGTCAGAAATAAGGTAGAGGTGTCAAAATTATATATAATTACCTACATTCATTTAGAATAATAATCAATGGCTTTGTTCTAGAATTCTGTTAAAAATTGCAAATTTATAGAGAATGAATACTAAAGACCCAAGTAATATAGATACCGTACAAAATATTATGCTCATCATAATTTCATTATGATGAAATTGAACATCAGAGGTACAATTCTGGACATGTTTTCACTGTAGACAAGTATCCCATTCCTCAAAAGCTGGTATCATTCACTGCCTTCTATCATCTGTTTATACCAACCCCTCAGCATGAACCAATGATCATGAAGCTCTTGTGATCTTTCTCTCATCTCTTGTCCTCCAGTCACTCTTTATATTACAAACACATTTTAATCAACTGAACGTGTCCAAAATTTTACGTTAGATATTTATTCCATTGCACTTGACCTAATTTAGTCTTAAGAATCTGAATCCGTAGAATGATAAGCTTTTAGATAAATAATTGGGAAAAATATATAATGCATTAAAAACTTTAAAATTAAAGACGTCTGCTTCCATCCATAACAGATTGTCAGTACTGTAATTGTCCTCCTGCCATAAACAGTTAAAAATCTCAAATAGAGGGAGGAGTTAAGATGGCAGAGTAGTAGGGGGACCCTGGGCTTGCCTCATCCCTCAAACACAACTAGATCAACACCAAATTATTTTGAACAACTAGGAAGTTGATCAGAGGATTAAGAAAACAATCTGCACAATTAGAGGGAGAGAACAGATGTGAGGCTCAGAGCTGTCTACTGGGGGAGAGAAAAATCCACAAGGCCATAAAGGGGAGGGAGCCCTTTTCACAGACAGAAGCCAGAGAGAAAGGGAAAAAGTAGGATAGAGAGTGGAGCATAGGTTTTACACAATATACTGTGGTGAGGGGATCCCCTCAGTCATACTGGAAGAGCTCTCTCCCCCTCCTGGAGTACATTTGGAAGGGTATTTTGCCTCTCCAAAGACAAAGAGCTCACCAGGAGTGATTGATAGCTGTTCAGCAGCAGGGGACAGAGGTGCTCACAGAGCACAGGTAATCTGGTTGCAGTTTTTTTGCTGTGAGTCACAGTAGAATCCTTTTCTGGGACAGAATTGTGCCATACCAGGAGGCTCTCCTCTGGGGGAGGAGAGTGGGTCTGTGCCTTATGGGGTCCCTTGAAGATTTGGAGTTCTGAATCCTTGTCATGGGCCAGAGATAGAACACAGGAGAGCTCCAGTGCCAGTATGCTGACGGCCTATACACAGACAGGTTGAAGTCAGGAATCTGACTAAAGCCTGGAACACATGAGAGGACTTTTCACTTTTCAGTGAAGTCCTCCTGAGCAGCAGCAGTTGTGAGTTCTCCTCCTCAGGGATGAGAAAGCTGGGTGAAGCCTTCTTCTGCCCTCCGCTCCAGCAGCATGGTTAGAATTCAGAAAGCCTCCAGTGGAGGCTGGTGTCACTTACATCAAACCCCACACCCCTCTGCTCTTCAGGATAATCCTTACTAGGCCAGTCCAGCCAGCCTCTCCTTCAGAAGACCAACAGAGGACCCCTCTGCCTCATCCCTCAACATCTACCAGGTCTGCTGATGATGCTCCAAAGATCATCTTTAGTTCTGGTGGAAATAGGAACAGGTTTGCTTGCTTGCTTTTTAATTTTTATATTCATTTCATTTCTTTTATTTTTTCCTTTTTTTTTTCTTCCTTGCTATCAGATTTATAGTTTTATAGGTTTTTTGTTTGTTTGTTTGTTTGTTTGTTTACTTTTCTCCTTTTTTTGGATCAGACTTCTTTTTCTTTCTTCTTTTCTTTTTTCCTTCTTTTTTATTCTTTGGAATCAGGCTTAGATTTTTGTTTGTCTGCTTGTTTGCCTTTTTTTGTCCTTTTTCTTTTCTCTTTTCTTGGATCAGGATATTTTTTGTTTTTTAGTCAGGCCTAACAAACAAATTAAAGCATGTCTGGTTAAGGTCCAAACATTGCCCCCTGCAAACAAGGAGGAACTCTGGGGAGGACTGACCTGTGGAAAGAGCAGCCAAAACACAGCAGCAGAGGGTACACAGAGTATAGCAGAAACACTTCCTGAAGAACCAGGCCCTGAACAGTGTAGGACACCTTGTTAATATAGTATTACTCTCAAGAGCAGGAAACATAACATGTTTTCATAATATGCAAAAGATAAAAACCTAGGGTAAATGACAGGATTGATGAATTCTCCCAAAAGAAAAGCCAAGAAGAAATCACAGCCAGGTATAAGCAATATATCTGAACAAGAAGTTGAAATAACAGACATAAGAATACTAGCTGGGTTTGAAAGAAACATAGAAGACACCAGAGAAACCTGGCTGGAGAGATTTAAAAAGAACAAAAACAAAACAAAACAAAACCAATACAAACAAACAAACAAAAACAAATAAAAAACAACCTAAAAATTCATTAGACAAAATAAAAAAATGCTATAACTGAGATGCACAACTGATTGGATGTAATCATGATGAGGATGGAAGAAGCAGAAGATTGAATAGGTTATATAGAAGATAAAATTATGGAAAATAATGAAGCTGAAAATAAGAGAGGAAAAAAGCTATTAGATCAGAAATATAGAATTAGGGAACTCAGTGATTCCACAAAGTGCAGTTATATCTGTATCATAGAAGACCCCGAAAAAGAGGGGGAAAAGGGGGGAGAAGTTTTATTTGAACAAATAGCTGAGAAGTTACCTAATCTGGGGAAGGAAACAGGCATTTAAGTCCAAGAGGCCCAGAGAATTCCCCTCACATTCAACAGAACAGGTCAACACCAAGACATATCATAGTGAAACTTGAAAAATACAAAGATAAAGAGAGAATTCTGACAGCAGTTAGGGACAAAAAGTCCTTAACCTACAAGGGTAGACACATAAGGTTATAAGTAGACCAGTCCACAAAAACTTGACAGGCCAGAAAACTGTGACATGATATACTCAACAGGCTAAATGGGAAAATTAAGCAGCCAAGAATATTTTTTCCAGCAGACTGTCATTCAGAATAGAAGGAGAGATAGTTCCATGACAAGCAAAAACTAAAGGAGTTCATGAACACCAAACCAGCTCTGAAAGAAATACTAACTGGGACACTCTAAGCAGGAAAGAGAGACCAAAAGCAACAAAGACCAAAAAGGAACAGAGACAATCAACAAGAATAATGATTCTGGGAGAGGAGCAAGATGGTGGAGGAATAGATCTAAGTATCATTGGGTACCAAGAGTTCAGCTAGATAGTTATCAAACAATTCTGAACACCTACAAACTCAATAAGAGATAGAAGAGAAGAAGAGCAGCAATTCTAGGAACAGAAAAATGACACTTTCTGGAAGTTAGTGCAGAGAAGTGAATCCAAGGCGATATAGGGGAAAACAGACTGCAGAGGGAGGGGCTGGCTCCCAGCAAGAAAGAGTAGTGGAGTGCAAAATCAGAACTTTTAGAAGTCTGCTCCACTAAGGGATGTCACTTTGGAGTCCAAGTGGAGGGGTGGAGCCCTTGTGGGGACAGTGTGGTCTCAGGACCCATAGGGTTACAAAAAGACCAGGGGTGTCTTGAGTGTGGCAGAGCTCCCAGATACTGGAGCGGGGAAGCCGGATACAGAAATGGAGCTGAGGTGAGGGCTCTCAGCTCAGAGTTACCTTAAATCATGGTCCAAAGCACAGTGCTCTTTGAGCAGGGACCCCACAAGCAGCAGATCTGGGGAAACACCATCCTTCCTTATCTGGAAGGAGTGGCATAGGAGTGTGTTGCAGGAATCTGCTGGGTTTAGAGACTCCAAACAGGGCTGTGCACCAGAGATAGAAATGCTTGGTCACAGGCTGGGTGAGCACAGAATGTGGTAGGAAACCAGGGACACGGGAGGGATTGACTGCTTTTCTCTGAGGGTGCACTGAGGACTGGGGGCCCCGAGCGCTCCGCTCCTCCAGGCCAGAGACTGAGAGGCTGTCATTTTCATTCCTGTCCTCCAAGGTTCTACAAAAAGCATTCAGGAAACAAAAGCTACTGAGAGCAAAACTAAGCAGATTGCTTAGCCTGGCCCCTGGCAAGGGTTGTGCAGTTATGCCAGGAGCAAAAACATTTACGAATCATGGCAACAGGCCCCTCCCCCAGAAGATTAGCAAGAACATCCAGCCAAGACCACGTTTATCAATCAATGAGAACTGCAGAACTCCAGAACTAGGAGAATGCAACACATACATAGAATTCATGGCATTTTCCCCGTGATTCTTTAGTCTTTCAATGTTAAATATTTTCAATTTTATTTTTTCTTATTCTATTTTGAAATTTTTTTCTGCTTTCTTACTTTAACATTTTTCAACTATTTTAACATATTGATGCCTTTTAAAAAATATTTTTAAATTTTCATTGTTATATTCTATCCTTTCATTGTATATAACCTTATTTTTTGTATACATATAGGTTTTTCTTTCTTTGAAATTTAGGGATACAATTTCTTCTAACAGATCAAAGTATACCCTAAATCTAGCATATGGCTCTGTTCTAGTCTCCAGCCTGATCACATTCTTTCCTCTTTTTTTTTCTTTTTCTTCAACTAACTTCTTATCTTATCAATTCCTTTTTTAGAATCTTTTTAAAATTTTCATCTTTACAGTCATATTCCTTACCTTTATTGTGTTTACCCTTATTTTTGTATAGGTATAAGTTTTCCTTTCTTTAAAATATTTGGAGACTGCTTCTTCTAACAGACTAAAATAGACCCAAAGTCAAGTGTGTGGCTCTGTTCTATTCTCCCCCTGGTTTGGGGTCTCTTCCAATTTGGTTATTTTTCTGGAGTTGTTGCTACCCTTTTAGCATTTTGTTCTCTCATTCATCTATTCTTATCTGGAAAAATTAAAAGGCTGAAAACCTCACCTCAAAAAAAAAAATTAAATTAAATAACAAGAGGCAGTACTAATGGCTAGGGACCTAATCAATATGGACATTAGTAAGATGTCAGAACTAGAGTTCAGAATGATGATTATCAAGGTGTTAATTGGACTCAAAAAAAGCTTGGAAGATACTAGAGAATCCCTTTCTGGAGAAATAAAAGAACTAAAATCTAACCGAGTTGTAATCTAAAAGATATTAATAAGGTATAATAAAAAATGGAGGCTCTTACTGCTAGGATAAATGAGGCAGAAGAGAGAATTAGTGATATAAAAGACCAAATGATAGAGAATAAAGAAGCTGAGAAAAAGGAAGATAAACAACTACTGGACCACAAGGTGAGAATTTGAGAGATAAGAGATACCATATGATGAAACAATAGAACAATTGGGATTCCAGAAGAAGAAGAAAGAGAGAGAGGGACAGAAGGTATATTGGATTGAACTATAGCAGATAATTTCCCTAATTTGGTGAAGGGAACAAACATCAAACTCCAGGAGCATAGTGAACCCCCCTCAAAATCAATAAAAATAGGTCCACACCCCATCATCTAAGAGTAAAACTTGCAAGTCTCAGTGACAAAGAGAAAATCCTGAAAGCAGCTTGGGACAAGAAGTATGTAACATACAATGGTAGACATATTAAATTGGCAGCAGACCTATCCACAGAGACCTGACAGGCCAGAAAGGACTGGCATTATATATTCAGAGTACTAAATGAGAAAAATATGAAGAATACTATATCCAGGTAGGCTATAATTGAAAATAGAAGGAGAGATAAAAAGCTTCGAGGACAAACAAAAACTAAAAGAATTTGCAAACACCAAACCAGCCCTACAGTAAATATTGAAAAGGGTCCTCTATGCAAAGAGAGAGCCTAAAAGGAACAGACCAGAAAGGAACAAAAACAATATAAAGTAACAGTCGTCTTACAGGCAATACAATGGCACTAAATTCATATCTTTTAATAGTTACCCTGAATGTAAATGGGCTAAATGCCCCAATCAAAAGACAGAGGGTATAAGAATGGATAAAAAAACAAGACCCATCAATATTCTGTCTAAAAGAAATTCATTTTAGACCCAAAGACACTTCCAGATTTAAAGTGAGGGGGTGGATAATAATTTGCCATGCTAATGGACAGCAAAAGAAAACTGGGGTGGCAATCCTTATATCAGATCAATTAGATTTTAAGCCAAATACTGTAATAAGAGATGAGGAAGGACACTATATCATACTCAAAGTGTCTGTCCAACAAGAAGATATAACAATATTAAATATCTATGCCCCTAACTTGGGAGCAACCAATTATATAAACCAATTAATAACAAAATCAAAGAAACACATCAATAATAATAGTAGGGGACTTTAACAATCCCCCTCACTGAAATGGACAGATCATCTAAGAAAAGATCAACAAGAGAATAAAGGTTTAAAATGACACACTGGACCAGATGGACAGATATATTCAGAACAGTCCATCCCAAAACAAAAGAATGCACATTCTTCTCTAGTGCAACAGCACCATTCTCCAGAATAGATCACATCCTGGGTGACAAATTAGGTCTTAATGAATACCAAAAGATTGGGATCATCCCCTGCATATTTTCAAACTGCAATGCTTTGAAACTAGAACCCAACCACAAGAGGAAAGATAGAAAGAACTCAAATACATGGAGGCTGAAGAGCATCCTACTAAAGAATGAATGGGTCAACCAGGAAATTAAAGAATAATTTTAAAAACTCATGGAAATACATGAAAATGAAAACAGAACTGTTCAAAATCTTTGGGACACAGCAAAGGCAGTCCTGAGAGGAAAATATATGGCAATATGAGATTTTCTCAAGAAACAAGAAAGGTCTCAAGTACACCTAAAGCAGCTGGAGAAAGAACAGCAAAGAAAACATAAACCCAGCAGAAGAAGAAAGATAATGAAGAGCAGAGCAGAAATCAATGAAATAGAAACCAAAAGAACAGTAGAGCAAGTCAACAAAACTAGGAGCTGCTTCTTTGAAAGAATTAATAAGACTCATAAACCCTGGGCTAGACTTATCAAAAAGAAAAGAGAAAGGACCCAAATAAATAAAATCATGAATGAAAGAGGAGAGAGCACAACCAACACCAAAGAAATACAAGCAATTATAAGAACATACTATGAGCAACTGTACACCAGCAAATTTGACAAACTGGAAGAAATGGATGCATTCCTAGAGACATATAAACTACCTAAACTGAACTAGAAAGAAACAAAAAACCTGAACAGACCCATAATCAGTAAGGAGACTGAAGCAGTCATCAAAAACCTCCCAAAAAATAAGAGCCCAGGGCCAGACAGCTTCTCAGGGGAATTCTATCAACATTTTTTTAAAAGATTTTATTTATTTATTTATTTAACAGGGAGAGAGAGAGAGAGATATCACAAGTAGGCAGAGAGGCAGGCAGAGAGAGGGGGAAGTAGGCTTCCTGCTGAGCAGAGAGCCTGATTTGGGGCTCGATCCCAGGACCCTGAGATCATGACCTGAGCTGAAGGCAGAGGCTTAACTCACTGAGCTACCCAGGCACCCCTCTCCCAAACATTTATAGAAGAATTAATACCTAGTATTAACTATCCCAAAAATTAGAAATGGAAGGAAAACTTCCAAACTCATTTTATGAGGCTAGCATTACCTTGATTTCAAAACCAGACAAAGAGCCCATCAAATGAAGAATTACAGACCTATATCCTTGATGAACATGGATGCAAAAATTCTCACCAAAACACTCGCCTGTAGTATCCAATAGTACATTAAAAGGATTATTCACCACAACCAAGTAAGATTCATTCCTGGGCTGCAAAGTTGGTTTAACATCTGCAAATCAATCAATGTGATATAATACATTAATGAAAGAGAAACAAGAACCATATGATGCTCTCAATAGATGCTAAAAAAGCATTTGATAAAGTACAGTATGCTTTCTTGATCAAAACTCTTCATAGTGTAGGGATAGAGGGTATGTACCTCAATATCATAAAGCCATCTATGAAAATCCACAGCAAATATTGTTCTCAGTGGGGAAAAACTGAAAGCTTTTCCCCTAAGGTCAGGAACACTATCAGGTCAGGGCTGTTCACTATCACCACTGCTATTCAACATAGTACTAAAAGTCCTAACCTCAGCAATCAAACAACAAAAAGAAATAAAAGTCATCTGAATCAGCAAAAAAGAAGTCAAATTCTAACTCCTTGCAGATGATATGATCTTTTATGTGGAAAACCCTAAAGACTCCACTTCAAAACTGCTAGAACTCATACAGGAATTCAGTAAAGTGTCAGGATATAAAACCAATGCACAGAAATCTGTTGCATTTATATACACCAACAGTAAGACAGAAGAAAGAGAAATTAAGGAGTCAATCCCACTTATGATTGTACCCAAAACCATAAGATACCTAGGAATAAACCTAACCAAAGAAGCAAAGAATCTGTACTCAGAAAACTATAAAGTACTCATGAAAGAAATTGAGGAAGATACTAAAAAATGGAAAAACATTCCATGCTCATGGATTAGAAGAACAAATACTGTGAACATGTCTATGTTATGTAAAGCAATCTACACATTTAATGCAATCCCTATCAAAATACCATCTATTTTTTTCAAAGAAATGGAACAAATAATCCCAAAATTTGTATGGTACCAGAAAAGGCCCTGGATATTGAAATAAAGTGTTGAAAAAGAAAACCAAAGTTGGCAGCACCATTACTGTGATATAGAGCAGAAGAATTCCACGCTCATGGATTGGAAGAACAAATATTGTTAAAATGTCTATACTACCCAGAGCAATCTACACATACAATTTTTTTTTAAGATTTTATTTATTTATTTGACAGACAGAGATTACAAGTAGGCAGAGAGGCAGGCAGAGAGAGAAGGGGAAGCAGGCTCCCCACTGAGCAGAGATCCCAATGCGGGGCTCCATCCCAGGACCCTGGGATCATGACCTGAGCCGAAGGCAGAGGCTTTAACCCACTGAGCCACCCAGGCACCCCATATACAACCAATTTAATCCTGATCAAAATAACACCAGCATTTTTCACAGAACTAGAACAAACAATACTCACTAGCCCTAGGATTAGGTTACTCTAGACCCTACCCTAACAAATATTAAAACAACAAGACTAGACAGAATAAAACTATTATAAATGACTTTTAAGTCAAACTTCAAATCTCCAGGGAAAAAATGAAATAAAATCCCAACACTCAATAATGCAACCTATACAATGTCCAGCATCTAATAAAAAAAAATACTAGACATACAAATAAGGAAAATATTATCCATAAACAAGAGAAAAGGCAATTCAAAAAAGAAAAGAAAAGGCCTAGAGGAAGACAAAGACAAGACTTTATAACAGTATTATAGTACTTAAGGACTAAAAGTTGCATGAAAATAATGAGAAGATATATGATATAAAAAAGATCTAAATGATGCTTCTAGAGGTGAAAAATATAATATTTGAAATGAAAATTTCGCAAGGATGGTGTATCAGGAGATTGGAAAATGCAAAGAAAAGGAGTAATGACCTTGAAGTCACAAGCAATCAAAACAAATCAAGCTGAAAAACAGAGAGATAAAAAGCAGCAGAAAAAAAAAAAATAGAAACTCAGTTACCAACAGAGCAATGCCAAGATATCTAATATGCATGTATTTGAAGCTCTCTGTAAAAAAGAAGTCAGTTTATGGGGTAGGAAACTTCCAAAGAAACTATGGGAGTCAGAAATTTTCCAGATTCAGTGAAAATTGTACACATATAGATCCAAGAAATTCACTGAAACAAAAATAGAATAAAAATAAAGAACTACACCAAAGCCCATCATAATTTGATTGGCAGAGACCTGTGAAAAGAGAAAATCTTAGGACAGCAGAAAAAGGCCACAACACAAAGGGAGAAAAGAATTAGTGCTGACTTTCTTATCAGGAACCATGCAAACAGGGAGATAACAAAACAATGACTTTAAAGCACTGACAAAAAAGACTCAAACAATAAAAGAAATTCTGTTAATTTAGAATTCTATGTCCAGTGAAAATACTCTTCAACAATAAACTGTATTTACGGTTTAACAAAAGCTGAGGAAATCTGATTCCTCCATGTATAAGAAATGTTAAAGGAAAATCTTCTGACTGAAAAACATAATATCAAATTAAAACTCGAATCTAGGAGCACCTGGGTGGCTCAGTCGGTTAAGCAGCTAACCGTAGGTTTCCGCTCAGGTCATGACCTCAGAGTTGTGAGATCAAGCCCCAGGCCCAGCTCCATGTTCAGTGGGGAGTCTACTTCTCCCTTTCCCTCCCTCTGGGCCCCTCCACCCCCCTAAAATAAATAAATAAAATCTTAAAAAACAAAAAAATAAAGTTTATATTTTAATTTATTTAAATTATAATTCACAGTTTAAAGAAAAAAATAATTCAATATATTGTGAAATTATAACAGAAAAAAAATAAGTTCTACAACAACAAAAGCACAAAGGACAAGAGAGAGAAAATGAAAATGTGTTTTGTAAAATTCTTACTTGATATGTATCATGACACGACAGTATTCAAGGTAGATTATGATAAATTAATGATGCCCTAAGCTATATAACGTCGTTGGTGAGCATAGAGAAGGCAGATAGAAGAGTAATGAGAGCAAAAGTTGCACTACAGTGGATGAAGGAAGTGAAAGGGCAGAAAGGAAATGGGATCAAAAAATGGTTCCCTACTTCTACAAAAGTGTGTTTCAGGAAAGAAAGAAGAAACAAAGAAATAGTCACGTCTATGTTTCTGAATGTCATTTTCCTACCTGACTGTAAATTGGGGGTATTTACTAAGTACTTTGTAGCAAATAGATTCTCAGTAAGAAGTTCATGATGTCACCCATGTATTTCTGGGAAAGGAAAAGCTGACTTAGAGAAAAGTACATTTCATGAACTAGTTCATGTATTATATAAAAGCAAAGATCTTGATTGCGGTATAGAATTGAAATGTGTTTTGCAGTCTTGTTTTTGCTCTGTGCATAACTTGGCTCTATTTCCTGGTTCTGGTTCACTTATATCTCTGTGTCACCTTGTGTTTTACTGTTTAAAAAAAAAAAAGAAAGAAAGAAAAAGAAAAGAAAAGTCCAACTCAGCAGTTCCTTTTTCTTAAACTGCTTCAGTAACCAGCAGTTGCCACATTAAAAGCTGTAGCTGGAAGATTATAAAAATAGCCTAATGCTTCCTAGCAGGTAACTACTTTTGAACCAGTTCTCCTTTCAGGGATGTAGTGAGGTCAAATCAAACAGCCAAGGAAGGACAGGCTATGAGAGAGAAGAAAACCGGTTGACATTCAAAGGGCAAAAGTGCATTGTGTTTGGAATGTTTTGTGTAAATGTTAAACAGTGCCCACATTTAACCACCTGCTTCTTGTTTAGAAGAGTTCAAACGAACAATTTCAAGCACAATTGAGTAACACTCAAAAGAAAATCAAGTGTAATTTCCTAAGTTGCTGAAGCAAGGGTTCTTCTATGAAATCACCATTAGTATTTCTAAACCCAATTTGATTATATTTGAAATGTACTGCACACAGTTCAGTGGCACCTGGAAATCTTTCATGCGGAGATGGAATTATGAGGAAGAACTTTTCAAATGATTTATTGTGTGTGTGTGTGTGTGTGTGTGTGTGAGAGAGAGAGAGAGAGAGAGAGAGAAAATTCATAGTTGCAATAAAATGAAGTTTATAAGAATGAAATCTTTCATTTCTTTTTTATCTTTCTTGTGAATATAGCCTGCTTTTAAGACACATGAAAGAGGAGAAAAAAGCACCATATAAAGACACCTACATCATACCAACTGTACAGCTCATCTTAAAATTCTTCACCTGAGTGCCTGGGTGGCTCAGTGGGTTAAGTGACTACCTTCGGCTCAGGTCATGATGCCAGAGCCCTGGGATCAAGTCCCACATTGGGCTCCCAGCTCCATGGGGAATCCGCTTTTCCCTTTGACCTTCTCCCCTCTCATGCTCTCTTTCACTCTCTCTCTCAAATAAATAAGTAAAATCCTTAGGGGGAAAAAAAAATTCTTCATCTATCTGCTATGTCTAAACATCCACCAATTAGGGAGGAAAGGTAATGGAGGAATCTTCAAGTCTCTTTGCTATATCTCCTAAGAAGGTAACTTTTTAAATTCCTTTATTAAATGTAAGTACACCTTTGTTTTATTGTGCTTCACTTTATTGCACTTCTCAGATATTGTGCTTTTTAAAAACTGAAGGTTTGTGGCAACCCTGTGTTAACTGAGTCTATTGGTGCCAGTTCCCTGACAGCATTTGCTCACTTTGTGCTTCTGCGCCATATTTTGATAATTCTTTCAATATCTGAGAGTTCTTCACTATTATTATATGTATTACGGTGATCTGCAGTCATAAACTAGGACTTGCAGAAAGCTCAGATGATGGTTAGCATTTTTTAGCAATAAATTATTTTTCAATTAAGATATTTACATTGTTTTTTTAAGACATAATATTAGTGCACACTCAAAAGCCTCCAGGATAGTGTAAAAAAACTTTCATTTGTACTAGGAAACCAAAAAATTTCTTTGTCTCATTTTATTATGGTATTTGCTTTATTGCAGTGGTCTGAAATCGAACCCGCAGTATTTTGAAGTATGCCTGTCCTAACTTTCCACTACCATTGCAGCTTTAAAATCTCAGTCTCCCTCAAAGGCAAGATCAAGTTTAAATGCTATAATCTAAACCTTATAAAAACCCTCCATTCTACTCCTCTAACTTACTCACTGCCTTGATCATCCCTGTCGTTTTTTCAGACATTTTTCCTACCAGGGACTTCTCTGTTCCACTTACAAAAATCTTTCCCATCCTACAGTATCAACTCCTTAATTTTCTTGAATATTCCAATGTAACTCATACCTCATTTCTATGCCTTTGTGATCACTTCATGTCTGTAACCACACTCTGCCTTTGTAACTTTTTTCCTTATGACATCTTTTCTGTTACTAGCTTCTGAGGTTAGATAGGCTATTTGTGTGCCTGCCTTGTGTTCCTTAAACCAATTATCTTCTGAAATGCAGGAGCATTTCATATTTTTTTCTTAAGAGCACCTACATCAACTGCAATGATATTATGTGCTTGGCAGCAATGTTGGATAAAGATTTGTTGACTAACATTTGAGATGGAAAGAATTTGAACCTATCTTAACTATAGGAGTGATTGATGGTAATTACAACTTTGTTACATATAGCATTAACAAAAAGAAAAAAAAAACTTCTCCATAGAAGAGTTTTTCTCATTAAACAGATTTTAAAGAAACTATTCAAAGTTCAAATACTCTATTTAACCACAGCATATGCCCAAAGTCATTGAACATTTCCTTAAAATTGCACCTGCAGAACACCCCGTAAAACAGCCTAGATTTAGTTATTCCCCAAACTCAAAGAATCTATCCTAAGGGAATAAAAGTGGACTATCCACTTTTAAGTTCACTCATTAGGTAAATTATTTCATCATTGTGAATGTTAATCAACTTTTGCTCACATTACTGTTAAAAAATAAAAATGCTGAGAGTTTATTACAAAGTTACAACCAAAAATACCAACTACTACCAGGCCTGCTGAAACAAAAGTATTTGTCTTATTTCAGGCATGGGTTTCACAATCCAGATTGACAAAGATAATATTTTTGCTTTTCTCTACAACTCCAAGAAAAATCTAATCATGAAGCCAAATGAGAGCCTGATTTAATGATTGTTGGGGAAGAATATTTGAGTGTGAATCTGGTTAGTACCTATTTAATGCAATGAGGACACATGAATAAGATTGCCCTCAACGTAGAAAAAGAAAACGAAGTGGAAGAACAGAAGAGCTGATACCAAAAGTAAAACCAATGCAGTGTTTTGCCTCTCTACACTAATGCCCGGAAAAAAATCCACCTTTGTAGGATTGAATGTATAAACCTCAAAACTAATTTTTTCATGTCTTTCTGCAACAGCCACTATGAATTTGGATAAACTATTCTTGGTTGAGTTTATAAGTGTCCTTTAAGGTTTATTAGACATGGGGGAGGAAATGGGTAAATAATGACTGCCACAGAGTGCTTCTTACTGTGCACAATATATAATTCTTAACGTTTTAAAACTACATCCTCAAGGGGCACTTGGGTGGCTCAGTGGGTTAAGCCTCTGACTTCAGCTTAGGTCATGATCTTAGGGTCCTGGGATCAAGCCCCACATCGGGCTGTCTGCTCAGCAGGAGGCCTGCTTCCTCTCTGCCTGCCTGCCTGCCTACTCTCTGTCTGCCAAATAAATCCATAAAATCTTTTTTAAAAAAATGTTTAAACTACATTTTCAAACTTAAGTGCAAGGATCCCTAATATCAGAGATCTGTGATATAATGCCAGTTAATGTAAAGTACTATAAAGAAAAAGAAAACAGGCTAAATGGACAGTGAGTGATAAAGGGTGCAACTCTAGAAAGCATGGCAAAAAAAAAAAAGCCCATTTGGTTGATGGTATACTAACAGAGACCTATACTTACAACTATCTGTAGGAAGGACAGTCCAGCCAGAGGGAATAGAATGAATCCCCTGGACAGGCAGGTATATTGCAAGTTCAAGGAACATCAAGGAGCAGAAGACTGTAGAGCAGTCTGGAGGTGGGGAGATACCAGAAATGAAGGCAGAGTTGTCCAGTTCCATAACCTGAAGGTGCTTATAGACCACATGAGTGTTCAGGACTTTATCTAAATGTGAAGGAAGCTATGTTCTGTTTGAGAGTAGGCCTACCCAAAAGTCTTTCAATAAATGCCTAAATAAGTACAAGGAATTGTTACTCTACAGGAAAAATAAGCCAAAAACTATTGTGCTAACTTTCACATAGAGAAATGGTTATTGAAGAAGTTATAATGTTTATAAGAAGAAGCAAGTTCCTCTTCCAGGAAGGAAGGAGGGAAGGAAGGAAGGAAGGGAGGAAGAAAAAGTCCATTTGCAAAAAAGATTTAAATTTCCAAAACCCCTCCATTTACTGCAGGCAAATATAAAGACAATTTTAAAGTAACAGAACATAGAAACCAAAATATGACACATTTTCTTTTTATTTAAAATAGAGCTCTATATGCTTCACAGAAACAAGTGCAAGGAGTGATTGATTTATTAACTTTGCCACTTTACAAAACAATACATTTCCAGAAATGCATACATAAAAATATAACATTTAGGCAGATAAGTATTTACATTGGAGGCAGCTGAAAGTTATGCAATAATATTTAAAAAGCTTTAAAATAAATACTTTATGACTTACTGTTAGTAAATTTAAACATTTTGGTATGAAGGCTATCACTGAGTTCTTACTAAATTCTAAAATACTATTTTTCTAAAGAAAATAAGTATACATATTACTACAAAATGCATATTTCCATAAACTAGAAGCTAATGAAACATCTGAATATCATTCATTTCTCTTTGGAATTTAGAATTCTCTTCAGCTTCAACAATTAAAATTATAAATACTAAAATCACCATCTGCATTTTTTATACAATTTATTGCCCAATTCTCATTTTAAAACCTAATTTATTTCTTCATATTCCTTATATACATTCATTTGGGCCTGTCTGTTGAAGGGTATTATCTTTTTACATACCTATGAATATCAGCCAGCTTACAATAAGTCTTTACAACAGTGATTCTTTTCACAGTAGTTCAAGAGTTCAAGGCATGTTTTGCAATGTCAAAATGCAATGGTTTTGACATTTGTAATATGTTCTTAGGTATAAGAAAAGTCACACTACCAAAAGAAAAGTATAATTAGTATTAGTACTTTGAAAGTCAATCCAAAACTCTCTTTTTTTCTTTTTTTGAGATATGAATCTAATTTTCTGTATTTAGGACATTTTAAAGCCTCAAACACAGATCAAGTTTGAATAATATTCACCAGCCTAGGTTCAGAAGAGTACAAGAGCTTGACACTAGTGATTGTGGAAACAAACTAGAATTTAATATTTTGGGTCAAACACACCTTATATAAATAGGAAAAAAAGAGTTGGAATCTGGAAAATATTTAATTACTTGTCTTTAGCCTACTGAAGGAAATGGAGATACTGGTAAATTTCATTTTATACCTGCCTTAGTTACACAGAATTTAGGCATGTAGTTACCTCTTCACAAGCAAAGTCAATGAACAAGTTTGCACACGGAAATAAAACTCAACAGAGATATTAAATGAGGGCCCACATGTCTTGCTTCAGATTATCTGGGTTGAAAAATTAAATCGACAGATTGAACACAGAGTCTCTTTCACTCTTTTAGAAATACTAGGATGAAAATCTACAGAATTTTTTCCCCTAGGTTCTCTAGTCAATTTGCAGATGTCAAGAAGCATTTTGGAATATTTAATGATCATTCTCTGAGGTTGTAGAAGCGGGACCCTTTTTCTGAAGATACACAGCATGTAAGATATTTTTCTGAAAAATATAAAAATATTCGAGTTGAGGAGCCAACTGCGGGTTAGATTTTAGCTCCAATCTTCCCTCAAAGGAGAGGACTTATGCAGGACACTACATAGCCTGCTCAATCTGGCGACACTCAGTAGAAGGCCCATTTCCTAATACATTCAGATTCTCAGTGGTACTGTTGACATTCAGGTTCATGTAGCCCATGTACAAATCTTGCAGTTAAAACTGTTAGATCTGCAGAGAAAACTTTCTTGCACAATAACAGGGACCAGCGATAAGAAAATACAGTCATATCAGAATATATTAAAGTCTAAGATGAGACAGTGTGCCTATGCTCCCAAATGTTGTGTTAATCTATATCTGAATTAAGAAGGACGGGAAGCTTTTAATCAAGGGAGTTTAAAATGGGGATGATTAATTTCCATACAATCTTATGTTACAAACCATATGCCATAACAGCTTAATTTAAAAGATGGCCAAAGCAAAACAAAGCGATTGTATGAAGCAGCAGAAATAAATTTAGCAATTCCATTGGGAGACAAAAATTTCACATTCTCTGTCCAAAGTCATCATCTTTGAAGCGGAATTGGGCATTAAGGCAAAAGTAGACATTCCTTGTATGTTAGCTAAAAGCTAGAATGTAACTTGACTGGTAGTCTTTTTAAACTGTGAAAGAAAATTTTCTCTGCCATTAACAAGTCCTCTCTTCATTGTGCCAAATGAAAAACCACTGGAAAAGGCACAAGACAAAACCTCTCATACGTGGTTATGGCAAATTACAATCTTGCCAGGAAGTTCAATGTGGAGCAAATGTGAACATGGGCTAGAAGAACAGAAATTACAGAGTGACTGGAACTGATGATATCCGGCAAAGATTTTTTTAATGTATCTAAAGAAAATGAATAAAGAAAATGTAATGAGAAACTGAAAAGAGGGAAGATAATATGCTACTAGCCATGGTCTGAGATTGAAAGGCTAATCGTCTCCCGCTCCCATTGCCAGGCATAAAAAGAACAATTGTTACCGAAAAGGGAGAAACAGAGGCATGAAGTGTCTCATCGTTACTTGCTACTTGTGCAAAGAAATACTACGTTCTCCCAATTCCTAAATTTTATTCAGTACTTCAGTGGTTGCCTACCTAGCTTGACAATTACTTTACAACTTTTCCCTGGTCTGTTTTAGCTTTTAGCTCTTCTCATTGACCCCACTAGGAATGAGCAAAATATTTTAGCAGGGGAGAAAAAAAAGAGAGAGAGAGAGAGAGAAAATTGAGATTTGATCAACACAATTAAATGATGCATTCTATCAGTGTACATTCAAGGTAGGTTTAGAGGCATGTTAATAATTTTTTAATTAGCAAATGTTGACTGTGGTAGGGTCCTGGTGTGGGAGTCACCACTGCGTTTGCCTATCAATTCTGCTAATAACAAGCAGTCATGTAACCTTTGATCCTTGGTGTCTCTATCTACAAAATATGGAAATTAAATTATAAAACCTCTTACATTCTTTATAATTTCCAAGTTCTGGTTTTTGTGTTTTTGTCTGTGACACATCTGAAATAACTTAGACCACCAAAGGATTCCCTTTCATGAGAAGGCTAAATATTAGAGTGATTAAGCTAAATGATGTCTAGTTGCTTTTTAAATTAGGGACTAAATATAATTTTGGAAAACAGTAGGGAATATTTTAAAAGGAGGTGAGAAAAATAACAAAACATAAAAGCAAAGCTAGGAGAAAAAAAGAGTGTCAAATATTGGAAAATTTGCATTGACATACTTTGAAAAACTGCCTATTATGGAAATTCTATTTAATATTAACATTTTTAATGAAACTTTTGTATTCCAACCAACATCTTTTCTTCTGTTTAGAAGAAGCTGTCAGAAGCAAAGGGATGACTGTCATCACTAAATCGTACCTAAAGTCCCTGTAGGTATTACCTTATGGAGGGAGCTAATACAGAGCAGTGCCAAACACAGCAGAAGCATGTTTCATGAAAGAAGGTATTTAGAATATCTTCAAAAACCATAATGACACCATTTTAAGAAATGAATTCTTAAATATTTTCAAGTGACCTAAAATGCTATATTTGTAAATTTACTTAAAGTGATGCTTATTGAAATAATCACACACCATGAACTTGACTCACTTGTTACTGTTACTTTCTCAATTTCCTGATGGGACATAAAATGTCCATACTTTAAATACATTTATTGAAACAAAAAACATCTCCCTGGGTGGCTCAGATGGTTAAGCATCTGCCCTTGGCCCAGGTCATGATCTCAAGGTCCTGAGATGGATCCCCACATTGAGCTCCCTGCTCAGCAAGGAGTCTGATTCTCCCTCTGCCTCTCCCCTCAGCTAGTGCTTTCTCTCTCTCTCAAATGAATAAAATATAAAAAAACAAAAACAAAAACAAAAAAACCCTCTATATATATTTTAAATAAGTAATCAAAAAATATTCCCTGCTAAGAAATTTTAAGTTGAATTTGATACAATGGCAAACGTGGGCTTCCTGCTTTCAGATGATGATTTCTCAGTAGGTTCCCTGGTATTTTTGCGTAAACTCTAAGACAGCCCTGAGTTTTCTCTGCCCCAGTAAGTCACATGGTGGCAAATTTCAGCACAGTTAGTAGTTCTGTTTAATAATTCTACTAAAGTAGAAGTATTAAGAATAATAAATTCTTATGGAACTTGTAACCCAATGAATCTATTGTAGATATTCATTTTAAAATAAAAGCTGATTTTGAAGTCTTCAGACACTGCAACCAGGTTACTATTTTCATACAATCATGGAAATTTAAAATGCAAAGTTAATTGAAAGTATAAAGATGAAAAGCAAGTGCTATGCCTAAAATAGTGCACGACACAGTCATGTTTCACTTAACTTTCAAGTCAGAACATAAATTAAGAATTCTAGATGTGACATGCCAAATATTTTAGACAGAGAAGAAAGCACACAACATAATTCGTACCAATTACACACTTAAACGTGTAGCTTGAAGGCAACAAGTTCATGCTGTAATATTGACAACACATAATGTTTCCCTTATTTTAAAAAGTGATGCTGCATAGAAACCCCATCACCACTTTATACAGTACTGGCATTTCATAAATAGCAATTTCCCAAGCTTTATATTATACCCAAAGTCAAAATATTTGAAAGGAGCAAAGAACACTGACACATTGAGTCTAAGAATATTTTTTGCTTATCACACAATTCAAAAGAAATAAATATTACACAATGACACTCCATCAAAAACAAATAATATGAAGTTTAACAGGAAAGGTATATACAATAAATTTATGCTCTAAACTTTATCCTGTTCTTGTGAGCATTTTCTATTTATAATCATGTTGAGAGTTAAGAAAAATTAGAACTTTCATCTTTTTTTAATCATTTTTGTTAACCTAACTCTTTTCTTAAGAAGTGTGTTTGGTAATTAAGATGTAAGACCAGTCAGTTAGAAATTACAGTAAACTAACATGAAAACAAGAAAAACATCTCAAAATGTACAAATTTCTCTAGAGTAAAAGTTGAACCAATAAGAATATGGAGTTCTATTTGGACACACCCAAATAAATTATAAAACATAATGTAGAGGAAAATTGAAATGTTAAAACATTCTCTAAACACTGAAATAAGTATATTCACCCAACATAAGTGAATAAAACAAGAAATATTATTCTTATTTATTTGAACAACCATTTAACTATAATACAACCATAGTAAATAAATAATTTCATTTTCATATATTCAAATACAACCTATAAGAAGTCAGATCACCCCTTCCCATAAGCTCTTTTTAAAATCCCTTCCCATATGCATTTTAAAAAACTGATTATATAATTAGATTGTCTGCACTGGCCCAATAAATATACCTTGTAAATGTTTTGCAAATTGAAAATAACTTCCAGAACCCACTGTTGTATGGAACTCAAGACTTCCTACATTGTCAATTTATTTCCTTCCCACAAACCAATACCTACATCGTTGTTCCCATTTCCAAATGAGTTTCTAAAATCCCTGAGGGCAGAACCTATGATGCATCTGTTCTCTACTGACCCCAATATTATGGCAATGAAGATAAGGGGTCCCCTATCTTATTTAATGAATGGATGACCACAGCTGTCAGATATTTGCCCTTGATTATCTCATTCCAATCAAATGAAGGTGGGTTCAGTAACATATTTCCATAGTGAAATGAACTATAATCACTAGATTGTTCTCTGCACGAAAATACATCGCTATATCCTTTTGAACACTGTTACCTAAGCTATGTTTTGTAGAACACTAAAATGTGGGACAGTAAAAAGGTTTTCCCTCCTCTTAACAAAAAGATTCCATGATCAAATAATTTGGGAAATCTAATTAAAAGTAGCTCCCACAACATTTCTTTATTGCTAGATTCCTCAAAGTACAAGATATACTAATGTATACTATCACTTTTTAAGAATCTATCAAAGAATGCTTTTGGTCTTGGAATGTCTCAACAGAAGAACGTTCTAAGGATCAAAGCTTAGGAATCAGTGCTGTAGAACAACAAAAGATACCATGTTAAATCTCCTTTACCCAAGCAGAATTACAGATTTGAAGGAAAGATTCAGTGTTGCAAGTATTATTCAGAATTCATCACTTCTGTCTCCACAGGAAGTAGAATAAAAGCAAAAGTACCATGAGCCTTCTTTTGCATTTACTTGCTCATTTTGAAAAGGTAGGGAAATAGCTATTTACAGTTCCTGAAGAGTTCTCTCATCTTTTCTCAAAATATTTTCTACTTCCTCCTCCCTCTACTTCCGATATATTCTTTCTAAGTGTGTATTCCAAAAGCAGTGGGAATCTCTGAAATAAATCTTAAAGACCCCTCCTAACAATGCATCTTTATACATGATTAATCTCTGGAAGTTTTCAGAAAATGTCAATATTTATCTCACAAATAGTCAGACTATGAAATCTCTATGAGGAAAACGTCAAGGGATATTGTCCTCAGAGTTCATGCAGGCCCATTATGATTGGGCAGAATGACCCACGTGGTCTTCTGTTTAACTAAACCATGAATACCACCATGAAAGCTGTTGTTTCTGCCTAAGGAGAAAAGTACTATATGGGAATTAATGGGAAAGCAGGAAGTTAGCTAAGTCTACAACTGTGAGTTATCACAAGATTTGGACCTAGTGCCAGCTCCACCACTGGTTATGTGACTTTCAGGAAGTCTCAATGTTCAAGCTGTCCGATGTCTCATTTGTAAATGGGAGGAAGTAGCAATCGTAGTGGCTTTCATACTGCTTTGGGGGCTGCTGTGGTGGCGGGTTATGAAGAACAGGATAGCAGGTAGAAAGGAGGCCAAGCCAGTGGCTACTGGGACCTCAGTTCTATCTTCCAACTGAGCGGCTCCCCTTTTAAGTGTTTTAGACACTGAAGTTCAGGGCAATATGTAATCTTTTTCAAAGACCCTTCTTAATTTAAAAAAAAAAAAAAGAAAAAGAGAAAAAAGAAAAGAAAACCGCAGATTATATAATCTAAGCTTCTGCTGAGATAGAACGTGCTCTAGTTCACACTTTTCATGAAGGTGTTTTCATCTCAGGAAAAAAAAAGCTTCTACATTTCCTTTTCTTCATTCATGTGTTTTTGATTCAAGTAAAATAAAATCTTAATGACTTGTATTAGTTTTATATAGCTTATTTTATATTCTTGCAATATCTCTCTTATTAAATAAAAAGATGAACTGATGTGGTGCGTTTCAAAAGAAAAGTAAAGACAACACAGAGATGGGATGAAGTCAATTCCTGCCCATGCCTGACTTCAGTTATTTTTTCCATGCTGCCTTCGGGCTCTTAAATACTGTACTGCATTATCGTTGAGGTAGAACGACAACCAAAAAAGGCAGAAACATTCACATAAAGAGGGAAAATGAGGAAAAAAAAAAAAGCTGTAAGAGATTTCTTTTTAACAGAATCATCATCATTAGGCTTTGCAGTCTTCTTTGCCACAAAGTTGAGAGATAGTCTTCTTAATACGAAGGGCCGTTAGGCGGGCTGCCCCATTGGCATACCAACATTCCCGCATTATTCTCCCCATGACTCGGAGGGCCTTTAAGAGAGAAAAATATCAAACACTTTAGCTAGTCACACAAACACAGTCCAAGAGAAGCATAACCACAAACCCAGGAATTGATGCTAAGCTCTGACGAAGAAATCGTAAATTTAAAACGATATCAGAAGATCAGGACCAAACGTCTTTAAAAATCCGGTCAACACACACACATTAACCTTATGGAGACTAGCTTTTAATTGAAAATTCAATCACTGATTTCTGGGAATATGGTAGAGTAGCTCTCTTTTAAAATCCTCTGAGAAGGGACATGAAAGACAAAAAGGCATACAGGATGAGTTGCACATTCCTTGATCTGGATGTTAAGTACATACACACATACTCTTTTTGTTACTCATTGAGCTGCATATTAAGATTTGTGCATTTGAACATTTAATTTATGCCATAATAAAATAATGACCTGGGTGTAAATATCAAAAATTTGAATAAAAAAATAGTATAAGTGAGCTGCTAAATAAATAAGATAAATACTCAGAGTCGAAAACAATCAGAGAACACAGGAATCTGGAGATGGAAGAAATCACTGAACCAGCGTCCACCCTGGTAACATCTGCTGATCTCACAGTCTAGACTTTCAGAATTGATGAACAACATGGGAAAGACAGGAAACGCCATCAAAACACCCAGGAAGTATCAGGTCAAGATGTTTTCAAAGTCCTGGATATACAGGAGAATCAGTCTTATAAGGAATTTTGTAAAGAATATTATCTAAATCTTGATTCTTGGTAAGAAGAAAAATCAAGCCCAGGCCTTAAAATTTTACAGTAAGCCTAAGCTCAAAACAAAAAGTCACAAGACAGCAGAAAATAAAGTATCATAAGCAAGAATCAATTGAAACAACGAACAGTAAAATCAAATCCATCAAAACATTAGATGCTAGAATTAATGCCCTAGAAGAATTAATGTCCTAGAATGACACATGAAGAGATGCTCAACATCACTACGCATCACTCCTAGGTCCTTCTAAAAAATCAATTTAAATAAAATACATTTAAAGAATGCACATTAAGAAATCAGAAAATGATCTTAGAAGGAAGCTCTGAGGGGCACCTGGGTGGCTCAGTGAGTTAAGCCTCTGCCTTTGGCTCAGGTCATGATCCCATGGTCCAGGGATCGAGCCCTGCTTCGGGCTCTCTGCTCAGTGGGGAGCCTGCTTCCTCCTCTCTCTCTGCCTGCCTCTCCACCTCCTTGTGATCTGTCTGTCAAATAAAAAATTAAATCTTAAAAAAAAAAAAAAGAAGGAAGCTCTGAGAGGCAAAAAGGAACATTGAACAAAGAAAATGATAAATACCTTCTTAAGTTTAAATAAGTAATAGTGGTATAAAATTGCACTATATCTAATACATAGGATTAATACAGAATAAAATAGAACTAAAATATTGGATTAAAATGGACAAAAATTGCTTTTATCAGCAATGTACAAAATTGATCACATAAAAAATGACTATGTTAGTTCTATTCTAGGAATGTATGATTGGTTTAACAGTGGAAAATTTATAAACGCAATTTATCACATTAAGAGACAAAACTAGAAAGGCTATATCATTACCTCATAGGTAGGAAAAAAGCTTTTATCAAACAAAGTCAGTTTTTATTTAATGTGATTAAAGTTTTGACAAACAAAACCTACAATGAACAGCATGCTCAAAGGAGAAATGTACAAAATTTTAAGGAGTAAAACATGGATATCCTTTACCAATTTTTAAGCAACACTATACTGGAAGTCCTAGAAACTCAAGAAGAAGTAAAGAAAAGGCTTAAGAATTTGTCCCAGAACTCTCATTATTTGGAGATATGATCATCTATGTGGACACCCCAAAAGAATCTACAGTTTTATACTCTAAGACATTTTCCCCCCACATATGCACATATATATATACACACATATATATAATGTATGTATATATTATAATGTATAATGTATGTGTATATATATACACACACATATATGTATATATATCAACATTGTTTAAAAAATATTGAAATCACACATAAGACAATCAACAATAAGAACCCATATAATGGACTACTGCACTGATATGAGCATGAACAGATTATAGCTACATATATAAATCAAAGTGAATAGAAATTAAGAAGACTATCTACAGTAAGTTTCAATAATATGTTTCACAGGGCGCCTGAGTGCTCAGTTGGTTAAGTGACTGCCTTTGGCTCAAGTCATGATCTTGGAGTCCTGGGATCAAGTCCTGCATCAGGCTCCCTGTTCAGCAGGGAGTCTGCTTCTCCCTCTGACCTTCCTCCTTCTCATGCTCTCTCCGTCTCTCTCTTTCATTCTCTTTCTCTTTCTCAAATAAATAAATTTTTTTAAAAATCTAAAAAAAATAATGTTTCACAATTACAAAAAAAGTAAACAATATATTTTTAACATGAGTATATATATATATTTATATATACATATTTATACATTATATATATATATTTTCTCCTAAAGAAAAGCAAGGCAATAATATATAATCACTATTGTAATCTCTCAGAGCAGTATGGGATCTTTGTTCTATTTTTTAAACTTAGTAGTGAATTCACTGACTGCCACTTTATTATTATGCTTAAATTTTATATATGTTACATATTCTTTCATATACATAAAATTATTAACAATAGAAATAATTTAATTTAATTTCAATTTGGTTATAAATATTTCAAATTCTGCTTCTAAAATAAGTATGTAGGTAAGATATCTATACAAAATAGAAACATCAAGACATAATTCCTCCCTTAAATAGAAAAAGAATTGAATGAAACATGAAGGGGAGGGGAAATGAGGAGAAAAACTATTGTATGAAATAACCCTTATGATGAAGTCCAGCTAAAAGATGTCACTATAAAAAGACCTGAAAATTACAATTATGTATGGTAGAATATAACAGTAATAATGAGGTTGAGGGAGAGGAAAGCCATGAAACAGTTGTGGAATTAGTCAGATGGTTTGCAACCTTTCCCTCTTCTTCCCCTCCTTCTCCCTGTGGGAACTAGAAAAGTCTCTCGCTTCACAGAAGGCAGAACAAGCACTGGGATAACCACAATCTATGCCTATGACACGATGCTTACTGGATGCATTGTTGGTGATGAGAGAACAGTGGCCTCTGCCATGAGGAAGCTTTTCTGATTTAAAAACAGAAGCTCAAACTTTGGCAAATGTACGGGCTGCAAAGATGATCGAAAAATTGCAATACTCCTCCTTGCATGGACACTGACGACCAAACCTGTCTGTGCTCCTACAGTTACCAGACTCCTTGCAGGCAGATCGGGCCGTGTGACTGACTCTGGTCTGTGCATCATGAGCGGAAGTGAGGTGAGTCACCTGAAGCCAAAGCATTAAAAGCCATGGGTGACCCTCTAGCTCCTCTCTTTTCCTGACCTAGACACTTCCTGACCTAGACACTGTGTTGAGATAGCAGCATCCCAAGATCAAAGTTACCTGGACCATTGAATCACCACAGAGAGACACTTGCCTGACCCATAGGGGACTGTCCATAGCAAGAAACAGTCTTGTGTAAAGTCACTGGGATGCTTGTTGCTGCCACTTATCTTGGCGTTCTGTGTACATATGGCTGAAGGGAATAAAATCTTTTTGAAGACTGAAACAAGGACATATACTTATACATGTGGAATGAACTGGATGCCTAGATGAAGACAGTAGAACTGTATGGTCTCTGAAAATCTTCCCCGATACTTACCTCAAAATTATAACAGATAAAACATATGTAAGAACATAGCCTGGGGCACCTGGGGTGCGAGGTGGCTCAGTTAAGTGTCCGACTCTTGATTTTGACTCAGGTCATGATCTCAGGGTCAAGACATCAAACCTTGCACTGGGCTCCACAGTGGGCATGGAGCCTGCTTGAGATTCTCTCTGTCCCTCTCCCTCTGCCCCTTTCCTGAAACCCTGCCCCACTCCATTCCCAGCCAAAGAGGAAAACAGACTTACTTCACAGCTTTGCCACTGGTTTGGGATACTTGGCCGAAACTTCTGGTCACAAACAACCTTCCTCATTTCCTCTATTGAAGGATCTGAAGGCACCATGTCATAATAAGGCAACTGGTACTCCTCAACAATTCCTATAAGAAATTTGCATAATAAATTTCCCAGTATGAATAATAAACAAAGATGCTTATTTCAAAAAGAATACCAATTAAGTCCTCTAGGCACAAGTGGCATTCTGAGAAACTGGAAAGTCAGGTTTATGATAATTCTATATCACTATAAAACTAAGGATATAAATAAAGCACTCAGATGAATAATTATTACATATGTTCTAAAATACATATTATGAAAGTTTACATAATCTTGGAAATTATATAAATTTTATATAAAACATAAAATTATATCCATTTTACAAAAATATAATTTATACAATTACATAAAATTTTACAATTTTGTATAAACAAATTGCATGTATATAATTTTAATAATTATATAAAATATAATTGTATATTATAAAAATTATGTGAATACTGATTTATGTAAAATACCATTGTACAATTCAAAAGTAATGCCTAACTGCAAAATTTACAGCATGGTCCCATTTGGGAATGAAATATGTTTCTCCATTAAATAACCCTTTCAAAACAGGATAGTTTTCGCTTTTTGAAAATTGATAGGCAATCTTTTAAAAGTTGAGTTTCTTACATTTGGATTTTGGAAGTACTGTACCAGAGAATGTGCCAAAGAAGCAGCAAAGGTACTGAAGATGGACAGTTCAACACGAAGGTTCATATTAAAGAGTCTCAAAAAGAAATATCTGAACTTAATTATCAGAATATTACCTGGACTTGAGAATGTCTTCATAAAATTGTTTAAATTAACAGTCCTTTCAATTTAAAATATTTAATTTTAATTATTAATTAAAATACTTTTAAACTAATATTATGTTAACTATTTCAACAGTTAAAGAAAATTTAAGGACAATGAACAAAAAGCAGATCGAGAAGAATATTAATAGGAAATTTAAAAAGTTTATTACAAACATGTTTCAATCTTGCTATTCACCATGCACTGTCTTAAACTCTTTACATGTTTTAATTATTCCTCAAAAAACACTGACTAAAAGAGGTAGCATATTACCCCTACTTTACAGAATGAGGAAACTGAGGCACAAAGAGTCATCAGTTTGCTCAAGGTCAAAGAGCTAGTAAGTGGCAGATCTGGAACTCGGTCCCAGGCTCGAGGATTCCACTACAACTTTATTGCTGCTATAAACCGCTTCATTTTCCTGAATGGTTTCCTAACTTATTTGTGAATAAAAAGGGGAAAAGTATGTTTCCTCATTCAAAAGAATTTTACCCTTGTAAGTTTAAAAACATTTTTAACCCATTTTTTTTTAAATGAAATTGGTATAAGGGAAAATGATATCAATGCAAAATACAAAAACTGACAGTTGTCTGATAATGACAGCTCTTTTAGTGAACATTTACCCTGTCCTATGCTCTGTACTAATTAATTAATCAAATGAATCTGTTAAATCCTCAAAACCCAAGGGATCAGTTTTATTACTAATTTTACAGATGAGGGAAATGAGACCAGGTAACTTGCCTAAAGTCAGACATTCAGGAATTTGCTAAACCACAGCTTAGTGTTATGTCGGTCTCACTGGAAAGTGAAAACCCTAATCAGTTTTCTACCAGGAGGTAACTTTTCTCCACAGATGCCACAACTTCATAAACTGCATTTGTAGGGTTTCATCCTTTCAAAATCTTCCTCCTCTCATTATTAATCTCTAAACAACTAGGAACAGTAGAGTCAGGAAGTTAGTCTTCCTCTCCACCTCTGCCCTCCGCTTTCTCCCTTCCACATTCATTATCATAAGGAAAAAGCAACAACAGTAATAAAAAGCATACAAACAGGGCGCCTGGGTGGCTCAGTGGGTTAGCCTCTGCCTTCGCCTCAGGTCATGATCTCAGGGTCCTGGGACTGAGCCACGCATCGGGCTCTCTGCTCTGCAGGGAGCCTGCTTCCTCCTCTCTCCTCTCTCTCTCTCTCTCTGCTTGCCTCTCTGCCTACTTGTGATCCCTGTCAGATAAATAAATAAAATCTTAAAAAGAAAAAAAAAAGCATAGAAACAAAAACTGGAAAAACCTGAAAAATAGAAGACATCAAGTCCTGTGGCTTTTGGTAAATCATTTAACATCTTTGGGTTCAATTTCTGGTAGAAAGTAGGCATACAGCTAACTGCATACAAACTCAAGAAAATTTTCAAGTGCTTCGCAAAGTATCATTAAGAAAATCAGAATTATCAGAACTGTCACCCCCACCTGAGCAGTAATCATAATACAAAATCATCATCATATGTAGGGTGCTCCACTCTTGCCACGGGAAAGATAACACCAAAGGGCATTCTCTTAAATATTAAAAAAAAAAAATGATTCAATATAATGCTTAGAAAAAATACATAGAAAAAAATATCTTGTATTCACAGCATTGAGAAAAGACAGATACAAAGAGTATCTCCAATATCTTACCTCCAACTGAACACCTTCGGGCTATTTCCCAATAAACCAGACCAAGAGAATAGATGTCAGCTCGTTTGAAAGACTCAAAGATATTCACATTCATTGTATCATCCAGCATTTCAGGAGCCATATACCTTAAAAAAACATGCACATTCCAGATCCTCTGTATGACTTTATAGCAATCCAATAAAATACAACCTTAATAAATCCCCACATAAAATATAAATTAATAGCTTACATCAAATTTAAAAGTAGATTCAAGCCACTGTAATAAATTAAATTTATGTAATATAGCTATTGACTGAACTATAATTTTAAAAACATTTTAAATAAAACTAGAGGTCATCCTACTCAGGGTATCAAAGCAAGGTGCCAGGAGCCAAGTACTTGCAAAGGACAAGCTAGAGGGAAATGCAGTAAGCAAAGCATTCAATAGGAGAGATGGAACTCAACCTCCACCAACAAACATTGCCATGGAAAGTTCCTTAGGGCAAAGAGCATTTCTTAATCATCATGGTGGGCCCAGGACTCTAAAACAGTGCTTAGCAGCATTCCATAAACACCTTCTCTGAATGAACAATTCTACTATAAATTGGCTTCCAGAAATATATACACCTTATATAGTGGCTACAAGAAAATGACAGCCTTGTTCAAATAAGACTAAACCAAAGAAATCTACAGCCTATGGGACCTGATGGAGTCTAGCTGTCCTAGGGGAATTCTACAATTTCCCAGAGTATTAAGATGAGGATGCAAAACCCTCCCAAACTCTTAAAAGTTTTAGAACCTCTGAAGGAGTCTAGCATCCAAGGCTTCCCGGGGGGTTGGGGGTGAGGGGTGTCTGTGATGGGCAAACATTCCGATGGGCAAGCTGAAGTTTACTTTTTATAGGGGAAAGAAGAGAAGTCCCATAGGGTTTCCCAGCTTGAATAAACTGCCCTGAAGTGTTCCTGGTGTCATTAAATTGTCCTAGGGAACCAAGGGAAGGACTCAGAGGTTTGGGCTTGGAATCTTAAACATGGCTTGGAGGTCAACTATACCAGAAATCCCTTATTCCAAAGAGCCTTTGACAACTCCAGGAAAATGTTTTCATGTTTTCTGTCTTCAAGGTCAAGAACCCAGGAATTAATGTCAAAGTAGCATGAGCTTGATATTTGAATAAAAGGAAATGGAAGTACTCTGGCCATATGACCACAGGCTGGCCAGAACAAGAATCCACCAGAAATCCCATTACTAATGGGCCTGTGGTAATATATATGTCATATGTTCTGTTTCTCTCATATTTGTTCTGAGCCCTCAAAAATTCTGTTCCTTGAATGTGGAACTTGTGTCCAAACTCCTACTACCTCAATATACATCAATTTGGGAGACTTAAGAATAAGCACAATTATAGTAAATACAAAAACTGTTACATATTCTTAAATACGAAGGGAGTACAGTAGCACATGTATGTATTTATGTAGAGTCCCTCACTTATCTTGCTCAACACATTGACTGTATCTATTGTTTAGAACATTGAACAAATAGAACTAGCCCTGAGTTTCAGTTCCCTTATGAGTATAAAGGCTTTGGGGGAGCTATATACTGATGACATGTTTTTCCCCTCCTAGCCATGGGAAAATGTATTTCCGGAAACTGGCCCACTCAAAATAATGTATTTTCCACCATCCATCTCTACTGGATTCCCCACCCAGATAGCTACTGTCTGTATGACTAAAATGCCAACTGTCCTCGCTTTATAACCATTCTGTTACTGACTTCTCAATGACCCAGAGAAGACTCTTTGCTTTCCTCGGCCTAATGATTTTCCATTTGGACTCCCACCTTCACCCTCAAAACACCCACACACTCATCCCAGGATTTCATGTTTATGGCGCGGTCATTTGTCTGAGTGTGCCACCAGAGTTAGTGATCTTACCTTTTGGTTCCCACTTTAGGATTCTGAGGTATGTCAATTGTGTTCAGTACTGAATCATGCTTCACAGCCAGCCCTAAGTCTGCTATGGCACATGTTTCGCATTTTTTCACTAAGATATTCTTTGATTTTATATCTCGATGAGCAATAGCAGGTTTACCTATGAAGCATAAGAAAAGAATACACATTTTTTTTTCTTTTTTGTTGTTATTGTTGTTACCGAAGGCTGACTCTCCCTAAAAGGAATCACATTGAACACCTGGCTCAAAAGTCACCTCCAAAAACAGGTCTTCCCTGACCACACAGTCCACATCCCCTGTCAGTCTCCACAGAGTACGCCATTTTGCCTTCTTCATAACCCTTATTACTCCCTAAACTATACTGTTCATTCACATGTGTGTTTGATTATCTGTCTCTCCCAGCTAGACTGTAAGCTCCCTAAGGGCAGTGCCTGTGTGTTATTCATCAGCCTTCAGCATGTCATTGATGCTTAGTACACTAGGTGGCACTTAGTAGCCACTAGTACATATTTGTTGAATGAAAAGGGAAAGAATTAGTATTGCTACATCCACACAGCAAATATTCTCTTACAAAAAAGTCTCAAACTTCTACTACCTTGGACTAGCAGTTCTCAGAAGTAACCCCCAAATCCCTGGGAGTGTTTGATACTCTTTTCCAAATACACAGCTGTGGGATATTAACTTTTCTGCACATATTTCAATCAAAACATAAAGGAACAACTGAATGAAGAGCATGCATGAAAATCTATGCATTAAGTCAGACATTAAAGAGATTTGCAAAAATGTAAAAACAAAATCATATTTTCACTATATTGGTATTGTATTATTCAAAAAAATTTTTTTGAAACTTGTTTAATAATTATTAAGTAAATTAATAAATACTTTAACATTTTTTTTCAATTTTAGTTTTTAAAAGAGTAAATATTAACAGATAGAATGAAAATACACCAAAACCTCTGGGGTCTTCAATAATTTTTAAGAGTTTAAGGGATCATAAATGCAAATTTGGTAACCACTGCCCTGACTAACTAATGACTTTCTAGAGCAAATTCACTATTAGCTCAATAAATAGAAAAGACAGTGGGAATCATTTGATCTTTAAGTACTTTACATGTAAATATTTTTTTCAAGATAATATTACCATCTCCAATTATTTTAGCTATCAGAAGTAAACATTTTAAATTAGTTATATTCTCTGAACATAGAGCATTTGCCACCAAAGCATGATCTCCCAGGTGTATGTGCTAAATGACAAAGTTGGAGCCACTAAGTATAAAAATATTACTATGGCTAATATGCAAAAAGTGTGTAGATGAGAGTTGGCTATATTATAATATCCTCAGCTTTATAAAGTATCTCAGTGTTTCTTTACATTTGATAATTGTTTTTAATAAACTAAAATGCAATTAAACACTAAAACACAACTTGGTGTTTCTATCCTCATAAATAAGCAGGAAAAACTTAGAAAGAAAACACGTACCTTGTGTGCCAACGATCTCCATATGTAGGTGGGCCAGGCCACTAGCTATTGAAAGGGCCAGTTTGATCATGCCAGCCACGGTCACTATGTTTCTATTCAAATAGTCATATAAGGAACCCAGTTCATGATATTCGGAGACAAGCCAAAGTTGAGTCCAAGTACCATTATCTAAATGTGAAAAAGTCATTTTATTGCTATAAATATATGTTGAGAAAGAAACCAAAAGCTTTTACCAAATGTCAATATTTAAAGTAAAGCTGTACAGTTCACAAAGCAAAGTTAATTCCTTTAGTGAGGACGCTGATGGTCCAAATGAGCAAAGTAAAATTTCTCACTGTATCTCTGAAAATACTGATATGCTAGAACCTGTTGCATGTATCCACCAGAGCTACAGGAAGCTGTGAGAGTGATTCTGATTAAGTGAACAACTCCTTTCTTACTCTCTTTTTATACTGTTAGCACCACATTATAGGAGAAGCTACTGACAGATGTACTTGGGCTCAGTGTCGTGCTAAAATTACTCTGAGCTTTCAAGAAAGATTGTTCCAGTACAAACCAGAAATGCAACAAATTTACACAAAGTGTTATTAATGTAATAAAGACTCTAAAATTCTAAGAACGTTCAATGTTCTTCACCTTTCAAAATATGAAGTTGATGATTTTCCCCAAAAGTTAAGGTTAAGAGCTAAATACAGTTACTAGACATTTTCAAGTAATTTACTTCATTACCAAAAGCTAATCCAGCTTATAAAATATTTTTAGCAGAACAGAAATTAGCCTATAACTTCTTCAGGTATTAGAGTCCCTGGAGTTAGCTTTAGCTTTTGGAATAATATCTACAGCAGCTCTGAACAGTCCTGATCTGTTCCAACACTCAGAGAAAGGAAGCTATAATGAACATTTGCTATGGACTTTTTCTATTAAATGCTTTATGTACAAGAGCTACTCCTAATCCAAATATTTACTTTTCAAATCCAGTAGTGATAAAATTTCCCTGGAATACAAAAATCAACATAACATGATAAAGTTCAGTAATAAACTAACCATGTATTAAACTAATCCTTATTCTGACTCTGTCCCTGCTCAACACCAGTGGCTATCTTGTCCTCTTATAGCAATGTCTCTGTCAGACTGTTGACTAACCACAAAAGATTTAGAAATGAGGACGAAAGCAATGTTGGAGATCATTTGAAACCATGCACAAAGCCAGATAAGCCAGCGACAGAGGTAGACCAGTTAAACTGAAGGAGAGACAATCAAGAATGATCTCCCTTGGGCCTATTGCTTTATAATCAAATAAACATCATGATGAAATTAGCCTCATCAAGATGATCCTTATAACTAAAGTCATTACTGCTTTGACAACAATGCTAATTAATCTGATAAGTAGTTACACCTCAGCTTAATCTTAGGAAGGAAAAGGAAAAGTTCTTAGTTTACTAAGAAAGGTCTCATTTTCAGTAGTCTGGATATTTTTTCAAAGTACACAGAGTTAAGAATTTGGAAAGATCCTTTTTTGTTTATAGCTCATCTTTATCCACTTTATACCTGGGAAATCAGAAAACACATACTATCTGCAACATAATTATGGCCAAAATGTACAATAATTCTAAGCCTCTCTTTTGTCATCTAGTTAGTAATAATCAAGCTTATAATAGATAAAAATAACCACAGATTTTAATTTCCATGGGCAATGGTGTATCTCTGATATCCACAGATAATTTGTTTGTTTGTTTGTTTTTGTAATTTGTTTTTTAGATAGAGGTTACAGTCTCTACCTCACCAAAGTTCTTCATGAGTATTACTGATTCGAATTTTAAAAAATTGACTGGGTCATGTTTTGCTCGTCATTGTGCCCTGTTTCCCTTTGTTATGGGAACTAATGCACAATTAAGTAAGTAAAAGCCATGCAAAAAGAAGAAAGAACGCGTAAGTAATCCGCAAATTATACCCAGTCCCTGATTACTCAGGGATTTATACAATATTTTATGAAAATTGATTTCAATACCAAAACATTGAAGCTCTGTCTTGCTCCACAAATCTCAAAAAGTCATACTATTTGAGGTTGTTGACGCTCAGTCTCAATATAATTTATACTCAAAGTACATTAATAGAAAATTTCATTGAAATTGATTTGCTTGCTGCCATTCTGGTAATGCTCATAGAGAATTTGAGTCTTGGAATTGAAGCCTATTTATACAGATGAGAAGTACAGTCTTAGCAAAGGTAAATATTCAACTAGCAGTCACTGGTATGCCTGTCCCAGTTAAAATATTGAAATATTTCTGTCCTCATTGGTTAACAGCTGCTATTCAAAATTCCAATGTCATCCCTTTGCCCTAGACACCCAAAGCAACCTCCCCCACCTCCCACTCCACCCCCTGACAAGATGCCTCTCCAACTCTTCACGAACCAGCAAGTAAGCGATAAAAACTAGCACGTTTTTATCTGATTGGATGGTTCCTGTGCCATACCAGTCACCAAATATTTTAAGTGTCAGCCCAGCTATGGCGTCATCATGATTTCATGTCACTAATTTGCCCTGTCTTTATTGTATGGTTCTGTACATTTATCTGTGGAGAAGAGGAAAAGCATCTTCCATCCTCAATAAAGAAATTAGACTTTTATGTATTTTATTAAAACAAAGAAATTATTTATGGTGATCTGACGACGGACATGACATGTTTACTTGCTGAACCCAATTAGATAGAAAATACCTTTGTTGTCAGCAGCAATGAAACCAAGTATGTTTTCATGACGCAGCATAACCGTCTGATAAATTTCTGCTTCCCGAAACCAAGATCTTTCATCTCTGGAGGAGAAGATTTTTACAGCCACATCTTCCCCACACCATCTTCCATGCCAGACCTCACCAAATCTACCTTTTCCCACTATCTCTTGAAGTACGATCGTCCTTGCAATTGTTCTTTGAACCAACAGAGGTAGACCTAACCAAAGAAAAGATGGAATTGATGAGTACAAACAAGGAAGTGTCAGGAAAGAGCTATCATAATGATTATTATTTTCACACAAAAAGGCAAACATTGAAGCACTTTCATAATTTTACCGATTTTGAAGAAATAAGGACCATTGTATCAAACTTTTAGGTCAAACCTTTCTCAAAAAAAGAAAAAAAACAAAACACTCCAAATTCCTCATATGAATTTCTCTTCTCACATTCCCAAATAAAGATTTCTTGAACATAGCCTGCTGCTACAGATATCTGATTTTCAGAATTGCTGGAAATTTCCCTGATTTGCCCACGAAAGCCAGTCAGGTTACTAAATACACAAAAGTTAAAAAAAAAAAAAAAAGCCATCAGCCTCTAAAACAAAATGCATTGTTTCTAGTACAACTGGGGAGCAGAAGAATTCCTTGTGAATTTTTTCAAAAACCAAATTAAAGGGCCACCTGGGTGGCTCAGTGGGTTGAGGCCTCTGCCTTTGGCTTGGGTCATGATCCTGGAGTCCTGGGATGGAGCCCCGAGTCGAGTCGGGCTCTCTGCTCCACGGGGAGCCTGCTTCCTCTTCTTTCTCTCAGCCTGCCTCTCTGCCTACTTATGACCTCTGTCTGTCAAATTAATAAATAAAATCTTAAAAAAAAATTAAAATGGCAAAGTGAAGAATCAGATTCAATAATCAAGTGAGATAATTATGTCACACTAAAAAAAGCAAGGCATCATCATAGAAAACACCAAATGGACATTCTTTGTGAAATAAAAAAAAATTCAAAGAAAATATATTCCAAGTGTATGTTAAAAGTTTAGATTCTTTGAACCAATAACCCCACCTCTAGAATTCTATCCTAAATATTTAATGCAAAATGCAGAAACATGTCAAAATATTTAATACCTTAATATTTACAGGAAATAGAAGGAAAATAGAAAAATTGTTAAACATAGTACTGTGATTAAGAGAAAAGATAAATTTAAAGACCTCAGTTCCAATTTCAGCTGTGCTACATGGTAACCACGGGCAAGTATCGGAACTTCTCTGAGCTTCAACTTCCTCATCTAAAAAATAGGGGATATTAACAGTACTTATCTCATAGGGGTAACACAAGAATGAATTAGCATGTTAAGCATCTGGGACAGTATCTGGTATATTACATGCTCAGTAATGGTCAGCCCTTAATATTCTATCTTAGAACAGATTACTTAGAGCAAATGATAATAATGCTGTTTATGAGGAGGTATTTCTTAATGACATGGGAAAATACTTTTGCTATAATGTAAAATGAAAATAACACAGTAAATTCAACTCATCTAAATAAATATACCTAGCTATTCAAAATATGCACAGGAAAAAGCCTATAAAGGAAATTTGCCAAATGTTATAATTGGTTCTGCCTATTTAGTGGAATCAGGATGAACTGTGATATTCTTCTTTCTAATACACATTTTCTTAATTTCCACAATAGGTACCTACCACTTTTAAAATTAGAGGAAAGTAGGTAAAGAGGTTACAGTCTAAGTTTACTCTGGGAGGTCATGTTTAGTTATTTTCCATGTACTCAGATGGCTTGGAAACTCTCATTGCTATAACCCTCTAAGCTCTGCAGGGTTCGGCCTCTGCTCCTGAAATGAGCCACGGTTTATTCAGATGTTCTCCTCTTCCTAAGAACCACCCACTGTGGCTAAATAAGAACAGACTATAAGGTTGCTATTATGGATCTCAACAATTAGTCATAGAGCCCCATAGCCAGGAAGTTCTGAGATAGTCTAGTTCAACTTTATCATTTTAGGGATGAGAAAATCGGGGCCCTGCAATAATCGAAGACTGGCCCAGAAATAGGCTCTAGTGGGAGGCCAACCTACAGCTGAAATGCTGGTGTTCAGCCCAAACTCTTGCTCTCCCTCAAGGAAGACAAAACATAAGGGACTCAATCTCACAAAACAAACTGAGGGTTGCTGGGGGACGTGGGGGTAGGGAGAGGGTGGCTGGGTTACAGACACCGGGGAGGGTATGTGCTCTGGTGAATGCTGAGAAATGTGTAAGCCTGATGATTCACAGACCTGTATCCCTGGAGCAAATAATACATTATATGTTAATAAAAATAATTTAAAACAAAACAAAACAAAACAAAAAAACTCTTGTTCTCACCATTCAGTGGATATGCCCACAGTCTTCCCCTGTTGGGAAGACTTCCAGCAGCAAACTCTAAGGGCCATTTCTTCAGGCTTATGGCCAAGTTTACTACTTGACCATGCAGTAAAAGTTGTACTAACAATTATCAGACCAAATTGCAATCTCAATCTCCCTCCTCCCTCCCCAATCTTGCACGCACACACTCACCAGAACACCACCATCAACAGCCACTACCACCAGTAACTGACTAAAGAACTTGATTAGCCTCTGTTTTCAAACTGCAAATTGATCAAACACAGGACCAATGCCACAGACCAGGGACAGAGGAACACAACATCAATAAAGGTACTGAGCACAGCAATTAAGCTGAGACACTAAAATTCAGGGAAAGTTGCTTCGGTATCTTTCAAGGCAACCACTCCAAAAAATCTAGTTCTTGTTTATACACTTAGAGATTCCATTTGAATATACATAGACTTTGCTTCTCCCTGTAGGTTCATTTCACTTAAAAAATTTTTTTTTAATTTTTTTTAATTTTTTACCAGTAGTTGTAGAAGCAGATGCCTGTCTGATGGGAAGGCATCTTTCAGTAATGTCACCACCCATCAGAAGTGTTATATTGGGACAGGAAAGCAGCCATCCACCCAGTTTCTCAGAAACCACCTGAAACACAAGCCATTCTCAGAAATAATCCAGCAGCAGATATGTTCACTTGCCTTTTTTGCAGGTATTTTATCTCTTTGAAATGACCTGGTCAGGAATAAGCCTCACAATTTTTTTCAACACCTAACAAAATTGCCTTTGCCTAAATTTTGCTGGCCAATTAAGAGAACCAAAGGGGAAGTGGAAGCACCTGATTTCCTCCCAATGAACGAGCTTTCATGATGGAAAACTTGTTGCAGCTAGACCCATTCTCTCTGATTACCAAAGGCACTGTTGTCATCAGGTACTTTTAGCCAGTGCTCATTGCTAAATGGATATAGTTGACTCTAAGAAAAAGTCTAAAACTCTTTCAAACGGGTCATTAAAATCATCTGTGCTTGGGTACATGTATGGCTTTCTTTTTAAGAAAGATCTTAGAATAATCTAAAGATGAGAGTTCAGCAGTCAATAAACCCAGATTTAGGTTTAAAGATGCACAAAAACACCAAAATATCTTAAGGTTAATTTTTTAAATTTCATGTCTTGGCTCATGACTACTTTCTTAAACTAAATATCCATTCTCCAGTTATAAAGTCTCTATTATTTTTATTTGAGAAGGAAATTCTTAGTCATATTAAATATATTCAAGGAGGAGCTACTTAACGTCTTCAGATAAACTGAAATGCTTGGGGGGAATATTAAATAGTTACTTAATCACTTGAAATTTATCAAGAAATTATATGAGGTTTCAAGGAATTGGGCACAAATCAGAGCACTCTCTGCTCATATTTTGTGCCTAGAATGCCACCAGTGTCCAGGAAATTAGCACCCAGTGGGTCCCAGGATGTACAGTCAAGGAAGGATGAGTACTGAATCTGAACAGCTTTACGTTTAAAGGAAGAACATCAGTTTTCTATGCAATAATTTAATTTGGATTTTAGTTCTATAAACCTTGCAGTCTGGAGACCATCTTTTCTGGGATGCCTCCTTTGAAAACATGCCACCTAATTTGTGCAGTGATGGCAAACACATTGAGACCTTGGTCCATGACACAGCAGGGGAACTTGCCCCCCAAAACAACAAACTCTCTGGACTCTGTGGATGGCCTGATTAGGCCTCTCTTTCCTGGACTCTTAGGGGACTCTAAAGCTACTTCCTGTTAAATACAGACACTCATACAGATGCTACTGTCCCTCCGGCATCTGCCCTTGTTCATTGTGCCTGCCTGGATGCACCTAAAGGCCGTGAGCTGGGGAGTTTCTCGAAGTCTCTTTGAGGTAATCATCCTAAATGATCCTTCCAAAGCAAGAGGGGTCCCAGGGGCTCCTAAAGTGACCCACGTAGGCTTACCCTAGTTCAGCTTTCAGTACTGCATGCCGGCAGGATTTCTGGACGTATACATTAGGAAAGGTCATTTTAGAAAGTTTATTATTACAGAGAAATCTGCTTGGTAGCCAGAAACCCAAAATGGCCTCATATGGTTTGTGCGATGAAAAGACTCATTTAGGCCATAAAACAGCCTGGTCTTTTGAATTGCTTCACCAGGGGTTGGGAAGTTCCATTAAAGAGGAATAGACTTACCATACTACCTTAGCAAAAGTCAGCACAGGAGGGCTGCGCTAATCCCTATCATCTCTGTTTCTGTGCTTTAAGAATACATTCTTGATTTTAATTTTAGGTCAGCTCCCCGTTGACTTCACACACACACACCTCCCGGGGGGTGCTTCGGATTCTAAAGACTTCCATTACCACAAGCAAAGACACTCTCTAAGAATACCACTTCACTCAACTAAAATCCTCCTCAGAACTCAGCTCCTCAAATACAGTAACTTTTGTGCCCCTGAAACATTATAAAGAGAGCAACAATGATTATTACTAACCATAATGGTGGGGGGCGGAGGGAGAGAAGAGAAACTCTTTATCGATTCAGAAGTACACTCTGAAAGAATGTAAAAATGAGAATCTGAATACCTAAGGACAGAAAACGCAACTGAGAGGACTTAATTCTTTCGGCCACAGCTGTTGGCTCTCTTCATCAAATCCAAAAACAAGTTTTAATATCAGAACTTACCCGTACCACATCAAGCATTCTAAATGACCCAGTTCAAAATATTGGGGCCCTTTTTGTTAGAAATTGTTTTTTATTTCTTTTTTAAATAAGAGTTTTCTTACTACAAAATGGACAACAGGCACATACCAGAGCCAGATCCAGAGGCAGTCACATCATAAATCAGATCTTTGAGAGTTTTTCCAGCATTTACCAGATTGCACTCGGAGAGCGGTTCCTCCACATTCTGTCTCTTTTTCTTCCTGTTTGTGCACGGTCGACCTTGGCATGCCCAGATGGTCAGAACTGTGGCCAAGGACAGGAGGCAGACTGGCACAGTAATGACAACGGTCAACTCCATGGGTCCAAGTTTGGGGGCATTTGGAGATGCTTCAGTTAAAAAAAAACAAAAACAAAAACAAAAAAACCATGACCATACTACAACAACCCATTTAAGGTACTCTGGAAATTGGAAATGTGATCACCAAAATCTCACATCTTTGATGTGGAGCTACACCCTATGCACGTAGGTGAGTTGGTAAAGATTCTCTGGGGGATAAGCAAAGATAGGGAAAGGGAGTTGAGGTCAGGATGCACCCAGCATAATTATGCCAGGTGAAGATGGGGGCCAGAATGAACATCATGGAAAGCACTAGTGGGAGGGATCCTTTTTAAATCCTCCAAGGTATTTGACACTTTCCTACTATCTTCTTCCCATTTTTCAGCAGTCCATCCTGAGAGCACATTCATTCATTCACGCCACAAATAATTACTGAGCTCTGGCAATATGTCGCCACTATTCCAGGTGCTGGAGATACAGTGGTGATGACAGCCAAATCCTTGCTCTCGTGGTGCTTATGTTCTCATACACCCACTAAACAGATGGATATGCAATATCCAAGCAGGAGGCCCTCAGCATTATGATGAAGCAGAGGGGAAAGCCCATGATGCCGGGGTGCCCCTTAAGACAGAGTGCTCCCAAAGGCTACTCTGGGAAGGGGCAGGGAGAACAGCAGGAAGAGCCCAAGAAGGTGCTCTGGGCAACATGAAAGCAAGTGTACACCCCAAGATGAGGCCCACTCGGGTTGCTCAGGAACAACCCCTGCCTAGAGTGCAGTAAGCGAGGAGAAAGGCAGAAGACGGTAGGAGGCAATCAAGGGAAAGAGCATGTGAGGTATGGTAGGCTAAGTGAAGGACTCTGTATTCTATTCCAAGCAGATGCTGTCTCAGGACTTGGAGCAGGCAGACTAACTACGTGATCTCACTTCCATTCTGCACGGCTGCAGACGGGCGCAGGAGTAAAAGTGAAGAGATACATGAGATCATCCAGGCAGAAGGGGACAGGATGGTCTTGGCTGAACTCAATCTGAAATAGGAGCACTTCCTTCTCAGTCCCCATTCATTCTCTACACCCCTTTACTGTTTTGTTTTCATTCCTGGGTTGTATCACTGTCTGACACATCATATATTCATGTATTTGTTTATCTATTATTGGATTCCCTCCAAAGAAGGTGTGCTTGGTGAGAGAAAGAACTTTGCCTGTTGCTCACAAATATATCCCCAGTGTTTACAAATGGAGATGATTAATAGTTCTCGAATAGCCGAACCACTAAAAATTCTACTAGTTTTGTTCTTAATCGGTAAGGGATAAGATTTTTAGTTTTGGAAAAATAAACCTAATAATTGAAACCAAGTAACATAAGGATATAATTTGTGACTCTAATATTAAAACACAGATAGCAACTTTTTCCAAAGCTCTCCTTGCACCTAAGAAATCTTTTTAATTTAGGGAAAATAGTGTTCCATGAAAAATCTACGATGGCAGATATTCTCTGTATTTTTCAAAGAAATTATTTTGACACTTGAAATGAGCACATAGTTCATTTTTCCTTCGTTCATTAGACATCATCAGCATCAATTTAATTTTATCCCCATATCCTATCATTAGGGATCATGATTTTTTGCTTTTAATAAACCCTAGGAAGTATTTGATAGGATATAGGAACAGAACTCTGGCGTCTCAGCTTCTCAGACATCAAGGAGAAATAGAAGAATGCAGGCGTTGGAGAAAGAGAAGCAAAAGTAAGCAGACAGTTTCTCCATTTGTGGCTCTAATGCCTTGAGCAAACTACACCCTTCCTGAGCTAACGAGGCATATCCAGAGAGAGGGTTGCAGACATGCATGGAAAGCAACAGCACAACAACTGCCCCTTAGAATCTAAACAAATGACGGTGATAATGGACCTTGTGAATTAAGCCATTCGTCAGACTTCCTTCTTTGCAATGACAATCCTGAAGAGTTCCTTATATTAAATGCATTTACATTTTACTTACAATATGTCAACCGGAATATATAAGCATAAAGGCAAAACAATTATTTAATTCTCAAGGAAAAGGAATCAAATTCTTCAAAAATGTGTTCATACGAGTATCACTATGATCCTAAAAAAAGCTGTTTTTTTTTTTTCAAACCGATAAATAAAATAATTAAAACTGTTAAGAGAACCCTGGAAACAAACATTATCCATGCTCTTCTACTTTGCCCTGAGAATTCTGGCAGATCACCAACTTTCCTTCTCCAGAGTGTTTCAGGATTCCGCTGAAGTCATTAGGAGGTGTCCAGGTGCATATGAGAAGAACTTGGCCTTGAATGTTCTCATGACAAGGTGCTAAAAGAGTTCTTTGACTTGACTTCACTTTAGAAATCATTAACCATAGTACTTGCAACTTCTACCATTTGCTATCATAAAAGGGTTTTATTATTCATTTCACAATGATCTTTCAAACACACATTTCAAGTTGTATCTGTATCTCTAGGTCCTCACGATGGTATTCTAGGAATTCTATGAAAGCCACAGAAAGCACTTCATCTTTTGCAACCTACATAAACATCCCACTTAAATATGTTTTTAAAACAAAAATAAAATTTAAAAAATAAAATTCCACTATTAGACCCACTTATATGCCTATATCTTATTTCAATATATGTTATCAGGAGCTACCAAGATAAACATTAGAGTTAAAAAGCTTATTGATTGTCTTCATTTTAGTAGCTCTATTAAGCAGAGCTCAGATCATCACTATGGCAACCAATAAAGAGGCGAAAGGTCAGTAACCCTGAAAATAGAATATTCTCTATAAAATTGTACTGCTCTAGTGAAGGTTACTGCTCTCAGAGATATTTATTACAGATGAGCAATTTTTCTACTTTTGTGAACAAATTTACTGATGGGAGTTAGTAATAAAAAAAGATTACTCCCCTAGAAAAAGGCTAGCAACAACATCCAGAAAGAGCTCCTTAAACACTGAGCAATTTTTAAAGCAAACATTTGTAAAACTATCTTCCTAACCAAATGTTGATTGTAATCTCTATAGGAGATAAACGAAGAAAAACTGTAGTCTCCACCCAATGAGTCATAGCAAAGGAGATAGCAGTGCAGCTAAGAATACATTTTAATAAGTTACCTGTGAAGAGTGTATTATTTTTTCTAGCAGGTTTTACATTCTCGATCATAGAACTCTCATTATTCAGTAATTTCCAATCTGAGATTGCCTGTGCCAAATGAAATGCCCGCTCCATATTATAAGCAGCTCCATGGGAGAGTGTGTTAATCCCCAAAGTGAGGTCTGGGGAATGCTGCATTGTTCATTCGTGTAATTTCACTCTCCAGCAATTAAACAGAATAGATGGGGGGAGGGGGCAGAGAAAAGCTCTAAGTGAGAGCCTAGGTCACAAAGATCTCCCCTATATAAATTCTATAATACACTGAACCAAACAACACAAGGAAGGAAGTATTAATGAGGTAGGGAGAAGGGCACATTGACCCACATGGGGTGGGAGATTCTGGACAGCTAAAGAGAGTCATGTGAAAGGCAGACAAATGTAAGAAAGTAAGACAAGACAAAACAATAAGAACCAAAAAGGAAAAAAAAGGAGGAAAAAAGAAAGGACGGAAGAAGGGAGGGAGGGAGAAAGGAGCAAATTAAAAAACAAACAAACAAACAAACAAACGTTTTGTGTGTGTGTGTAAACTTTGCAACTTCCACTGGAGACCTGAGTAGAACTGTTGATGGTGAAAGTCAATGATCATTGCCACTGCTCAAATTTCAGAACTATTTTCAATGCCTCAACTTCTTCTAGGACAGCGCCTCCTTGCCACTCCCTACTTTCAGCTTTAGGGAAGCATTCTTCAAGATGAAAAGAAAAAGGTAATACGGCCATGACCCCCATGTCCCCTCCCCTGCTGACCTCTTCTCTTTCCTTATTAAAAATCATTTTTATAATTACTGATGTTTGTAAGATGTATATGACCTTTAAATTAACTAATTTTTATCTCCTTAGTTTATGCTATTAGTAGGATGACAGAACTAAGTGGAGCTCTGGACTAGATCAATAGCTTCAAATAGCCCATATTGATTATTGGTATGGAAATCTTGAAAATGTCTATGTTCCATGTAAAGACACATTTCATTATATTTAAGCACCTTTCAACTGATTACAAACTAAGACATTACAATGGAGTGAGGAATAGAAACTCTGAGAAGGGACATCTGGGTGGCTCAGTCGGTTAAACATCCAATTCTTAATTTCAGCTCAGGTCATGGTTTCAGAGTTGGGAGATGGACTCCCCTGTTGGGCTCTGTGCTGGGTATGGAGCCTGCTTAAGATTCTTTCTCTCCCTCTCCCTCTGCCCCTTCTTCCCCTCTCTCTCAAAAAAAAGAAAAGAAAAGAAAAGAAAAAAGAAACTCTTTGAGCAGAGAATGACTAAAGACATACACACTGGTCAAACAGTTGGTGAAAAACAAATCCAAAGAAAACAGAGGTCTCTGTCCAAAATGATTTTTTACAAAACTTTGCAGGGTTAGTGCTTCCTTCCCAAAGCTGTTATAGGAAACAACCTATAGAAATTGAAGAGGATCCAAAACACCCTTAAAGAAACCACAGACTAATTTAATATTAAAACCACTTGTGTTCCTTTTATTAAAAGTTTTGCCCCAAGGGAAAAGATACCACTTTGCAAGACTGTAACCATGAATGTATAAATATCAAGTCTTCAAATGCCTCCCCTCCCCTTCTCAGCATAAGAGGAAGCATTTCTTTTCCCAGTTTGGAGCATGTTCTCAGGTAGTAAGCCAACGAAAACAGACAATGCTGTTTGAGATGCCTTCTGAAGGGTGTGCTCCTGCCCTGGCATGTGGAAGAAATGCCACCAGGGTCAAATGAATGCTGTGATCCGTCCACCTTCCCTATAAACCCTCTATGACACAGGCTGTGACATTAATGAAAGGGTCTTTGTTTAGTTTAGTTCATAGGGGTCTGGGGGACATCATGGAAGTAATATCTGCAGCTGAAACAAGAGAATACATTGCCCTAAGATGTTCAAAGCTATCTTGTTAATTAGCTCAACAGGAATAATATCTTTTGCCAAAAAGAGAAAGACATGTAAAGCACTTAGAAGTCTCCCAAGTCTTCACGATGAACCTCTTTGAATCTGCCATTTCAAATCATCCTTAAATGTGGATACCATCATTTCGAACATCTGCTTGATGGTAATGAAAAGACATTTTGAATTGGTTTCTTGCTGCTCTACTGAAAGACTGGATCCAAATGGATTGCTTTGCGTGACGCCGCACTGAGAACAACTCTCTAGGGCAGATGCCCGAAAATGAGGCACAGTCCACATCTTATGGAACTTAAATTCTACTAAGGAATATATGATCCGCCTAGGGAAAAATTCCAAAGCAATTACTACAGTAAAAATATGAAGACAACTTTACATAAGAGCAAGACAAGTGGGAGATAAGAGAAAGATCATGATGAAGAATTCCATTCATGATCAGTCCAATATAAAACCACATGGAACTGCACTTACATGTGGGCAGGGAATGGGTCTCTGTTGCTAAGTCAAAGATACTGGTTTTATTTGTCTAATACTCTTACATTATTCCACATTCATGAATTGCAGGCAGCTCCCCACTCTCTGGAGCTTTTCATAGCTTCCTACTTCTTCACAGTGACCCTTATGAATGTCATCAGGAATAATCCAATGAGAAGTGAATTCAGTTAGATCCCTCCAACATACTCCAATACAAGGAACAGCAAATGGCCACCCTTCTCCATGGAGTAAGAATAATCATGTTAAACAGGTTATTTCTGATCAGGAACCTCAAGGACAGAACAAGGGGAGAATATCATCTAATCTAGAGATTCAGCAGAGCAATGAAGGTGACAGAAATAACGTGAGAAGTATTTTCTGCCTTTTAACTGAATCCAATGAGCTATCGATGGGGCCATTCCATTGTTCAGTGCTCAGTCTACGTATGGCTGTTTCCATCCACCATCTTCCCCTGGAATTATTTCATGATTTTATGGCGTGCTGATCGCACCACACATAAACGTATTTCCTGGCAGTTCTCCTTGTGTTCCTGGGCTTCCGGGAATATGTGAGAAACACTGGGTATCTTCAAATCTTCTCTTGTCCACTTTTGTCTGAATTTAGAATAAAATTGTTTTAATATGTTAAGGAATTAGGAATGTGAGGTTGAAGAATATCAACTTTGGCATGGGGTCTGTGGAACTTCGACTTCAGGGGAGATAAGATTAATAAAATGTAAGAAGGACGGGCTCCTGGGTGGCTCAGTGGGATAAGCCTCTGCCTTCGGCTCAGGTCATGATCTCAGGGTCCTGGGATCAAGCCCCGCAACTAATAAAATGTAAGAAGGAGGATTTAAATCAGCTCCATAGTTGTTCTTTATTTCAGTGCATGCACCCAGAGATTAGTTTATTATCTGTCATCAAAACACATATGATATGATACAATACATATTTGTATAGAAATTAGGTAGTAATTACTCAAAAACTATTTCAGTGTTGTTGCTTTTTTTTTCCTTAAGCCAACCTTTTACATGGAAAAAATGAAAGACCCTTGGAAGCAGCACCTGTCTCTCTTATCACTGTTTCCCCTCTCATAACAAAGCCTTGTTCAGGGAATCCATTTAAAAACATTGACCACGGAGTGCCTGGGTGGCTCAGTTGGTTAAGCTGCTGCCTTCCTCTTGGGTCATGATCCCTGGGTCCCGGGATTGAGTCCCACATCGGGATCCTTGCTCAGCAGGGACCCTACTTCTCCCTCTGCCTCTGCCTGCCACTCTGCCTGCTTGTGCTCTCTCTCTCTCTCTCTCTCTGACAAATAAATTTAAAAACAAATAAACAAACAAAAACACCAAAACATTGACCAAGAGAAAGAATTTACACTTCTCTGTACTGAAATTCCTGCTACTATAAATTCTCCCACAGCAAACATACTCACACAAAGCAATTTTTTCACTTGGAAAAAAGACTGATGCGATATCATCCTATTTTGACCCAACCCAATGTCCCATACAGGATAATCACCCAAAAAGTATTCCAGCAAACAGGTAATAGTACTTACATAACTGAGAGAGTAGAGGCTCACATTGTGTGAAATCCTCAATTTAGAATTGGTTATAAATTTTACTTCCAATTTCCCATTACATCCCTCTGAACAAAATTCCGTAATTGAAATCAGTGTACTTCTTTACCGAGATAGGAAATGCTTCCTATATTAGACTTTAAGGCACGTGTTTGACTTCTTTGTATGCTTATATTTCATAGCATTTTCTCAAATATAAAAATCATAGCACCTTGTAGTTTACGGAGGGGAAAAAAAAGAGCCCTGTCTGGCACACCTGTCAGGTGTGCACTGAATCCTCAGAGGATAGGCTATAAATGGATTTGCTCCTGTGATGGCAGAACAATTCCACAAGGGGTCCCGTGAGTATTTCTCAGCAGGTAGATGTCACCTTACACTGATCCGAGCAATGAATTGGTTTAAAATAGAAAACCATAAGAAAGTTTGAAAACAACAATGAATTTTTTAAAGAATTGCAGATCACAAGACGTTTAAAGTCCCAAAAGAATAATACGATCAGAGTCTGCAATTTTTATAATTATAGCATCCTTTGAAATTATTAATTTTTGATAAATCTAATTGTAATGTTTTGGCAGTTTATCTTCCTTCAGATGTAATCCTTCAGTTGGTTTAAATTAAAGTCTAATTTAGACATGTACCTAATCAATATGCATTGTTTACCTACCCTGACTGATATAAATAATCACTTTCCCTTTTTCTCTTTACACAACTGAGAACAGAACAGAAAGGTGGAAATTGTACTGAAGTTAATAAAGCAACCCATATTTTCATGTTGTGCATGTCTTTTCTTTACTAAAACCAATTATTTGGAAAGCAAAAAATATAATAGCATTATTAAAATAGCGTATGAAATCTGAAAGGGAATTATTAGTACATTTACCTTTTCAAGTGCTGTATGTTTTGGTAGCAAAATAAGAACAAAGATACCTGGAACTTGGATGCTTTCGTTGAATAGCCGATTTCCATATGAAAGGTGGTAATTAGTGCAAGCATGAACTAAATAGCAATTCCTATCAAAATTAACCCAGTAGGGATGCCTGGGTGGCTCAGGTGGCTAAGCTTCTGCCTTTGGCTCAAGTCATGGTCTTGGGGTCCTGAGATCAAGCCCTGCACCCAGTCCCAAAACCAGTCCCAAAGGGCTCTGTACTCAGTGGGGAGTCTGCTCCTCCCTCTCCCTCTGCTCCTCCCCCCATTCATTTTCTCTCTCTCTCAAATAGATAAATAAATAAATAAATAAATAAATAGATAAATAAATAAATAAAATATTTAAAGGCAAAAAAAAAGCTCACTAGATGCTGCCTGAATGAATAAACAGGGAAAGCCCGTGTCCACTAAGGAAGAATGAATTACTTCTCAGCTTCCACCAAAAGATAAATGAAGAAGACATCAAGGCTGCCATCCCTGATTTTTCAAAACAAGCCAGATATGGAGAAGTTTCATATGAAGACTCTGAATTTTTAACAATGTAAAGAAATTCCTGTTTCTTTCCTTTTCCAGAAACCATAGGTCAAACAAAACCTGTGAACCAGATATAACCCATAAGCAGGTAGAACTCTGTAATTAGATTTGGGTTTAGCTACAAATAACAGAGGAAACCGGACAGAAGTTTCCTCAGTCATGGAAACGACACTTGAAGATGAGTTGTCCAATATGAGTAGGTGAGTCCATGAAGTTTTCAGTGAGGCTCCTGTCAGTTCCGTATCGCCACCCCCATGGTGCCTCCTCACAGTCCAAAGGCAGCCACTAAAACCACCTTCACATCCAGGCATCAGGATGGATGTGCCAGTTCTAATGGACTTCAAAACACTCGCATTCATCTCATTTGCCAGAACCTAGTCACATGGCCACACTTACCTATAAGGGTAGCTGAAAACATTGTCTGTTAGGGGGACAGCTATCTTAACAGCAAAAGTCTAGGTCCTGCTACAAAGTTGGTTTTGGAGGAAACAATATGTCTTTGAAACACTTATTTATAGGCATAATAAACTTTGATCTATTAGATTTTCTCGTTAGAAAAAGAACACATGTGTGAAGAAATAAATCAGACAGTACTGTACGAGAATTGATAAGAAAGGAGTTACCTAATGTCCTCAGCTGTTCAGCACTCCAACACCAACTCAGATGTTCGTAGAATGTGTAACCTCAACCCAAACATTACCCTGAAACTTGATGTTTTGTTCTTCTTTTGTTGTGAAATATAGTGAATATACAGAAAAGCACACAGATTATATAGGTTGAGTACAAAAAGAATGATAAACTTCCATGCATCTCCTCTCCCTGTCCCCCTTCCCCCTTCCCCCCTACTCTGAGATACCCCCAAATGGTCACAACCTAATTTCTTAACCAAGGGTAACACTTATCCTGATTTGAGGAACAATGATTTCCTTACTCTTGTACTGTGGTTCCCAGAATCCCTTTTCTTATATGGTTCCAGGTTCAAGTTGGCATATTTGCATACATGTTCATAAATATGAGTGGCTTGTAATTTCCTTTTCTCATACTATCTTTGTTGGGTTTTGGTATTAAGAGTATGTATAGGGGCTCCTGGGTGGCTCAGTGGGTTAAGCCGCTGCCTTCGGCTCAGGTCATGATCTCAGGGTCCTGGGATCGAGTCCCACATCGGGCTCTCTACTCAGCAGGGAGCCTGCTTCTCTCTCTCTCTCTCTCTCTCTGCCTGCCTCTCTACCTACCTGTGATCTCTCTCTGTCAAATAAATAAATCAAATCTTAAAAAAAAAAAAAATTAAAAAAAAAAAAGAGTATGTATAAAATGAGTGAAGGAGTGTTTCCTCTTTGTCTGCATTTTGGCAGAGATTTGTGTGAGATTGTGTGAGATTTATTTGTTCCTGGAAGTTTATCAAAATTTTCTGATAGCCCTCATGGACTTTGAAATTTTCTTTCTGGATATACTTTTCCTACCTTTTTCAAACTACTAATTCAGACTCTTTATTATCATAATACTACTCAGATTTAGTAAATTACAATCTTCTAAAAAATTAGATTATTTGTAAGCCATCTGGTTTCAACCTTATATAGTCTCACTAATTATTTATCCACTTGTTCTATCAATTACCAAGACTGTGGGATACTAAAATCTCCCCCCTGAGATTGTGGACTTCTGTATTTCTCCTTACAGATCTCAAATATTTTCTTTATTTTTGAGTCCCATTCTTAAGTACACAGGAATTTAAATGTATTAAGAATTCCTAAAAAAAAAAAAAAATTCCTGGTAAATTGAAACTTTAATCATTATAAAATGACCCTTCTTAACTCTAGGAATTTTTTTTGTCTCAAAGTTAATTTTGTCTGCTCTTAATATAAACTTATTTGTTTTGTTTTGTTTCAAAATATGTATAATTGTGGTGCCTGGGTGGCTCAGAGGGTTAAGCCTCTACCTTTGGCTGAGGTCATGATCTCAGCGTCCTGGGATTGAGTACTGCATCGGGCTCTCTGCTTGGCAGGGAGCCTGCTTCCTCCTCTCTCTCTGCCTGCCTCTCTGCGTACTTGCAATCTCTCTCTGTTAAATAAATAAATAAAATCTTTAAAAAAATAAAATAAAATATGTATGGCATATCTTTTCCATCAAAAACCACTTCAAGATTTCTCTAAACTTTCATTTTTAAGACATTTTTAAAACAACATTTAATTGGATTTGTTTTCTCCAATCTGGTAATCTTTGTTTAGTCTATTTACATTAAATTATTTTTGTTTAATTATTACTGACATTTGGATATTTTCTTTTTTTGTCACACCTGTTGTTTGCTTCTTTTGCCTCTCTCTCACTCTCTCTCTCTCTCTTTTTCTTTTCTTTTTTTACTTTTTTTTGATAGTTTTTATTGTTCTATTTTTCCAACTGTAGATGAGAAGGAACATAGTCACCACTCTTTTAGAAGTAATTCAGATATGACAACAGGGACACTTGAAAGCATAAGGATTAACAATATGTTTATCCTCCTAGACAAAACAAGGCCCCTAGAAAAGTTTAATTCCATTTATGTCTCTCTTGACATGTATAGTATGCTATTTTTATACTGAATGACCATTTTATCTTTTTTTAACCCCATAAGACATTGCTGTTGTTGTAGATTAATATTCTTTAGAATTAGTCACATATTTCTCTCTCTCTCTCTCTTTTCATTTTTTCTTTTTCTTTTCATTCCTCCTTGCATGCCAGAACTTTGGTATAGTTTTTTGTGGTTTTTTGCTTGTTTGTTTTGCCTGAAGTACATCTTTAGAATTACCTTTATCAAAGACTTTGATAATGTGAAACTCCCTTATTTGTGTTACTTTGACAATGTCTTTTACTTAACCTCATTCTTTAAAGGTATTTTTGCTGGGTAGAATTCTGGGTTACCAGTTAATTCCTTTTAGAATATTGAAGATGTAATTCCACCTTTTCTCTTTTTGCTTTTTGTTATTGAAAAGACAATGTCAGTTGTTGTGTAATTCCTTTGAATTTCATTTACCCTTTTGTCTGTCAGCTTTTAGTGTTTCACTTTGTTTTTGGTGTTCTGCAATTTTACAGTGCTATGTAAAGGTTTAGCTATCTTTTTATTTCTCCTCTTGATATTGATTGAATTTCTTAGATTTATAGATTGGTGTTCATCAATTCTGGAAAATTCTGAGCTATTACTTCTGCAGAGACTGCTTTGGCCCAAATCTTTCTCTCCTCTCCTATGGACCACTGTGTAAAAGCACATATTAAACCTTTTTATGTGTTCATCTATTTGTCATCCTCTCTTCTGTATTTTCCATTACGTATTCTCTGTCTTTCTCCACACAAAATAACTTCTGACCTGTATTTCAGATCCCTAATTCTCTCCTTATACTAATTGCTATTAAACCTATCTGCTAAGTTTTCAATTTTTGTTATTATATTTTTAATTTTTAAAAAGTTTTATTCTGTTATTGTTCAAGTCTGGTAGGTCACTTTTTCATATCTTCTTTAAAAGTATTTCCAGACATCTCTGCAAAGAAGACATCCAAATAGCCAACAGATCCATGAAAAAGTGCTCCCCATCACTTGGCATCAGGGAAATATGAATCAAAACCTCAATGAGATATCACCTCACACATCAGAATGGCTAAAATTAACAAGTCAGGAAAGGACAGGTGTTGGCGAGGATTCAGAGAAAGGGGAACCCTCTTACACTGTTGGTGGGAATGCATGCTGCTGCAGCCACTCTGGAAAATAGCATGGAGGTTCCTCAAAAAGTTGAAAATAGAGCTACCCTACAACCCAGCAATCGCACTACTGGGTATTTACACTAAAGATACAAATGTCGTGATCCGAAGGGGCACGTGTACCCAAATGTTTATAGCAGCAATGTCCACAATAGCAAACTATGGAAAGAACCTAGATGTCCATCAACAGATGAATGGATAAAGGAAATGTGGTAGATATACATATATAATGGAATACTATGAAGCCATCAAAAACCCAAAATCTTGCCATTTGCAACAACATCTATGGAACTAGAGAGTACTAAGTTAAGTGAACTAAGTCAATCAGAGGAAGATAATTATCATATGATCTCATTGATATGAGGAATTTGAGAAACAAGACAGAAGATTATAGAGGAAGGGAGGGAAAAATGAAACAAGATAAAACCAGAGAGGGAGAGAAACCATAAGAGACTCTCAATCTCAGGAAACAAACTGAGGGCTGCTGGAGAGGAAGGGAGTGAAAGGTATGGGGTGGTTGGGTGAGGACATGGAAGAGGGTATGTGCTATGGTGAGTGCTGTAAATTGTATAAGACTGATGAATCACAAACTGTACTTCTGAAATTATACATTATACATTAATAAAAACAAAGTTTTTCCAAACTTAGGATAGTTGGTCTACAATTATTTTCTGATAATTCCGATATATGAAACCTTTGTGCTCTATTCTGCTGGCTCTTGCATGCTGCCCTGCACCCCCCGTGTGCTTGGGAGCTTATCCTTCACTATGTACTGCTCACGTCCTTGAATAAGCATCTGATTTATCTGCTTGAGACCTAACATTAACGTCCCTTCCTCTAGAGAGCTGGTACTTTCTTCTGGCAGACTTGGGGGCACTAACAGTCTGGGACTACTTTAAAGAACGGTTTGTTCCCTGGAGAGTCCTTAAACCACTCAGACAACGGGAACATAGGCCTGTCCGGGCTATATTCGTAGCTTCTCAGGGACAGGTTTTTTGTTTGTTTTTCATTTTCCCTCTCTGCCTAGTGAGAAGGCCAAACCTCCTCCTTGGGGTTAAAAGGAGATGGGTTTGTATCTTGTTTAAGCTTGCGATATGCAAAGAGACCTTTGATATCTCTGCTCAATACAGTGCCTTCTATTAGACAATCCAATTTGAGCAAATCATGTTTCTTGACCTTTGTCATCCTTCAACCTTGAGATCCCTGATAATAAAACCCAACATTTTCCATATTAGAAAAAGCAGACACACGTGAAGAAAAGAGTCTTAGCTAAAAGTACCAGAAAGTTACATAATAATATCTTAATAATAAGGGTGTTTACCGATTCATGTAATGAGAATTCTGGAAATAGCCTGGCGATATTATTGAGTCTCTTTGTTAATAAATCATGGAACGAATCTACTTCCAGATTCCTAATCATGTTGAGTTAGTGAATTCCCTTATTAAGACATTATTATCTAAGTTTCTGATACTTTTATTTGAAACTATCTTGACCTATACATCACTCTTCTAACTTATGCAAAGCTAATGGGTGGAAAAGAAAAATGGTGGTTGTAATTCACATTCCTCCGCTATTAGTGATATTTATCATCTTTTCAATACTCTGGCCACATAGAATATTCTCTTCCGGGTGCCTGGGTAGCTCAGTCAGTGAAGCGTCTGCCTTTGGCTCAGGTCATGATCTCAGGGGCCTGGGACTGAATCCTACATCAGGCTTCCTGCTCAGCAGGGAGTCTGCTTCTCCCTCTCTCTCTCTCTCTGCCCCTTCCCCTGCTTGTGCTCTCTCTTTCAAAAATGAATAAATTTTAAAAAGAATATTCTCTTCTGTAAAATTCCTGTTTGTGTCTCCTGCCCACTTGTTCACTGAGCATCCCCTCTCCTTCTCTTTCCATTCTCTTGCCATGCACATGTATGTACATGCAGCATACACACGCAAGATGCTCCTTACCTTCTCAGAGTTAACTTTTCTCTAGTCACACATGCTGCAAATATTTCTATCCCATATTTAACTTATCTTTGGTTTTATTTATGTTATCTTTCATTACTCATTTTTATTTTAGTTTGCATGCAATTATATCTCTTTTCCTTTTATAACAGTTGGATTTCCTGTCTTATTTAAAAACAGCTTCCATACTATAAAGTCATAAAAATCTTTTTTTCTAAATTTTCCTCTGACATTTAAATTGTTTTATATTTCACAATTAGATATTTAATCAAGCTGTAATTTATTTTTGTATATGATATGACACTGTGGTACAGCCCTGTTTTCTTCCAGATGGATAGATAATTATGCCAGCATCATTTCAAAAATAAACTATCCTGGAATTTCCATTTCTGCCAAGTTACAATTTAGATGTCCACAGAAGCCCTTCTTGGTACAGCACATGCAAAAATGCTGAATAAAATATAAATGAAAAACTTTTTTTTCTATTACATGATTAAGCTGGTGGGAAAAGAAATGAATTGCTTGGAGCCATAAATAAAGTGAAAATCCAGAGAGGTGCTTGTGCACTGGGGCTGCTATTTACCCTGGAGGCATCTGCCAGCTCCTGGTGGTTACACACTTAGCTTACCAGACCTCAGCACAAAATCAGGAGATAAAATATGGTTCTTAAGACAATGCAAGGCCAGATCAGAGACCCTCATCTAAATCAGGCAACTATGAGTGAAATTACACTGAAAATAAAACAGAAAATGTTCTGTAGAGAGAGACAGGGTATATACTTGTCTATTTGTCTGTCTCAACCTTGCCTTTTATATAGCAAAAAAAAAAAAAAAATCCTCAAGACTTGCTCACCCCAGTGTATTCAGGCTTATAGCCTGAATTCGTATTATATGTTGTCCCAAATAAAGCTAATCAAAACACTGAATGGTTTCAGATACTTAGCAGATACTTAGCAGAAGCTAAAGTAAATCTTCTCTGAAGGAACATATTTTAAATACTGGTCTCAAAAGTGCCCTCCAGATACGGTTCCCAAAAACATGAGCTCACATTCAAAAATTACAAAACACAAGGTAATTAGCCCCAAAAATATGAGTCAGCAAAATAAAAAAACAGCAAATTCAAACTTAAATAAACTGTAGATATTAATATTATCAGAGATTCAAACATTAGAAAATATGAAGGAAAGATTTTAAGAGATATAGAGAATAGACGCCAAAGGCCCAGCTTGCACAAACTCAGTGAAGGCATTGTGAGAACCAACAAGAACCTATTAGAAGGCTCACAGACAACTTGAAATGGATAAAAGACCTCAATATGAGGCAGGAATCTACCAAAATCCTAGAAGAGAACATAGACAGTAACCTCTTCAACATCAGCCACAGCAACTTCTTTCAAGACGTGTTTCCAAAGGCCAAGGAAACAAAAGAGAAAATGAACTTTTGGGACTTCATCAAGATAAAAATCTTCTGCACAGCAAAGGAAACAGTCAACAAAACAAAGAGGCAACCCACGGAATGGGAGAAGACATTCACAAATGACACTACAGACAAACAGCTGATATCTAAGATCTATAAAGAATTCCTCAAACTCAACACCCAAAAAACATGATACTTCCACAAATGGGCAGAAGACATGAAGAGGCACTTCTCCAAAGAAGGCATACAAATGGCTAATAGACACATGAAAAAATGTTCATCATTAGCCATCAGGGAGATTCAAATCAAAACCACATTGAGATACCACTTAGAATGGCCAAAATTAACAAGATAAGAAACAAGTAGTGTTGGAGAGGATGTATAGAAATGAGAACCCTCTTACACTGTTGGTGTGGATTCAAGTTGGTGCAGCCATTTTAAAAAACAGTGTGGATATTCCTTAAGAAATTAAAAATAGAGCTACCCTATGACCCTGCAATTGCACTACTGGGTATTCACCCCAAAGATACAGATGCAGTGAAAATAAGGGCCATATGGACCCCAGTGTTAATAGCAGCAATGGCCACAATCACCAAACTGTGGAAAGAGCCAAGATGCCCTTCAACCAATGAATGGATAAAGAAGAAATAGTTCATATATACAATGGAATATTATGCCTCCATCGGAAAGGACGAATACCCAACTTTTGTATCAACATGGACAGGACTGGAGGAGATTATGCTGAGTGAAATAAGTCAAGCACAGAAAGTCAATTATCATATGGTTTCGCTTACTTGTGGAACATAAGGAATAATAAGGAGGACTTTAGGAGAAGGAAAGGAAAAGTGAACTGGGGAAAATCAGAGGGGGAGACAATCTACGAGAGGCTGTGGACTTTGAGAAACAAACTGAGGGTTCTGGAAGAGAGGGAGTGGGGGGATGGGTAAGCCTGGTGGTGAGTATTAAGGAGGGCACGTACTGCATGGAGCACTGGGTATGGTGCATAAACAATGAATATTGAAACACTGAAAAAATAAAATTAAATTAAAAAAAAAAAGAAAGAAAGAAAGCTCACGGACAGAACCCGTCATAGAGACATATCTAAATACTTCCCAATGTGAAGATCTATTATTATTTGTTAACTCTACCTGATCCCCGAGTCCCCCACCAAGTGCACACCAATTTGTGCAAGTAAGTCTTTTCTTTTTGAAATGGAAATATTCTTCAAGAGCTAAGAATTAATCATTTACTTTTAAAGGTAAATTTTTCCCACCCAGTGGCTTCTTTCATAAATTCAAAGAAAGCTGAGAGTGGGCAATCTGCAGGAGTTACTGCACAGGAAGTTTCCTTAAGCCTGGGAGTACTAAAGTCAGAACTGGAATCTGACTGGAGTCAGAGCAAGAAAAGTAGCACCCAGAAAGGTAGGCAGATATGTTTGGAGTTGAGGATCTAAAAATAAAGAGGAAGAATAGATTAGACAGGGTACACTACATACAGTATATGTTTATCTTGTTTAACTGATTTGCATTGTCTATATTCAATTTTTAGATATTCAGTACTACACTTGTTGTATGAAAATAATAACATATTTGCTGTTGGAAGAAATGTGAACTCAAAGTACTAGTCAAATAAATGGCTGTTATTGGAAATAGATATTGCCTTTCAAGTTTTACATAAGAAAAATAAACTTCTAAATGTTTGTGATAATACTTGAACTTGGAAGGTCATTCTAGTGACAACAAAGATACCAACTTTAATAAGCTTCAGGGGAGGAAGCAAGTTTTCTAATATTATATCTCTATCAAACTATAAAATTGCTTCTATCCGAAAAATTATTAACTCCTAAAAATTAAACTCATGTGCAATGTCAAAGAAGAAAGTATGTTAAGGGCAAATTACTGAATTTAATGTGATCTAAATCAAATCTTGCTTACAAATATCTGAACTAATTCAACTTAAATCTAATGCAACTTAATATTAAAACTGAATGGGTAAAAGGTTTTAAAGTTCATTTAGAAAGAAAACATTTCAGATTAAAATGGTAACTAGATTCTTACCAGAGTTTTGTGCAGTAAATTAAAATAATAAGTGTCCTTGCTCCATTTTAAATTACCACATTTTAAATATCAACTAAAGTAGGGTTTCTCAAACTGTGAACAACCTATTAATGGGGTCTAATCAGCATTCCTAATTAAGGAAAATTCATATGGTGCCTCGCACATTTAAAGGGTATGAATATTTTGTAAAAATTCAATTATTTCAGTTGTGCATGCATGCAGGTTGAGGGATATTGTATAAAATGTACTTCTTCTGTGTGTCTCAGTGGAAATCTGTATAAAAGCCACTAGTCTAAGTCTTTAGGAATTACAGCCAAACACTTAAAAGAATTTATAGGAGGGAAAGAGGGAGGGCCTACAGTTTCCAACTGCTGAGTTACAATTGCACTAGCAGAGAGAGGAAGGGAGAGAAAAAGTCCCAAGCTGCACTCAAGGTAGGAATTCTGTCACAAAGAAACAAAGCAAGAGCCCAATCATTACACGTAGGACTTATGAACCAAAGAGGGTCAGCTAACACATCCCAAGCCTTGGTTACTCCACTTCCATCAAGTCACTACCCAGACATGGCCCCACAGTCTGGGGTGGTGGGTGAAAAAACCAAAGAGCCAAGGGTCTACTTGGCTTTCAGAGGAACCAAAAGGGGAAGTCCAGATTTTCTCCAGTCTCTTCTGGTGACTTTCCTCCCTTTTTCTTCTCTATTCTGCCCATCATTGTGATTGCAGAGCATTAACACTGTAGACATGTCACACTGCTTACTCAGCAGAGTGCTTTTATAGATTTCATATATATATGTAACCACACTTGAAATGAATAAATCTCCTCTAGGCAGAGCAGGGAATGGATAGCGATCACACTCACTGATGCCACAAAAACAGTGGAGTTCTTGGCACCGACTGTGTCAGTGCTCAGCCTGGAAGTTCCTTCCCAAACAGCTGCTCTTCCAAATACAGCTAATAACCATTAAGCGCTGCCTCACAGACAGAACAACCCGACACAAAATGACTACACATGCAATCCTGTTCAATTTCATGTCAGCTGACCACACAATGTCACTAAAGGACAAAAATTCTTAGTTCAAGTAAAGACATTTGAATTCAATGTCCCATAGCATTTTTTGCAGACATACTAATTACTGATGAGACAATACATATCTTCCCTGTTATAAGTAATATTTGGAAACCAATGTCTGTAATCTATCATATCAATAGACTGAAGAAGAAAAAGCATTCTATAATCTCAATACATTCATGAAAATACTTTAAAAATTTAATATTCATATAGGATTAAAAAAAACCCTCCCCCCCAACTAGGAATAAAAGCAAATCTCATCAATTGATACCAGGAATCTACAAAAAACTAGAGTTAAAATCATACTTAATGGTAAAAGAGGGAGTGCATTCACTCACTCCTTGGACCAGGAAAAAGGCAAGGATCTTCACTCTTACCACTCCTACTCATCATCGTATTAGCAATCCCAGCCAGTGCAAAAAGCAAGAAGAAGAAATAAAACACATACAGACCAGAATAGAAGACGTAAAATAGCCTGTATTCACATATATATAGAAAATGACAAATTTTAAAAGAGCTACCAGAACTAATAAATTCATTTTGGCAAGCTTGTAGGAAATAAGGTCACTATACAAAATTGATTTTATTTTCATATACTGACAATTAATGTTGACCAATTAAAAATACCATTCACAATACCCCAAAACAGGTAATATTTAGAGAAACATTCCAGGAAATATATATGAAACCTGTTCTCTCACAACTATAAAACATTGCTAAGAGGAACTGAAGAAAAATAAGTGGGAAAACATGCTATATTCTACACTAAAATGTTAAAATGACGATTTTCTTCAAATAGTTTATATATTCAACTCAATCTAATAAAAATCTCAAAAAAAATCTCAGGTTTTTGTAAAAACTGCTGAACTAATTCTAGAATTTAAATAAAAATGCAAAGGCCTCACAATAATCAAAACAATTTTAAAAAAGAACAAAGTTGGAGAGGTCACACGACCTGATTTTAATACTTACTATAAAGCTACAATAATAAAGAAAGTTGGATAGTGACATTTATAGACATACAGAACACTTGAAAAGAATTATGAGGTCAGAAATATACACACACATATTTTTGGTCACTTTGCGTTCAAACAAAGTGGTATGATAATTGAAAGGATAGATTTTTCAACAAATGATGTTGAAACAACTTCAGATCCACAAAATAAAATTTCACCTAAACCTCACATAGTAACAAAAATTAAGTTTAAACTGAATATAGGTCTAAATGGAAATGCTGAAATGTTAAAATTTCTGGGAGAAAATATAAAAGAGTATTTATGGCCTTTGTAGATAAAGACTTCCTCAGTTAAGACAGGACACATGGGAAAAACATAATAAAAATACATACTTCACAAATTTTAATGTACTCTGCAAAAGACACATTCAAGAAAACAAAATGGCAATCCACAGAGTGGGAGAAATTATAATACACATGCCTGATAAGGCTTGTCTTCAGAATACATAAAGAAGTTTTAAATTCAACTTTTTTAATGTGAAAAGATTTGACACTTTACAAAGCAAGACACACCACTGCCCAATATGCACATAAAAATAAATGGACATCATTAGTCATCAAGGAAGCGCAAACTAAAACCATAATGAAATACCATTACACAATCACTTGAACGGCTACAATTAAAAAAAAAACCTGATTATACCAGGTGACTATAAAAGTATGGACCAACTGGGACTATCATACATTTCTGTTGGGGATATAAAACAGTACAGTTTGAAAATTACTTGGGAGATTATATTTATAAAACAAATAGGTACTTAGCATATGATCCTATAATTCCACTCTTGGGTATTTTTCTTACACACACACACACACACACACACAAACATATATCCAAAAACTTGTACATAGACAGTCATGGCACCTTTGTTAAGAGCCCCCACATAGAAACAAGGTGAGGACTCATCAGTGGGTGAATGGGTACCAGCAACAGCTGTAGTATATCCATATAATGGATACTACCATTATATGGATACTACCATTATATGGATATACTACTACACACCCACAACATGCATAAATCTCAAAAAACCCTGACTGGAAGAAGTCAAATGTAAAATAACATCTTCCATAAGAACTCCATGGTGTGAAAGTAAATCTAGTCCACAGTAACAGAAAAATAGATCGGTTGAGCTCTGGTCAAACTGGGGATAGATTGAGGAGAACATTACGAGGCAATGGAAAAGTGGTGGTGGTTGTACCGAGTATGTGTGTGCCAAAAATTATCAAACCATATACTCAAAATGTGTGCATTTTATTATAGCTAAATTACACCTCAATAAAATTGATTTTAAAAAAAGACTGGTTCCTACGTGGACTTCAGGGTAGAATATAAGCTTCTCAGAGTGTATAGTTAGGCTGGAAAGGACCCACCATCTAGCTGCACTAAGTATCTTTAATTTGCCCAACTGTATATGAACCATTTTGCCCTCCAAGACGTTTTGTTGCTGTCAAAGTACTATCTTGTGTCTATACTGACTGGCAGCGTGTGGGAAACCACCTCAAAGATGTCATGGCCACAGGCTAAGGCAGACTTATGTCCCCCTCCTTAATTTTTGGATCTTGGTCATGGGAAGACCAATATCAGATGCAGAGAGGCTTCACTTCAGGGTATCTCGGATAACCATGGGAGAAAATACAGTATCCAGAATAAATGCCAGATCAGCACCAAACCAAGGAAGCCTATGGAATCTGAGACACAGAGTCTAAGTATGGTCTAACATCCATAACTGCAAGTAACCTTGGGGGATGAAATATGCCAGATATGACTTCTGAGTTTGCAGTGGGTAGTTTAATGTCCCAAAGATTGGGACAAGTCTCAGTGGTGACACATAAAATGATTTTAAGTGTTCCTGAGATAATTTGGAATGGTCAACAAACATGATTTAAATAACATTGAATTACATAATAATTATTTTTCTAATTCTCTTAGTTTCTCTGATAACCAAAAAGCCTTATTTTCTGCTAGTATGTCTTAAACATCACATTCTTCTGTCTTTTAAACAAAAAGAAAATATAAAATACTTAACTGGAATGCAGTAGCTATGTTTGTTTAAGCACACAGTCATCTTCTACTTACGGTAAATAAACTGGTTTTTCATTTGTAGTAGTGATGCCCAGTTTCTGCATAAAATAAATGTTCTTCAGAAAAAAGGGGGACAGTGAATTTACAGAAAAGATAATAGGTTAAAAAGTACTACAGTAGAATATTGATATGGTGATAGGGGAGCAGCTGAGATGATAACACTAACTTAAAATGTTACTTTGTAAGGAAGACTATGTATCAGTGTGCAGATAGTAACATAGCAATAAGCACTGAATTATTACTAAATTAATACACATTAAAGAAAATTCACTACAGAATGTTTCCTGTCATAAATCAGATTGTGATTTAATTACTTGCTCCTTAACATCCCCCTAAGTTTCAGATTCCAAATTACCGATAAAAAAATGAGATTAAGCTTTTCAGTGTCTTGTAAATTAGGATAAAACACCATGATATTGGGGGCAAGGCAGGAATTTATCTGCACAATAATGAAGAGTTACACCCCATTTTCCATCTTTCTGCTCCTGAGGGCTTGCACAGGGAGGCAAAGAAGTTATCCAGAAGGTGCCCATGAAAAAAAGATTTTGTCTCCATAAAAGTGGCAATCTACTATTTTTAGTTCTGCTCTTTAGTCTCTTCCCCCTCCCCCTTGGTATACATTTCAATTTCTTTCCTTTACAAGAATCCATACAAATTGGCATTTTACTCTGGGTCCATTAATCACTTCAAAAAATACAATTCACATGGACAAATGTCTTCACAATTATTATCCGGTTGTCAATGTTTTGACAATCCTGTGCGATTAAAACAAAAAATCAGCCTCACCGAGGCTCTAGAGAATGCCACCAGGCAAAAAAACGGAGAGAACTGTAAAATGGATTTTCCTATGTACAGTAACAACCAACACCTTGATTTCTAGCATGCTTATATAATTTCCCCCTAGCACAATTAAATGTGGAAGAACAAAGAGGAATGCCTTACCCATTGGAAGGTGCAGTGTTATGTTGTTGCAAAAGTCTGTGAAGCAGCATTCGGTTTTGGTAACATTGTTGGAACTATGGCAGAAGACTTGAGCATTCAGTTCTGGGAGAGAGACACAGGACTTGATCACCTGCTCTTTTCCATTGGCCAACATAACTGAAGCCCAGCATGCTCCTTCAGTTTGGCAGGTAAAGTTTGAAGAGTCACACAGAAGACATACACACTTCAATCCTGGAACGTGTAAGGCGGAAAGCTTTAAGACATAGATATATAGATATAGATATATAGATATACAGATGGTAAGATATCATGCAAATTCATTTCCTAATACTTGAATAGAAGAATTCAATCTTAATGAAAATTGAGGAAGGGTTTAAATGAACAGCACTGGATAAATATATGCTCCTGCTCTCTGTTACCCCTCAGTCACCAGTTTTATTAAATCGGTGGCCCAATCTTCATTTATTATTGCTTGTATTTTTGTGAATTTATTCAGTTGCTACTGTATTTTAAAACAATTTTCTTAGCCATGGTCTAAGTCCCACCTTTTTAAACTCAACTGGCCTATTCCTAAATCAACAGCTCCCGGTGAAATGCTGGGACCCAGTAACACAATGACCAAGGGGCACTGTCCAACATAAGCATAACAAAGAAATGCATCCCTTTCTACCTGTGGAGTGAGTTGAGTGCTCACCTTCTTTTAACAGACCAGTTTAGAACCTAGATAGTCACACAGCAGGGTGGCATCTGGCCACGGTCTAAATAAGGACCAGGAAAAGAAGGTCTCAGTCCTACCTCTGTCACTAACTTGCTCATTGACTTTAGAGAAGACATTTAACCTTACAGGGGCTCCGTGGCTTCTTCTGGAAATGGGAAATAAACCAGGGTCAGGTCAGTGGATCCCCAAATCCTGAAACCTCATAGAGTGCCACCATTTAATAGTCTATGATTTTATAACTCATGAAAATTTACAATTACAAAATATAGAAAGCCTTTGACATTGAAGAAACGTAATCCACTGTGGTTATTCTTTACCCTCATATTTTAAGGGGCTGAAGTTGGGAAGAATAAGTCTTCTGACACACAGTCTCAAACCAGTTGTTACTAGACTCCTCATCAAAGTCTCCATAAATTTTCTATTTCCAAGAGAAGCTAGCTTAGAAATCAAGGCAACTAACTATGGAATATGGGTCCACTGAAGGAAGACAAGCATAAAGCACTCAACAGTTAAACATATGTTAGTTTCATGTATATTTATCATTACTTATGTATAATTCCCAGTGCCAGTGTGGGAGTTAGGTGTCCCTATCTCCGTTCTATAGATAATGAAATAATGCTCAAAAAAAAAAAAAAATCAAGTGACTGAATTAATGTAGAAGCTAAAAGACTACTCAAGCAATGTTGTTTCTACCCTACCAAAACTGATATATATATATATATATATATATAAAATATTATTTTTTAAAAGACAAGTCCATAAAACATTTTCCTATCTCACCAGTTTCCAGCAATTGAATAAAATATAATTCTAATACAGCAGAAATAAGTTAATAATTGACAATTGAGATTTTGATCTGTATTATCCTAATTATCTTTCAAAACACAGTTGATATTTTTAAAAACCTACTTATTTTCTGAGAAGACAGGTAGTTAAATAAAAGTAAATTACCATGTGTGTGCATCTACGTAAATAACCTTACCTTTCAGGTTGTCTAAGTTGTGTATTAAGTGTGAACGTCTAAGTGTCTAACCTGATACCTTTTCTTGGAAATATTACTAGCTCCTTATAAAAATGACTACATAATTAATAGCTCTTACCAAGGAATAATGTGGATACTCACTGAATGTTTAATAAGCTATAAAGATTTCCTTCAGTTTTAAGTAAAAGATACAAATCAGAAGATTAATTCAGACCGAGGTGACATAGTTAAGGCACAGTAAATGCCACCTTGCTTTGCATGGTACACAATGGAAAACAGTGACAAAACTGAGAATATGTTGATAATAGCTTCAAACATCTGCTAAATGTTCCCATTTATTCCAGGTCAACTGTCAGTACTATAGCCCTGCTGGAGAACAAACAGCAAACTAAAAGGAACCTAAGATGTATAGCTAACATGCAACATATTCAGTCTTGCATTTTTCACTTCCCATCAAACCACTATATGGTCACATTTGGTATATAATTAAATTATATTTATATCAACCACCCTCAACATAGAACCCTTGTGCTGCCAATTAAAACATAAGTTGCCCTTAGTGATTAGACTTATGCTTTCATATTTTGTTTTTTAAAAGACTGATGTTAATTGAGTCAATTATACTAGAATATTCCATGACAGGATAAATCTGGCTGTTAGCAGACAGTAGTCCAGCCTTATGTTTCTTTATTTTGTACTTTCCCATTATAATGTACTTGAGTCATATGGAAAGGGATAGCAAATGAAGTTGAAGAAGGAGGTAATTACCCAGAATAAGGAGGTCTATTAGAGTTTCCCCACAAGAAAGATTGCACTTTTCTTGTATCTCCTCCCACCCTTTTAATTAGCCCCTTTTCCCCCTTTTTGCCAATTAGTGTGTAAAAGCCAAGACATCTGTTACTCATAAGACATCTGTTACCCACATGAAACCAAAGGATGTGCACATTCTTAATCAACCAGAAAATAAATTTTCATCCATATTTTCATGTGATGGCAAGCAAACCCTGGTGTCCAGAAATGTAAAATCCATCAGACAGCAGAAAAATAACCAAGTTTATTAATTTGTATTTATGTGCTAACAAGAGTTAAAAAGCCAACCATTTGCTTGGGAAATATTAGTTGTTTTGAATTAGATACTACTTGCAATAAATCAGTCGCCTACATTTTATATGTAAAATATCGATTGACCAGTGTCTTACACAAATTTCTGACACACTACTTTTTCTCTTCTCCAGACATCAGTTGATTCAATTTCCCTAATTTTAGAGCAGGCTATTGAACAGATTTTTTTTTTTTTTAAATTCAGAAAACTGTCTCCAATTTGACCTGCTGAATATATAATCTTTTCATCATTTGCAGACTTCTGAGTTAACAAAGGAACAATTCAAGCTCATCCATGTGCTGAATATAAAAAGAACACCAGGACAACTAGCACTAGTGTGTGTAAAGGAAAGCCAGAGAGAGGTCAAAAGAAATCAGGCAAAGACCTAGCTTCCCTTCTATTCCTTTTCAACATTTGATTTTCTTGTCATGGGGTCATTTCAAATCATTTCTCTTCCTTCATGTTAGGGAAAAATATGATAGAAAAAGAAAGCAGAATTACTAAAATAGGGACAAAATAAAGGTAAACTTTTTGGCCAAAGGAGTTTTCAAAAGAGATACAACTTTTAGAAATTCTATTTACCAGGCTGATCCAAGGACATTCAGAAAGGAACCACTCTCACGGGAGGGATTCCATCCAAGAGAATTGTTTCCACTTCCAGCTGCAGGGCTCAAATTACGAAGAGTCCAGCACATTTTGAATAATAGGACTAGCCATTTTGAATGCCCTCATTCCACAGGCAACACTAGATGAAACCAGACGTGTCAGCCCATGTCCACCGCAAACCACCCAACACTACAATGTCTCTGCATTATAGATGCCTCACCTGAAATATAAGGTCAGGAAGCAGATAAAAAGATTTTTAAAGACCCCAGTTTTATAGTCTTTTCCTCCTCTGAGCCCATGTCCCAATACTCAGTACAACTAACTACAGGGGTTACCTTAGGTATGATAAATAAAAAGAGAGAGCACCCAAAGGATAGGTTTATACCCCCAAATTCCCAAAATGATATTTTAGTGGATGGATGGCTCCTACTAGTTTATAATCCAACAAAATTTCTCCAGTTAACATTGAAGATTATTAACCGTGTCCTGTATCATATGAGAATCTAAAGCTTTTTCCAATATTGGCACAATATTTTTAGGGAGAGAGGGGAAGTTCATCACCTCTCTGAATTGGGCCAGACACTTAAAGTCTTGCCTAATGCTTCAATCACAGATATATACACCAACACAGAAATGGCACATGAGACCAAAAGCTATTCAAGAGTACCACAACATAGAAAAATCTGACTCTACTAAATAGAAGTGAAAACATTTCCCAATAATGTTTAAATGGCTGACAAAAAGAGTAAAGTTTAAAGCTGGCCAGGATTAAGTTATTTCTTTACTTATAGCCTCAAAATGGGGACCAGATACAGAAAGGACATGTCCTATGGCATAATCTCAAAAAACTATTTGTGCAATTCAAAAACTTAACAGAGAAAAATGATCAGTTTAACATTTTCGTTTCTCCACATAGTTACTGAAAAGTTCATTTGTCAAAGAAGGGCTTTTCCAAAATTACCACTAATAACATTAGCCCCTAAGCTCATGCAGTATGATACAAAACTATGACGACACATAAAGGTTATCTAATCTAAATTAATCGAATCTAAAAAACTAATCTAAACTAATCTAAAAAGGGGGGATGATGGTATTATTTGTGCGGATTCTCTTAAAATATCCCTGTGACAGCATGAAAATGCAGAATTCTGAGCTGGGGAGAGGACAGCCTTGTCCTTTCTGCCTCTGGAAGTCAAGGCAGTCGTTGGCAACAGGCTGGTAGGGGTGGCAGTTTCATGATGACTGCTTTTGGGACTAGCGTGACATCTCTTAAAGTATATGCTTGTTTCCTTAGAGAGGGCACACTTCCTGCAGCTCTCTGGCCAGCTTTAGACTTGGTAGCCATGGACAGAAGAAAAGGACCTCACTTGGGATCTCTCGTATCAAAACATCATGTCGAAGAAGGTGTTCCTAATCACGAGACACATTTCCTCTGTCACCTCCCATGTCATTCTCCTTTAATTTAAGAAGTTCTATTCTTGGGCTGCCAGCCTAAATGGCTTCTCATCAAACTGTTCTCTCAGTCTTGGGATTTTTTTTTATTTGTCTTCTAGTTAAGAAGAGAGCTATATTCAATGGAATCTAAGTACATCTGGAATAAAACAAATCCATGGCCATTATTTGTGACCTCATAAGCTAGTCGCTCCAACTTGGGTCCTTCCCACTTCTTTTTTTTTTTTTTTTAATTAACCTTTTTTTTAAATTAATTTATTTATTTTTGGCATAACAGTATTCATTATTTTTTCACCACACTCAGTGCTCCATGCAATCCGTGCCCTCTATAATACCCACCACCTGGTACACCAACCTCCCACCCCCCACCCCTTCAAAACCCTCAGATTGTTTTTGAGTCCATAGTCTCTCATGGTTCACCTCCCCTTCCAGTTTCCCCCAACTCCCTTCTCCTCTCTATCTCCCCATGTCCTCCGTGTTATTTGTTATGCTCCACAAATAAGTGAAACCATATGATAATTGACTCTCTCTGCTTGACTTATTTCACTCAGCATAATCTCTTCCAGTCCCGTCCATGTTGCTACAAAAGTTGGGTATTCATCCTTTCTGATGGAGGCATAATACTCCATAGTGTATATGGACCACATCTTCCTTATCCATTCATCCATTGAAGGGCATCTTGGTTCTTTCCATAGTTTGGTGACTGTGGCCATTGCCACAGTCCAATATAAACATTGGGGTACAGATGGCCCTTCTTTTCACTACATCTGTATCTTTGGCGTAAATACCCAGGAGTGCAATTGCAGGGTCATAGGGAAGTTCTATTTTTAATTTCTTGAGGAATCTCCACACTGTTCTCCAAAGAGGTTGCACCAACTTGCATTCCCACCAACAGTGGAAGAGGGTTCCCCTTTCTCCACATCCCCTTCAACACATGTTGTTTCCTGTCTTGTTAATTTTGGCCATTCTAACTGGTGTAAGGTGATATCTCAATGTGGTTTTAATTTGAATCTCCCTGAGGGCTAGTGATGATGAACATTTTTTCATGTGTCTGATAGCCATTTGTATGTCTTGATTGGAGAAGTATCTGTTCATATCTTCTGCCCATTTTTTTTTTAAATGATTGCCTGTTTTGTGTGTGTTGAGTTTGAGGAGTTCATTATAGATCCTAGATATCAACCTTTTGTCTGTACTGTCATTTGCAAATATCTTCTCCCATTCTGTGGGTTGCCTCTTTGTTTTTTTGACTCTTTCCTTTGCTGTGCAGAAGCTTTTGATTTTGATGACTCCACCCCCAAACTACTAGAACTCATACAGCAGTTCAGCAACAGGGCAGGATACAAAGTCAATGTGCAGAAATCAGTGGCTTTCTTATACACTAACAATGAAAATACAGAAAGGGAAATTAGAGAATCAATTCCATTTACTATAGCACTAAGAACCATAAGATACCTGGGAATAAACCTAACCAAAGAGGTAAAGGATCTGTACTTGAGGAACTACAGAACACTCATGAAAGAAATTGAAGAAGACACAAAAAGATGGAAGACCATTCCATGTTCTTGGATTGGAAGAATAAACATTGTTAAAATGTCTATACTGCCTAGAGCAATCTATACTTTTAATGCCATTCCATTCAAAATTCCACCAGTATTCTTCAAAGAGCTAGAGCAAATAATCCAAAAATTTGTATGGAATCAGAAGAGACCCCGAATCGCTAAGGAAATGTTAAAAAACAAAAATAAAACTGGGGGCATCACGTTACCTGATTTAAAGCTTTATTACAAAGCTGTGATCACCAAGAAAGCATGGTACTGTCATAAAAACAGACACATAAGCCAGTGGAACAGAGTTGAGAGTCCAGATATGGACCCTCAACTCTATGGTCAAATAATCTTTGACAAAACAAGAAAAAATATACAGTGGAAAAAAGACAGTCTCTTCAATAAATGGTGCTGGGAAAACTGGACAGCTATATGTAGAAGACCATTCTCTTACACTGTACACAAAGATAAACTCAAAATGGATAAAAGACCTCAATGTAAGACAGGAATCCATCAGAATCATAGAGGAGAACATAGGCAGTAATCTCTTCGATATCAGCCACAGCAACTTCTTTCAAGATATGTCTCCAAAGGCAAAGGAAACAAAAGTGAAAATAAACTTTTGGGACTTCATCAAAATCAAAAGCTTCTGCACAGCAAAGGAAACAGTCAAAACAACAAAGAGGCAACCCATGGAATGGGAGAAGATATTTGCAAATAACAGTACAGACAAAAGGTTGATATCCAGGATCTATAATGAACTCCTCAAACTCCTTCACACTTCTCAAACCTCATTTCTTATCACACAGCCCTCCAGACATACTGACTGGTCTCCTTTTCAGAGCTCTAGATAAGTTTTTTCCCACCTAACGGTTTTTTCTTTTCTCTCCCCCACCCCGACCCCCCTGGCTGCTCCCTTTGTCTGGAGTGTGCTTCCTCTCCTTCTAATTTTTGGGCCTTAGCTCAAATGTCACCACTGCAGGGAAATCTTCAGACTCCTCACCATAAGTGATCTTCTCCCCATCCTTTCCATTATATACTGCTATCTGCAGTTAGCTAATTTATTGTATCAGTTCCACTAGAATGAAAAGTACATGAAGGCAGGGACGCTTTCTGCCTCATCTATCATCACATCCCAAATACCTACAATAGGGTATGGCAGATAATTAAAAAACCAAGAAACGTGTATTAAATTAAAACGTATTTAAAAAAAAAAAAAAAACTATATGGGGGCACCGAGGTGGCTCAGTCTTTAAGCATCTGCCTTTGGCTCAGGTCATGATCCCAGGGTCCTGGGAATGAGCCACACATCAGGATCCCTGCCCAGCGGGGAGTCTGCTTCTCCCTCTCCCACTCTCCCTGCTTGTGTTCCCTCTCTTGCTCACACTCTTTGTCAAATAAATAAATAAAATCTTTTAAAACACTATATGGAAGAATGGAAAATGATCAAACACATGAAAAGACTCACAACCCTGTAACTATTCTCACTGTGGTATATTATCTTCCAGTCTTTTTTTCTATATAGGTTTCTACCTATAAACACAACTTTATGTTCTTCCTTTTTATGTTGTCAGTATTATATCATGAGCTTTTATAATCACCTGTTTATAGTCACTTAATGGCATTTATAGACCCTCTATTAGTGTAAATGAATGACATCCAGCATTTACTTGTTTTTAGGCATTTCTCTTGCTTCCATTTTGTTAAGTAGAATTTGAAAAATGTTTATTGGATAAATGACTAAATAAATGGGTAAATTATCAGTCATAAGTACAATGAGAATCTTTTATAGAGTTTATGGTTCCTGATTCACTCAGTATAAATCTTTTTTTTTTTTTTAAGCTCATCTTGAAGTATATTTGCTATAGAACATTTAGGTATGGCAGGCTTTTTAAAAGTTTCCAATTTTTGCAATTAAATAACACTGTGTTGAATATTTCTGTGGATTAATCTTTAACCAAATTTAGTTTCCTAGGCTAGAGTCCCAGAAGTGGAATCACAACACCAGACTTTCTCAATAGACACTGTCAAATAGTTTTCCAGAAAAGTTGTACCAATTAAGATTTCCATTGGCCCTATATGAAAGAACCCATTTATCAGCATTAGATATTCTCACTAAAATCTTAATAAAATGATGGATGGGTGTTGCACCTATATTAATTTGCACTTCCCTAAAACTGGGGTTGAATTTTTCTTTTTCAAATACTTCCTCTGGATTTCCTCTTGGGTGAATTTTTTGTCCATGCCATTTAGCTCTTTGATAAGTATTAAATTTCTTCTCAAAGAGCTCATTATAAAGAACAGAAATCCTTTGCCATACAGTTACATAAAATTTTTCCCAGTTTCACATTTATTTGCTTCTTCCTAATGTACCATCTTCATTGTTTTTGGAAAAAAAAAAACAAAAAAACTTGGCCCTTGTCAAAAGAAGTCAAGTAATACATGTAATATAAAGAAGTAAAATAAAATTAATTACTCCTAATCCCATATCACCAAAATGACTAATGTTAACATCCTCTCTAAATATCTTTCTATGGAGCTTTACTCTAGCTATCAAAAAAACTAATGTGACAGATGGAAATAGTATCAATCAATCAATCTTTTCCTTGGCACCTTCTTCCTTTGCTTTCAAGCTTAGGAAATCCCCCATCCAGTTTATGACTTTTTAATACACTTAATCCCTAAATTTATGTGGATTTGATGGTGGTGTTAAATAATAAATAATTCTAATAAATAAATCTCGTTGGCAGGTGATACATGAATTACTCTATGGTAAGTTTCTGGATGTTAAAAATTTCCTTAAATTATTATTTAAAGAGTATTGTATTAGCCATGGTTCTCCAGAGAAAATAGAACCAGTAGGATATATATGTATATATTCCTGCACATACACACACACACACACACACACACACACACACACACGGGAAGAGAGAGAGAGAAACACTGAGAATTTATTTTAAGGAACTGGCTTACTGGACCGAGGAGTCTGACAATTCAAAAATTTCCAGGGTAGAGTTGATATCGCAGTTCAAGTCTGAAGACTGGAGGCAGAATTCTCTCTTCTTCTGGGAACCTCAGTTTGTTTTCTCTTAAAGCTTTCAACTGATTTGATGAGGCCCACGCAACTATGGAGGGTAATCTGCTTCACTGAAAGTCTACTGCTTTAAATATTAAACTCATCTAAAAACTACCTTCACAACAACATCCAGACTGGTGTTTGACCAAATATGCAGGTACTATCGCCTAACCAAGTTGACATATAAAATTCATCTTCACAAATATTTTTACTGTATGTCAAATATATGGTAAGAGCTAAGGAAAGAAAAGAAAAAAAGACCATTCCTTAAAGGAATTATAGAGTTAAAGCACATTATGATAGCATGATAAGACAGTCAGTGTTGTGTGCACAATGTGTTAGGGAACAAAGGTTGAGAACTGCTTAATCCAACCTGGGGGAAAGGGGGCAGGAGCATGCAGGGAATTTTCTTTGAGGTGAGTCCTGAGGAACACAGTTGCTCTTCACTATCCCCAACCCAATCTCCTCCTCCGTAGTCCCATCCCACCCTCTCAGCAGTCATCAAAGATCCTCCAGCCAGCCTCCACCAGCCTGGATAAACTGAGGCAGCCCTCAACCAATATATGGCGGGAAATGTCTCCTGTGGTGGCGCTGAAATGTAGAGGATTTAACCTGTTCCCACTTTGCCAATGTGTTCTTGTTAAACACACCCCCACGTGAAATTCCATCCACAGTCCGAAAAGGCATCAGTATTCCAGGAACAGCCTCATAGGGCCCCTGGACTCAGCTGCTTCCCTGGAGTTGCAGGATAAGGCTCAGAGTCCTCCCCAAAAGAGAGCCACAGAGCTTCTGCTTCCTTTTCATCTGACCTGTTTGCCAATCCCTGCTGGGGCTACCAGGGATCCTCAGGCTTTCAGCCAAGCACTGGCATGAATGCATTCTAGACCTAGCTCCTGGCCATATAGTTGTTGATATTCACACAAAAGCATATTTAATAGTGGTAACCAGATTTGGGGATTTCACCAACCAGTTAAATTTCAAAAATAGTTTCAGGATGCAACCAGGGTTGCATTAAATTTTTGCCTTCCCCAAGGGAGAGCACTGGGGACCAGGGGAAGCAACTTCCATTATTATCATTTCAAAAAAGAAATGTTATAATAATACCAACCAAGTAAGGAAGAACATAAAGGAACTAGAGGCTGACTTTGCCAAGATCATAGATACCTTTTTAAATTTTCAAATGCTGAAAAATATAATTACTTCATATAATGTTACATTTCTTTTGTCTTTTTCCAAAACAAATTGTTAATCTGGAGTGCCCAACCTATTCCTGTACTTTGTTTTGTTCACAGTCAACGGCCACAACCCATATAGGAATGTTCTCTAGAATGGAAAAGGCAATATTCTATAGTGATATTTTTATTCCGTATGGATATTCTGGAAAACTGAAAAAGATGAATAACAGCCTCCCATCCCAAGCTACCAAGAAACCTAAGATCTGTCCAGATCCCAGATCCGTGGTCTAGCTAATAAGGGTCTTGTTTAGTGAATGAGCTACCGGATCTTTTGGCCTCAATTCAACGAGTTCACTCTAGGCAATGCCTCCGTCAGTAGTGGGGCACAGAGCTTAGCACTATATTTAATCAGCCTACACATTAGGGTCTATTTTACAAGACTTGGAGGATGACATATAATTTTTGAATCATTACAGACCTGTGTTCAATATATTGCTTGTCAAATCTATGATTTACTTCATTGTAACTCTTGATCAGGAGTATACCATTTTTAGTATTGTTCTCATGAGAAATTGTGACTAATTACAACCAAATCTGTGGGAGGCCACAATAAGGCTTGAGACGAGAACCAAACCAGACCCTGACTTGTGCCTCCTTTAAAGTCCAAATAACCTAATAAAAGGTTTAGGACAGGAAAAGTTGAGTAGCACTGAGAAAGGGTCTGTGCTATGTGTTGTGCGCTCACCTACGTGACTTCCCACACGCTTGCTAAACAAATGAGAACAATTCGGTTGGGGTCAAAAGTTCGTTACTGGTCCTTGCTGCCCTAATACTGCTCATAAATTACTTTCAGGTTTGCTGTATCAATACAGAACAATTGTACTAGCATCAGCCATTTGGTGTCAGGAGGTCTGCTTATAGCTAAATGTGAAATTTATTATGGGAACTTGTGGTTGTTTAACTGGACAGAGGTGTATTGTTTCTCCTATCACTATATATATGGCCTTAATGCTTTGAATAAACTTAGCACTGTTGGACCCTCCTCAGTGCTCCTCTTGCCCCCATCTCTTTGCCTCTTAACTTCTTTTCTTCATCCTCTTAACCTCACGTTCCTGGTCGATTTGTCGCGTCGGCCGTGACCCAAATCTCATAAAATACAATTTTCAGCAACACCTTGTACTGATATGCAAAAATTCCTATCATTTTGCATGGAGAAATGAACCTGGGTAAAGAGAAGAATAGTGCAGTAGTTCTAATCCCGTCTAGTGCATTTGCGGTCCAAGTTAGAAGACCTGAAGTTCTAATCCTGATTCTATTAATGTGGCCTTTGGGACTTTTATGTCCTCAACTGATCTGTCCAATTAATTTGATGATCACCAATTGTTCTAAAGTTGTATGATCCAAAGAAATGAATGCATCAAGGGCTGCCATGTAGTATCAGAAAGAGCGATATGAGTGTTTGATACCCAGGGAACAAAGAAGTTGTCCTGGAATCAGAGATCACAAAGAAAATAGTTCAGGAAAATACTGTTTCATTCTGATAAGGACTGAAGTCAATAATCTTGAGTTCCTACGTTGGGGGTCCATTAATTTATAGAAATCTAGCTTTGTGTTTCCAATCTCCATGAGGTAGAAAAGACAGAAAACAAATGGGAGAGAACCACAAAGAACTTAGTGATGTAAGGAAAACAGGAGCACGTGCCATGGTCAATCTATTTTGGAGAGATAAAATAAAACACAAAAAGTTAATGGTAAAAACAGAAGTTTTTAAAGCTCCAGGAAGCTCTGACTTGATTAAGGGAGGCAATTAGGTAATCAGTAAAGAAACAAGTAATCAATAGGTAATAGTCGAACTATAGGGCTAAAAGAACATGAAGAGTGAAAAAGAGACAAAACTATCTGAAGTTTAGAACAAAAGTAGAAAAGAAAATTAAAAAGTTAAAGTCCTTGAGTTCTCAGGGGTTCACTTGTCAGAAATTTTTATCATGATCTACAGTTATTCATTTATATGATCAGATATGGTAAGGAATAGATAATTCTCAATCTAGAAATAAAAGGAAACTATCCAAAGTAAGATGATCTAACTAAAAATAGATTGGTAAGTGAAGAGTTGAAAGGGGAAAAGGAGGGCAAGTAATTTAGAAGGAAAGCTTTTTTTTTTTTTTTAAAGGCTGATCTTAATTGGTCCTCTCTCTGACACTGACCCTAAAACTCAAAGGATTGGCATAGATAGTAAGAAAACTTGTATTATACAAGCATAAGTAAGACAGGCAGACAGGCAGCATCGCCTGCCCCTCTATCCATAGAAGGTACTTGGGAGGAAGAGCTGAGCAATGGGAAATGAAATTTTTAAATCTGTAATTAAAAAATATATACCTAAATTTCAGACTTCTTGGGATTATCATAGCTGGTTTAGAAGGTCAGTCATACAGCTTTCTCTGGAATTACATTTTCTTTTGTTTATCAAAGCATTATTAAATAAAATAACTGTTTTCATTGCAGTTATACTAATATATTTCAAGACATAAAAGTGAAGCAATAGAAAAAGAAATTAGAGGACCTCAGAGAAGTCTCAAAGAACTCATAGTAGCCAGAACAAAAGAGAAGTCTAAGGCACATTGTTTTGCCTCAATTTTGCTGCTTCTCTTATGTTAAACAAGTATAAAACAATACAACAACATAAAACTACAAGAAAGAAACAACAACAAAAAAAAAAACTGTATCTTTGTAGTTCTGTTCATTTGAGTTTATTGTTGTAAGACTTCAGCAAGATGTTGGAAAAGGATCCTGTGTATCCAAGGACTCTCCACCTGTAGCTGAAATCCAGAGTCCCCACTGGTCCAGCCTCAGGGCCTGCAGAGTTGTAACACCTCTCCAAACCTGACTACACACTACTGAAACATGGATAATAATCCCTATCTCACAGGGCTTTATGTGATTAAGAGATATTTTAGATAAAACATTTCATGCACAGCAAATGTTTAAAAACAAAAACGAAAAATTAAGCTCCTGCTATTACAAATTATAAGCTATATGGACAGCTCAACATTCCCTAAAACCAACTCTCAGTGTTCTGACAACCATTCCTGGCTTTAACCTTCCCTTTGGTAGCAACATTGCCACTTCAAGGTGATAACATTGGCAGCTCCAAAACAAATAGAAAATTTTTCTTTAAAAAAAAAAAAAAACAAGGGGCGCCTGGGTGGCTCAGTGGGTTAAGCCTCTCTGCCTTCGGCTCGGGTCATGATCTCAGGGTCCTGGGATCGAGTCCCGCATCGGGCTCTCTGCTCAGCAGGGAGCCTGTTCCCTCTCTCTCTCTCTCTGCCTGCCTCTCCGTCTACTTGTGATTTCTCTCTGTCAAATAAATAAATAAAATCTTTAAAAAAAAACCAAAAAACCAAAAAAACAAGCCTTTAGCATCTGGGCATGATCAAAGAGTGGAAGTATCTAGAATGTTAATTCTCATATTGGTTACTATGTTGTCCGTGGAAAAATGAACAGAGTAAATGGTAATACATTACTTCCATTTGCCAAATAAGAAATGATTTCATAAATTACAACACCCAGAATTGGCAAGGGGTTATCAGTGAAATTTCATCTTTATTCATAGTTGGTAGAACATTATTTGGTACAAACTTTTGGGAATACAATCTGAAATGCTTGTCTTAGGAGTCCTAAAAATATATTCTTTGTGGTTGTATTTCCACTTCCTCTTTATAAAATAAAAGGAAAATAAAATTTATTTTAAATTTCCATTGCAGTTATTATTCACAAAAATAAAAATTGGAAATAATCAAAATATCCCTAAATCAAAACAGGTGAGTAAATCTTGACAAAACATATGATGGCATAATGTCCTGTTTTTAATAATAATTAAAGGGAATGGAAATGGCTCACTGTGGCTATTAAATGAAAAGTAGAATTATATAGGATATGATTTCAATTTACATATATATGTGCACAGAAAGTAAGATTAGAAGGAAATACAATGAAATATTAATAGTAGTTTCCTCTGAACTAAAAACTAAAGATGATTTTTATAATTTTCAATGCTTTTCTCTAATCTCCTACAAAGAACACATATTAATACTATGATACTAAAGTCATCATATTTTTTTACAATTTAAAGATTTTATTTATTTATTTGCTAAAGATCACAAGTAGGCAGAGAGGCAGGCAGAGAGAGAGAGAGAGAAAAAGAGAGGAGGAAGCAGGCTCCCTGCTGAGCAGAGAGCCTAATGCAGGGCTTGATCCCAGGACCCTGGGATCATGATGTGAGCGGAAGGCAGAGGCTTTAACCCACTGAGCCACCCAGGGGCCCCAAGTCATCATATTTTGTTAAAATCATGTCTTACTCACAGAGATTTGTTTTGGGAATCACAGTGATATTTTCAGACAGCAATTCTGTATAGGTCTTTAAAAGAACACTGATGCTGGAGTCTGGTGAACACCCACATTCCCGCTGCCATGTTACCCCACAGCTTACAGCAACTCTATTTTCCAGACCAAAAATTGGAATTTGTGATCTGAAAATAGGCTAGCATATTTGAAAGCATCATTGTCCCTGAAAATTCAGGTGCATGAGTATTATACAATGACTCTTATTCAACCCTGGAAATTTACCTGATCCTGAAATGGAAACCAATGAACTCGCTAGCCTGATGATCCTTCCCTAATCTTAACCTCTCATCTTTAAATCTGTCTTGGAAGAGGGTCAAAACACCCATGGTGACTTTCCCTAACTGTGTAGAGAACAATCAAGAAATGCTGACTGCCCACTGTGTGCATGAGACTGTACTGAACGAGGGTTACCTCTAATTTAGCTCAGCAAAATGAGGCTTGTTAATGCATTAATAAGCCCATGTATAGACTGCTGGTGCAAGCAAAATTCTCCATAAGCAAGTTTAAGGCTCTAGGAAACCAACAAAAAGAGCCCAAGCAGCCAGTAAGTGCTCCCTTGTAGGTGATAAATGACCTTTCAAGTCGAACCAAATGCTTTCACCTAAAAGAGCAGGTGAGGAATGCTGCATTTACAATGGGCTTTATCTACATATGGATGATGTACCTTAGTTTCAGTTTCCTTTGCCCAGAGAGGAAATCACTACTACTCCAGGTTAATGAATTAAACACAGTCTAATTTATCCTAATTTCATTTCATTTCTTTCTACTTTATGCCATCAGACTGAAGATGATACACAAAAAAAACATTTTAACAGAAATCCCTTATTTGTATAGGGAAAACAAGTCAATTATTTGTAATTTTAAAATAGTTTAAAATAGTTTTTGTTTTTATAACCAACCCTATCAGTGCATATGGTTAAAAAAAAAATTCGTATAGGAAGAATTAAAAGAAAGAATCTATCCCACTTCTTTTCACTCTAGGACATTAACTCTAAAAATACACTGCTGTTCTTAATTAACCAATTTGAAACATTATTGGCTAACTTCTTGATTTATACAAGATTCGTTAGTTCTCGTACATACTCTCCAATCTGGGGAGGAGGATCAGGCTTATTAAGATTGAATTTATATATAGTAACATTCATTCTTATGAGTATAGAGTTTTATGGGTTTTGACAACTGAGTTCAATTACCCCTCTTCCCAGATATTCTCAGGCTCTCTTAGACAACTCCCGTCCCTGGCAAGCAGTGACACTTTGTGTTCCTGATGTTTGCCTTCTTCAGAATGTCAAAATGAATGCAGCCTTTTGATTCTGGTTTCTTTCATTCACTTCTTAGGGCCTTCATTCATGTTGTTGCATACATCAGTGTTCATTAAATGGACATAAAACAGTTTGTTTATCCATTCACAAGTTAAAAGCCATGTGGGTTTTTTCCCCCAGTTTTTGCCGATTAGGAATAAGCTTGCAATAAACATTAACATACAGATCTTTGCTGGACATCAGTTTTATTTCTCTTTGCTAACTGTCTAGAGTGAAATTATTATATTTTATATTAAATGTATGTTTAACTCTATATAAAATTGCCAGTGTTTTGTCTAAACTGGCTATCCTACTGAATATTCACTGGTAATGGATGAGAATTCTGATTACTTAGGATTCCTACTGATGAGGGAGCAGGAGGCTGGCTGAGGACAAAGCAAAAGCTGGCGCCTTGCACCCCCTCTTCACCCGCTCCCCTCCATATGTGTAGCATTCCTCAGGCACCCCTGACTGCCATAAAACGATAAATAGTTAACTTGCAGGGATCGCAATCCTGCAGAACAGGAATCTCCCTTGCTCTACAAGATGTCCTAGAGACCTAAACAGGGAGGTTACCTTATCAATAGCACAAATTTCCAGAGGCAAATAACTCTTGGTTCCTGAAGCCCTAATGTCCCCCTCCCACCATAAACTGGAGGAGACTGGGGTAGAAGGGAATGTAAGTGATAGCCAGATCATAATGCCCCACCAAGAATCTCCCAATTATCTTGATGTTAATGCCTGACCTAAAGACGACATTGATCAGGCCATAAGGGCAAAGACACCCCCCCCCCCCCCGGCACCTTGTAGGCCCTCCCTAACATGTGAGAACTCTGTTGAAACCTCCCATCCCTTCACCACCTCCCCCCAACCGTGGGGTATATAACATGCCCACCTTCACAACCCGGGGCAGCAGCTCTTCCTGCCCACGGGTCCTGTCCCCGTGCTTTAATAAACCACCATTTTGCACCAATGACGTCTTAAGAATTCTTTCTTTAGTCGTCAGCTCCGAACCTCCTCACCCCACCGAACCTGACTTAGGTTCTGGGACTTCATCACTACCAACACTGGTATTGTCATCTTTGTTTCCTTGAGCTTTTTTGGTTGTTGTTTGTTTTAGTCATGCAAATAGATATGCAGTGGAAAGTTGCCTGTGGTTTAAGAAGGATTTCCTCAATGACTAATGACACTGGGCAGTTTTGGTATGTTTATTTCCACTCATATATGTTCTTTATACCTATTCAACCCTTTTGCCCACTTCTTATTGGATTGTTTTCTTGTTATTGAGTTTTGAGAATTCTTTACATACGCTGATGCAAGTGTTTTATTAAATATGTGTCATGCAAACACTATCTTCCAGGCTGTGGCTTCTTTTCAATTCTCTTAACAGCATCTTTGAAAAAAATGTTAAGTGTTCAATTTTGATGAAACCCAATTTATCAATATTTTCCTTTATGGACTGTGTTTTTGGTGGTCACATTTAAGAAATATTGCTCAACCCAAGACCAAAAGATTTTCTTCTATGTTTTCTTTAAGAAGTTTTTTTTTATAGTTTTAGATTTTATTTTCAGGTCTATGATCTAAGTCTATGATTTATTTTAATTCTTGTACATAGGCAAAACATGTTTTGAGGTACTTTTCTTTCTTTTTTTTTTTTTTTTTGAGTATCAATGTCTAATCACTGCATCATCGTTTGCTGAAAAGACTAAAAAGACTATCCTTTCACCATAGCATTGTCTTTGTACCTTAGTTAGAAAAAAAAAAAAATTGGCAATATATGTACTGGTCTATTTCTGCTCTCTCTATTCTATTCCATTAGTCAATGTGCATGTCCTTTTACCAATAACACAATCTTAATTTTGGAGATTTATAAGACTTCAAATTTAAGTTACTGTAAATATGACAACTTTGATCTTTTTTTTCAAAATTGATTTGGTTTTTCTAGTTCCTTTACCTTTCCACATAAATCTGAAAAAACAGCTTGGTGAATTCTGCAAAAATCCCTGCTGGAATTTTAACTGGAACATTGATTGGTATCACACTAACTCTATAAACTAAATTGGGGGATAACTGCCATATTAACAACATTGTGACTTTGATACTGTGAATATATTATACTGTTCCATTTATTCAGGTCTTGTCTAAACTTTTTCAATTGTGTTTTAGAGCTTTCAATACATCCTTCCTTTCAATACAGACCTTCCATACATCCTGTTAGATTTTTCACCTTCATATTTCATGGGTTTTTAGATATTATTGTAAATGGCTCCCTTTTTCCCTAATTTCTAATTTTTTGTTGCTATTATATATAAAAATAAAATCGATTTTGTGTATTAATGTGTATCTTGCAACCTTGAATTTGAACTAGAATTTCAGTTCTAATTCCTTTTTTGGAAATTCTTTGGCATTTTCTCTACATAAAACCAAATAATCTGTGAATAGAGAAAATTCTTATTCTTATCCAATCCATATACATTTATCTTAATGCATTGGCTAGGACTTTCAAAGCAGCACTGATAACAATTGGTAAGAACAGATAACTTGCCTTGTTTTCACCTGTAGTGAAAAACACCCACTTTCATAGGTAAGTGTAATGTTAGCTGTAAGTTCTCTGAAGAATCTCTTTATCATGCTAAAAAAGTTCACTTCCATTCTTAGTTTAGTGAATTTTTATCAAAGATATTAAGTACTGACATCTGGATTTTATGTATCTATTGATACTATCATATGTCTTTTTTTCTTCTTTAGTCTGCTGAAATGGTAAGTTGGAATATTAGATTTTTGAATGTTGAGCCAGTCTCGCATTCCCCAAAATAAACTCCACTTGATCACGATGTATAATCCTATAATATCCTGTTTATACTCTTAGATTTGATTTGATAGTATTTTATTAAAGATTTTTGCATCTTCATGAAAAATATTAGTCTGTAGTTTTCTTTCACTAAGATGCCTTTTTCAAGTTTTTGTCTCAGGGTAATGCTGATCTTATAAAATGAGATGATAAGTATCTCCTCCAGTTCCATATTCTGAAAGAGTTTGTGTAGACTAAATATTATTTCTTCCTAATTTTTTTAAAGTAATCTATATGCCAATGTGGGACTTGAATTTATGACCCTGAGATTAGGAGACACCTGCTCTACTAGCTGTACCATCCAGGTGCCCCTCTTTCTAAATTTTTTGACCGAATTCATCAGTAAAGCCATCCAATCTGGGATTGGATTCTTCTTTAACAGAAATTTTCCATGTTATTTATTACTTCTTGAGGAGCCTTTGGTGGTTTATACTTTTCAAGGAATTTGTTCATTTCCTAAGTTTTCTCACTGTGAGCATAAAGATGTTTTGAAAGGTATCCTAATTTTAAATTTTGTATATGTAGTATGTGCAATGACATCCCCTCTTTGACTGTTGACATTGTTATTTCAGGTTGTTCCTCTTTTCCTTGGTAAATCTAGCTAAAGGTGAGTTAATTTTATTGATCTTAAAAAAATATCTTGGTATTCTTTAATGTTTTCTTATTTTCAACTTCACTGATTTCTCTTTTTAACTTTATTATTTAACTCCATCTATTTGCTTTGACTTCATTTGCTATTCTTATAAATTTCATTCTAATTACTGATTTCAATGTATTCCACAATTTTTGTTATGTTGTAGTTTCATTTTCCTTTCATTAAAAGTAATACTTTAATCCATGAGTATTTAGACATTTGTTGCTTAATTTTGAAATATCTGGTGATTTTCCAGATAAGTTCCTGCTGATTTCTACTTTATTTCCAATATGTTCAGAGAAAATACACTGTGTACATTAAATTTTTGTATAGGTATTAGGTTTGTTCTATGACCCAGATTATGGTTTATTTTAACATACTACATGTGCTTTAAAATAATGTATATCCTGTTGTAGTTGGAATGTTACATAAATGTCAATTAATCAAGTTGATTTAAAGTGTTTCTCATATCTTATATATCCTTACTAATTTTTGGCCCACTTATTCTATCAGTTATGAAAGAGTAGTGTCGAAGACTCAAAATATAATATATACTTGTCTGTTTGCACTTCTAGTTCTATCAATCGTTGTTTCATGCATTTGAAGCTCTATGATTAAGTACCTGAACATTTAAGATTATCATATGTTCTTGGTGAAGTGAGCCCTGTATCATTATGGAATATCCTCAGCAACATTCTATTTTCTGAAGTCTACTTTATCTGTTATTAATCTAGTCACTCCAGGTTTCTTATGATCAGTAACTTTTTCTCTTATCTTTAGTTTTAGTCTATTTGTGCCTTTATAGTTAAAGTGTATATCTTATATTGCAAGTGTGTTTCTTAGAGCCAGCATATAGTTAGAGCTATAATCTGTTTTTAAATTAGTATATTTAAATGACTCACATTTAATGTAATTATTGATATGGCTGAATTAAAATCTGCCATTTTACTGGTTTCTTTCTATTTGCTTCACCTCTGTTTGGTATTTGTTTGCTATTTGTTTTTAAAGATTTTATTTATTTATTTGACAGAGAGAGATACAGTGAGAGAGGGAACACAGGCAGGGGAAGTGGGAGAGGGAGAAGCAGCCTTCCCACTGAGCAGAGAGCCCGATGTGGGGCTCCATCCCAAGACCCTGGGATCATGACCCTACCAAAGGTAGACATTTAATGACTGAGCCACCCAGGTGCCCCACACCTTTGTTATTTTATCATGTTTTTGGATTCAAAATGTTTATTTCATTTCATGTACTTTAATATATTCTTATTTATGCATTTATAACTTAATAGTTCAAGGGTTGTTCTTGATTGTACATTATACATCTTTAATCATAATATAACTTCAAGTAATACTATAATCCTTCACATAAATATAAAAAACTAAACAATTGTATATTCTCAATTTCTCCTTCTTATCCTTTGTGCTAAGGCTGTCATATATTTTATCTATATCTATGCTATACATTCAAAGAGCACTGTTAGTATTTTTGCTTAAGAAAGTCGATGATAGGGGTGCCTGGGTGGCTCAGTGGGTTAGGGCCTCTGCCTTCAGCTCAGGTCATGATCCCAGGGTCCTGGGATCAAGCTGCACATCGGGCTCTCTGCTCAGCAGGGAGCCTGCTTCTCCATCTCTCTCTGTTTGCCTCTCTGTCTACTTGTGATCTCTGTCTGTCAAATTAAATAAATAAAATCTTAAAAAGAAAAAAGAAAAAAGAAAGTCAATGATATTTCAGGGTGATTAAAATTAAGGAAAATATATTTTATATTTATCTTCATTTTAGCCATTTTCAGAGATATTTCTCTGTGTGTATTCAAGTCTATGATACTGTACACTTTCTGTCTGAAAACATTCCTTTAATATTTTTTGCTGTACAGGTCAAGAAGTAATGAATTCTCAGTTTTTATGTATTTAAAATGTCACTAACCCCTTTATTTTACAAGATAACTTCAGGGGTGCCTGGGTGGCTCAATCAGTTAAATGTCTGCCTTTACCTTAGGTTATGATCTCAAGGTCCTAAGATTGAGCCCCACATCTGACTCCCTGCAAAGCAGGGAGTTTGCTTCTCCCTCTCCCTCTGCCTCTCCCCCACTTGTGCACTCTCTCTCAATAAATAAATAAATAAATAAAATCTTTATAAAAAATAAAAGATAACTTCATGTCGTATAGAACACTTGGTTACTTTCCACTTCTGCTCTTTCAAGTGGTCACCTTACTGTTTTCTTGTTTGCACAGTTTCTGATAAGAAGTCTACTGTAATTCTTAACTTTATTCCTCTGTAATAGGTCTATTTTATTTGGACTGCCTTCAAGATTTACTCTTTTACTTCTGAATTTTATCAGTTCATATATGATGTGTCTAACAGTGTGGGTTTTGGGAAAAGGAATATTTATCCTGCTTGGGCTTCTCTGAGCCTCTATGATTCGTAATTTGATGTCTTTCATTGTATTTGGAAAATGATTAACCAATATATCTCTTAAAATATTTCTTCTGGGGGCGCCTGGGTGGCTGAGTCATTAAGCCTCTGCCTTCAGCTCAGGTCATGATCCCAGGGTCCTGGAATTGAGCCCTGCATCAGGCTCCTGCTCTACAGGAAGCCTGCTTCTCCCTCTCCCACTCCCCCTGCATGTGTTCCCCCTCTTGCTGTGTCTCTGTCTCTGTCAAATAAATAAATAAAAATCTTTTAAAAAGCATCTCTTCTATCCCATTCTGTCCCTTTTCTATATAGAATTTCATTTACACATATCTTATACCACTTTATATTTTCTCACACCTCTTGGATGCTCTGTTTTGGGCCTTTTCACTCTTTTTCTTTTTATCTCCTGACACCTCCCATTTTATTATAATCATCTTGTAATACCATAATTACATAATTACAAGGTAATTTCTGTTTATCTATCTTCAAGTACATGATTTCTTTCTTTGGCTGTGCTGAGTCTACTGATGAGCATATCAAGAATATTCTTCATCTCATGCTTTCATATCTAGAATTTCCATTTGACATTTTCTAATATTCCCTTTATGCTAAAATGCCACATATGTTCATGTGTATTTCCCACCTTTTCTACTACAGTTTTTAATCACAATTATTTTAAATTCTTATATGATAGTTCCAATATCTGCATCATACCTAAATCATGAGTGCCCTGTCTCTTATGAGCAAGGTATTCCCTTGATTATTTGAATGCCTCATTATGTTTGGTTGATGTCAATATAATTACAAAACTGTTAAATGTAATCATAGAATTATAAAGGTCTTTACACTGAAGGTGTAAAGGAGGTGTCATAGGATAAAAAGGGAAGTGAAGTTGGCAAAATGAAGCGTTAAGTGTAAAGAGTGATGTATGATATAGTACAATATTGACTCGAAAGGAACATTAAATTAAGAAAAAATACATGTTAGCTTAGAAAAACTACTAAAAAAAATAATTAAAAGAGGGGTGCCTGGGTGGCTCAGTGAGTTAAAGCCTCTGCCGTCAGCTCAGGTCATGACACCAGGATCCTGGGATTGAGCCCAGCATCATGCTCTTCGCTCAGCAGGGAACCTGCTTCCTCCTGCCTCTCTGAAATGGAATACTCAAAAAAAGTGACTAGCCCCCCCAAAAAGGCAAAAAAAGGAGACAGAAAAATAATAAAAAAAGAGACAAGTAGCAACAGGGTAGGCATGAATCCATACCAATAATTATACTAAATGTTAATGATCTAAACACTTGAATTAAAGGCAGATACTGTAATATAGTTAAAGGATAAAAATCAAGAACCAGCTATACGCCATGTACAAAAGTTGCACAACCAAGATAAAGACACAGACGGGGTGTAAGTAAAAGTATGGGGAAAACAAACATGCAAATATGAAGCATAAAAATGTTGGCATAGTTATATATAATTTTGCACAGAGTAGATATGAAGACAAAAGTATTAGTGAGATGAAGTGGGATATTTAATAATAATTGGTCATTGCTTCAGGAAGACATGACAACTGTAAATGTGTGTACCTAATAAGAGAGTTTCAAAATATATGCAATAAAAACTGACAGAACTAGAGAGAAAGCTAAATCCACAAGTATAGTTGGAGATTTTCAATACCCCTCTCAGTAAAAATATAGATGATGTGAACAATATTATCAACGAACTGTACCTAATTAGCATTTACAAAGCAATACACTCAACAGTTAAAACTAATCTATGCTGGATAAAATACAAACTCAGGAAAGACTGGGTGGAAACAGGAGGAAACTTATTGTGATGGTGTTTATTATTAACATCTTGAAAAGATTAAGGGAATGAAATTCTCAAAACACCATGACTGCACACATAAGCTTTGTGAATGTTATTATATGTAATATATGTAAATGTTTCATGAAAAGAGAAAAATGTTAGCAAGTATTGTACTTGTATAAATGCATAATGAAGTATTTAGAGGGTAGTGTAATGATATTTGTAACTTATTTAGAAATACATAAAAATAATACGTATTTGATGAATAGAGGAATAGATAAATGGATATATATGTGATAAAGCAAGCATAATGGTATGATCTAGTTGACAGATATATGAATCGATGAACTAAATTTCTTTCAATTCCAGTTAATAAAAAGTTTCTTTTTCATTATTATTATTAGTTTCAGGGATAGGATTTAGTGATTCATCAGTTGCATATAATACCCAGGACTCACTACATCAAGTATACTACTTAGCCCATTACTTAGTTACCCCAGTCCCCCAACCACTTCCTCTCCAGCAACCCTATTTGTTTCCTATAGTTAAGAGTCTCTTATGGTTTGCCTCCCTCTCTATTTTCATCTTATTTTATTTTTTCTTCTCTTTCCTTATGTTCATCTGTTTTTTTTTTCTTAAATTCCACATATGAGTGAAATCATATGCTATTTGTCTTTCTCTGACTAATGTGGTTTGCTTAGTATAATACCCTCTAGTTCCATCCTCATCATTACAAAAGGCACGATTTCATTATTTTTGATAGCTGAGTAATAGTCCATTGTTAATATATACCTCACTTTCTTTATACATTCATCTCTTGATAGACATCTGGGCTCTTTCCATTATTTGGCTATTGTGGACATTGCTGCTATGAACATTGGTGTGTGGTTGCCCTTTCAAATCACTATGTTTGTATCCTTTGGATAAATACCTAGTTGTGCAATTGCTGGCTCATAGGATAGTTCTGTTTTTACCCTTTGAGGAAACTCCATACTGTTTTCCAGAGTAGCCGTACCAGTTTTCATTCTCACCAGCAGTGTAAGATGGTTCTCCTTTCTCCACATCCTTGCCAACATCTACTGTTTCCTGAGTTAATTTTAGCCATTCTGACTGGTGTGAGATAGTCAATTGATGAGAAGTTTAACTAAGTGATGAGGAAAAGGAAAATGAAATAAATCTTTTCCAGAAAATAAAATTCATTGTCAGAAGAAATTGTTCTTCAGGTTAAAGGAAAAAGACACCAGATGTAAATTCACATCTACACAGAATAATGGAAAACAATGAGCAGAAATGATAAATAGGTGGATTAATGCAAAATCCTACATTCATTTTTAATTCATATAAAAATAACTAAGTATTTAAGCCAAAATAAGAACTATTTTTTTCAAGGTCTATAAAATATTTAGAAGTAAAACATGTGAGATTAATTACACAAGGGACAAGAAGAAAAAAATGAAAGAATATGAGAATAAGGTTCTTAGATTAAACTATGATAATTTAACGATGGATATTATAAAACTTGGAACAATCACTAAAAATAGACAAAGAGATGTAGCTTATAAACCAATAGTGGAAATAATACAGAATAGTAACATTTTGTCAATTAAACCAAACAAAGGCAAAAAATAGAAAGAAATAAAGGGAGAGACATAAAAACAATAAGGTGACAGATTTAAACACAACCATATTGATAAATACATTAAATGTGTATGGTCTAAATTCTCCAGTTAAAAGATAAGTATGTAAGCCTGAATAAAAAAGCAGGACCTTTCCATATGCTCTCTACTAGAAGCCCAATTTAAATATATATATATATATATACACACACATAAGTATATATATATATATATATATGTATACATACATAGATACAATAAAAGTTAGAATAAAAGAAATCTATGATATGCGGGCAATCAGCAAAAGAAAGCAGGAGTAGCTATATAAAAAGAGATACAAAAAGATTAACCATGAAAAAGCTGGGATGGCTATATTAATATTAACAGAGTAAACTTTAAAGCAAAGATTACAAGTGATAAAGAGAGACATGGCATAAGAATAAATAACACTAGGGTAAAGTGGGAGATTTCCTAATGATAAATATGCATTAAGAGAACATAAAATTTTAAGGTATATGTACATATTAACAAAATTTTCAAACACATGAAGCAAAAAATATGCATTAAGAGAACATAAAATTTTAAGGTATATGTACATATTAACAAAATTTTCAAACACATGAAGCAAAAATCAGAAAAACTAAAAAAAGGAGCAGACAAATTCACATGTATGTAGGAGATATCAACAATCCTCTCTTGGTAATTGAAAAAGAAGCAGGTAGAAAATCAATAAAGATATAGAAGCCTTGAATAACACTGAGAAACAACTTGACCAAATAGCATCTATAGAACACTCCACCCAACAACAGCAGAATGTACGTTATTTTCAAGAACATGTAATATATTTACCAGGTCAGATACAGGTTAGGCTCTAAAACAGATCAATAAATTCAGAAAAATTAAAATTATACAGATTATGTTCTTTCACTCCCAGTGTATTTAAATCAGAAGTCAATAACAAAAAACAACCTGAAAATTCCCCAAATGTTTAGAAATTAAACAAAAGACATCTAAAAAACCCACAAGTCCCAGAGAATCATAAAGAAAACTAGAGAATACTGAACTCACTGAAAGTTAAAATACAACATAGCACAATTTATGAATGAGCTGAAACAGTTGCCAAGGAGGAAATGTGAAACTTTAAATGCCTGTATTAGAAAAGAAGAAAGGTCTTAAATGAATGATTTAAGAAAAGGTCATCAAACTATGGCCCATTGGCTGTCCCATTTGTAAATAAAGCAACACCTATTTGTTTATGCATTGTCTATGGTTGATTTTACACGAAAATGGTTGAATCAAGTAATTGTAACACAGACTGTTTGGCCCACAAGCCTAAAATATGTATTATCTGATCCTTTAAGAAGAAGTTTGCCTGCTGTTGATCTAAAGTACCAACTTAAGAAGCTAGAATAAAGAAGAATAATTAAACTCAAAGTAAGTAGAGAAAGGAAATATTAAGTTAAGAGTAGAAAACAACTAAAGAAAAAAAAAACCTGAAAATCAATAAAGCCAAAGTTATTTATTTGAAAGAATTTAATAAAATTTATAACCTCCCACCGATCAAGGGAAAAAGAAAGAAAATTCAAATTCCCAATTCAGAAATATAAGAGGAGACAGCACTATAAACCCTATAGATATTAGAAACATAATAAAGGAATTTAGGAAAAACTTTATGATAATGACAATATATAAAGCAGAGTTCAGTAAAAGCAATTCTAAAAGAGCATCTTCATCTTGATTTGACACAATAAATCTCATTCTTTAAAGTCCATTTTTCTTAATGAAATCAATTTTCTCCTCTGTGCAAAAAGTAATACCTTTTAATATAGTTAATATACAGCTAGAGAACAGCTGTAGGGAAAAAATTAAAAAATAAAGAGAGATTCATTTAATTACACATTTATTATCCTGTAAGAAATGTTCTACTAGGGGCGCCTGGGTGGCTCAGTCTGTTAAGTGTCTGCCTTCAGCTCAGGTCATGATCCCAGGGTCTTGGGATCCAGCCCCGCATCTGGCTTCCTGCTCAGTGGAAGCCTGCTTCTCCCTCTCCCACTCCCTCTGCTTGTATTCCCTCTAGCCCTGTGTCTCTCTCACTCAAATAAATAAATAAATAAATAAATAAATAAATAAATAAACCTTTTTTTAAAAAAAGAAAGAAACGTTCTGCTAATCATATATTTATTCTTTATTTACAGTTTCAAATTTACAATGGATTATCTATTTCTGAGAAATATACACTACAGGTAATAGGTGGAATTTGAGTGAGAACAAAGTCTCACTTTGATTATTAGAGCAGACAAATATTCACAGAGCAGATTTTTATATTCTTGAAGAGCAATAATGGGGATGGAGAAAAGAAATAAACACACTTTTAGGGGAGCAGTCCAGAAAAATGTCATCAGATAAAATTATGAGATGTGATGTATTAATACTCTTCAATATATTTTGGCTCTGTTTTAAAACAATCTGTTTCCTTAAAGCTGTGTTAATCTGGATTACCACCCTTTGAGTTAACATCTCTTGGATAAGCATGCATTTATGAAACTAAACATTTCGCATTAAAATGCTCATTGTCTGGACCATAATGGGTTAGATTTACTTCTCATCTTGTTTTTGACCAAGTCAATCATGGTGTTAAACAAAATATTTAAAAAGAACCCAATCCACATACAGAGATACGTTGCTTTTCTCAATCATTGTACCTTATCATGAGATAAGGATGATAAAACAAATTAGAAGAAAATATACGTGTCTCGCTTCCAAAACTAAAGTATCCTAATCATTTTCTCGGTGTGAAAAGTTTAATGAAAAAGTAGATAGATCTAATTTGGGATCCTAAGTCACTGGCAAATTTAAATTGTTTAAAAAAATAATAAGCCAAGCTCTTGAGTCATACTGAATGATTCACCCATGAATTCTTGAGGGGATTAATTTAAAACAGTTCCAAAGAAACATAAGTATATTCACATACTCTAAAACACAGCAGAGAACAACAGAAAAGGGAAATTACTCTGGAGGACAAAAAGCAAAAAAATGAGGACAGAGTAGAACCTTATGATTCTCGTTGGCCAATCAGAGCAAGTGAATGCAAGAGCCATGTGGTAAAGCAAAAAAGCGCTGGCTTCTATGGAAATGAAGTCTCCTCCTGCCTGCTTCACACTCCTACTCACCTCCTCCCTCCCTTTTACTTTTTACTGGATTCCTAAATGTGAGGAGTAGTGGTTTTCCTGTCCTCATTCTGGGGAACCAAGAGGCCCATGTGCTTTAGGGATGCGGCTTCCAAAGAATGTGAAAGGCACCAGGTTCATGACCACAGTCCTGTCTTCTACAGAGGTAACAAATGTGGGAAGGGCAGGACCTGCTTCCTGGTAGAAGAGAACCAGCCATCTCTCTCCACAAACTCTCCACCTTTTCCTGCCTGAGCAGTAGCCCCTGACATTATTGCCTGAAACTTGTCCGCTACCAAGAAGGCTGGGGACTAATGTGAGGTATTGGAGAAAGAGGTCCCCACTCCGCTGTCCTGCTTCACTTGGCAGGCATCCTGCAGCCTTTCAGTCAGTGTCAGGATCCAGGATTCTGAGGTATCACAGCCTCCTCCCCTTTATCCTTAGGCTGTTTAACTGTTACAAAGTTTGAAAAGAGGAGTAGGTTAGAGTTCTGCCATGCAATTAGGGGACAAAGTACCAGGTAACCAAAAGAACAGTTACTTTGCTTTATTTTGCCTCTCTTTTCTGGATATCACCCTGAATGACCCCTCTTAGACTGAAGAAGCACAGCTGCGACAGGACAGTATTGGGTATTCCTATTTCTCCTAGGAAAAGGGGAAAATCTGTACCACTTACAAATATATCCCTTTATTATCCCAGTTTCGTAAATAATGTAAGGATAAAACTTGAGATCTGAGTTGGCTACGAAAATTTAAAATAGAGACAGCCAAAACAATGAAAAACGCAGAGGTGGCCTCACAGATAAGTGATAAGGAACAATATAGAGGACACTCTTGGTGCTTAGAATTTTCCCTCTTTTTCCCCGTTTAGTTCTGTTTTCCATTTATATTTAGAAATTAGCTCTCTCATTTTATTAAAATAAACCCTTGATATACATGCGAACATATCCGTTTAAGCTTGTTAATGATCCATGCATAGAGTTGTTCATTTAAAAGGCCACCGTCCTCTACACATCTCAAAATGAAGCCCATACTAATCATTTGGTAGCTGGCCAAGACTTAGGTCAGAGCAAGAATTAAAAAGTCCATAGTTGAAATTAATGTATCCCTGTCCATTCCCCAAAGGATGAGCAGTTACTCTCTTAGGCACCTGCTCTTAAACCTCAATCTGCCCTCGATGAACAGGTCCTGTGAGGGTACCCCCTCCCCTGCTCTGACTCTGCCCATTCTCCACTCCCCTTATCCGTCTCTTATTTACAGTAAGAGATACAAGTACTGCCAAGAAAAATACAATGAACTGCATCTTGGCTACTGCCTGGAAGCAGTTCTCCTAAAAGAGAAACCTAGGAATGCTTATTCAAAAGGCAAATACTCTAAAAATGCATTTGAAAATAACAATCACATTCAAGAAAATAGTTGGGCAAAACTACCTGCTTTCACCCACCAGGGAGTCTAGAGAGCTCTAACTTTCTCACCACCTTTTCAGGTCAAGAACCCCTGTAAGGTTAAGAGAGGCTGTCTCTCCGTTCACTGAAAACAGTAGAGCCAGGCAACGCATGACCGCAAGTGCTAGAGGTGAGCATTCAGAGACACAGTGGCAGAGCTAGAATACAAGTGGTAAGAGAAAGAGCTAGAAAAGAGGTCTGTGCTTCTCTTTCTAACCTAAGATCCCAGCATACCCGAAACAAGAGCAGCTTAGCTCACCGCAATTATCTCTTTCATGTAGGACAGCCAGGTAAAAGTACAGAACACTCAGTTAAATTGGAATCAAACACCAATTATTTTGACTCTTGATTTTTTAGCATTAGTCTAGACTTGTGCCCGGAACTCCAGGCCCTAAACAACCAACTGCCTACTTGGTATCTCCACTTTGGTGTGTACTAGGCATTTTAAGCTCTCCACGCCGAAACTTAGTTCCAGCTGTGGGCCACCATCCCCACCCCCACGTGGGGCCCGATCTGCTCCTCCTGAGGTTGCCAACCTGACCCCACATCATGGTACTACTCCTCCACTGCTCGAATCAAAAATTTGGAATCATCCCCATTCCTCTCTTACACTTATATTTATTTGAGGAACTCTGTTTGATAACTTGAGGCTAGATAACAAGTTGAGGTACTACAGTTAATGAAGAAATATGCTGCCAAGGACTTCTGCACAGAGTTTCTCCTGGGCCAGAGAAGTCTCTTCCTTAAGAACCATCTGTGCCTTGTCACATGTGTGTCAACCAACCAATAAATGACCCTGCTTAAAGAAGGGCAAAGATGGCAACTTCTTCTGCATTTGTACCCTCATCCAGCCCAAGGCTTTCACTTTCACTTCCAGCACACCTTAAAATGGGCAGTGGAAACATCTCCCCATCTGAAACCCCTATCCTGTTTATTAAATGAAAAGTTATCTTCTCACTCTTAGAGCAACTGCATCTAGCTTTCCAGTCTCTTTATTTTATTATTTTGTTTAAGATTTCATTTATTTATTTGAGAGAGATCACAAGCAGGGAGAACTGTAGAGGGAGATGGCGAAGCAGGCTCTCCACTCAGGAGCAGGCCCAGCCCTGGGCAGGGGAGGGGAGAGGGGGTCCTGGATCCTGGGTCCTGGAATTATAACCTGAGCTGAAGGCAGACACTTAACTGACTAACCCAACTACGTAGCCCCTGAACTTTTACTTACTTACTAACTTATTTATTTATTGTAGCTTTCCAGACTCTTAATAATCCATTCCCAACCAGGAGACCAAGGAATTTCATAAAATTAGTAGAGAATGCACCATGTGTAAATCCATATAATATCCCAATCACAGCTTCAAACTCCAGAACTCCAAGATATTTCGTGCTGACTTTTTGTTTAGTATACCTGTTAAATGTGAGATCATCTGAAGTCTTTCTTACCAAACAACAAGGAACCCAGACACTAGATAATTAGTGTAACTCAGAGAAGCCTAATTTTTTAGCCAGCCCAGCCCAATAAATATTTTCTCATTTTTTTTTTCCATCAATGGTTACCCTCTGAGAGTCTCATCAAGGAACAATTGTTTCTACTCTACTGCTAATGCATGGCATGGTTTAGGTGACAGAGATGCTGGGGAATAACAGCCAAGCAGAAAGAGTTTATTGGTTTATCGATGTCTTCAGGTATTTAAAGTCATAAGCCTGGTGCTCAGCAGAGTCAGATTGGAAAGTGGTGCTTTCTGCCACCCAGCCATGGTATAGTGTCAGGAGTGACTTCTACATTTTCAAAATTGACCATTATGACAAACTATGTAATTTATAAAAGTAACTAGATTAAAAAATCATACAGGTAACCACATGAGAAAAACAATTTAAAAGATGAAGTTTTAAAAAAAACTACTTTGACCTCCTCTGCCAAATAATCAAAGATGGGTATAAAAGTAAAATTCAAGAAAGTAGACAGCAATAGACATTGTTTCTGCAGGACACAAAGAGAGATAAAGTTCTTACAAGAGATTTGACATAGAAAAGTTTATTATAAAAGTTTAATTTTGGTAAGTACTTCTTTACTATACTGACACATTATCACCATATCGGTCATTTTTCTTAGCCTTCATATTTTGAGGGAAAAAAATTTGAATGGATGGTCTATTTTTTTTCTTTTTCATACATTTCCATGTCAAAAGTTTCCATGCCTTTTAAAGAACATAGCTTTGCATATTTATCAATACTGCTATGCCCAGGGTCTCTAAAATTTTCTGAAGATTCTGACATATAACAAAATATATGTTAGATAAAAAAATAATTATCTTTTTTAAATGTCTGTGGCAAATTTATTAGCTCCCTAAAATAAAAAGTGTGGTACAGGCAATCTGTGGAGGTAATTTTACAGGTACCTCGTCAAAACTGTGATACCTAGAAGGCTATTTAATTCTTCTTCTTCTTTTTTTTTTTTAAGTCTGTTAAATTCATCAAGAGTACTTTGAGTGTTCCAAGTTAGTGGAATTTCTGCTCATTTCTCATAAAGACTTTCCCATTGTCAGTTTTCTTCCCACTGATGAATTTACTAACTCTGAATGCAAATGTTTCACTTTATCCCATCATTCTCTGGACAGTCTCTGAGTAGTAGCTTTCCTAAAAGCCTGTGCTTTTCCAAAGATAACTAAAATGCTTTAATCCTCATATTGTATTAATCACTTCCAATAATCAATTTTCATTTGAATATTGTATGAAGTGATTCTCTCAGGCCATCTGAAACATGAAATCTGCACTTGACAGAAATCATACTATTCAAAACATTCCCCTGCACATGTCACTAAAAGGAAAACTACCCACCCTGGAGTATAGCTATTAATGTCAAACAGATTGTCATCTGGGAAAACAAAAATGCATAAAAATCAGCTTCGGACAAAGTACAGCTCTATGGAAAAACACCAGGTTTTTGTGTGCAAATGTCTTAAATGTCTGATTGAAATGTTTAAAGAACGAGTTAGCAAGGAATCTGCCGCTGTTCTCCATAGCCCAAGATAATGTTATAACGAAAACAGTTTTAGAGCTAAAGGGTTTTTCTTCATAGCACACTATGATTTTACCGAAGATGCATTTGCCCCAGTTTCTAGTAAACGTTATAAGAAATGTTTGGTTTCCAGCTTGGGCCGAGGGCTCTATTTAGCCTATCAAGGCACAGACCTGTTAAAAACGCTGGGGCGCTTGCCAGAATTTTTTCTCCTGCAACTCTTGGTAAAGATCGTACCTCGAAAGCAATGTGCGTTGCAAACCACGCAGATCTAAGCTCCCTCTCCCGCCTACAGAGCTTGGCACCAGCGGCTTCTGAGAGATCCTTTGCCTCCTAAAACTCAGACCGAATCGCCACCACCATTCCCCACCACCTTTCCACCACCACCGCGCCACAATCTTTGCTCAGCTCTCCGGAGCCCAGTACAGAGCGTGCCCGAAGCACCTGCAGAGTGAACTCCTGGTGCCACTCAACTCCCCAGCCCAGCGCACACCCACAAACACACTCCCTCCGCTGCAAACTGCCCCCAAATTTGTCACCCACCTCACCCCTACTACCCCCACGTCCCTGTCGTTTTTTCGCTCCTCCTGGTGGCTCCGTCCCCAGCACACCTGTCTAATCCTATGGCTACCAGACGTCAGGTGCCCACGCTGCGCCCTATCCCGCGCCCTCTCGATCCAACTGGCGCTTCCCACTCCGCCCAGTGGAAAGTCAGTGTACTCGCAGCACCTTCTACTCCACCCGCGTGCCCACCCGCAGACCTCCCCCTACTCCCACCCTCTCTTGCGCTGCAGAAGGAGCGCCCGTCGTACCTGTCGAGAGCGCGGCGGCGGTGGCGAGCAACAGGAAAGCCTGGCGGAGCGTCGCGCACTGCGCTCGGGTCATGGCCACCAGGCGGCCGCGCCGGGGCTGCGAGGTCCCAGAGCGGAGCTAGGCGGTCCGAGCCGCCCGGGCCGCTTTGAAGTTCCCGGGGCGCGGGCGGGATGGAAGCACAGTCCCGTCACCCTTTTGAAGAGCGCGGTTGGCTCTAATCCATGCGGGCGCCCCCCTCTCCTGCCTCCCCCATCCCTTGCCCCCCGCGGCTGGCAGTGCGCGGCGCTCCTGCCACCGGCCTCAGCAGCCCGCTGAAAGGGCGGGGGGCGGGGGGGACAGAGCCCGCCCCCGCCGCGCCTCCGCCCCCTGCGCCCTCTTCCAGCAGCCCGGGGCCTGCGTTGCCGGCCAGGCGGGCAAAGGGAGCCCAAAGGCCGGGCAGTGAGACTGCCCAGAGCTGGGGACAAGAGATGGGATTGGGTAGCGCGGAACCCACAGGACCGGAAAGCTGGGAAAAGGGTCAGGACGCGAGGAAGAGCCCCACCGAGGCTTTAGGGAAACTTAAACCCTGCCGCAATTCCTTCCTGGTGGTCGCTCTACAGCCTCTTACAGAAGAGCCACTCGTCCAGATCTCTTGACATTTGTTTGTAGTCCCGTGGGCTAAAGGTTTTCTAAGTAGACTGAGCCTTGAGACAGCCTCAGGTTTCCCGCGGGGCTCGTCCCACCACCGTGTCCTGGCTGTGCGCGCGTCTGTTGAAGGGCGCCCTCTCTGTTCAGCCCTGGAAATAACCAATCCCTACTGCCTTGGCTACCCATAGTTTGGGCTTAATAAACTTTCTTACTCGATGTATTCCGATGACACCCCCCCCCCCCCCGAATGGACCAAAGCTGGACCACCAGCGCCAGGCCATGTAGTTATCTGACACATTTGGAGGCAAAATACCCGTCGTCCTATGCGCTATGGAAGGTCTCTTGCAACAATTTCAGCAATGAAAATATGGGCCGGAAGAGGGGAATCGTACACAAGGATAAAGGCAAGGTGAAGCGTCATTTAAAATAATGTGTTGGAGACTTGTTTGAATTTAATTCCTGGAGCCCCCTCATCAAACGGGCGAGCTTCCCATGCGGGTTGTGATTGAAAATTTAAGGGCATAGTTGCCAATTATCAGAAATCAGCCCAAATTTAATTCATATATGTAGCCTATACGTTAAAGTGAATGGGATTATTTTAGCCTGAACCACACACAAAGCCCAAAAGCCGACATTGGTATTATTGCCACTGTTAGGGGGCGCCTTGAAAATCGATCGTCATATATATTAATTGCTTGAGAGTAAGAGGTATTACTTGCTTCCTCACCCCCTCAGCTCTAAATAGAGTGTTCTTTCTGAGGTTTATGAAAGTCTTCTGGTGAAATAATGTATGTAATTGATTTCACCACCAAAAGATCACAGTAATGGGGGTGGGATGTTTGTTGGATTTGGTGACAGTCCTCAAGATCTCACCCCCACCATCACCACCTTGGATGAATCAAAACATTCCTAAGGGTAAAAAGACTTTGTTCTAATTTTATTCTGGATCCAAGCAAAAAAAAAAAAAAAAAAAGTGGAGATGTGGGACAAGACTGAGCCCTTCCAGACACCCACAAAACAGATGCTTAAAAAAAAAATTAAAAAAAAAAAGACAAGAAAATGCTAGGACACATTATATTTTGGCTGACTGGGCTGGCTCATTATTTGGTAACTGAACCCTAGATTGTGATCTACCATTGGATCATGAGATTTGGAGCTGAAAGAGCAGGATTTAGTTTCTGTGCCTGCTTCCTCAAGAGTAAATGGAACTTCATCCCTCCCTATTTCTTGAAACCATGACTGGGATTTAAAAGAGGAGTGACCGTGAAAGCCTGTTAAGCCATCAGGCATTATACTAATGTCAGGTATTTACTTTCAATATTTATTTTGTCTCTTGAATCCAGGAAGTAACATCCCTGCATGTCAGAAAGCTCTTATCTTCTTAAAAAAAAAAAAAAAGGCAAGGTTATTACGCAAGAAGTCTAATATTGAATAACTTTAATATTCTAAACAAACCCAACACTGTCTCTGCATCTAATGGTGCCCTGTCCACTACAGAATCCACTGGACACATGCTATGGTACCACTAGCCACGTGTAGGTAGTGAGCACTTGAAATGTGTCTAATCGGAACTGACATGCTCTAAGTATCAAATACATGCTGGATCTCAAAGACTTAATATAAAAATAGAAGGTAAAATATATCATTAATAGCTTCTCTATTGTTTATGTTAAAATGATAATATTTTTAAAGTATTGGGCTAAATAGATTTCTAAAGTTAATTTTACCTATTTCTTTTTACTTTTTAACATGCCTACTAAAAATTTTAAAATACATATGGCTTGTATTATGTGTTTATTGGGCAGTGCTGGTCTAGTGAATCTTCATCAATGGCAAGGTCTTAAGCAGAGTACTGAAAAAAAAAAAAAATAGAGTTGTTGGGTGCCTTGCCAGTCAACATATGGCCAGCCAATAAAGGAATCAGGATCTTTTGCATTTTGGCACAAAGTTCTGTGACATACACACACACAAAAAGGTTAGTATGTCAAAAGCTAAGCACGTAATTTGTAGAAGTATTTTTAACTTCATCTTCAAACACCATTTCCCTCTGTACTCTGGTGCATGTTCTCCTTCCAACACCAATACTATAGAGGTTTTGAAGTAAGGAGTTAGTCATTCTAAATGTATTGAAGCCCAATAGCTGGCAAAGTATTCTCTTAGATAATTATAAATATTTCTGATATGCTTGTGTTCTTAACACCACCTTCGTGGCAACCAAGAAAAGAATTTAATCATCATAATGTGTCCCAATTTTAATTTAGAAGAGTATATTTTATTCACACACACACACATCCCTATAGAAATTAATCCAATCTTAATCCAATACCTTTTTGTGTGAACTATTATTTTTTTAAAAGATTTTATTTATTTATTTGACAGACAGAGATCACAAGTAGGCAGAGAGGCAGGCAGGGGAGTGGGGGAAGCAGGCTCCCCGCTGAGCAGAGAAACCGATGCGGGGCTTGATCCAAGACCCTAGGATCATGACCTGAGCTAAAGTCAGAGGCCTTAACCCACTGAGCCACCCAGGCACCCCTTGTGTGAACTATTATTAAGAAAATATTCTTTGGAGAATAGTGAGTGACTCCTGTCATTGAATATAAGCAACACAATGCATTGTTGAATATATGATATGATATAACACATCTTTTATATTTTTTGTACGTAACAGAAAAAATTCACGTGTGACTTTTTTTTTTTAACTCACTGGAAAGAATTTATATGCAAATGTGTTTCTCAGGACTTAACCTCCCCCCCCACCCTTAATCATCTATTTGTACATATTCATTACCATAGCAACATTACATCATGACTCCTGGATCCTCATAATCAAAAGAAAACAACAGCAATAATCAAGGGGTTCATAACCCACCAGTGAAATAGACTTTGGTTGAATGAATCTTACATAACCAAGAAAAACAAGTATAGGAAGTTTAAATTGGAATGACTCGACACATTTGCAAACTAACTTTCTGAATTAATAAGGCAAACAAATGTGTATAATAATTGAACTTTGAAAATGACTACTTGTTGGGTATGGTTGTTTGGGATTTTTTTTTATCATACATTTTTCTTTTTTTGTTATCCTTTCTAGAATCTCCCATGCCATGCATCTTAATTTTTCATTTCATCTTGGAACATGAACTTATCATGGAATGAGCATATGGTGAGGAGGCATACTACAATAATTTGCTATATACTATCAAGGTCTAGTCTGTTCTCATTTTACTGCATTTTTCCTTCCCTAAACTCATATTCTCCCTAAAGGAGCCTATGATAAACTCATTTCTACTCTTCTCATCTTGTAATCCCAGAAATCTTTCTATTAAGGAACTCGGGTTCACTTCTATTCTCCTCTTTCTCCTTTTGATTGGTCATTTCATTCCATGAAAATAGTCATGTGTTTTAGGACCTTTATTAAGGTTCTATAGTATGTACCTTTAATTCATCTACCTCAAGGACAGTCCAAGTCTCATAAAGAAGAAAAATAATGGCATCTCTGTGGACATGATAGTGGGACATCAAACAGTTTCTTTCTTCCACTGCCACTGCTAAAAGCTTAAAGTCTTTAAGTACTTACATTATCTGTTTTCACCACCTTCCAAAATGGCTGCATCCCTTCCCTGAGTTTTCATATCCCTATTACTATTACTATTACTATCCCTAACACTATTAATATGGTCTTTCCAAATAACTCAAACTTTGTCTCAGTTTTCCCTCCTACTGATTAATGTCAGTGTGCTGGGCTTATTAGCTGCATTCAGTACAGGCTCTGTAAAATGCAGGTCAAAGATTCAGTTCCAAGTAAGCAGACCACTACTACCTGGAGCATTTCCTTAGAAAGGACCTCTAATTATACTCTACCAGAGTGAGGTGACAAGGAGGTGAGAGAGTTATAGGACTCAGTACAAATCCATCCCTTCCTGAGTAAATAACTAAAAACAAAACAAACAAACAAAAACACAGTTACTTCAATCCCAGCCAAATCAACACTGGTGTTCCGATGACCTTGACTCAAGCAAAAGAGTAATCTAAAGCTGCTCTGTTGAGGGCAGCAGCCACTAACCACCTGTGGCTCTTGAGTACGTGAAATATGACTAGTCTGATCTCATAGGTACTGTGAGTGTCAGATATACAAAAGACTTCAAAGACTTAGTACCCCCTAAAGTCTCAATAATTTTTAAAGTTAATTACATGTTGACATGATAGTATTTTGTATACTGGGTTAAATGAAATATATTATTAAAATTAATTTCACCCCTTTTGCCTGTAAATGCTAGTAGGAAATCTAGAATTATGTGTATGGCTTCCATCCTAGTTTTATTAGACAGTTTTTACCTCAAGAATCTTCATCAGATGTCAAGGAACTGTCAATTTTCCTGCACTTAAAATGGTAGGAGAAACAAGACCTTTCTTCCAGACACGTCGTTACAACACCAGCTCTCTTTTACTAATTTTATTCTTCAGTCATGATCCACATTCAGTCATAATAAAATCACATTTATTTTCCTTTTGTGTTGTCCTTGTCATTCACAGTTATTTCCGAAGTTCAAGCCCCTAACATCTTCATTACCTGAGTTGTAATTACCAACTAAATCACCTCCATTGCTTCATGTTATCCCCATCAAAATGTTTCCTCAAAACAGCCATCAGAATAGCTTTTTATTAACATGACTCTGATTATGTTTTCCCCTGCCCTCAAATCTTTAGTGATCACCCTTGCATACAGAATCAAGGCTAAATTCTGTAGCCTACTGGTTCTTAGACATTTTGATTATTATGATCCCTTTACACTTTAAAAATTCTGAGGACCCCAGAGAGCTTATATTTAAGTGGGCTCTAACTATCAACATTTATCATATTATAAATTTAAATTGAGAAAATTTTAAAACACAGGCATACACAAGCACACATTCCATTAGCTTCCAAATCATTAACATCATACATATCTTGTGGCTTCTGGAAAATACCATTGTATCTTTGTGTCAGAATGTACTGGAAAAGACAAATTACATCTTAGCATGACTCATAGACAAAATTTTTACCTTATAGACCCTCCAGCATGGTCTTGAATACCCACAGGTCTCCCTGAACCATACCTTGAGACCTATGGAATAGCTCATTTCTCTATACTCTCCCTCGGTGATCTAATCCTTTCCCATGACTTCAATGTTTATTTCTGGTTTTTTGTGCTCAAGACTCCCAAGTTCTTGTCTCTAGCCTTGACCTTGCCCATGAACTCCAGATTTGTATATGCTACTGTCATCTCTACCTATATAGTGCAAAGGTGGTCAAATCCGACATGTGTAAAACAGAACCTGCTCCCAAATCTACTCTTTCTGTCTTACGTATCTTGGTAATTGTCACCACTCACGTCAGATACCTTGGTTTTTTCCCTTATCTCTCCTCTCTCTCTCTCCTCCTTCACATCAAATTAATCAGTAGTTTCTATGGATTCTAACTCTTCTAAATATCTCTCAATTTTTTTATTTTACTTCTTCCCACTTCACTGCCACCATCCTACCTCAGATCAACCATCTTCTTTTACTTGAAATGTCAAAAAGCCTTCTAACTGATCTCCCTTCCTTGAGGTTCACTCTTCTCCAATCTATTCCCACTACCCTTCAGCCAGAGGAATCGTTTTATAGCACAGATGTGATCATAACACTGAAAGCTATCTAAGACACGTTGCCATTTCTAACACCAGAAATTCTAACACTGGCATTCGAAATCAGCTTAGCTCATAATAAGTACTCAATAAATACTTTTTGAAAGAATAAATGACATTTAAGATCCTCAACTGTATCGTCCCAAACCTGCTTTTCCAAGAGTATGTGCATCTTCCCCTCTGCTCCCCTCATACTGACACTATGTTCGTTGAATAAATGAGTTAGTTGAACAACAGCAGCATTTCTATAATGAAAGATTTGCTCCCTTGACATTCACATTGCCAAACCAGAGACAGTGATTTGGGTAAAGTACAGATAATGTGAATGAATGCCAAAGCTGAAAGTGAGTAAACATTACAAAGGACAAAAGAGTGCTCATCTGGCTTGTGGTCTAAGTCATCCCAACAAAAGAAACTTGAGCTGCATATTGGTCAAAGCTTTTAGTTGCAAACAGAGAAGCCTATCTTAATAAGTTTAAGCAGAAATTAAGCTTATTAAAAAATACTAAATAGCTCATACCTTCTCTAGAGAAGTCCATGTCGGAGACCTGGGTGGCTCAGTCGGTTAAGTCTCTGCATTTGGCTCAGGTCATGATCTCCAGGTCCTGGGATTGAGCCCTGTGATAGGTTCCCTGATAAGCAGGGAGTCTTCTGGCTTCTCTCTCTCCCTCTACCCCCCGCCCCACTACTTGTGTGTGTGTGTGTGTGTGTGTGTGTGTTTCTCTCTCTCTCCTCTCTCTCTCAAATAAATACACAAATCTTAAGAAAAGGAAAAAAAGAAAGAGAGAAAGAGGAAGGAGGGAAGGAGGGAAGGAGGGAGGAAGGAAGAAGACAAAAGAGAAGAAGAGGAAAGGAAAGAAAGGAAAAGAGAAGGAAAGGAAAGGAAAGAAAAGAAAAAGAAAAAGAAAAAGAAAAAAGAAAGGAAGAGGCTTGGAAATCACAGGCTCGTTACCTAAGCTTTCCAAAGTTACAGTCAGATATTGAGGTTTTTCCTGTAAGCTTTATGTAGCGACAGCTTTACAACATTTTATACTCTTCTATAATACGGGAAAAGTACCTCCAAGGTTTATTTAGACTACTATGCAAGTATAAAGTGGTAATAATATCATTTTCACAAAATAGGGATAATATTTTCCCCTGCATAGAACTGTTGATAATGAGATAAGATCATGTGGAGTCTTTTTGAATTTCCGAAGAAGTTGGACAAACACAGGCAACAGATTTTTAATCACTTGCGTTAGAAAGAAAAGAGTAGAATACTTAAATGCAGTTCTAAAAATTGCAAGTTACATTGTTGCTAAAATTCTTTGAAAAATACTGGATCTTTTTCTACCATTACTGTTTTGATGGTAAATGAAGCTTATGTACAAATATTGGTTGGCATGAGTGACCTGTTTCCAAATTAAAGGGACCGTGTATTTCTTCTTGTTCCTATTTGCCTGTTTCTTTGTCTGGCAGGGGCTTGGCTCTCCATGCTTTTCAAAACAAAATGTAAAATATAAAATGTAAAAAAAATTTTAAAAAGGATTGCAAATGACAAAAGCCACACACACACACACCAAAAAGAATCACTTTCTATTCCCTTGGACTAAGCCACTTGTCCCTAAACTCAGAAATCAGGGCTTCTTCTAGAACCTAATAGAAAATAAAAATAAAAATAAAAAACTGAAGAGAACAAGGATGGAAAGCACTGCTGCCTGAAGCTGCAGAGGCACAGGTATGAGACTGAGAAGAAGAATGGTGGGCCATCTCAATAAAACCCAACAGGTTTTATAGTGTTTGGATCCAACCTTTTTCTTGTTAGATGTGACCCAATGGCTTTCACCAATCTGTTGCCAAAGTAGGGTATTTGTCTTGTGGTAAGGTCCCCTAAATGTGTCTCTGCTCTTAGAAATTCATAAGCCATTATCAACACACCTATTTCTTTTAAGATGACTCTTACATCAAGACCTTTAACTATACAGCAAACTATGACATTTGGGATGGTGGGGTACATTATTTTCTCGGTAGTTCCCCTCTCCTGTCATGTAGAAATGTAAAATGTACTCAAACTTCTATTTATTATGCATTCTCTGGGAGTTGGATTCTTCCTAAGAAATACTGCCATAGTTGGGGAAAAACTCACCCAGTACTTGGCCCATTACTCAAAACCAGGTTGGCTCATAGCTTATCACATTCCCCATAGACCAAAAGGACTCAGAGCACAGCCTGTTATCTAGATCTAGTTGAAAGTAAATATGCCTCACTCCAAGAAAAAAGGCAAAGTAACCCCAGCTTGCCATTGATATTTCTAGCTTCTCTTATTTCCTTCTTCTCTGTATAAAAGGATTCTATTTTTGGCCCATACCTCTCATTCAATCAAGAAATGTTATGAAATCATACGTTTATTGGTCAATACATTATAATTCAGAATGAACAAAATTCTGTCAGGCTACTACTATAGCTGAGTACTTCTATTTTTCTTCAACGACTTTCAAAGAACAGCAACCTGATTCAGGAGAAATCTGAGGGCTCTGGAGAAACTTGAAATGTTACTGTAAAGAAGAGTCTAAAGATATTCCTCTAAGGAGACCAGAATCGTACTCAATAAATTAAGTCTAATATTTTCTGTGATTTCAATGGAGAGGATATTGTCAGGTGGGGAACAGGTAGATGGATAGATAGCTAATAATTCTGACACCACTACTTGGTCCCAGTGAGTGAGGACATAAGGTAGTAAAGTAGAAGAAAATGTTCACCTATAATACTCTGGCTCAAATGTGGAACACAACTATTCTCTAAATTTCTAGTACTAGAGTAGACAGGAATGGAATATTTAAATAAATTCCACTTAAAGCTCAGATATAATAAAAAGGGAAACAAACCAGATAAAAACAAAACCATACAACTAGTCAACATAATTCACAAAATATCATTTGCTCATATTTTATCCTGTAGTCTCTAGAAAGGCCTTCCTCCCTCATCCTACAGTTCCAGGCTCCTTTTCCTGTGGCCTATTTGGCAGGGGCCATCTTTAACAAGATGGAGGTTGACCCCAGAGAGCAACCGGTATTTCCTCTTGCACTTTTAAGCCCACCGTCTCAATGTTCATTCTTTTCCACAAATCCTCCTCTTCGTCACATCATTGACCCCAGGAAAATTCAACTCTTTAAAGTGAAAATACACTCTCCTCCCACCCACGTAGGCATGGCTTTATCACTTCACAGAATAACCATATCAGAATCCAAAGCAAAAAAGCACCAAAGAGACACATGCATGAGTGCAATACACACACACACACACACACACACACAGATACACACACAGTAGCAAGGGTCTCAATTCTCTGCAGCACCAGATTTAACTCTATGGGGATGACTGGCAGTCAAGTTTGAAATCAAAAACACCAAAGATAAGTTTCCCTGAAGAGAGTGGCCAGTTCTGTTGCCCTGTTGCAGCTGTCTCTTAAGAAAACAAGCCAAGAAAATAAGATAGGGACAGGGAAGTGGACAACCAGTTGTCATCTGCCTCTTCAAGGTTCTGAAACATGTCATCCTATAGCACAGACACATCTAGCAAGCTCTGATGGAATTAGGATAATTGAAATGGAGAACAAGAATGTTTGTAGATGCCTTCATAAACCTCAGAGGTCAAAGTTTCTGATAACATATGGCAAAGAAGCAAATAGAAAACTTGCTGTTTTCAATCTTAGTTTGATTAAGATTACTTCCACAAAGCCCCCAAGTTTTAAGTTCTAAGTTTTCTGAACCATTAATACATCTTTAGTGTATATATCAAAGCACTACTGCTAATAGCTGTCTTTTCCACAGTCTTTCAGAATTGGTGTGACCATTATGTCACTCCATTATGGAAATGGTTTCTTGACACAGAAGTCAAACAGACTTAGAGTCCAGCCACTCCTTTTATTAATAAAAATCTAAGTAAATCAACATAGCTGTCTAAAAATACTACTGAACACCTACAATGTGGGAGATGCTAATCCTTGTGTATCTATAAAACACAAGAAGATAAAGTTGATCTGTCGGAGGTAGCAAGGAAAGTTTGTAGTACAAAATATGTCGACCAGGGCGGGAAAGTAGAACAGAAATTACCTAGATGTTGTTTGTGTATGAGTGTGATCTTAAGGACTCGGGCAAGAAGGCATGTCATTTTAAAGGGACCTGAATAAGGCCAATGTGACAAGATGGAAAAGTACTAGATGAGTCAGAAGAAATATTTCGATCAGGTGGGTGGGTGTCTTTTAGGCCACATTAAGAATTTGGGTCCCAATTTTTAAGGTAATGGGAAGTCACCGAAAAACTCCAAGAAAGAGAATGCCATAGTCTGAAATATTAAAATATCGCTTACAGATACTAGTATGGAGAATGGGTTGTGCCTAGGCACAAGTTAAATCTCAGTCACTAGTTGGGAGGATTATTCAATCATGTGGGTGATAAAGGATTTTTGTCAAGAACCCACTTGGGCAGGGGAGATGGAAAGGAGGATTATTTGTTGAGGAAGGAGTAGGCAGGAAAAGAGAGAAATGGTCTAGGCATGCCCCAAGGTTCTGATCTCTGCACTGAGTGAACAAAAATTCCATTCACTAAAAAAGGGAACACTGTGAAGATTCAGGTTGTATATGTATGAATTCCACTAAGGACTTTGAGTTTGGAATGAATGAGAGACACCCAAGTGGAGCTGAGGACGCAGTAATTAGAAAAAATAGCTTTAGGGTTCAGAATATTGGTCTTGGTTAGAAGCAAAACTTTGAGAGTTCTCCTGGTATGCAAGAGGTAATTAAAACCAAGGCTGTGGATAAGATTTTCTGGATACATGTTTTTAAATGAGACATCCAGTGAAAGTGTCTAGAGTTTTTTCCTGATTTTTTATAGACTCCCAAAGTTCAGTTGGTTCATCCTAACTTAAAATGTTTTCAAGAGCTATGCTCTATGGCACCAAGGTATGGACTCTCAACCAATTGCTGCAACTACTTAAGAAAACCCAAAATTTTTCCTTGAGAAAAATGTTGACTCTGTGCATAGATACCACTATATTGGCCAATACCTGTGTAGGTGTGTTGATCTTTTGACTAGGATAGACTTCACATTTGTGTACTCAAGTGTACACAACTGAAAGAGAACTTTGTCCCCTTTGAATCTAGGGTTTAAAGCATATGGCCTTCACTTGATTCACAGTGCAAAATACATACAATAGAGCTAATTCTTGGAAAATTCAATCATGGATGAAAGTCTTTTTTGTTTGAGAGAAGTACTTGTAGGAGAAGAGGGAAAAAAGATCTAATCCTCTATTAGATTTATCAGTAAGAAAGCTTTTGCCATTGAAGGTCTTGGTATTATTTTAATCTGCTATGTTTTCCTAAGTGAGGATCATTTTCATGTGTCTGTGAAAGTTAAGATATTAAAGAACAACGTTCTGCAAGATTTCAAAGCTCTGCCTCTTCTTAGGCATAGAGTAATAGAAAAGGCAAAAGTAACAAAAGTTAAATTTTTGATTTATATTTCTCTGTGTTCCATGAAGAATTTGAGATGTCTTACAATAACATATGAAATCTATATATTCAAAACATGAAAAAATAGAAATTGGAGCAGATGGTTATTACTGAGGAAAAAGGTAAAATGCAAATGTATAGGCCAAAGACCCCTGCACAAGTACTTCAGATTTGAGCCTGCAATTTTGGCTTTTGAATAAAAGGATATGTCATTACATTCTTTATTATACACAAGAAAGATATTTTCTTTCTTCCAAAAGTATTGCTTGAGGTTTTCTTTAAAGGGCTCCAAAAGATATATTTAAAAATATGTTCAAACATATCTCTAGAATAAAATGCAATAGTAGATTTTGTACCACTATTTCTAGTAGTATGCTTCAATTCAAGATTAGGACCTAATTCCAAAACCAAACCCATAACAGTAATTCTGCGAAATGAGAAAGTAGAGGGGAGATGACCCATGTGCCCCAAATACGTGGCTCTGTGACGGCCTCACTTAATCCATAGCTAAACTCTAGCATAGCTGGATGACTAACTTTTAACTGTTTAGATGAGCTGTCCTAAGGGAATCTGATTCAAACTATGGATCTCCAGCAAAACAAATATTGCAAACACGTGTGTGTGCACACACACAAACACAGTAGCACATAAATTCAAAAGATTCACTAATCTTTCCAAACCTAGGTTGTAATACAGGATCTTAAGTACCTGAAAAAAATTACATAAATAATTAGAAGTAATATGAGAAACTGCTTAAGAGTATATGCTCTGGGGCGCCTGGGTGGCTCAGTGGGTTAAGCCGCTGCCTTTGGCTCAGGTCATGATCTCAGAGTCCTGAGATCGAGTCCCACATCAGGCTCCCTGCTCAGCGGGGAGCCTGCTTCCCTCTCTCTCTCTCTTTCTGCCTGCCTCTCCATCTACTTGTGATTTCTCTCTGTCAAATAAATAAATAAAATCTTAAAAAAAAAAAAAAGAGTATATGCTCTGGGATCAAACAGAACTCAGTTTAATTCCAGGTTCTGCCCCTTCTGGCTGGAGAGCTTTGAGCAAGCTGTGTAACTTCCCTATGCCTCTGTTTTCCCATCTATAAAATGAGGCTGATAATATATTTTATTTCATAGGGTCAAGGTAAGGATTAAATGAGATTATGCATATAGAGGGCTTAGCATCATGTCTCTAACACAGTAAGGACTTAATTAATAGTAGCTATTAGTTATCATTAGTTTAATCAATCAATTTAATCAATGAATTGAAGCTATCATTTTTAGTTACACTGTTCCCATTTCCCCATAAGACCAAGAACATCTGACGAGTACCTGGATGCCTTAGTCAGTTGAGCGTCCAACTCTTGATTTTGACTCAGGTCATGATCTCAGGGTCATGAGATGGAGTCCCCAGTCAGGCTAAGGGGGGGAGTCTCTCCTTTTCCTCTCTCTCTGCCTCTTCCCCTGCTCATACTCTCTCTCTCTCTCAAACAAATTAATTAATAAATCTTTAAAAAAAAAAAAGACCCAGAACATTAGAGAAGTGGTAATCAATCTACAAAACACTATGCTTATATGTAAATGAAAACTATTTCTTAGGAAGGGTATATAGAATCATTTTTCAGATTTTCAATAAGGTCCATGAATGAAAAATGTGGAGACTACTGCAAAAAGGCAAACATGAGTTGGCTCGGTTCTTTATGAAGGTACTGACTCACAATCACTCTTCCCCAGTCTCCATTTCAACAGGACATTCATGAGTTCTGAGAATATATTTATCTTATAAGCTGTTTCTCTAAAAAATAATAGTGGCCTCATGGCTCACTAACTGTCACTAAGCTCCTTTATTGATCTGATTCGATTTCTGGACACTCTGTCATTGACCTGAGTATGCTCAGCCCACCCCACAGCCCCTTGGATAGTCAAGGATGCATTAACATAAGAAATGACAGAAAAATTCCAGGTAAGTTACCGAGCAGTACAAAATTACTTTAAAACCTCTCCAAAATTGCCAGCAATCGTCACTGCTTCTCTTGTTCAGAACAACTTTCTCCCATTCCCTGAGTAATTTCACCCTGTGCCTTTACTGCCCTTTTATTTATTTTCTTTCCTAACCCAGTCTTCCTTTTTGTCCTTTTAAAAGCTAGCATTTGTAATAAGAATATCCTTTCTGTTGACTAAACAACAAATCAGGGTAAATCTAGAAATCTCAACTCATCTCTGCAGTTCATTGCATCATGCTCAAAGATTCTTTTGTTGTTGTTGTTGCTAAGCATACAACGTGGCTTGTTTTATTTTTTTCCCAATTCAGAACTATTTTGAATGCTTGACAGAGTCTTCTTCCATACAACCAAGAATGTACTGTATAGGAATGAACATTTTAAAGCTTTAAGATTTGGAACACTTCCAAAAGCCTTGCAAAATTAGGGTTAAAGATGAAGCATGAGGTTCTAGGGTCAGTGAGCTTTGTTTTCTGAGACCTTTGACTTGCTGATGTGTTTATACATTATGTGGCTCAAATAAAAGCCTTCTCCAGCTCATGTCATTGCTATGGTTATCTTAGTTGGTTCTTATGGTTATTTTAGTATCCCAATTTCTGTTCTTAACAGTTACAAATTTTGCAATTTGCAATTTGCAAATATTGCAGCCATGAATCTCTTAGCTCAAATAATTGCTTAATAGACCATATCTTCACCTCAAATGAAGCAGGTCCTTTATGAATACCCACAATAAATAACAGATATTTATGGTATTTACTATACGCTAGGGGTGTGCTGATGCTGTCATACATTCTTTGCCACACTGGTGAGAGGACAGCTACCATTCCCACTTTATTGGTGGATAAATTAAGGCTCAGAAGGTTTTAAGTGACTTGCCCTAGCTCAATGAGTCTAATTCTAAGGTTTTTGTTTGTTTGTTTGTTTTTTAAAGATTTTATTTATTTGACAGAGATCACAGGAGGCAGAGAGGCAGGCGGGGGAGGGGGGGACTGGGTGGGGGGAGCAGGCTCCCTACTGAGCAGAGAGCCCCATGTGGGGCTCCATCCCAGGACCCTGAGACCATGAGAACATGACCTGAGCTGAAGGCAGAGGCTTAAACAACTGAGGCACCCAAGCGCCCCGTGTCTAAGATTTTGATTTTTAACTCAAGTATGTCTGATTCTAAAGCCCTTGTTTTTCGGCTAATAAAGAGAGATCCAATTGAATTCAGAACCTATAAAGGAACTTTATAAAATTGTGAATTTTTGAGCTCCCAAATCTTCTAATTCAGGAGATCTAGGTGGAACGTGGAAAACTGGTAAGGACTGGATTAATGGTATCTATTGTTAGTTGTTAGTTATGCTGCTTCAGTTTTTTAAATAGGATCAAGAAGAACATTAGAGAAGGGGTTATTAATATTCAAAACATTACATGAATATGCAAATGTGAATCTCTGGGAAATGTTCCATAATCTTGTTCAGATTCTCAATGAGGCCCTCAAACCAAGAAAGTTAAAAAACCACTGGATAGAGGCAAACACAAGTAGGCTTGTTTCATTTTTTTTTTTTTTTAACAAAGGTTTCTACTCACACTTAACTACATTTTATTCACCCTTTAAGAATACTAATATGCTCAGAACAGGCATGTTTATTTTATATATTGTCACTTTAAACTCTGTAGGTCACAAAATGTCTACAAATATCTTTGTTGCTCAAATCACAAATACCTTGGACCGATCCACTTTTTACACTAATGCTCTTCATTTATCCCATAAACCCTTGGAATTTCTAAAGCCCAGGTAATTCAGATTCATAGCCAGTTTGGGTTACAACTAGTGATTACTAACCCTTTTGGTATAACATTAATCTTATTTATTAACTAAAACCTCTTTATTAAGTAGCACCAGTTAGTGGCCCTAAAATAACAAAAGTTTTCCTAAATATACAATATGCATAGATACTAGAGCAGTCTTTAGATAGATTAGTGTACATTTTATTACCACAAAAAAATTCATAATAATTATTGCTTTTGCATACCTTTTTTCCTCCAAGCTGTTTATGAACATGAATGCCTGATTGTTAGGAATGACAGCCTTGGTGTGAGATAATGTTCTTTATTGTAGCACTGGGGTCTGTTCTTTGAATTAATTTCTATGTGTGATACAGCACCCAATGATGGTCACTTTCTCAACACTCATTATCCCCTTCTTTCCGATTTGTTTCAATGTGTCCAGCCCGAAGGGTGAATTATCATTGGCCCAAGTCTCTATTTGCCAATGATTAGTCTAGTGATAGGCATATAGCCCAGTTCTTATTCATTAATAAGGAAATTGAAGATAGGCAGTCTTGATGTTCATTTGGTAGATCACATTTTCATCAAAAACTAAAGTTCTGGGCACCTGGGTGGCTCAGTGGGTTAAAGCTCTGCCTTTGGCTCAGGTCATGATCTCAGGGTCCTGGGATCAAGTCCTGCATCGGGCTCTCTGCTCAGCAGGGTCCTGCTTCCCTTCCTCTCTCTCTGCCTGCCTCTCTGCCTACTTGTGATCTCTCTCTGTCAAATAAATAAATAAAATCTTAAAAAAAAAAAAAAAAGAACCAAAGTTCCATGTCAGTTTCAACTCTGCACAAATGACATATGCCCTTTAAAGGAAAAAAAAGATTTAGATTCCTGCCATACATTGATCTAAATCTATAATTAAGCATTATTTTTTGCAGTAAAAACAGAATAACTTCTGTCAGCTTCAAAGCTGGAATTATCTCAAGATATTTGACAGCTATTAAAACTGATTAATTTAAAAATAATATGTATTAAAAATTGACTAATTTGATCATATATGATATGCATCATATATTAGTTTATACACATATGATCAAATTAATCAGTTTCCAATGAATATATCTAATAGGAAATTATGTCTAGGAGCCTAGATGGAGAATTTCATAAGTAATTGATGCCAGAAACTTCATCAAACAGAACATCCTGTATGAAGCTGACGAGATAAACAATTGGTTGCCCACTGCAATGATACAAAATTCTTTGGTTTCTTCAGATTAATGAGAATCTTGAACAGTAGATTTAAAAACAAGAACTTCAACAATTTGAAGTGCTACAGACAATGTTTAGAAGAATAATTTATTTTCACTATTTATTTTTTTTTTTTTTTTTTTTTTAAAGATTTTATTTATTTATTTGACAGAGATCACAAGTAGGCAGAGAGGCAGGCAGAGAGAGAGAGGAGGAAGCAGGCTCCCTGCTGAGCAGAGAGCCCAATGTGGGACTCGATCCCAGGACCCTGAGATCATGACCTGAGCCGAAGGCAGCGGCTTAACCCACTGAGCCACCCAGGCGCCCTATTTTCACTATTTACAATGATTAGGATTTAAGTACTTGTCATGATTTTAGCAAGGACTTGTATATGCTAGACATTTTATAAGCACAACATTATTGAGAGGACACAGATATGTTTCTCAACATTTCACAGTGGATGACTTTTAAAAAATCATAAGCAAACTTGATTCAAATGTATTTAGTAGCTTATGTCAATGCTTTACATAATACATTATATGTTAGGAAAAGAATTTGTTGATTCACTCAGTCCCGATTGTTTTATTGGTCTCATTTTGTTTTTGGTAGAGAACATTTTCCCAGTACCTAGAAGTTACTTGTCAAAGTAAAAAGCCCTAGCAAAAATCCCTCATCTGAGAAAACATGCTAGGTATTAGGCACTTGGGGGCAAGCCAATGCCAGAATTAGGGAACATCTAGTCTGCCATAGAAGAGAATCAATCAAATGGTTTGTTTGTTTGTTTGTGGGTATTTTCTTTTTTTTTTTTTCATTTTTTTATTATGTTATGTTAGTCACCATATAGTATATCATTAGTTTTTGATGTAGTATTCCATGATTCATTGTTTGCTTAAAACACCCAGTGCTCCATACAATACATGCCCTCCTTAATACCCATGACCGGGTTCACCTATACTTCCACCCCCCTCCCCTCCAAACCCTCAGATTGTTTCCTGGAGTCCATAGTCTTTCATGGTTTGTCTCCCCCTTTGATTCCCTCCCCCTTCATTTTTTTTCCCTTCCTTCTCTTAATGTCCTCCATGCTATTCCTTATGTTCCACAAATAAGTGAAACCATACGATAATTATCTTTCTCTGCTTGACTTAGTTCACTTAGCATAATCTCCAGTTCCATCCATGTTGACGCAAACGTTGGATGGCTGAGTAATAGTCCGTTCTGACAGCTGAGTAATATTCCATTGTATATATGGACCACATCTTCTTTATCCATCTGTTGAAGGGCATCTTGGCTCTTCCATAGTTTGGCTGCCATGGTCATTGCTGCTATGAACATTGGGGTGCATGTGCCCTTTCTTTTCACTACATCTGTACTTTTGGGGTAAATACCCAGCAATGCAATTTCTGGGCCATAGGTAGCTCATTTTTAACTTTTTGAGGAATATCCACACTGTTTTCCAGAGTGGGTGCACCACCTTGCATTCCCACCAACAGTGTAAGAGGGTCCCCCTTTCCCCGCAACCTCTCCAACATTTGTTGTTTCTTGCCTTGTCAATTTTTGCCATTCTAGCCAGTGTAAGGTGATATCTCAATTTGGTTTTGATTTGAATTTCCTTGATAACTAATGATATTGAACATTTTTCATGTGTCTGTAAGCCATTTCTGTATCTTCTTTGGAGAAGTGTCTGCTCATATCTTCTGCCCATTTTTTGACTTGATTATTTGATTTTAGGGTATTGAGTTTGAGAAGTTCTTTATAGATCTTGGATACCAACCCCTTATCTGTAGTGTCATTTGCAAATATCTTCTCCCATTCCGTAGGGACTCTTTGTTTTGTTGACTGTTTCCTTTGTTGTGTAGAAGCTCTTAATCTTGATGAAGTCCAAAAAGTTCATTTTCTCTTTTGTTTCTCTTTCCTTTGGAGATGTGTCTTAAAAGAAGTTGCCGTGGCTGATGTCAAAGAGGTTACTGTCCATGTTCTCCTCTAGGATTTTGATGGATTGTTGTCTCACGTTGAGGTCATTCATCCATTTTGAGTTTATCTTTGTGTATGGTGTAAGAGAATGATCCAGTTTCATTCTCCTGTGTATAGCTGTCCAATTTTCCCAGCACCATTTATTGAAGAGACTGTCATTTTTCCACTGTATATTTTTTTCTGTTTTGTCGATGATTAGTTGATGATAGAGTTGAAGGTCGATATCTGGGCTCTCTATTCTGTTCCATTGACCTATGTGTCTGTTTTTGTACCACTGCCATGCTGTCTTGGTGATCATGGCGTTGTAATAAAGCTTGAAATCAATCAATGTGATGCCCCCCACTTTGTCTTTCTTTTTCAACATTTTGTTGGCAATTTGGAGTCTTTTCTAGTTCCATACAAATTTCAGGATTGTTTGTTCCAGCACTTTGAAAAATGTCATTGGTATTTTGATAGGGATGGTGTTGAAAGTATAGATTTCTCTGGGGAGCATAAACATTTTAACAATGTTTATTATTCTGATCCATGAGCATGGAATGTTTTTCCATCTTTTTGTGTCTTCTTCAGTTTCTTTCATAAGTGTTATGTAGTTTCTAGAGTATAGATCCTTTACCACTTTGGTTAGGTTTATTCCAAGACATCTTATGGGTTTTGGTGCTATTGTAAATAGAATCAATTCCCCAATTTTTCTTTCTACAGTAACATTGTTAGTATATAAGAAAGCAACTGATTTCTGTTCATTGATTTTATATCCTGCCACATTACTAAATTGCTGTATGAGTTCTAGTAGTTTGAGGGTGGAGTCTTTTGGGTTTTCCACATAAAAATTCATGTCATCTATGAAGAGAGAATGTTTGACTTCTTCTTTGGCAATTTGAATACATTTTATTTCTTTTTGTTGTCTGATTGTTGTTGCTAGGATTTCTAGTTCTATGTTGAACAATAGTGGCGAAAGTGAGCATCCTTGTCATGTTCCTGATCTTAAGGGGAATGCTCTCAGCTTTTTCCCACTGAGAATGATATTCACTGTGGGCTTTTCCTAGATTTTTTAAAATAAAATTGAGGAATATTCCCTCTATCCTTACACTCTGAAGAGTTTTAATCAGGAAAAGATGCTGTATTTTTGTTAAATGCTTTTTCTGCACCAGTTGAGAGGACCATATGGTTCTTGTCACTTCTCTTAATAATATATTCTATCACACTGATTGATTTAGGAATGCTGAAGCACCCTTGCATCCCAGGGATACATCCCACCTGGTCGTGATAAACCTTTTAATGTACTGTTAGATCCTTTTAGCTAGGCTTTGGTTGAGAATTTTGGCATTCATATTCACCAGGGACATTGGGCAGTAATTCTCCTTTTTTATAGGGTTTTTGCCTGGTTTGGGGATCAAAGTAATGCTGGTCTCATAGAAGGAGTTTGGAAGTTTTCCTTCTGTTTCTATTTTTTTAAACAGCTTCAGGAGAATAGATATTATTTCTTCTTTGAATGTTTTGTAGAATTCCCCCAGGGGATCCATCAGGCCCTGGACTCTTTTTTTGGGGGGGGGGGTGTTTGATCACTGCTTTAATCTCATTATGGGTGATTGGTCTATTCAAGTTGTTAGTTTCTTCCTGTTTAAGACTTGGTAGTTTATAGGTTTCCAGGAAAGCATCCATTTCTTCCAGGTTGCTTCATCTATTGGCATATAGTTGTTGATAATATTCTTTAATAATTGTTTCTATTTCCTTAGCATTCGTAGTGATTTCTCCCCTTTTATTCATAATTTTATTAATTTGGGTCCTTTCTCTTTTCTTTTGGAGAAGTCTGGCCTGTGGTTTATCGATCTTATTAATTCTTTCAAAGAAACAGCTTCCAGTTTCATTAATTTGCTCTACTTTATTTCTGGTTTCTAATTCATTGATCTCTGCTATAATCTTAGTTATTTCTCTTCTCATGCATGGTTTAGGCTTTATTGGTTGTTCTTTCTTCAGTTCTTTAAGATACAAAATTAATTTGTTATATATTATATATATTACATAATATATTATATATATATGTATATATATATATATAAATGATATAAAGTTAATTTTTTTTTGAGGCTTGGCTGACTATGTATTTCCCCCTTAGGACCACCTTTGCTGATTCCCATAGGTTTTGGACCATGTGTTTTCATTCTCATTGGTTTCCAAGAATTGTCTAAGTTCGTTGATTTCTTGGTTGACCCAAACATTCTTAAGCAGGATGGTCTTCAGCTTCCAAGTATTTGAATTTCTTCCAAATTTTTTCTTGTGATTGAGTTCCAGTTTCAAAGCACTGTGGTCTGAAAATATGCAATCTCAATCTTTTGGTATCAGTTGAGACCTGATTTGTGATCCAGTATGTAATCTATTCTGGAGAGAGTTCCATGTTCATTCAAGAGGATTGAGTGTTCTGTTGTTTTAGGGCGGAATGTTCTGTATAGGTATATGAGGTCTGTCTGGTCCAGTGTATCATTCAAAGCTCTTGTTTCTTTGTTTATTTCCTGCTTAGATGATTTGTCTATTGCTGAGAGTGGAGTGTTGAGGCCTCCTACTATTAAGGTCTTATTATCAATATGTCTATTTTGGTAAACAGTTGGCTTATGTAGTTGGTTGTTCCCATGTTGGGGCACAGATATTTACAATTGTTAGACCCTCTTGTAGGATAGACCCTTTAAGAATGATATAGTGTCCTTCTATATCTCTAACTAGAGTCTTTAGCATAAAATCTAATTTGTCTGATAGGACCCTTTAAGAATGATATAGTGTCCTTCTGTATCTCTAACTAGAGTCTTTAGCATAAAATCTAATTTGTCTGATATGAGAATTGCTACCCCAGCTTTCTTTTGAGGTCCACTGGTATGAAAAATGGTTCTCCATCCCTTTACTTACAGTCCAGATGTATCTTTAGGTTCAGAATGATCTCTCATAGACAGCATATGGATGGGCGATGACTTTTTATCCAATCTGCGACTCTATGTTATTTTATGGGAGCATATTGAAGTTATGATTTTATTGTCATCATGTTGCCTGTGAAGTCCTTGTTTCTACAGATTTTCTCTGTAAATTTCTCTGTAAACCTCTGTTCTATATCACTCTTGGGATCTTTCTCCTTTTATAGAAGCTCCCTTCATATTTCTTGCAGGGCCGGCTTTGTGGTCACATATTCTTTCAGTTTCTGCTGGTCTTGGAAAGTGTCTCTCCGTCCATTATGATTGACAGCCTTGCTGAATAAAGTATCTTTGGCTGCAAGTTCCTCTCATTTAGTACTCTGAATATGTTTTGCCAGCCCTTTCTGGTTTGCCAGTTCTCTGCGGACAGGTCTGACATTATTCTGATATTCCTCCCTCTGTACATAAGAAATCTCTTCCCCGGGGTACCTGAGTGGCTCAGTGGGTTAAGCCTACACTTTCAGCTCAGATCATGATCAGGGTCCTGGGATCTAGCCCTGTATCAGGCTCTCTGTTTGGCAGGAAGCCTGTTTCCACCCCTCTCTCTCTGCCTGCCTCTCTGCCTACTTGTGATCTCTGTCGTCAAATAAATAAATAAATAAAATCTTAAAAAAAAATCTCTTCTCATCACTTTCAAGGTTGTTTCCTTGTATATAAGATTTGCAAGTTCTATTTTTATGTCATGATGTCAGTCTGTCCTCATTGATCTTGATCTTGAGGGGGTCTTCTCTGCTTCTTGGATATGAACACTTGTTTCCTTCCCCAGATTAGCAGTTGTCAGCTACGATTTGCTCAAATATATCTTCTAGACCTCTCTCTCACACCACCCTCTCAGGGATGCCAACAATTCTGATATTAGAATGTTTCATTGAGTGACTAATCTCTCTCAGTTTGATTCCTTGGGTTTTAATTGTTTTTCCCATGTTGTTCAGGTTCCTTCTTTTCTATCATCTTATCCTCTAGCTCACTATTCATTCTTTTGTCTTGCTTATTTTGGCAGTCAGAGTATCCAGTTTAGACTGCATTTCATTCGTAGCATTTTTAAGTTTGACCTGATTAGGTCTCATTTCTGTCCTTTAGATTCTATATTGTCATTAATATTTTTCTCAAACCTAGATTTTGCCTTGATAATTATTATTCTAAAGCCTATTTCTGACATCTTGGTTATATCCGTATCCATTTGTTCTGTGGCAGAGGTCACATTCTCTCATTCTTTCTTTTGTTGGGGGTTCCTCCTCTTAGTCATTCTGTTGAGGGGTGGTTGAGGAAATGTGCAGAGACCAAATTATTGACCACAACCCAAGCAAGATGCACCTGTTTTATAGGGACCTTAGGGTTGTCAGCCTATTGTTCTTCCAGCCTGTCTTCTGGGGGAAGGGACTGTCATGCTGTTACTTAGGTAACCCTATTTGGGCAGAGTTGCCCTGCCCCCTGTGGGAGGGGGATGGGCTCAGTGAAAACCGGTTTTGTGGGGGCTCTTCTCTCTGGCAGCTTTCTCTGGCAGCTTTCTGCATCTCTTCCAAGAGTCAGAGCAGAAGTGGCCATATCCAAATCTCTGTCTCAGAACAGAGAGATCACAGTCTGCTCTTCACTGAGCTCTCCAGGCCACACTGCCTTTGTTTCTGTCTGTGCTGCTAAAAGCCACAGCATCCTGGGGTGTGCACCTCACAGCAACATTCCCAGGGCCAGGCAGGTCTCTGCCCTTTGTGCTTCTCAAACCGCAAGCTGCCCCAATTCGCACACCTGCCCCCCACTAGCTCCAGGGTTTAGTCTAGGGGGCTGCCCTAAAGTCCTTTCCCCACTGCTACTGGTCTGCGAGTCTGTACCTGGTCTCCAGCCTGGGTGGTTTTTGCACTGACATGGGGCAGAATCCTGGAGACTTCCTCCCACTTCTGTTAATCTTCCAATATGTGCCCTCAGTATCACAGCTCCCTGCTCCATACCTCGAGACCAACTGTTGGAGATATTTTCTATTGAGATCCACTCCAGGACAAGATGATGGTTTCCTCTTCTGTACTCCTTTTCTGCTGAGGACACCACTCCTCCTCACCAGACCTGATAAGCTGGGCTCACACCACCCAGGAATGCAACCCCCAGGCCTCTCCCCACACAGACCTGGACAGTGCCTAGGTGCAGAGGGCATGCTCAAACGCTTCCCAAAGACACACACATTGCTCAAGCCCTCACGGCCAGCAGAGGGGCTTCTGGCCAAGCTCCCACCCCCTGCAGCCTTGCAGGGAGTGCTGAGCGAGCATGCTGTGGGCAGTGTGCAGGCTAGGATTCCTGAGCTGAAGGTGTCCTTTCCCGGTCCAGTCCTCTGCCCCGACTTAGCAACAGTTCCCTGTGCATCCAGGGGAATGTCAAACTCTGCCCTGTGAGGGGATCCAGTATGTTGTCTGGCTGGAGCCCTGCTCAGTGGGACAAACCTGCGGGAGGGCCCCCGGGAACAGGATCCAATCAAACTGTTAAAAATAGAAAACTGGGTTCTCCTTCTGGCTCTTTCACTAAGACTGTTATTTTGAGAGTAAATGACTTAACTTATTATGACAACTAACATTTATTTAATCTTTGCAACATGATAAGAGTTTCATCAAGCCCTGAAAGTAGGTTTTTCTCATTGAACCAACATATTATCCCTATAAGGTAGCTAGTATTATTGGCCTCATATTCACATCAGAATCTGAAGCTTAGACTTTCTATCTAAGTGCACATGGCTAGGAAGTGGCAGAGTCAGAATTTGAACCCAGACAGTCTGATTCCTGAAACCTCTTAGACATAATTACATGAAAAACATATTGTTAAGATAATTTCTAAGGGACTTTTATGCTTTAACTTTTTTTGAACATCTGTATTTCCAGATACCTTGTCCTTAAACAAAATATAATTCAGCAATAAGTGTCTTCAATGCAAATATATATACTACAGGGCTGTCCATATAATACAAACGGCAAAGTTCAATTTAATAAGTATTAACTGAGCACTGCAAATGTGCCATATGTACTTTAGATATACAATCGATAATACTCTGTGAAGTCACACATGTATAAGGAAGATATTCAAGATGGGAACGCTTCCAGGTTAGGGAGGAAATGGCAAGTGTAAACTGATCTTTTTTTACTTTTCTTTCTTTCTTTTTTTTTTTTAAGATTTTATTTATTTATTTATTTGACAGAGATCACAAGTACGCAGAGAGGCAGGCAGAGAGAGAGAGGAAGGGAAGCAGACTCGCCACTGAGCAGAGAGCCCAATGCGGGGCTCGACCCCAGGACCCTGAGATCATGACCTGAGCCGAAGGCAGAGGCTTTAACCCACTGAGCCACCCAGGTACTCCAAAACTGATCATTTTAATAATATGAGGCACATACTATGATGGAGATAGTCTTAGGATGCTTTTACGAAGAAGCACAAGACACTTAATCCATTCTGAAATGAAAGAAGAGATCAGAAAAATCCACCTCTGGAAGGTAGATGTCCAAGCTGAGCCCGAAACAAAGAACAGGAGTCAGCCAGCAAGGGAAAGGTGGGTGAGGGAACCCACAAAAGCAAAGCCACAGGGAAGTAAAAGTACGTTGCTGGAAGCTCACGTAAGAGGCAGGATATAATGGGTAATGAAACTAGAGACGAGAAAAAGAAGAATTCCTCATCATGGAGGAATTTAAATATTTTAGAAACCGTAACTCCTACCCCATGGGTCATGGTCAGCAAAGAATTTGCACATGTTCTCATTTCCCTCCCCCTATGCCCAAAGGAGGCATCACTGAAAGATCACCAATCCTTTCCCACTGCATCTGGTCACAATGTGGCAGTACTCCTCCAATCCCTGCCCTAAACCGTGCACCATTAAGGGATTGGATTTGCATTCATTATGGGTCCCATCTGCCATTCCAGTTACCGCTGATGAGCCACTAGTCAGAAGGTCTCACTGGGCTAGCTGTCTACAGAAGACAAGGGAGCTTGTTAAAAACTTAGTTTCAAATCTAGTACACGGAGTGAGGCCTGTAATCCTTACCCACTGCCTTGTTTGGACACCTGTGATGCAGCACATTCAGAACACGGAACAACATCTATCCAAAATCACAGAGTGGCAGCCCATATGCTAAATTTGGCTTTCCTGTGTCTTATGGCTAAATGGTTTTTATATGTTATGTCTTATATTTCTATTTTTTACTTCTCAATATTTAAAAATTGGTAAAAATCACATATCATCAGAATTTTTTTTTTCTTTGACAATGAGAACATCTGCAGCTCTGGATTTCTATTCCAAAAGGGCAACTATCAGTGGGAGCGGACTGGAGCTGCCCCCCCTGGGATGGGGCACACATACACTTACTATTCGGAACCAGTCCTCCTCTTGCCTTGACGCTTCCTGCTGCTGCCGAGAAACACCGCTGTTTACCGCCGTGTTTTCACTTTTATTTTGCTTCTATAGCTAGTGTGTACAGAGAAGAGGAAAGTGAAATATTTTTTGGACTCCAGTCTTAGTCAAAAGCAGGAAAACAAATGACAGACCAAAGAGGTCAGTCGTAGAGGCAGAACACTGAAGGATATTAGGGCATCAATCTCTTTCTCATGAAATTTCAAGAAAGATTAACGACGTCCTTGTGCAACGACTTTGCCAAACAACTGTTTGAAGTCCGTTTCACAATTTTAATAATACCAGGGAAGTTTCGTTCTGCACTGTTTTTCTCATATGTTAAAGAGCAAAAGTTCAGTAGAGCGCAGCAGAGGAGAAAGGTCCATCCCAGCGTGTCACACTCTTTGCTGCAGTACGACATTCAGTGTGACGGGGCTCGATGCGGTGTGTCCACAAAACCACCTGGACCCAACTGACTCGCTCTAATGAGGCGCTCGACATTAACTTAAAATATATACTGTGCCGAAGCCAGTACTGAATTTAGTGCTTTATGAATCACCCTGCTACACTTCCCAATTATTTGTGATCTTGTATTTGAATTTCCAATTGTATTGTGAAAATATAAATTACCTTGGGTAAAATTTTGGAAGTTCTCTTTCTGGTAAACTTCATAGCAAGCAGGACTATCTAATGATAACTTTGATTTGGGTTTTTTTGTTTGTTTGTTTTGTTTTTGTTATATAAGTACAAGTGAATATATTCTAGTCATAACCCGTTTAAATAGAGAAGGGGGCTCCTGGGTGGTTGAGTCCGCTGAGCACCTGATTCTTGGTTTCCACTGAGGTTGTGATCTCCTGGGGTGGTGGAATCCAGCCTACCATATGGGGCTCCGTGCTCAGCAGGGAGTCCACTGGAGGATTCTTTCCCTGTGCCCCTCCCCCAACTCGTGCAGTTCTCTCTCTCAAATAAATAAATAAATCTTAAAAAAATAATAAACAAGAGAGAGGTGTAGAGAATAAAAGTGTAACTCTCTCTTACTTTCTTACCTCCCCACTGCTCCCCCCACCATGGACCCCACTCTCATTATCAGAAGCACTCCCTTACCTTTTAGGTGTGCTTTTTTTCCAGACATTTTTCTATATAGTTAGATATATGATATACTTTTGTCTGAAGGATTTCTTATCATTTATGGAATTATACTATGCATTTTATTCTGCAACTTGCTTATAATATTGTTAAATATTATATATATTATTATTATATAATAGCATGTTTGAGAAACTTTTCATCGGTACTTAACCACACGATGTTTAACCATTCTATAATGCTCCATATCAACCATTCTTCTATCTATAGATATTTAGATTATTTCTACTTTTTCTTTCTGATGTGGTAATTTTAATTCTCTTAATCATATGTCTTAGTGCACCTATGTATGTAAAAAAGATATCCAGCAGTGACATTTGTCTGTTCAAGGTGTATCTACAGTATAATTTTTTCGGTACTCCCAAATTACATTTCTACGTGGAATGTACCCATCCTCTTGACTTATAAATATTCTAAGGGTTTGTCTTTCTGAAAGGCAAAAATATGGCTCCGTTTGAATTTGCATTTGAACATTTTTAACATGTTTATTAACCATTTATACTTTATAAGATTTGTATTAGGTTGTTTTTTTCCTTCTTAATTTGCATGAAACCTTAGATACTAAGGCTGATATCTTTTTGTGTATACATGTAGCAAAAATTTTTGTCAGGCTGACAATTGTTTTTGAACTCTGCTTTTGATGTCTATTGAACAAAAATTCTCAACTTTTAAATATATAAATCAGTTGATGAATTCCTTCCTAATTTATGAATTTTGTGAATCCCCAGGAAGGTTTTACCCTCTGGAGGGTCATAAATATACTCTCCTTTATTTTCCTATATATATTACTCACCAGGCCTACTGACCTGGGTTTGAATCTCATAATTAGGGAAATGTGGCAAGACACTGAGCATAATCAAGACTCTTCAGGGCCCAGGTGGCAATGTGCAATTAGAAACAGGCCCTTTCCCTCCGTTTTAACATAATCCAGCACCAAAATCTTTTAAATCTGGGAGCATGGCATGTCCATGCTCAGACAGACTCTGAGATAATGCCATTCCCACTCTATATACCTTTGTCATCACTCAGGCTCCTTTCCAGACCAGCAAGGGCCGCTATCTCGATGGAACTGTACCTAACAAACTGCTTTTTTTTTAAAGATTTTATGTATTTATTTGACAGAGAGAGGTCACAAGTAGACGGAGAGGCAGGCAGAGAGAGAGAGAGAGAGGGAGGGAAGCAGGCTCCCTGCTGAGCAGAGAGCCCGATGTGGGACTCGATCCCAGGACCCTGAGATCATGACCTGAGCCGAAGGCAGCAGCTTTAACCCACTGAGCCACCCAGGTGCCCTAACAAATTGCTTTTAATGATCATAATATCAATAACAACAAAATCATTAATTATTAACTATATTAATAGCAATGATGATGGTTTTCATGCTTAACAGTGCCAAGCACTTACGATGTAGCAGGGATGACATTTGTCATCTCATTTAACGCTCTCAGAGACCTTATGATGTAGGCATTACTGCTACTTATGACCATTAGCATCTACTCACATTTTCTGAAAGTGCCACAGCTAGTAACTATAAAAGCCAGAATTTAAATGAATCTGTCTGACTCCAGAAGCTCTTAATATAGCCAAGGAATTATCCTGCCTCATACTTAGATGATTCATGAAATGAGCCTTTAAGTATATCCAAAAGACAATTGAGGGAGACTAATGAAGTGGCTGAGGTCCTCAAACCTAGGAAGTAGGGGTTTGTGTCATCTAAGTTGAGTATTCAATCTATGAAAGTGGAATGAAGAGTTGATAGAGAAAAAGAAAATAGAATAATTTCCAGATGGATATAAGATTTAATGTGATAAAAAATTAATTCATAGAACTACTAAAAAAAGATCAAGTGAATTTTCAAATAATTTGGAAGAGGAAATAAATGTTCTAAATATCAAACAAAATAGATGTTGGATTCTCCTATGTAAAAATAAGAACTTTCTGCATTGCAAAAATGACCAAAACTCAAATGACAAATGATAACTTTGGGGAAAGAGGGGGTAGGAATTTGCAACCAATGTCACTAATAAAAGAACAAAATCCTTACACTTATGTAACTCAGTAAGAAAAGTCCAAGAACCAAAGTGAAAAAAACCAGAAGTCAAACATTAATAGAAAATATTTTTTAAAAATTGGTTCTTAGACACACGAACTATTGTTTGGTCTCATTGATAATTTTTAAAAGGAGTAAACAGAATTATGATGAGGTTTCATTTCCATTTACCAGTTTGGCCATGATAAGAGAGAGAGAGAAGGGGGGGATTATGTTCAGCAGAACTGAAGGGAAAATGCATTAAGTAAAATAAATTATGAAAATGTGTATTTCTTACACATTGTTGGTTGAATACTATATAGGTATATCACTCTACAGAAGAAGCTTAAAACTTTTAATTTTCCAAAAATAAAACTGCACATACTCCTTGATCCAACAATTCCACACTTAAGTCTGGTGCTACAGATACATGATCACCTATAAAATGGTATGCATATAAAGATATTCACCACATTGTAATAGCGAAGATGGAAAACAACTTAATAACAGACTATTTAATATTTAAAGGATGAATAAATTGTGCTATATCCATATAAGGAAATACTTCAGAATCAGTAAAAAAGAAATAAGCAGCTTAAACAGACAACTCTATTATTAAATTAAAAACCAAAATACAGAGGAGTATATAGATTATGGTAATATTTGTGGGGGGAAACTTTGTGTACATTTCCCCCTTTCCTGACACACAGACACGTAAACACACACACACAAACACACAGAAAATCTCTAGCAGGATTCAGAGGAACAGGAAGAAAACTGAATGGTTGGGAAATAGAGGAGCTAGAGTGAAAATTCTTTTTCACCATATGCTCGTGTGCATCTTTTGAATTTTGAATCAAGTATAAATGATACCTATTAAGATTGAAATGATGAATGTTATTGGGAAATTCACAAGGTTGTTTTCATCAGGAAGCATTTTTTACAGAAAAAAAGATATCGAAGATGACCTTGATATCTATCAACAAGAAAATAATTTTATAAGTGGTACATGGAATAGTGTGCAGCTGTGAAAACATTAATTTAGTCTTTATAAATGTTTACTTTTAATATTAAAAACACATACAATCAGTGTAATCTGATCTCAATATTTATAAGACAAAAACCAGGCATATGTATGTATATACACACATCTAGGTGTGTTTGTGAAAGAGGGTCTAGGTTTTTACATTTTTAAATACCTGGAAAATAAGGGGTGGCAGTGGGTAATTGCTCTAATTTTGTATTCACTTCTGTGTTGTTTGAATTGTACAAAGCCATGTGTTCCATTTATTGTTAATCTTACAAATCAAGTCTTTGAGAGCTTATTTGTAAAAGAAGGATAGATAAGTCAAGGACCTGGTGGTTATATGATACTAAGTTATTTTATCATTTTCCTCTCAGTTTCCTAGACACGCAGTTTCTACTTTATCTACTTGATATACTCACATATTGAGAAATACATATAAATGAGAAATATGTGCTTATTTATAATTTGTTAAGGTTTATATGCTGAAATTAACCTATAGTCAACATCTGAGAGCTCAATAAAAAGATGTGTTTGGTATTGTGTAAGACTGAAGAATCACAGAACTGTGCCCTAATACAAATAATATATTATGTGTTAATTTTAAAAAAAGAAGTATTTGATAAAAAGCTAGAAAGTTACTTGATTGGGTTAAAAAAAAAAAACAGAAAGTGAGGTTTCAAATTAAGTAAAGAAAACAACCTCAATTTTAACTCCGAATTTCTTATTATGTATTTATTCTTTTGAAGCCCTGTGTCAGGCCAATTTACAGATGGTCTGGTAAGCCACAGGAAAATAGCCTCACTTAGCTCATGAATCATAAGCAGTTACTCTAAATAGTTGTTAATGCAACTTCTCAAGGCCTTACCTCAAGGGAACGTTTTACCCATAAGTTTGAATCTTGCTCAAAGTAAAATGGGTAGATTGATGCCCTGCTTATAAGTGAAGTTACCTCCTAATGAAGTCCTTTGGGTACTTTATAATCTAAATTTCCCATCACAAAGGATTAAAATGAATTCAATTTCATACAGAAGTTCTGTTCTGTAATTAAAAAAGTTTATAAGAAGGCCCGTGTTAAACAGACTTCACAATTAAAACCACTGGCACTCTAAAACGCTGGAAGACCTTCACTTTCAGATTTTTTTTTAGAATGCCAGCTATTAATGCACAGAAAGCACGTTTTCCACATGTTCTTTAGTGTACGTGAATCTTTAGCTGTATTTAACAGATATTAACCAACAATGAGTTTTCCATTTTCAAAAAAATGGAAAGAACTAGTCCTGGCTGGGAATTAAACCCTCCAAGGACTCAACGAGGCAAATCAAGTTCTGTCCAGAGTTTCTCAAGTACTGTTCCTCTTTGTTCCAGGGATGTGGGTATTTAACTTAATTGTTTTAGATAGGAAGAATGCATACTATATATGTTTTTGCTACATAGCTCAACATGACTGGGTTATAAATGACAGTAAAGAAAATGGGTGTAGGGGCGCCTTGGTGGCTCAGCCAGTTAAGCAAGCAACTTTTGGTTTCAGCTCAGGTCATGATCTCAGGGTTGTGAGATGAGCCCCATATCAGTCTCCATGCTCAACACAGAGTCTGCTTGAGGTTCTCTCTGTCCCTTTCCCTCTGCCCCTCCTCCCTCCATTGTCTCTCTCTGTCTCTCATTTTTTTTTTCTCTCTCTCAAATAAACAAATAAGAATTTTTTCTTTAAGAAAAAAATTTAAGAATACTGGACTTATACTAAAAGTTTAAGAATACTGGACTATATTCTGCATGATTAAGTACGCTATTAAGTACGCTGGCGACAAAAAGGCTTTCCTAAGAGGCAAAAAGATCAATGATATTCTATGCCATACATGAAATATCCAGGACTTCATTGTAAGCAATGAATGTAAAAATACTCCCAGCCTAAGTCTCCATCCCTAGCAAATATTTTGTTTATAGAAGAATGAAGAGTTTCAGTTTCTTTCTTTTTATCCTATGAAATGGACATTCTGGTAAAGATTATACTACCTAGAAAACAGGAGAAAATTTTAATATTAGAAAGAGCACAGTACTAGAAATCAGGGAATGTGAGTTCTAGTCAAATCTCTCTCAAGAATAGGATGAGCAGGGGTGCCTGGGTGGCTCAGTGGGTTAAAACCTCTCCCTTCGGCTCAGGTCATGATTCCAGGGTCCTGGGATCGAGCCCCACGTCAGGCTCTCTGCTCAGCAGGGAGCCTGCTTCCTCCTCTCTCTCTGCCTGCCTCTCTGCCTGCTTGTAATCTCTATCAAATAAATAATAAAATATTTAAGAAAAAAAAAAAAAAGAATAGGCTGAGCACCAAAGGAAAGTCAGTTCCTCTCTATGGTCCTTAGTTTCCTCATTTTGCAAAATAAAGGGTTAACATTAAACCTTCCCTAACCCTCACCAAGTCTAAGGCAATATAGAATAATGTTTAAAAGACTGTCCTCAGTGATATATACGGGTTGTGAAGTCTGAGCAAATTATTAACTTTTTGTGCTTCAGTTCCTTATCTGGAAAACAAGGATAATAATGTACACCACATTGGATTATTGGTAGTTATCCATGAGTTAATATGTGTCAAGAACCAAATCCGCTCCCAATAATTGTGATGGCAATGATGAAGATGAGAATGGTGGTGGTGCTGCTGGTGATGGTGAGGATACTACGGACTGAGCATTAAGAGAGAAGGTAAGGTACAAATATTCGACCAGCTACAAGTTTTATAAAATCCCAGAAAATACAAAATACGATGATGTATATTGGTCAGGGGAGTTCAGTTGAGAAACTTTGTTATATAAGTATCATATATATTCATCATTTTTTAAGGCAACTTGTGCCTTAGATACTTAATCATTGGGTAGATAAATCCCCAATTATACTAATTTCTTCAAATATCAAACTACATTAAACCTAAATATTTGATTTCAAGTATAGGGACTCAAAAACAGTCCAATGTAAGTTTCCTATTAGACATAGAGACTCACTGAGAGTGACCCAAGTCTAGTATTCCTTGTCTTGTTCTCATCCAGTGATATCCATTAGACCATGCTTCTCTCAACATCTTTGTCAGGAGATGTTTGTTTCTCAGTCATTTGGTCACGAGATGTTAATCTGTGCAGAATGGCCAACTCATCCAAATTAGAAAAACATGAGACTAGCATGCAGAACATGTGCATGCAAAACAAGAGATCCACAGTGTCTTTCTTGTTCTTTCCATTTGGTCTTGCTCTGTCAAGATTCTGAATTGTTTGGTGTCCACAGATGACATTTTTAGAAGTTATAAGAGCACAATACATCCTTTTTCTACATCATTCAAAGAAAAACAAAAATGTATACCTGATACTTCATCTTTAGATTCTAAGATCTACTTTTTCTTAGGTAACTAACATATTATAGTTCTTTGAAATGTGAAAAGGAAGTGTTCCTGATACCCTTTTCCATTTCCTTTTTTTTTTCTCTCTTAAGAACAGAGTCACCATTCCAAGCCACCAGCCTTTTATAAAGCCACTCTCAGAAACATTTAGTGCCATACGGCTACAGAAAAAGACTCTTGACACGTGAATAAATTAATCCATGTACCACCTGGAAATGGAAATTCTTAATACCTAAATCCATAATCCTTCTGCCCGGATGGCTAGCAGTTTCACTCCTGAATTTAGCTGGTCCATTGTTCTCTTCTGATTCATGGGGGCTCATTTCTTATTGGTGCAGCCATTCCCTGGAGAAGCCTAGTCTAGTGACTGACAACATGCAGCAACTTAAGCAGGCCTCTGGGAAGTTCTGCTTTGCCAAAAGATGGTGAAACTAGCTTGATGTTTTCTACCTCCAGTCCATGTCCCCGTGAAACTGCGGGTGAGGCAGGGGTTGTAAGGTTGAAAACCACTCTCTTTTGGTTTACAGAAACACTGTAGTTAGCAACTGACTGGAGTTATTAGCAATGTCCTAGAGCCACGTCAGTGGCCCCCAACCAGTGAGAGATGACAGATAGAGCAACATGGTTAAGGATGGAGTTATTTTCAAGAAAAAGTACAGTGGTTTTAAAAACAAATTATTAAAGTCAATCACACTCAGTGGGAAAGTCCAACCAAGTGTGTTTGTGTTGTTTAAATACATTTTCTATAGTATCTCCCAGTTCAGGGGGACAAAATCAGCCCTCAGCAAAATTATAATAAGCTTTTGGGGGGTAATCTAATCTCTTCTTTTGTCCTTCCAATGCCCAAGGATATACAAGTTTCTTTTTAAATTTACTGTAAACTGCAAACATATCCAATCATGTTAAAATTTTGTACAAGATTAGAGGAAATTGGCTCAAAGTGAGGGCCTGAATTGTTTTCCCGCAAATAAAGTACATGAGCTTAGTAAATAGACTCAGTGACTTCTATTTTGGGTACTTAGAGGTTCATTTTTACTTACTGATGGATGTTATTTTTCTAAATTTGATATTCTTAGATTAGTGAGCTGGTGTCCCTAATGAGAACATGTATCATTGCCTTAGAGTCACTTAGTCATCTCCATGTTGATTATTTCTGTCATGAAATAGAAACACTGAAAGAGCAAAGGCTCTGCCGAAGCCACTCCACACAGGTCTTACTAGGCATGGGCCATATAGCAAGTATAGCCCTAATGCCAAGTAAAAGCAATAAAAAGAGATTTACAAAACAACAGCAACTCAAACTGGTAATGAACAATGAAATCCTTATCTTCCAGCTTGGCATAGAGCCTGATAAGGTTAAAACTAGTGACTCATTTACCTTTTTACCCCTGACACTGAGTCCAGTGTCTGGCAGGTTATGTAGTAGTTGCCTTCATCATTACTTGTTCGAAATGAACGGATAAAGGAGGTCTTTTTAACAGACACATAACACAACGCAGCATGGCGTCATGTTCAGAATATCTACCCATAGTGAGTCTCTTTTCTCATCTATAAATTGAGTCTTATATGATAATCAAGAGGGTAATTGCAGGACCCATGCTGGCCTAGAGTGGGTACTATTTGCTGAACTGGAATCTTAGATACTTTAAAATAAGTTAATAGGCAAAGAGTGAGGATGCATTCATCCATTCAGAGAGTTCGTTTAGATCAGAACAACTTGTTACAAGAAGGGAAGGTGGACTTCCCCTCGATGTGGGGAACATTTGTAGGTAGTCTCCATTCCCTATTTATGGACACTGTATTTAGTAACAGCAAAGGATTTGGTGAGAACAACTTGCGACAGACCAGAATCCTAAGTCTGTATAATTGTTCCCTGAGCTACGGGGCACAGAGTCATTCAGAAGTACTAAGGGCACAATTGAAATTTCTATCTGTAAGCCCCCTTGGGCAAACGACCCCAACCCAGCTCAGCTAAGAGATGATTTTGATGAATCTGTACAACCAGATTCATTTTTAAGGGCTTAAATATCCATTTCAGAGTATCCATGTCTCTCTTGTTTCTCTTTTTTTCTATTAGGCACAATTTTGATTTTAACTGACTCATTTGCAATAGCATCAAGAAAATGGTAAGGTCAGATAAAGAAAATTATATCAAAATCCATCATACTTATTATTTAATAGCTATAGTAATGGGTTTAGTGTGGGCAGGAAAAGGAGACATCAAAACAGTGGTTTCTAAAGCAACTCTGTCCCCTATTATGGTGGTGAATTGAAAGTGGCTAGGACTACTTTATTCAGGTTTCACAAAAGTCAAAGTATGCTTTTATCCAATTAATAAACCAATAAATTTAGAGTGTATAAAGTGTTCCTCCTTTATAAAGGACTCTAGCCCAAGGTGAGTGAAACAAACATCTTAGCGAAGGAACAACAACAAAAACAGAGAAACCAACTTTTTATGTTTCTCACTGTGACAAAAGGTTACGGTGATAAAGCTGATGATATTGATTAAATTTCCCAGGATAACACACTGGAGCCACTCATTTATCACAACAAGAGAGCACTCTGTGTCCTCCAGATTTTATTTTGGATTGTTGGGGAGGGTAAACACCTCTGCTGCCCTAAAGAGGAACACCATGTGCTGTTGGAGACATTCATTGTTTCCCTACCTAAATAATTTCCAAAATATTCTACAGGTCTTACTGGTATCCACATAGAAGCACTCTTTGATAGTAATCAACTTTTTTATGTGTTGGAACAGTCTCTATCATGCTGTCCCACTGTTCAGTATGATTCTTCCCGGGTTCCAGGAATTGTGCCCAGTGTGATGTCTCAAGAGCAATAGAAAAATAGCCTTGTTTTGCGTGATTCTTTTTTGTTTGTTTGTTTCCATTTTATGGCCACTAAAACAAATAACTACTTTTTTTTTTTTTTTAACCAAACGTCTCTCCATCAAAGTAATTTGAACCAACTGCAGCCATCGGTGGAAATAAATCAGAAACAGTGAGGAGGACAAAGAGAGACTGGGTATTTTTGTTATTTCAACCAATGAACCACTAAGGCATGCAATAAAACAGCAACTGCTTTTGACCAGAATCACTAATCCCCCAAGCCACTCTCAGATTCAAAACCTACTCTCATATGATCTCCCTGATATGAGGAAGTGGTGATGCAACATGGGGGCTTAAGTGGGTAGGAGAAGAATAAATGAAACAAGATGGGATTGGGAGGGAGACAAACCATAACTGACTCTTAATCTCACAAAACAAACTGAGGGTTGCTGGGGGTGGGGGATTGGGAGAAGGGGGATGGGGTTATGGACATTGGGGAAGGTATGTGCTTTGGTGAGTGCTGTGAAGTGTGTAAACCTGACGATTCACAGACCTGTACCCCTGGGGATAAAAATATATTATATGTTTATAGGGCGCCTGGGTGGCTCAGTGGGTTAAGCCGCTGCCTTCAGCTCAGGTCATGATCTCAGGGTCCTGGGATCGAGTCCCGCATCGGGCTCTCTGCTCGGCAGTGAGCCTGCTTCCTCCTCTCTCTCTCTCTCTGCCTGCCTGCCTCTCTGCCTACTTGTGATCTCTCTGTGTCAAATAAATAAATAAAATCTTTAAAAAAAATATTATATGTTTATAAAAAATAAAAAAATTAAAAATTTAAAAAAACAAAAAAAACCTACTCAGTCAAACTATTAGCTGCCTAATGGTATCATTTGAGGAGTACTTGGAGTCTCTCTGGCTCCTACATATTAACCTTGTTAATTTCTTTAGTCCTTAGATTCCATTGTTAAGCTTTTATTCCTTGGGATTAAGACCTTTGGTTTGTTAGCATAGTAATACTCTTGAAACCCATACAAAGTAGCTCACCAACCAAACTTTCTAGGTCTAGGGTTGGGCCCAGGATTTTCTGTATTTATAATACATCCCTGGACACAGTTACTGCTGACCTGTAGACCCCACTTGGAGTAGCAAGTTCCTAGACTTTTCTCAAGGTCTCCTAGATTGGGACATAAGACCAGGGGTCAGCAATACTTTATTGTAAAGGGACTGATAGTAAATATTTTAGGTTCTGTGGACTACAGGCTCTTCACAGCAACCATTCAACTTGGCCATTATAATAAGAAAGTATTCATAGCCTGTATGTAAGTAAGTAGGCATGGCTATTAATGAAGTATTTGAAAAACACCTTATTTACAAAAACAGGCAGCAGGATAGATTTGACCCACAGGCCATGGTTTGTGGACCCCTGCTCTACCCATGCCTAATCAAGGCAAAGAAAAAAAAAATTCAGAATGAGAACAAGAGAGCAACCAGGAAACAAAACCGTGTGTTTAATATCCTCATAGAAAACTTGGAATCACCTTCAGAAGCCTAGCTTAGTGCTCTAAACAGAGAGGACATGAGAAATGGAGATACAAGTGTACCAAACCACTTACCAGTTCACAAGTTAACGTGTAACTTGCTTCATGCTCATTTCGGGTTTTCCCTACCAGAATAAGAGACTTAAGAGTAGGAAAGAGACAAAGTAATCTTATACCCTGTGAGCTCATACCCCTACTACCAGCCTTTTGTCGATACGGGTAAAATCACATTTAAAAAAATCGTTTTTGGCAGCCAGGAGGAGAAAAGATATTCCCAATATGCTGTAAGTTCACTGTACAAGCAACACAGATGGCCCTCCGCTTTGTCTTGCTGACTCTTGTACTTACCCACTCCACACCTGAAAACCTAGATGTGTTGATACTCTAGTAGGCATGCTCATATGCCCAAATTCATTCACTCTTCAAACATTAACAGAGCATCAGTTTTGTAACTGGGATAACAGTAATCCTGAAGAAAACGTGGACAAGGAAGGCCTAACCCTTACCCTCAGTGTTAATGGTGTAGTGGTAGCTTCAGACAAATATATATGTAATTAAGCTTCACTGGGATGAGAACTATGAGGGCAGGAATTCTGGTGCTGTGAGCAATAATAAGACAGACATATAGTTAAACTGTGAGCGGAAGAATGAGCAGCTGTTAGCAAGAGTTGAAAGAAGATGCAAGGAGTCTCAGGAGGAGAGTAGTGTATGGAAGCAAAAGAAACCATGTATGTCAGAAGAAATGAAAGGCATTTAGTAAGACAAACAGAGTATAAATAGGAGGTAGTGAGAGATAAGATGAAAAAGCATGCAAAACCCAAATAATAAAAAAGTCTTATAAGCAGGGTGACCTTATAATCTATCAATCAAAGCAGAACACATTTGTGAGTGAAAGGAAGGACTGTGAATTATATTGAAATAACAAACATAAACTGACACTATTCCAGGAAAGTGGATATATGGTCAGCTTACTTATCAACCATATGAAGGAAAAAATAAAATAAAAATAAATAAACCATATGAAGGAGATAGGTTTGTATCCAAGTGCAATAGGAAACTGTTAAATATTTAGAACAAGTGGTGATATGGCCATATTGGTGTTTCAAAAGAATTATCCCAGCCACATTATACCAAAATGGGAAGCAGGACAATCATGAGGCAACCACTACAATATTCATGTGAGGGATAATGATATCCTCAACTAGAGTCATGATATCAGAAAGAAGTGAATGGAGGGAAGAGCTACGGGGGACTGAGAATCTGCAGGACTCCAAATTGATTAGTTTGGCCACCGGGGGAGGTAGCAAGGAGAAAGAGGAAAGGGGGAGTCAAGGATGAACTCTTGGTCTCCACTGTATGCAAATATATTCATAGTAGTAACATTCAACATGGGAAGCATAGAAGTCATTATAGACCTGGGGGATAATTATTTTTTTTTAAAGATTCTATTTATTTATTTGACAGAGAGATAGACAGAGAGCAGAAGTAGGCAGAACAGCAGGCAGAAGGAGAGGGAGAACCAGACTCCTTGGTGAGCAGGGAGCCCGACACGGGTCTTGATCTCAGGACCCTGGGATCATGACCTGAGCCAAAGGCATCTATTTAACTGACTGAGCCACACAGGCACCCCTGGTGGGATAATTATGAATGACGTTTTTGTATATACTAAGCTTGAGAGGTTGTGGACTATCCTAATGGAAATGTCCAGTAGGCAATTGGCTACATATATGAATATATGTAGCCAATACACATGAGAAAAGATCAGGCTGGAGATATCCCTGGATGGTCATCACCTTGTAAGTAGCATTTGAAATAATAAATTTCCATGTAGAATTTGCAGTATGAGAAAAGAAAGGCCTAAGACTGAGCAGATACGAATTTTATAGGCCCTAGATTAAAGCATGAAAAAACATTAGCTTCCTTAATTTGGGGAAACATTGTATTACATTTTATTCCCACTGAGATAAGCAACCTTGGTTGAGTAAATTCCTTTATAAATAGTTACCATTTGTTAAGTGCATGTTCTACAAAAGGCATTGGCCTAGCCCGGCACTTAGCAGTCTTCTTGTTGTATCTCATGCCTGCAGACACCAGACCAGGTATGATTCTTAGCAATGGACCCAACCACGCTCAACCTAGAACTTCTACTAACAGAGAGAGTGATAAAATGGTCATTTTTACAGAAATGAGTGTGACCTCTGAGATTGTCAGGACAAAATTAGGAACTTTTCTCCCTCTTAACAGTCTGTATTGGAGATCCCCCTCTTATCTGTTTCCAGAACACAAATGCAATTCCATACCAGCACTTGCCACTCTGCGCTGCATCATGTATTTCCTTGCCATTTTCTCCATGAACTGGAAGTCTTCAATGGCAGGAACTGCAACTCATTCACTCCTGTGGCCAAGGCCAAGTATAGTGCCTGATAGGTAATAAGATTTCTTCAATATTTGTTACACCAAGGGAGAGTGGTGAACAGAAGGATGTTTATGTTATCTTCTTCTTTATTGTTCTTCCTGCTATGTTTTTGCTAACGTTGTCCTTGTACTTGTAGGAAAGAACAATTTTGCTAAATTAAAGAAGCCTTTGGTTTCAGAGTGTTGTGCCAATCCCTGACATACGTCATAGCATATGGTATCAGGATGGACATCATATGATTGGATAGGAAAAAAAACAACTATGTAAAAGAGAAACCCAGTGAACACTAAATATTAAATGTTGCTGAGAAAAATATACCTCAAACAACAAAATTGTCCCTGTGAATCTCAGAAGCAGGGACTTGCAGGCTCATTTCTAGCTTGTGACCTTGACAAGCTGAATATCATATCAGTGTTTCAATTTCCTTAATTATAAAATGAAGGATGGAGAAAAAAGAGAGAGGAAAGCATAACCACAAGACATTCTTAACTATAGAGAACAAACTAAGGATTGATAGAGGGAGGTAGTCAGGGGATGGGCTAAATGGGTGATAAGGATTAATGAGAGCACTTGTTGTGATGAGCACTGGGTATTATATGTAAATGATGAATCACAAACTCTACACCTGAAACCAATTTTACCATACATGTTAACTAACAAGAATTTAAGCTAAAAAAACTGAAATAAAAAATTAAAAATATCTTCAAGCTGAACATTTAAGAGCTGTGTATTTTGCTATATGTTAATTAGACCTCAATTTTTTTAGAAAAAGAATTGTTCTTGGTTGTCAGAGAAAGCATGTGGTGGGAGAAATAAAAAGTTTAAATTACATTTTATTGACAAAATAAGCAAATCTCATCACCCATGATAGCCCATGTGCCTCTATCCCCCCCCCACACACACTCATGTCTCACACCTGATTAACCAGAAGCCTAAAGTTACAAGAATCTGGAAATTGATCACATCTGAAAAAATAAAGTCTGAATAATGATATTAATACAGCTTAGTTCTTGGTCTTCAAAAAAACAATAGTGCTAGTTAACATTTACTGACTGCTTACCATGTGGTGAGGAATATAGGACTTATCATGCATTAAGTCATTTAATCTTCACAATAACCCTGGAATATAGGTACTATTATTATTCCATATTACAGATGAAAAAAATTGAACCACAGTACCTTGTCTAAGATATAGTCTATCTAGGTAGATTGGCTCGAGCACTGTGCTTTTTTTACCACTTTAATATATAGTCTCTCAACAAAAATGGTCATTTCCAAAGAAATCCAAATTTACTTAAGAACTATAATATTGTTTTTTTATTGAAAAACATTGGATTTGCTTCTTCCACACTCAGGTCTTCATTTGCTCTCCAGATTGTACTTCCTAAATATGCAGTCAGTATTTGGCAATTTAACTAAAGCACACGCAGGACATGACACCAAAAGCACAAGCAACAAAAGCAAAAATAGACAAGTGGGACTACATGAAACTAAAAAACTCCTGTACAGCAAAGGAAATAGTCAGCAGAGAGAAAAATAACATACAGAATGGGAGAAAGTATTTGCAAATCATATTTTGGATAAGGAATTAATGTCCAAAATATATAAGGCAGTCCTAAAACTCAATAGCAAAAGAACAACAGCAGCAACAACAAAAATATCCTAATCAAAAAATGGGCAAAGGACTTGAATAGACATTTCTCCAAAGAAGACATACATATGACTAACAGGAATATGAAAAGATACTCAGCATTACTAATCAATGGGGAAATGTTATTATTAAATAAATTAATAAGCATTAGTGATGATGTGGAGATATTGAAAGCCTTGCACACATTGGTGGGAAAGGAAAATAGCTCAGCTGCTAAGGAAAACAGTATGAAGGTTTCTCAAGTTAAAAATAGAACTATTAGACAACCCAGCAGTTCCATTTCTGGATATATATTTAAAAGAATTGAATTCTGCACTGCCATGTTCATTGTACCATTATTCACAATATCCAGGCTACGGAAACAACTTAAATGTTTATTGATGAATGAATAGATAAAGAAAATGTGGTATATCCATACAATAGAATACTATCCAGCCTATAAAAAGAAGACAATCTGCCATATGCAATAGCATGGATGAACCTAGAGGACATTATACTAAGTGAAATAAGTCAGTCACCAAAAGACAACTATTGCATGATTCCATTTATATCAGGTACTAAAATAGTTAAACTCATTGAACCAGAGAGTAGAATAGTGTTGTCAGGATCTGCAGGGGGAGGGAAAGGAAGAGTTGCCGTACAGAGGGATAAAGGTTGAGTTACGCAAAATGAGTAATTTCTAGAGATCTGCTGTTCAACTCTGTGTTTATAGTTTACAAAGTGTGTATTGTACACTTAAAATGTGTTAAGAGAATAGATTTCATGTTCAATGTTCTTACCACAATAATAAAAAAAGAGAAAGAAGCTGTCATCACACAACATATAATTAGATAATTCCATTTACTCAAAGCTTTGTCTCATCCTTTGATGTTCAGTAATTTGCTAAACTACAATAAGCAAATTCTCTTTTTTATCCCATTCTTCCTTTGTTTAACTACTCATCATACTTTATCTATAAAGAAGCTCAGAATTAAAGCAATTATGAAAAAATAATGTTAAAGCCCACAGGTGACTTGGGAGAAACTATGGAACCAACAGCATTTAGTCAATTCTTAAAAGCCTGTCTCAAATGTCACTTCCTTTACAAAGTATTCCCTAAATCCCAAAGCTGGATGAATTTCTGCTTCCTCTATTCTTACAGTTCTGTAGTTATAAGGGTTATAAGTTATGTTAGCATTTATTACACTGAAATATTATATTTCTAAGCCTACATAAGGGAAAATGTGTCATAACTAGCCTTGTATCCCGTAGCTTAGCATACCTGGCATACGGTAGGTGCTAAATACATATTTGATTGCTGAAGGAATGAAAACACTTTTAGAGGTGCTTGGAAATTTTGTGTTATTTTGTATATAAAGTAGCATCCTTAAGTTGATTGTGTAGAAACTGAAATTGACAAGTACATCAAGATTAGGCAATGGCTGGTTGCTAAGAAGCAGTCTGCTATAATAGCCCTTGAATTTGTCTGGTTACCAAGCACAAATTCTTTTAGAAAAACAAGTGATTTTTTTAAGTTGTTGACATAATTTTTTCACTATAACCCTCCATAGGTTCTTGCAAACCCCAGTCCCATGAATAATCTTGAGGAATCTATTAATATGTTTCTCATTTTAATTTCTACAGTACTTGACAGATTAAAATATTTTATAATTCTGATTTCCTATTCCATGTAGCTATCCAAATATTTTTAGTGCTTTTTAAAAGTCTGTTTTTTAAATTCTAACATAATCACCCTATAGTGTCATATTTGTTTCAGGTGTACAATGTGGTGATTCAACAATTCTATCCATTTCTCAGTGCTCATCACAATAAGTGTGCTCTTAATCCCTTCCATCCATTTCACCCATCACTCCATCCACCTCCCCTCTAGTAATCACCAGTTTGTTCTCCATATTTAAGAGTCTGTTTTGTTGTTGTTGTTGTTGTTGTTGTTGTTGTTTGTCTCTATTTTTCTTTGTCCATTTGTTTCTTAAATTCCACATATGAGGGAAATCATACGGTATTTTTCTTTCTCTGACTGACTTATTTCACTTAACATTACACCCTGTAGGTCCATCCATGTTGTTGCAAATGGCAAGGTTTCATTCTTTTATGACTAATGTTCCATTGTATATATATACCATATCTTCTGTATCCGTTCATCTATGGATGGACACGGGTCGCTTCCATATCTTGTCTTTTGTAAATAACGTTGCAATTTGAGTTCTAGTTATTTCCTTAGAGCATTCTACCAAATGTCTTTGAGGGAATTATTAGGGCTGTACTTCCCCTACTATACTCAGTCCCTGGCAGATCTTTTGAACTAATTATAGCTCTCTTCCCTGAACTTTCTGAGACTTCAATACATTCTCAGGATAGTTGTTACTAAACAACCGGATGAGCCTAAGCAGCATTTTTTTTTGAAAGATTTTATTTATTTATTTGAGAGAGAGACAGAGTGAGAGAGAGCATGAGATGGTAGGTCAGAGGGAAAGCAGACTCGCCAGGCAGTCACTTAACTGAGCCACCCAGGAACTCTTAATCAGCATTTCTAATGACCAGGCTTTAATCGCCCATTGGTCTGCCTTCCAAGCTGTTTTCCCAGTCATTGTCCCACTCACTCATACAAACCTGAACCACCTAATGAATCTGAATCTGAAAAGCTACAATGGTTGTCAAGGTCTTCCTTGGCCCCAGGCCTTAAAGTTTCCCCTGCCCTTTGAGTTCTTGTACATCTCAAAGTCTCAGTCTTTAGCCTGAACTCTGAGCCACTTGAATTCCTCTCTTCATGAGTATTTTTTCTTCTCATGACATGGTATTCAGAATATGTGATTCTTCACCTCAAGCTACCAAGGTCTTACCACTGCACTTCAGTAAGCACAATTAGCTGTGCTTCTGAATCTTCAGGCAAAAAAAAAAAAAAAAAAAGAGTCTAAATGCTCATGCTGTGAAGCATGAACAAAAAAATCCCAGAAAGAATTCTGAGTTTCTACTGAATATACTGTTCACCCTTTCATTACCATTTTATCCTTGTGAGTGCCAAATTTTTTAATGGTCACAATAGGGGCTGGGTCCCAAAGGAATAACATATCTCAAGAGTGGGTTCTTTGATGATGGTAAATACCTAAAAGATGTGAAAATTCATATCTAAGATGCATACTATCCCTGATTGCAACATCCATTCTTTCACTCACGTCTAGTAGTGCAAATCCAACTTATTAAATACAACCTGAAATTCAAGAAACAGCCACATTTGTTTATTGGCATAAATTAATACAAAATGAGTCATTTCAGGTCTGTAACCACACTTCCTGACTCTTCCTTCCCAGGGCACCATTTCACTGAAAAACTGTTCTTCCTTTAGCCCATGTGATTAAAAGTGAGATTCTCAAAACGGTCAAGTGGTCTAAGGCACCAGACTCAAGCCCTGCTTCCCATGTGATTAAGACGTAGCCAGTCACCCTCTGTTCCTCATGACCTGTCCACAAAGTAAGAACATGAAGTCCTTCCCAGACACATCTTATGTCTAGGTACTCATAATGAAGGTTCTCTAATTTGAAATAGAAAGCTGTGCCAGCCACAGGAGACCCAAGTTAATGACTATAACTCCTACAGAAAGAGATAAATGCCTGATGACATTATCTGAGCTTTCTAAATCCATGCATACCTGATCCATTCTATCCCTGACATTGTCAGTCACATTAGTCAAAAGAAAGTTTTGGGGGTTTTTTTGCTTAAAATAGTTTCAGATGGATTTTTGTGACCAGAAGGAACTTATAATATCCTTAAAATTTGAGAAACTCAAATTTTATACATTAAAATATATATTTTATTAAAATATATTTCATAAAAATTATTTATATAAAATGTTTCTATAAATATAAATATATCATCTATAATATATAATATATAAAATATATATTATATAAATATAAAAATATTTATATAAAATTATTTTATATAAATATATTAAAATATGCTCATTGGAGCTGCCACTATCTTCCAACTTGCTGTATCTAAACTACTCGCCTGGGTTTCTACTACCTAAGACCTAAGCATAAGCTAAGAAACAAAAAAGCAAGAACCATCTTAATTAATTCCTTCTCTGCTCTGGTGTCTTCACCTGCCTCTTGAATTAAGTTTTCGTATCTCTGTTACATTACTCCTGAAACCACTAACATCCCTACCATTACATGGCATGTAGTCTCCTACTTCACATTTGTATGTAATGTCTTTCTCTTTGACTAAATTGTAAGATTCTTAAGGACAATGACTCCGTTTCACACTACTTTGAGTCCCCCAGAGAAACTCAGGGATGAAGGTCTGTCTCAAAATTGTTTTCTTGGGATTTTTTAAATTGTCACATAAAGTATTAATTTTCCATAGAAAACTGCTTTAGTTATTTATTGTGATTCTGAAAGTTTCATTAAAAGCAGCAACTGCAAAGTGATTACTAAAACAGAATCTGAGTGAAAAATAGTTTGGTGCTATTGATGTGGGCTCAAGTTTACAATTCTGTAGACTCAGCTTCTTCCAACTAAGCACACTCCTTAGTTAAATATTCTGGTCAATTGTCCATTTATTTTCTTCTGTGCCATAAAGCTAGAATAACTTTGCAGAATCAAACATTCCGATGAATGACTTACAGTCAGCCTGAAATCTCTTCATGCTCCACTCTCATCATTAAAACTTTTCTGAACTGTCTACAGGTCCACCTTATGAAGATAGAACATAATTTTTATCTGAAAGAAAATACTGTGGTGTCAAGGTTATCACTTGGAATATCAATTCTCTTTTCATTTAGAAAAAAAGTATAGAGTGTGGGCCCACGTCTCTATAAGAATGTTTATTTTTATTTTAACTAAATTCCTGATAGGGTTGTTATATTTACATTTGTTTATCTTACCTAGAAGCTAAGTGTAGAGAAAAACAATCAAATCGATTGAAGGATTTGCCAATCTACTATACTCTGGATGGAGTACAAATTTATGAATGAGGTCTCATTTCATATACTGTACTAAGTGTACAGCCTCTTATAATGTCTCAGTAAGCCAGAGTTGATACATGAAACACAAATTCTATTGTGCTACAAATATGTTGTGAAGACATAAATTTTCCAAGATATAATGAACAATAGAATTGCCTCTAGACTTAATTTGCACAAAGTTTCTATTTGTTATGGTGGGAGGAAAAGTAGACTTTCAGGGATACATTTACTTTCCTTGAGAAAGAGATTTGGAAAAGAATACCATAAAGATAACAGGAGAGGAGAGTCCACCCACAAATTTGTAGAAGGTGGAAAACATATGGATGACCTAGTGGACCCAAGAAGCCTAAGTCTTAAACTGGTAGTGAGGAGAGCAGAGAAGTAACTTGTTTCAAACTGCAGAATCCCCAAAGACTCAGGGACTATCCACTAGGTACTTCTAGAGGTAGTGTGCAGGTGGGGTCAAAATCAGAATGGTTGGTTCCTGTTCTATTCAAGAAATAATTTACTTCCAAGATCCCCTCTCCCTGTTGGCAGAAGATAAGAGTTTATTCTCTGGAGAAGGTTAAAGAGGAAGTCTAGCTAGGGGACTCTGGACACAGTTGAAAATGGGTGTCTTAACCTGAAAACAGAAAAAAACAGATGTGTAAAAGATTGCATATTAAATGTTGTGACTCTTAGCCTTTTGTACCATTTGGATTCCTGAGTATTGGCAGCCTGTCATAACCACTTCAGGTCAAAGATTACAAGAGTTTTCTCTAAGGAATCTGACCAAACAGAAAGAAAAGTCATCAAGATAATAACATTGGGGGCGCCTGGGTGGCTCAGTGGGTTAAGCCGCTACCTTCGGCTCAGGTCATGATCTCAGGGTCCTGGGATCGAGTCCCGCATCGGGCTCTCTGCTCAGCAGGGAGCCTGCTTCCTTCTCTCTCTCTGCCTGCCTCTCAGTGTACTTGTGATTTCTCTCTGTCAAATAAATAAATAAAATCTTTAAAAAAAAAAGATAATAACATTGGAAGCTGTTTAATTAAATGGCGCACCCCATACACAGAGAACTTTCAATTGGTTTCTCAGAGTTCTACTCTTACATATAATCAGCAAACACCTGGAAAACAACTCTAATATGAATATAGAGGTCAAAACTAACAAGAAAAAGTAAAACATAGAGAAAACAAGGGACTCATTTTCATGAAAAGAAAACAATACATGAGCTGTAATTAATATCTAGAGGATTCAAAGACAAATGCTGCGACCATTGAATATGAATGGAAACGTGTGTGTGCGCACATGTGTGTATATGTGTATGTGCATATACATATGCATACATATATTCAGAAACAACAATTCAAGTTCTTTGGAAATTTAACTGACAGAAGAAATTAAAAAGTTCAAAGAGTCAAAAGGTAGAGTTAAGAAATTTTCTCCAAAAGTCAAGCATTATGACATAATATGGAAAAAGGGAGAAAACAAGATTTCAGGGAGAAGCCATATGGTCCAAAATCTGATTAACAGGTGTTCCAGAAAGGGAATACAAAACAAATAAGCCATAAAAAAAAGAGAAGAGATAACTATGAAAAAATAATTTGAGGAACATTTCCAAAACTGAACAACATAATTTTCCAGACTAAATGGGCTCATGAAAAACTCAGCATGATGGAAGCAAAAAGACCTACACTCTATCAGACATCTCTTAGGTAATACATCAAATCTTCCTGGACTCCCTTGTCTCTTATTTCAGTCACTGCTATAACAGCAAGATTCTGCCAGGCTCCCACAAGCTTCACATATGTTTCACCTCAAGCCAGCACTGCATGCTTCTTGACTCCTATCCTGAGGCTTTCCACTGGCACTAAAGAGTGAGATGCCCCAAACTCTATTTGACATGCACACATATACTTATTTTGAAGCTCAGAGCAAGCCTTTCCCAGTAAAAAATGGGACCTCATGGAAAACTTCTTTCCTTTCCCTTACCTGAAATGGATGGTCCTGAGATGCATTCAATCCAAGAGGATAGTTCCATGATATTAAACCATTAGTAGTTTATTCTCATATTGGCCATATTTCTTTTCTCCTTCACTCCTCTGATCTCTCACAATGATTTCTAGACTTGTACTACCAGTAAAATAACTGTAAATAAGCATTTGCTTCAAGTTCACTTTCTGGGAAACCAATATAAAACATACTAAGATATATCATCATGAAATTTTAGAACTCTATAAATAAAAAAGTCCTAAGGACTTCTGAAAAGAAAAAAAAAATAGGTCATATGCAAAGGATCAATATAACAACAAAAACAGAAGAAAGCTAGAAGAGAGTGAGGCAAAGCTTTCCAAGTTCTGAGAAAACAATTTTCCAATATTTAAATCTATAAACAGAGGCCAAAAGTCATTTGATTAAATTCAACATCTATTTATGAAAAATAAATAGCAATCAAGGAAAGAAGGAAATATTATTAACCAAATAAAAATATTTATAAAAATAGGGGCACTTGGGTGGCTCAATCAGTTAAGCATCTGCCTTCAGCATAGGTCATGATCCCAGGGTCCTGAAATCCAGCTCTACATCTGCCTCTCTCTCTGCCCCTGTTTGTGCTCTCTCTCTCTCTCTCATTCGCTTTCTGTCAAACAAATAAGATATATTAAAAATATATTTATAAAAATATAATATAATTATAATATATAAACACATACGATATAAGATATAATTTTCAAAACTATCAATCAAAGACAAACAACTTTACAAAAAGCAAGTAAATAATAAAACAAAACAAGAATACCTCTCATGTATCCTTTCTCAGGTATTTACCAGAGGATTTTCTCCACCAAAAAATGAAATGGTAAATTAAGAAAAAAGAAAACATGGGATGCAGGAAACAGGGAACCTAATCTAAGAGACAGGTAAAGGTAACCCTAAGATGATGATTAAAGAGATGTCAGGAAGGAGGTTGCACACAGATCTCAGATGGTAGCAAAACCAGATTAGATCCTCTAGGCTCTAGAAACCTCTTCAATAAGATGGTAGAGATAGAACACCTGAAGTGTTCAAACATAATAGAAAGAGAAATACTTAACTAGAGGTTATTTTGGAGATAAAAAAAAAAGAAAGTTAGTTGTGAATTCCAATAAAACTAAAAAAATGCATGCAATAAATAATAATAGCATATTATATGGTTCAGCTAAAAATATTCACATACTTGGATATTATTGAATATTTACCCAATCAAAATTATGGTATGATGATATTGGAAAGATGGAATATGGGAAAATTTAATGTATAGAGTAAGGGTGGGGAATAAATAAAAAGCCAAATTGCTGTACTCTCTCATGCAAAGTCAATGTTTAAAATATAAATACTCAGGAAATAGCAAGATAAGCAAAATAGAAGTAAATATGCGCAATTAACAGCAAGATTGAAAGTAATTTCCTTTGAAAGCAAACAACTGGGTCAAGAACAGGGAACTGGCATTGCTTTGTTTTGCTTTATAAAAGCACTGGAAAATTTTTTGGCTCTTTAAACTGTGCATGTATAACTGTGGGTAAAAATTAAAATGCAGATTTCTGCTTCCATACATAGGGAATAAACAAAGTTTAGACTTACTGTCAGTTCATAATCAACTAGAAAACTGAAAAATACGTAAAACAACAATTCTCAGACATTGAACAAAAGGTAGCACAGGCCTGTGATGGCTGAGTGATAGGGAACTAATAAGGTGTATCCTGTGAGTGCCTGCATTGCCTGGAGGTAAATTCCAAAACTCAGTGCAAAAGAAGGAACCCCTCATTCTCATCCGGTAGAAGAAACAGAGTTCTGAGTTCAAGGAGGCTGAGGGAGTTAGCACGTGCAGGAAAGAGTAATGAAGAGAAAGAAAGAGCATCAGAAATATTCAGAGGGTTCCCTTTAGTGTTTTGCTAAATCTCAAACTGGACAAGCATGGGGTGAAATTCTACAAGTCTGTGCAAAGAACCACTTCTAAGAAGAGAACAATTGCCAGAGAGCTGCAAACAGTTCCAGGGTTTACACATGACTGGGAAGATTTTGAGTTCTCAATAGAAAATGAAAAGAAAAAGATAGTGGACTTAAAGACAATGCAATATGAATTTGCCAAAATGAAGTATAAAGAGAATGAAAATTAAAGAAGGAGGAGGAAGAAGAAGATTCTCAGTGACATAGAATAACATCAAGGAATCTAACATAACATACATGTGACTGGAATTTTAGGAAGAGAAAAGAAACAAAAGAGAGGGAGGGAAGACTTATGAAAATATAGTGACCAACAATTTTTCCAGAATTAAAAAGACTATAAATCATATTCCTGGGTGGCTCAGTCAGTTAAGTGTCTGACCCTTGATTTTGGCTCAAGTCATGATCTCAGTGTCATGAGATTGAGCCCCATGTCATCAGACTCTGCAGTGGGTGTGGAGCCTGCTCAAGATTCTCTCTCTCCATCTGTTCCTCCCACTTTCCACTTACTTTCTTTCTGTATCTATAAACCAAGACTCAAGAAGCTTAATAACCCTCAAGCAGGACAAGCATAAGGAAAACCACAACACATCATAATAAAAGTGATAAAAAAATAGTGATAAAGTTGAAAATATTATAGGCAACCAGAGGAAAAGGAAAGACAATTATAAAAAGTGGAACAAAGAAAAATTACAGCAAGTTTCTCATCAAAAACTATGAAATCCAGAAGTTAATATAATAATATGTTTAAGGGGCACCTGGCTGGCTCAGTAGTTTAAGCCTCTGCCTTTGGCTCAGGTCATGGTCTCAGGGTCCTGGGATCAAGCCCCGCATCAGGCTCTCTGCTCAGCGGGGAGCCTCTTTCTCTCCGCCTGTTTCTCTCTCTGCCTGCCTCTCTGCCTACTTGTGATTTCTCTCTCTCTATCAAACAAATAATTAAAATAACAAATACTTAAGTTCTGGGGGAAATTTTCAATCTAAACTTCTAATACCAGAAAAATTTATCTTTCAAAAATGAAAGCACTTACATATAAGTCAAAGCTATGTGAATGCATTGCCAACAGAACAAAAAATTACACCAGAAGACAACTTAAATAAATAGAACTAGAAATGATAAATAAGTAGATAAATAGAAAAGATATTGTTTTCTCAAAATTTTTTCAATAGCTATTTAAAATAATAATGAAAGCAATGTATTTGGAGTCTTATGATATATGTAGAAGTAAAAATGTATGACGATGATGCCATAAATGAGAAGAGAGGAAATGAGTTATACCATTGTGAAGTCATTAATTATATGTGAAGACTTCTTTTTTAAGAGCTATTTATTTATTTTAGAGGGAAAGAAAGAGAAAGCATGCACACAGAAGCAGGGGAAGGGGCAGAGAGACAGGGAGAGAAAGAAAATCCTCAAGCAGAATCTTTGCTGAGCACAGAGCCAAACTCAGGGCTTGAGCCCAGGACTCTGAGATCAGGATCTGAACCCGCCACCCAACTGACTGAGCCACCCAGGCATCCCACGTTATCTGTGAAGTTTTGTTGTCTAATTTGAAGATAGACTGTGTTAAGTTTAAAATGTATACTGTAAAGCTTAGAAAACACTTTAAAAGTTGAAACAGAAATATAGCTAATAAGTCACTAGTGAAAATAAAATGGAAGAACAAGAATAATGAATTCTAAAAGAAGACAAGAAAAGAAATAACAGGATAGAAAAAAAGTTGCAAATTGTTAGATTTAACTTCAAATTTATCATTAAATACACTAAGTATAAATATTTTAAACTCTACAATTAGAATTCAGAGATTGTTGGACTGGATAAAAAGGCAAGATTCAATGATAAGCTGTCTTCAGCAAATTTCCCCTTCATATAAAGACACTACTGGGGCGCCTGGGTGGCTCAGTGGGTTAAGCCGCTGCCTTTGGCTCAGGTCATGATCTCAGGGTCCTGGGATCGAGTCCCGCATCGGGCTCTCTGCTCAGCAGGGAGCCTGCTTCCTCCTCTCTCTCTCTCTCTGCCTGCCTCTCCGACTACTTGTGATTTCTCTCTGTCAAATAAATAAATAAAATCTTTAAAAAAAAAAAAAGACACTACTAGGTTAAATGCTATTAAATTAGAAGTCAATAATAAAAAACCCAAATTTGGAAATTACACAATACATTTATAAGTAGCCTATGAATTTAAAAAGAAATCACAGATAAATTAGAAAATACTTTGAATTAAATGAAAATGAAAATATATATCAACATCTGTGAGATATGATATATTGAGATGTGCTGTTCAATACAGTGGCCACCAGCCACATGTAACTATTTACATTTTAATTTTAATTATTTAGAATTAATCAAAAATTCATTTCCTGAGTTAATAGTAGCCATATTTTAAAAACTCAATAACCTTTTGAAGCTAATGGCCACCTTATTGAACAGTACATAGAACATTTCTGCCATCACAAAAAGATCTATTGCCCAGCACTGTCTTAAAGGAAATGATCAATCCTTAAATAATTATTTTGGAGAACAATATGTCCAAAATCAATTATCTAAAAGTATTCTTTAAGAAATTAGGAAAAACCCCAGCAAATTAATCCCAAACTAAGTAGAAGAACGGGAATAATAAAGGTTAAGAGCAGAAATCAATGAACTAGGAAACAAAGAAAAGTCAATGAAATCAAAAGCTGGTCATTTAAAATGATCCAGTAAATTGATAAACTCCTAGATAAACCAAACAAGTAAAAAGAGAGTAGATACAACTTACCACATCAGAAATGAAAGGGGACTTTATTATAGATCATGCAGACATTAAAGGATAATAAGGGAATATTAAGAAAAACTTATGCCAATAGATTTGATAAACCCGTGGAAATTAAGAAAAATTCTTGAGGGGCACCTGGGTGGTTCAGTCAGTTAAGCATCTGACTCTTGACTTTGGCTTGGATCATGATTTCAGGGTCCTAAGATTGAGCCTGTGTGCAACTCTGTGCTGGGTGTGGAACCTGCTTAACATTCTATCTATCCTTCTTCCTTATTCCCTTCACTCTCCCTTTCTAACAAATAAGTAATAAAATGTTTTAAAAAATTCTAAAAACTTTCTTGAAAGGCACAAATTACCAAAACCAACTCGAGAAGAAATTTTTAAAAACTAGCCTTGTATCAGTTAAAAAGTTGAATTCCAATTTAAAACCTCTCTAAACAGAAAATATTATTAAATTGAAGCAAGCAATATGTAAACAGGATAATGCACCATGACTAAGTGGTATTATTACACAAATTCACTTCAGAAATGCAGAACATTTGACACAAATAACTGTATTAATAGAATAAAGTAAACAAACATACAATCTTGTCACTAGATATGAAAACAAACATTTGATAAATCTTAATAACCATTCACAATAAAATATCAGCAATCTAAAATAGAAAGGAGTTTTTGAGCTAAATAAAAGGCATTTGCAAACAACCTACAGCTAACTTAATGTTAAGAGACTGAAGGCTTTCTCTCTAAGATTAGGAATAAGACAAGATACCATTCTTACCAATTCTGTTCAATTATTATACTAGAGGTCCTAGCCAGTGCAGTAAGGCAAGAAAAATAAATAAAAGCATATGTATTAGAAAAGAAAAACTGTCTTTATTTGCAGATGATAGTATTATCTATGTATACATATTAAAAGAATGGTAATAAAAATCTCCTGCATATAATAAATAAATTTATCAACATCTTAGGAAACATTATTAATGCACAAAAGTCAATTATATTTCTATATTCCAGCAATAAACAATTAAGATGTAAAATCCTTTAAAAAAATAACATCTAAAACATTTAGGAGAAAATTTTTCAGGAGTTATGCATGATATCTATAGTAAAAACTCAATTGTATCACTAAAAGAAATTAATAAGATCCAGATAAATGAAGAGATATAGCATGCTTAGATAGAAAGATTCAATATTTTTAAGATGCCAATTTTCCCCAAATAGATTCAATGTAATCCCAATGAAAATCACAGCAGGCATTTTTTGTTTTTAGAAATTGGCAAGCAGATTGTAAAATTCATATGGAAATGCAATGGACCTAAAGTAGCCAGAAGACTATATTGGGGGAAAAAAACCAAAAAGTTTGAAGGCTGACATATACCTGACTTTAAGACTTACTATACAGCCACAATAATCAAGAACGTTTGCTATTGGTGTAAGAATGAACACATAGATAATGGAATACAGATAGAACACACATATATATGGTCAGATGATTTCTGACCAAGGTGCTAAAGTAATTCAGTGGAGAAAAAGAAAGACTTTTCGACAGATGGTACTAGAACTGGGTATCTCTATGGATAAAAATGAGACTTGCACCGCACATCACGTGAAAAAATTAATTTGAAATGGACTATAGGCCTAAATGCAAAAACTAAAAGTATACTACTTCTTAGGAAAAATATATGAGAATCTTCGTAATGTTGGAGTAGGCAAGGATTTCTTAGATAGGACACAGAGAGCATGATAAAAGAAAAAGTAACAAATTAACCTTCATAAATATTTAAAACTTCTCCTTGAAAAATGAACTAAAGAAAATATAAAGCAAGCCACAAATTGGGAGAAAATTCACATATCTAAGAAAGACATTACATCCAAAATACATACCAAGCTTACACAATTCTGTAATAAGAAAACAAAGTGGGCAAAATATTTTAACAAAACCCATAGGGGAAAAATACACAAAAGGTCCTTAAAGCATGAAACAATGTTAACATCATTAGTCATCAAGGAAATGCAAATTAAATCACAATGAAATACTTTCATTTCACACCTACTAGGATAGCTGAAATAAAAGACTGACAATGCAGAGTGTTGGAAAGAATGTGGGTAACTGAAACTTGCATACTTTTTAGATGGAATACAATGTGATACTCGCATGTTCTCATGAAGTTAAACATAAACTTAACGTTTGACTCAACAATTCTACTGCAGCAGAAATAAAGACATATACCCACATAAAGACTTGTACATAAATGTTCAGAGCAGACTGATTTATAATAGCCAAAATTTGGAAACAACCAGATGTCTAACAAGTGGTAAATGGATAAAGAATTTGTAATACATTCATACAATAAGATATTGCATAACAATAAAAAGGAACAACCTACTGGTGCTCACAACAACACGGACAATCTCAAGAAACAAGCTAGAGAGAAAAGAATACATACACTAGGACTACATTCACATGAAACTTTAGAAAAGACAGATCCAATCTGTGGGAATAGAAAACAGTTCAATGGCTTGGATTGCAGGTAAGGATTGACTGAAAAGAGGTACAAGGCTATTTTTTGTGATTATGGAAATGCTCTATATTGTGAATGTGGTGTGGATTCACATGTGTATGCATATTTCAAAACTCATCACTTCCATAGTTAAAATGTGTGTATTTTATTGTATGTAAATTATACCTCAACATTGTTTATGAAACTAAATTAAAATTTTAAAAGGGTGACAAATGGAGAGACAGAAAAGAAGAGGAAAAGAAACTTGTGAAATAAGAGGCAAAAAAGTTATGACCAAGTTAGGGAAACGAAAACTGAAGAAAACAAGAGAGTAAAAAGAGTGCTTCAGATTAACTCTTATAGGACTCACTGCTATGGGCTTGGTACCTTTCTATTTCCTTGAATTCTTTTTTTTTTTTTTAAGATTTTATTTATTTATTTGACAGACAGATATCACGAGTAGGCAGAGAGACAGGCAGAGAGAGAGCCCTCCCCTACTGAGCAGGGAGCCCGATGCAGGGCTCGATCCCAGGACCCCGAGACCATGACCTGAGTGAAGGCAGAGGCTCAATGCACTGAGCCACTCAGTCGCCCCTATTTCATTAGATTCTTGTGACATTCTGCGAGTTACAGTTAACTACCTTCATTTTTTAAATAAGGAAACTGAGAGAGATATGGAAATCTTGAGAGATTATATGCTTTTCCAATTTTTCATGTGTTGTCAGTGCTCCTAAACTCTATCATATGTTTTTGTAGGGTTAGCTCTCCAGCTGCTGATTTGGAGTTTATGTGCAGAGTACTTATTGAGGATCAATTTCTGTGCGAGAGAGAAAAAAGTAGGATTAGGTAGAATGAGAAGTCAAACTAGAACACAGGTCCAACAATATATCTGCCAATACTGGGCCCAGGGCAGGAGCAGAGCTGAAGAGTGTATGGATCCTCTGAGTGTCCCATGTGGCATCTGCAGTCATGCAAGTCCTGGGGGGAGGGGGGCAGTCCTTTCCTAGAGATCACTCACCTTTTACTGAAGTGACTTCAAAACAAGAAAGGAAGGGAAAAGAAATGGGAAGGGAAAAGGAATCAATAACTAAAGTGACAAAAACACTTGATATTGTGTTTTATGTGCACCATACATGTTTTAATTTCATTTAAAATTCATAACAGCCCTTTAAGGTAGATACCACTTTTTTTCCTTTTTATTTATTTTTTTATTATGTTCAGATAGCCAGCATAGAGTACAGAATTGGTTTTTGATATAGTGCTCAGTGATTCATTGGTTGTGTATAACACTCGATGCTCATCACAACACGTGCTCTCCTTAATATCTGTCACCCTGTTACCCCATCTCCTCATCCCCCTCCCCTCTGAAACCCTAGTTTGTTTCCTGGGGTCCATAGTCTCTCATGGTTTGTCTCCCTCTATGATTTCTCCCCCTTCAGTTTTCCCTCTTTTCCTCTTTGGTCCTCCATGCTATTGTTTATGTTCTGCCTATGAGTCAAATCATATGATAATTGTCTTTCTCTGCTTGACTCACCTCACCTAGCATAATCCCCTCCAGTTCCGCCATGTCAGTGCAAATGGTAGGTATTCGTCCTTTCTGATGGCTGAATAATATTCCGTCGTGTGTATGAACCACATCTTCTTCATTCATTCATCTGTTGAAGGGCATCGCAACTCCTTCTACAGTTTGACTATTGTGGACAATTGCACTACTGGGTGTTTACCCTAAAGATACAAATGTAGTGAAAAGAAGGAACACATGCACCCCAATGTTTGTAACAGCAATGTCCACAATATATACCATTTTTTAATCTGTCCTTGATGTCATGGAAACTGAGGCAGATAGCAATTTAACTTCCAGCCTAATGCCACATAGCTAGTAACTGGAAATAGTAGGACAGGATCCCACAGTCTGGCTCCAGGCTGTGCTTTTCCAGCTTCAAAAAGACAGCTAGCCCTTTTTAGTGGCATACTGTAGACATACTTGATCAAGTGCCACCTGGAGTTTCACAGCTCCTTCTCAAAAAGAAGCCACCCACTGAATCTTCAGGTTGCTCTTCCATTTAAAACAAGAACTGTCTGTTGAATATATCTTTCTCCTCAGGCAATTGGTTCTGACACACTTGGCCTTGAAGCCAATAGCTTTGCATTTAGGAGCCTAAGCTATGAGGGAAAAAGTTTAAGCAAAGAACCACCTTGAGGGAAACTAGAGTGAATTTACTTTGAATTTGAAAAAAAAAAAGGGGGGGGGGTTGGGTGCTATTACCCTGCCTCCACCAAATTCAGATTGGTCTGTAACACAATCTGACTCTTGAATACTTAAAAATAGAGATAATTGAACACCCCACGCTGTGATGTGGGGCCTTGAAATTCATTGCTGAATTCGGTGGTAGGAGTGCTGATTTGCATTAACTTAGTCATGCCCACCTCATCAACTTAGATAACTGACGTTAGGTCCCTAGAGTTTCCTAGGAACCTAAGTGTTCCTAGGAACATATTAAACTAGGAATCAGACCGGGATTTCATTCCGTGTTCTGCATTTAACTAGTTCATCAACATTAGACAATCCACCCAGTTTCTCTGGGCTTCAGCACCTTCATTGGTAGGCTTTGGAGCTTGGATCAGCTAAGGTCCTTTAAACAGCTAATTCTGCCACTCAAAATAAGCAAAAAATATAATATATCAGATGATGATAGGTGCCAGGAGGCTAGAATAACTAGGAAAGATTCTTTGTTAAGGTGAATTTTGAACAGAGATAGAAGTAAGGGAGGGAGTCAGCTATAAGAAGGAAGAGTGTTCCAAATAAAGGGAACAGAAAAAACAAAGATCCCAAGATGAGAACATGCTTAGAATATTCATAGGACAACAGAGAAACCAGTGTACCTGGAGTCAAGTCAGCAAGGGGAAGAGTAGAATCTGGGATTAGATCTTAGAAGGAGCAGGTTATAGGGTTTTGAAGCTAAAGATTTTGACTTTGACTCTGAATGGGATGGTAAGACCTTGGAGCATAAAAATAAGGTGATCTGACTTACATTTTAGAAAGATTACTCTGGATGCTCTGTGGACATAGACTGTAAGAGAGGGGAAGGGTGGAAAGAGAGAGAACAGTTGGGAATCTGTAGTAATAACCCAGGTAAAAAGTGATGGTGACTTGGATGATGGTGGTGTGAACTGGCAAGAACTGGTCAGATTCTGGATACATTTCAAAGCTAGAAACTGCATGATGCCTAGATGAACTGGATAAAGGGGGATCGAGAAAGAGAAAGAGTCAAGGAGACTCCCAGGCCCTGACCTGAACCACAGGTTGGATGAAGTTGCCATTCACTGAACAAGAGGAGGCCACTAAAGTAGTTTAATTTGAGGAGGAGAGGCAAGCATGATCACATTTGTTTGTCCAAAAGATCACTCTGTCTTCAATATAGAGAATAGGTTGGAGATGGAAAAAGGGGGGTATTAGATGCCTAGTTAGAAAACTAAGTAGGTAGTCCAGACAAGAGATCCATTAGTAGATCATCCATGAACATGTTTCCAATTTAAACAGCTTCATTTAGTTATTATACATTTATATTAATGAATACTATTAGAAAAAATAAAACACCAACCCTGTGACTTCAGGAAAGTGTTTAGGAAGCAAAGTAATGTGGTGCCTTAAATTTGATGTAAGAAATATAGTTGGGAAATAATGAGATATTTGGGACTCAGAAATGGGGAAAAATGTGATGGTGGTATGTAGATATTAAAGTATGGAGAAGATATTCTACTATACTGCCTCTTTGATCCTTTGAGTAAGTCATACTTTCGGGTATACCCCCAGTCCACAAGCTCAATTATCACTCTCTGTTCTAGGAAACTTCCTTTACTTGAACTGTAGCCGTGTCTGGCTGACACGACCCAGGCACTGGCCATGGTAAATGGGACCAGGCAGGAACAAATCAGACACTCTTTTCTGGAGTTGAGATTTTGGACAGTGACAGCAAACTAACTTCTCTGGATGGATTGAATGATAGTCCATAAACTCAGGAGCTAGGGGTGGTCTTTGTCTGTTCTGTGGTTTGGAGAAACAGGAAGTTGGCTGCTGTGAGAAAGCAGGAGGAAGCAGATACGTGGGGAGGTGCTAAGATAACACAGAGGACAGACAGCTTATCAGCATCTAGTTCTGGTTCTTTCCCGACATCCAGTGGCCTTTCTCCATTGGATCCTAAGACATTTTTCTACAGTGATGATAAATAAAACTTTTTAATTTAGCTCTTTCAATAGCTTTTCCTACTTGCTGAAAAAAGGGTCATACCTAATGGCAATTTGAAAAGCTTAACGGCTATTTTAAAAGATTAAAAGCTGTATTTTCCTTTATGACTATCTGCGGGCCTTTTAAACTTTCTGTATCCAAACTCATCACTGCACAAAAGAAAGTTCTAAATTGTCTAGTTTGGGGACAGAGGGTTCATATGGCTTTAGACTAGCTCACAGAAGCAGTGAAAAGAGGGATTCTAATGGATGAAAGTAAGCCAACATTGGTTGAGAGAAAAATTAACAGAAGATGCATTAATCCCATAGAGGAAGAAGAAAGAATGAGAGGCCCCCTAGAAACAAATCAGCGATGAGGAATTATTTTAAATGAGAAACTTGGTCAAAGTATGCTTTGTAATTAATTTAAAATCAGAAGACTTCACATAACCCAGTATTTGAATTTCCACATTGTATGAAAGTAAGGGACATCACATCAAATTGGGAAATCTATTTTCACAGGAAGCAGTGTTTTGATGTTTTTACTATTAAAAAGTTGGCTAATCAAATATAAATTTAAAAAAATCATAAGTATGGTGTACTAGATTCATTCACCTCATCCCTGACCCTACCTACCCCCCTTAGCCATGGCAATTTTCTCTCTTCTACCATACAAAAGTGAGAGGGAAAAAAATGTTTAACTGACAAGAAATATTACAATATGTGAAGCTGCTCACAATTTGTGAAATGTAAAACAGTAATCTATTTCTCTACTATAGATAAAACATGTTATTTTCTTTTGTTTGTTTAGTAAGATGAAACAATAGAAATGAGGGAGAAACAATGAGCCACGTTGCTTGATTGACATAAGGGGATTTAACAGATTTTGAAATTTAACAGAATTTGAAAGTTTTTCTACTTTTTAAAATAATCCATTTGAGAAATACTAACCAAAACAAAATTTTAGTGAAATATGCTTTCTAACCTAAATTGAACTTGGGGAGAGATCCACAACTATATCCAGTTTTTCAAGCAATTTTGGAAATTTGTATATTTATAATGTATCTTTCCATTTAAAAATATTAGCTATAGGGGCATCTGGGTGGTTCAGTCAGTTAAGCATTGGACTCTTGTTTCAGCTCAGGTCATGGTCTCAGGGTTGTGAGATCGAGCCCTGCATTGGGTTCACACTGGGCATGGAGCCTTCTTAAGATTCTCTTTCTCCCATTCCCTGTGCCCTTCCCCCACCACTTACACACATGCATTCTCTCTCTCTCTCTCTCTCCAAAATACACACACACATGCACACCCACACATACACACACATATATAATATATGTAATATAATATATATCATATATGCAACACTATGTGTGTGTGTGTGTGCGTGCGTGTGTGTGTGTGTTTTGGAGAGAGAGAGAGAGAATAGTGTATATATAGATATACCTATATATCTATATATACACACTATGACTCACTTTTTAAATGCTGACAACCATATAAAACACATCTGCGAACCACCAGCCTGTGTCTGTCAGGTGCCCATTCTTCCCTGAAGTGCAATAAAGAAGTCTACATCAGAAACCCTATGATATTTTAGCCAGGCCTACCATGGTTCCATTTCTAGAAATGCTGGTGTAGAAGTCAAATGGTAGATTTCCAAGGGCCAATCTGGCTTCAGTGATTTCACATTTACCAAGTACTCACTGCACACAAAGCTCTGAGCTAGGCACTGTGAAAAGGGTGGAGATACAAATGGGACAAAACCACACTCCTGCCTTTCAGGAGGTGACAATCAACCACATCTTTGATTTTAGTGAAAAATGAGTAGAGTTTGTGTTCAGCTACCTTGTTTCCCAATTTCAATATTGTCTTTTCTCTTATGGAGCCCCCAAAATATTCCAGCATTCTTCTATTTCTCTTACTCAGGTGCTCCTCTCCTAATGCTTTACTCCTACTTCTATTTCTTCTTCTTCTCCTCCTCCTACCCCTCCCCCTTCCTCTTCTTCCTATTCTCCTTCTTCTTCCCCTCCTCCTCCTCCTCCCCCTCCTTCTTCTTCCTCTTCTTCCCTTTCTTCCTCTTCCTCCTCTTCTACTACTATTACTACTACTACTACTACTACTACTACCACTACCTCCACCACTATTAATGTAAGAAATACATATTAGGGCTTTATCATCATTCCTGGAACAAAGCTCCTAAAATCCTCAGAATTTCCTATAATGAGAGGAATAAAAGTGACTTTTAGAAAGCATCTAAGGATAGGGCTTGCTGGCAGAAGAGCCAACCACATGATTAGAGGGTTAGAAGTCTCAGTCCCAGTCTCAGGTAGAACTGCCACCCTCATACACACACATCCAGTGAGGTGAGAGGGGCCTGGAAATCTTGATCACTAATGGCCAGTAATTTAGTCAATGTGCCTATGTAATACGAACTCAGAAGTATGGATTCAGAGAGCTTCTTGTTTAGAGAACATGTAGAGATGCAGAAAGAGTGGAACCTCAGAGGAGGTGTGGAAGCTCTGTGCTTCTTTTCTTTCTGACTGTTCTGTTTTATATTCTTTTATAATAAACCAGTAATCTAGGAAGTGAAATATTTCTTTGTTCTGTGAGCCACTCTAGCAAATTAATCAATGCCAGGAGGGGATTGTTGGAACCACCCATCTATGGTGGGCAGGTCAAAAGCACAGGTGGATCCGAAGTGGGTGGAGGGTACTCTTATAGGACTGAGCCCTGAATCTATGGGATCTAATGACATCTCCAGGTAGTTAGTGTCAAAATTTAGTTGAATTATAGGACACCTAGCTGCCATTGGAAAGTTAGCTTGGGTGGTGGGGAAAAAACTTCACACATCAGAATTTAATTGATGAACACACACTGTAGTTAGTAATTAGCAAAAATGGGACTGAAATGTAAAACCACTGGAAACTTTACACGATGCGGCTTTAAATAACATCTACTGTCCTACCAAAACTTTCCATCTCGTGGCCCATTCACTTAGGATCAACCTGCCCTTTGGGTAATAAATCAATTAGGTTTATTTGGTAGAATGTTACAAACTAATTCTTAAGTTATTATTTTTCCCTAAATAATGTTTTAAATAAGACCTTTCATGCCTTAATTTCCAAAAGTGATAAAGGAAAGGAATTCTAGTCATTCCTGTTTTGTGGTATTATTTTGCATCTGTAACACTTCAAAGTCATGCAGGTTTGTGGTTATATATACTACTGGCGTCAGAATTAATCTGTTGGTAGGTGGAACATGGGATCTGGAGGTGGGGTCAGCAGATGTTTTTTCTGTAAAGGAACAGATTTTTCTATGAAGTTTAGAGATTTTTGTTTTGGCTTTGTGGACCATACAGTCCTTGTCAAAATTTTTCTGTCATAACTAATCAACTGCTCTTGTAAGGTGACAATAACCACAGACAAAAGTATACAATGTGGAGTAGCTGTGTTCCAATAAAACCTTATATACAGAGAGCCGTATTTGGCCTGAAGTCTATATTGTGCCGTTATCTAAGTTTGGCCTCATACCAGCTCTGTCACCATGGTGGAGGGGGTCACTTGAACTTTATTAACCCTGCTTTCTTCATCAGCAAATACGATGATACTACCATTTCAGCTAACTTGAAAATATGAAAAGGAAGAATCAACTTAGATAAATTATATAATTTATATAAAATCACCTTGTAAACTCCCTAGTGCCAGAGTAATTGTTTAATAATTAATACACAAACATTGAGGCTTACCCAACTAATAATGGACCTCCTGACAAACTATCACCTTTTGTTTCTATCTCTCCATCCAGTTGCCTACTTTTTGTCACTGTTCACAGTCCCTCCTACACACACACACACACACACATACATGTGCCTGTGCAAACCACGTCCCTAGAACTGTATTCCAACCTGCTCCAACTGTACCCTAGAGCCCTCTTTTCCCGCCCATACCCACCAGGCTTGATTTTTTAATGTTCTATCTCAGCTGTCCCTTTTCAGATTAGACCACTAATGGAGAATAAAGATCATAACTGAGCCACTTTCTGAAAGGAATGGTTTATAGATAAATGACTTGTTCCAAGATGCCCTCCTTGGAGCATCTCACAACAAATGTCTAGAAATTCAAGTGGAGGGTCTGGTTCTTTGGAGAGTACATTTAATTACTTCTGAGAAACTCATTCATTGCCCAAAACAGTAACTCAGCTCTAGGAAACTCGAAGTTCAGGGTTAGAGGATGCATGTGAAGCAACTTGCACACACAGAGTTACATTTACAGACGGGGAGCCACTGGCAGCATGCAAAGACAGGTGGACGCTGGACCCAGCACACCACCTACCAGTTGCCGAAACGAACAAATTAAAAGAAACAGTGGATTCGTGGCAGTGTTGTGCTGGTAAACTGGGAAAGCAGGAAAGCAAGCCAACTCTGTTTGTAGCATTTAATCAATCTCCGTGATGTAAATACTCCCACCACAGATGGTATCGAGCTACCAGTGATTTAAGAACCAGCTCATAAATTTGCTGAGTATTTCACCATAACTTGTTCCTAGCAGCTCTGGCATATCAGTGGCTCCATGGCTTAACTAGAAGAGTGAAAGCCCCACAATTTTCTGACCCAGACCAGTTCAGTTCAGAGGCAAAGCTTTTTGTCCATTTCTTGATCTTTGATCCCAAGAAAATATGTAGATAAGCTCTTTTTCTAAATGACGTGGCACAACTAGTTAATGAACTATTTCATTTACACAGACACACACAACCCACCCCTTCTTATTTCCTTCATGGCTACTTTCTCCCCTAAATTATGTACTCCATGTGTACCCTTTGTACATGTTAGGATAATTTTTGCCAGATATCCCACTTGTTGCTCTTCAAAGTGTGGTCCTCAGATAAGCAACACCACATTACCTGTAGGTATATTAGAAAACAGAATTTCAGATGGCATCCTAATGAAGCAAAATCTGCACTTTAACCAGATTTGTATATGCATAGTTTGGAAAATGCTGCTCTATGCCCCATTCAATTTACACCTAGAAGACAGATAAAAACGCTGATGAAATTTGCTGTTTATCATACCACAAAAACAAACAATCGGCCTTGCCCTTTTGCAGTGATGATTTGAAAGATGCTGTATATACATTTTTTTTACTCAGACATAAAAATATTCCAGAATCAATCTGATTCAAAAGCATGAAACCAAACTGCCCTTTCCAGAGTCAAAACTCTTAGGTAACTACCAAAAAATAAGGCAAATTAGAGAGATGTTCTTGTCTTGGTTCCAACCTTCCTCTTCAGCCTTACGTTTGTCATTTAACTACATGCTCTGATAGAAAGAATAGTACCCCTCCCCCAGATGGCCACATTCTAATCCCCAAAACCTGTGAAATGTAACTTCCTATGGCAAAAGGGACTTTACAGGTGGAATTAATTGAGGATTTTGAGATGAGGAGGAGAGTCTCCAGGTACGCCTGATATAATCACAAGCTTCTTTTTTTTTCTTTTTAAAGATTTTATTTATTTATTTGACAGAGAGAAATCACAAGTAGATGGAGAGGCAGGCAGAGAGAGAGAGGGAAGCAGGCTCCCTGCTGAGCAGAGAGCCCAATGCGGGGCTTGATCCAAGGACCCTGAGATCATGACCTGAGCCGAAGGCAGCAGCTTAACCCACTGAGCCACCCAGGCGCCCCTAATCACAAGCTTCTAAAAGAGAGAGGTGAAGGCAGGAGAGTCAGAGGTGTGACCGTGGAAGCAGCGGGAGGAGTGTGACAGAACTGCACACCACAAGCAGGTCACTAGAAGCTGAAAAATGGTAAAGCACTTCCCTCCTCCAGCCTCCAAAAGGAAGGTGATCCTGCCAACACCTCGATTTCAGCGCAGTGAAACCCACTTTAGACTTCTGACCTCCAGAGCTGTAAGGTACCAAATTTGTGCTGTTTTAAGCCCTAGGTTTGCAGTAACTTGTTACAGAAGCCATAGGAAACTAATACAAATAAATGTCTTTCTCCTCAATTAGACTGAGAGCGTTTCAAGGGCATGACTATATGCTCTGTATTTTGACTACAGAGCCTAACCATTCGGCTCTTCGTACAGGTTTGGAGAAGAAATGAGTAAATGCGAGAGTTGCATTCTCCTACATTACAGCCAAATCTGACCTCATTCTAAAACAAACCAGTGGTTTTCCATTAATCTGAAACCCTTGACCCAATCACAAGGGCTGCATGCCAGACCTGTCCCTTTTGGCTGAGCCTTGCCTCCAGCACTCCCAGCTGTCAGCTATTTTTATGTTTGAATATCTCCCCTCCTTTTCCAGCCCCTCTCTATTTGGTTAACTTCCATTTCTTCCTTCACATCTCTCAGGCATTACTTCCTGTGGAGAGCTCATCCTTCTTTGCTTAACAGATTTCTTTTATAGCACTTTCTTTTATAGCACTCACTTGCATTTGTAAATATAAAAAGTTCTCTCTCTAAACTGGATTCTAGCTCTATGGGATCAGAGGCCATGTCCATAGTGTATTCCAGAATGTGGCATAAAGCAGGGACCCAGTAGGTGTTTGTTGAATGAAAAATAATTGTTGAATAAAAAGTATAAAGAGCATATATAAAAGAGAAAATGCTTTAGTGATTTGAGCTTCTAACTCATAAAGAATTATGTGTTAGAAAAACAATTTTAAAAAAAGAACTTTGCAAGTCTCTGTAGTACACAGTATTGTTTTTACATTTGTGTTGCTGACCCCAATTTAGAATCCTCTACACTGAGCTACTGCACGTGTTTAATGAGAGATAATATATGTCTGTGAAGGAGCTGCTAAGTGACTCCCCAAATTGGTTAAGGTCCTTTACTCAACACTCCCTTCTAGGGTTGTTCATGGAGCTAGTCATGTGCTAGAGTCACTTGTATATGTCTCTTCCTCATTTTGTGTTCAATTATTTTTACTTTGGGAGCCTGAAATCTGCCTTGGTGACCATATTTATTCACACCACAGAAATGATCAAGTTCTGCAGATTGTGACTCTTTTGATCTCTTCTCTCTGCCCTGCACCTCCCCAGCAACTACCACTGGTTGGTACGTGTGTGCCTAGACACCACTTGCCTGGGGTCTTTTCTTTCAGAGGCTTATCATGGTGCACAGCCTGACCTACGAAGCCTTGAGGTATTACCGGGAAATTCTACTACAGGGCACCAACTCTGAATTAACTGTCAGGTCGGGCACTGAGAAAAGCCTTTTTCCCTCACACCTCATTCTGCCAAGGAACTCCAACCTTTCCATAGTCAAAGTCAGCTGGGTTTGTGTGGCCTTTGGTTCCCCTTAATAGTAAGTGTTCTTCAAATTCAAATATAGCACTTTTCCTTGATGAAACTGGGTGTCAGGTCCTCCTGGGCTGTGAGCTGTCAGGAGGAAGAAAGGAGATGACAAATCCCAAAGCCTTACTTTACATTCACAATTTGTATATTTCCATCATTTAATATTATAGGAATGCATGAATACGGGCTCAGAGGATTTAGAACATATAATAAAAACTGTGCTTAAGTATCCCAGCCTACATCTCTTAATGCCTTCTGGTATTGTCAAGCAAAAAAACAAATAATTGACCTGCCCCATAAAGGTCTTGCATGCTTTCAGGGATGTAGACTGGACCCCATATTAACAACCAGCTGTGCCATAGCTTTAAGTAGTTACCTTCTCTTAAGGTGAAAAGGCTCATGTAAGTGGTTTCCAAGGCTTTAGTTACTAAAGATTCTGATGTCACTTAGTAAATGTTTAATATGGTAATAAAGTACACAGTTTCTTTAAAGCAGTATTCTACACATAGTAGGGTTTTACTAAATGATGGAGAGTGGTCTATAATGAATTTCTTATATGTATGTTAGTATCCATTAATATAAATTAACTACAGTTTTTTGTTGTTGTTGTGTTTTACAATTCCTACCTGGTTGAAAAACTTACTCTTCTAGCCAAGATATTTTGAATAGGAGCTGCTTTAGCTCTTAGCAATGGTTTAGATATAGAAAAGAGAATTTCATTGTGAATGAATTCAGTGCATGGTGAGAACATTGCATTAGTATGAAGTTAATCAGTAAAGATAGGTTATAAAGATGTGTTCTTTTTTTTTTTTTTAAGATTTTATTCATTTATTTGAGAGAGAATGAGTGAGAGAGAGCATGAGGAGAAGGTTAGAGGGAGAAGCAGACTCCCCAAGGAGCTGGGAGCCCGATGGGGGACTCAGTCCTGGAAGTCCGGGATCATGACCTGAGCCGAAGGCAGTCGCTCAACCAACTGAGCCACCCAGGAGCCCAAGATGTGTTCTTTTCTCTTTAGAAAAGAAACCATATGGATAAAATTAAAATAACATGACTAGTCTCACACTTGAGTTAATTCCACCACTTAAAAAGTAAAACCCCAGATATTTCTAAATATTTAGAATAAGAAATGATGTATAGATAATACCTACAAATCATATATTCAGAGTTCCAAGACTGGGATCTTGAACTTGAAGCTACAAAGAAGCTGTTGGGGGCACCTGGGTGGCTCCGTGGGTTAAAGCCTCTGCCTTCGGCTCCAGTCATCATCTCTCCCGGTCCTGGGATGGAGCCCCACATCAGGCTCTCTGCTTAGCGGGGAACCTGCTTCCTCCTCTCTCTCTGTCTGCCTCTCTGCCTACTCATAATCAAATAAATGAATAAATTTTTATTTTATTTATCAAATAAATATCAAATAAATAAAATCTTAAAAAAAAAAAAAGAAAGAAGCTGTTGGTGTGGCTCCTTGGGTTTCCCTAACTAACCTAGCTATAAACAAAGGAGAGCTTTCTCAAAGTAAGTTGAGCAACAGAAAGAGAAAAAATGAACTTATTTGCTTATGCATCATTCTATTTTAAAGTAAATTTTTAAAAATGCTATTGATAAATGTGTACTTGGAAATATATTGAGGGGCTATTTGCTAGTAAATATTAGAATTTAAAATTTCATTTCTAAAAATTCTGAATTATACAAGTATATAAAAATATGTAGATGTGTTCTAAAACTTTGTAATTATAAAACATGAGTGGCTTAACTGTCCATTAAAAGGAAATCTATTAAGTAAACGATAGCGCCATCATCAGCTGTTTGAAAAGATATTGACCGTTAATATCCATGTTACATTATGCTGTGATAAAGGCAGTTGTGTAACAATTTTTATTGTTTTATATAGTGCTTAATTATGCATTGAAAAGTCCAGAATGATGTGACATACTATTAATAGTGAACATATCAAAAGAATAGGATTGGAAAAAGAGGCAATATTTTTTATTTTCCATTTTATATACTTCTTTTTTTTAATTTTTTATTTTTTATAAACATATATTTTTATCCCCAGGGGTACAGGTCTGTGAATCGCCAGGTTTACACACTTCACAGCACTCACTAAAGCACATACCCTCTCCAATGTCTATAATCCCACCCCCCCTTCTCACAACCCTCCTCCCCCTAGCAACCCTCAGTTTGTTTTGTGAGATTAAGAGTCAGTTATGGTTTGTCTCCCTCCCAATCCCATCTTGTTTCATTTATTCTTCTCCTACCCACTTAAGCCCCCATGTTGCATCACCACTTCCTCATATCAGGGAGATCATATGATAGTTGTCTTTCTCCGCTTGACTTATTTTGCTAAGCATGATACACTCTAGTTCCATCCATGTTGTCGCAAATGGCAAGATTTCATTTCTTTTGATGGCTGCATAGTATTCCATTGTGTATATATACCACATCTTCTTTATCCATTCATTTGTTGATATACTTCTATATCCTTCAGGTTTTATTTTTAATTTTCTACTATAAACATTAATGTAAAAGTCTCTTACTCTATTTGTGTGTGGGCATAGGTTTTCATTTCTTTGGGGGAAAATACCTAAGAGTGAAATCAGTTGGTTGATACAATCCCATCAGCAATAATCAAGTTCGATAGTATTTGATGTCATTGTTCTTGGTATTGTTTCTTAATTTCTATTTCCAGTTGTTTCCAGCTGCTATGTAGCAATGCAATTGATTATCATAAATTGATCTTGCTAGCCTCATATATTTTAGTTGCTGTTTAGTCCTATTCCTTGGAATGTTATATCTACATTTATTTCAAAACAACATGATCATGTAGTTTTTTTAAGGCAAACATTTCAAAATTCTTTAACTTTTTGTTTAAATTCCACTTAGTTGACATACAGCGTTAATACTGGTTTCAGGTGTACAACACAGTGATTCAACACTTCCATACAACACCCAGTGCTCATCACCTATTTCACCCATTCCCCACCCAGCTCCCCTCTGGGAACCATCAGTGTGTTCTCTATAGTCTTGGTTTGCCTCCTTTTTTCTCCCTCTGCTCATTTGTTTCTTAAAGTCCGCATATACATGAAATCATATGGTATTTGTCTCTGACTTATTTTGCTTAGCGTAATAACTCTCTACCTCCATCCATGTCCTTGCAAATGACAAGATTTCATTCCTTTTATGGCTGAGTAATAGTCTATTCTATATAGATAGATAGATAGATAGATAGACTGATGAGTGGTTATTATATATATATATAATAACCACTCATTGGTCCATAGACACAGGCTGTCTCCATAGTTTAGAGGAGTTGTAGACAATACTGCTATAAACTCAGGGAGCATGCATCTCTTTGAATTAGTATTTTTGTATTCTTTGGGTATACACTCAGTTATGCAATTGCTGGATTGTAGGTAGTTCTATGTTTAACTTTTTGAGGAGCCTCCATACTGCCTTCTAGAGTAGCTGTATCACTTTGCATTTCCACTAACTGTGCAAGAGCGTTCCCCTTTTTCCACATCCTCACTCACACTTGTTTCTTGTGGTACTGATTTTAGCCATTCTGTCAGGTATGAGGGCATATCTCACTATAGTTTTAATTTGTATTTCCCTGATGAGTGATGTTGAGCAAATTTTCATGTGTCTGTTGGTCTCCTTCTTGTCTTCTTTGGAAAAATGTCTATTCTTCTCATTTTTAATTGGATTATTCATTGTTGGGGTGTTGAGTGTTTTTAAGTTCTTTATGTATTTTGTGTACTAACCCTTTATTGAAAGGTCATTTGCAAATCTCTTCCACCATTTCATAGGTTGCCTTTCAGTTTTGTTGATTGTTTCCTTCATTGTGCAGAACTTTTTATTTTGATAAAGTACCATTATTTTATTCTTGCTTTTATTTCCCTTGCCTTGGGAGACCTCTCTAGAAAAAAATTGCTATGGCTCATATAAAAAAGGTTACTGCTATGCTCTTTAGGATTCTGATGGTTTCAGGTCTCAGATTTAGGTCTTTAATCCATTTTGAATTTATTGTATTTGTGGTAAGAATGTAGTCCAGTTTCATTCTTTTGCATGTTGCTGTCCAGTTTTCCCAATACCATTTGTTGAAGAGACCCTCTTTTTCCTATTGAATATTTTTTCATTTTTGTCGAAGATTAATTGATCATATAGTTGTAGGTTCATTTCTGGGTTTTATATTCTGTTCCATTGACCTGTGCATCTCTTTGTGTGACAGTACCATACTGTTTTGATCACACAGCTTTGTAATATAACTTGAAGTCTGGAATTGTGACGCTTCTAGCTTAGGTTTTCTTCTTCAATATTACTTTGGCTATTTGAGATCTTCTATGGCTCCATAAAAATATCAGGATAGATCTAGCTTTGTAATACAGTTTGAAATCAAGAAGTATAATGCCCCCAGCTTTTTTCTTTTTTCAAAAATACTTTGGGGCACCTGGGTGGCTCAGTGGGTTAAGACGCTGCCTTCGGCTCGGGTCATGATCTCAGGGACCTGGGATCAAGTCTCGAGTCGGGCACTCTGCTCAGCAGGGAGCCTGCTTCCTCCTCTCTCTCTCTCTCTCTCTCTGCCTGCCTCTATGCCTACTTGTGATCTCTCTCTGTCAAATAAATAAATAAAATAAAATAAAAGAGAATACTTTGACTATTCAGGATCTTCTATAATTCCATAAAAATTTTTAAATTCTTTATTCTATTTCTGTGAGAAGTGCCATTGATAATCTGAGATAAACCTGTAGATTGCTTTGGGCAGTATGGATATTTTAATAATAGTCTTTCAATCCATTAATTTGTCTCCTTTGTTGAATTTATTACATATTCTTTTTTTTTTTTTTTTTGCCATTGTAAATGGATTGTTTCCTTAATTTCTGAGTTCCATTGTTAGTGTATAAAAATGCAACTTATTTTTTGTACATTGATTTTTTGGATTCCACATCTTAACTGAATTCATTGATTAGTTCTCTTTTGTTCATGTGTGTGAAAATTCTCTAGGGTTTCTTATATGTAATATCCTACCATTTGCCAATAGAGGCTGTTTTACTTCTTCCTCTCCAAACTGGATGTCAACCATAACCCAAACTTGCATTCCCAAATAGCACCCCACTTTTATTATATGGCTGGTTTCAAATTCTGTATTGCCAGGCTTAATTTCTATTATCTTTTTAAGAATTCTTGGATCTATTTCCATGAGGAAATTTTTGTTTATGTTGCTAATGTTTTTGATTATGGTATCAGAATAATTTAGCCTCATAAAATATATGGACAATCTTTATTTTTGAAAGAGTTATCATAGAATTGGTATTGCTTCTTTAAATATTTGATGACTTCACCAGTGATAACATATGGACCTGAATTTTCTTCATAGTAATGATTCAAAATATACATTCAATTTATCTAATTCATATAAGGTTCACTAGGTTTTATATTACTTAAATCAATTCATAATTTGTTTCAAGAAATTTGTCTATGTTGATTGTCAAATTTATTGGCATACATGTGTTCATCTTTCTTATCCTTTGAATGTCTGGAGAATCTCTAGTGTTATTCTATGTTCTTGATACTGAAAATTTGTGTCTTTTATGTTTTAACCCTTTGACCAGTTTTTATACATTTTCTTATGCATTTTAAAAGACACAGCGTCACTTTTGATTTTATATATTTTTCTTTCATATTTCCCATCTTTTTATTTTGGATTTAACTGCTTTTCTTAACTTCTTAAGGAAGCTTAGATCATTTGAGTTATTTTTTCCTAAGATAAGCTTTTAATGCTATGATTTTTTTTCTCTAACCACTATTTCAGCTCTCACAAATCTTGATACTTTGTATTCTCTTCAAAGTATTTTTTAATTGTCTTGTGATTTCTTCTTTGATCCATTGGTTACTTCAGTCTCTAATTCCTAATTTGGGAAATACTCTAATTCTTTTTAATTCTGTGGATGGCCAAACAAAAACCATAATCTATATTCCCTCTGTTATTTTTTAATCTACCGAGACTTCTTTTGTGACCCAGCATAGAGTCTCTTTTGATGAATGTTCTATGTGCACTTCAAAGGAATGCATAATTTACTGATGAGTAAAAGAGTTCTATATATGAAAGTTGGGTCAAGTTTGTTTATTAAAATTATTTAAATCTCCACTTATTTTTGCAATTACTAAGAATATTAAACTCTCCAGCTATAATCATAAATCTGTGATGTTTGAGTTTTTCAACTTCTGTTAAGTCCACACATATTTATATTTTCCTTTTTTAAATATTTGCTATCTTTTTCATCTCTTTTTCCTCTTTAACTCTGGATAGAATCTTCCTGATCACTTTGATATTGATAAAATTATACCAGGTATCTTCTAATTGGGATTTGGATCATTTCTATGCTTTTATTATTTTTATTTAATCTGATCTTTATATTTAAAGTGGGTTTCTTATAAGCAGAATGGAATTGGGTAATAAAGATTAGAGCAGCAATCAATGATATAGAAATAAAAAAAAAAATAGAAGAGACCAACAAAACTAGGAGTTGTTCTTTGAAAGAAATACTAAGATTGATAAACCCCCTAGCCAGACTTATCAAAAAGAAAATAAAAAAAGACCCAAATCATGAATGAGATAGGAGAGATCACAACCAATATCACAGAAATATAAATAATCATAAGAGAATATTATGAGCAATTTTATGCCAACAAATTAGGCAATCTGGAAGTGGACAAATTCTTAGAAGCATATAAACTACAAAAACTGAAACAGGGAGAAAGAGAAAACTGAAGGGATTCATAGCCAGCAAAGAAATGGAGTCAGTATTCAAAAATCTCCCCCCAAAAATGAGTGTCCAGAGCTGGCTGGTGTCTCAGGGGAATCCTGCTGAACGTTTAAAGAAGAATTAATATATATTCTTCTGAAGCAATTCTGAAAAATAGAAATAGATGAAAATTTCCAAACTCATTCTATGAGGCCACCATCACCTTGATCACAAAACCAGCCAAAGACCCCACTAAAAAGGAGAATTACAGACAAAAATCCCTGATTCTCAGTAAGATACAAGCAAATCAAATGCAACCTTAAAATGATTTTTCACCATGATCAAGTGGAGTTTTTTCCTGAGGTGCAGGAATGGTTCAACATCCACAAATCAATGTGATATACTATGTGATCCAAGGCCAAGAACCACATGAACCTCTCAACAGACCCAGAAAAAGCATTTGACAAAATACAGCATCCCTTCCTGATAAAGATCCCCCACCATATAGAGACAAGGAAACATGGCTCAATGTTACAAAAGCCATTTATGAAAGACCCACAGCAAATATCATCCTCAATGGGGAAAAACAGAGAGCTTTTCCTCTAAGGTCAGGAACATCACAGGGATGTCCACTTTTACCACTGGTGTTCAATATAGTATTAGAAGTCCTGGCCTCAACGATCAGATTAAAAAAATAATAATAAAGTCATCCAAATCTGCATGGAAATATCAAGCTCTCACTCCCTGCAGACAATATGATACTCTATGTAGAAAACAAAAAAGGCTCTGACAAAAAGGTGCTGAATTCCTCTATCAGTTCTAGCAACATCACAGGATATAAAATCAATGCATAGTACTCAATGAAGCAGGAGAAAGAAATCAGTCAATCCCATTTATAATGCACCACAAACCATAAGATATCTAGGAATAAACCTAACCAAAGAGGTAGAGGATCCATATGCTAAAAACTATAGAACACTTATGAAAGAAATTAAGGAAGACACAAAGAAACAGAAAAACATTCCATGCTCATGGACTGGAAGAAAAAATGTTGTTTAAATGTCTGTACTATGCAAAGCAGTCTACATATTCTGTTCAATCCCTATCAAACTACCCTCAGCATTTTTCACAGAGCTGGATAAAACAAGCCTAAAATTTGTATGGAATCAGGAAAGACTCCAAATACCGAAGTAATGTTGAAAAAGAAAACTAAAGCTGGAGGCATCACAATTCCATATTTCAAGCTGTGTTACAAAGCTATAATCACCAAGGCAGTATGGTTCTGGCCCAAAAACAGACACATAGATCAGTGAAATAGAATATAGAACCTAGAAATGGACCCTCAACTCTGTGGCCAACTAATCTTTGACAAAGCAGGAAAAAATACCCAATGGAAAAAAGACCATCTCTTCAATGAATGGTGTTGGAAAAACTGGACCACTTTCTTAAACCATACATAAAAAATAAATTAAAGATGGATTAAAGACTTAAATGTGAGACAGGAATCCAACAAAATCCTAGAAGAGAAAGCAGGAAGCACCCTCTTTGACCTTGGCACAGCAACTTCTTACTAGACATTTCTCCAAAGGCAAGGGAAACAAAAGAGAAGGAAAAATGAGATGAAAACAGAGAGGGCAGCAAACCCTAAAATTCTCTTAAATATAGGAAATAGTTTAGCTGGTGGGCAGGTGAAAGGGGGAAGGGGTAATTGGGTGATGGACACTAAGAAGAGCATCTGATATAATTAGCCCTGGGTGTTATGTGCGACTAATGAGTCACTAAATTCTACCCATGAAATGAATAATATTCTATATGTTACTAAACTGAACTTAAATAAAATATTAAAAAATAAAGTTTCCTGAATTATTAAAAAAAAAACCCCTTTCAGTTTTTCTTCCTTAAAAAGCTTTATTCAACTTCATTTTTGAAGGACGTTTTCACCAGCTATCTGATTCTAGATTAACATAAATTTTCAACACTTCAGAAGTGTCATTCCAATGACTTCCAACTTGCAAGCTTTTAATGAAAAGTTTACAAGTTATTTCTCTGTACATATTGTGGACTTTCTTAAAATCCACATTACTATATTTTTCACTGATTTTTAGCAATTTGATTCTGCCACATCTTGGTGTCATTTTTCTTAGTTTTTGCTAAGTTTAGGGCTTATTCGGTTTCTTTTGTGGGATTTCACTCATCTCCTTAGATCTATGTAGGTAGCATTCATCATTTTTGGTAGATTTTTAGACATCATTCCTTCAAATATTTTCTTTCTCTTCACTTTCTGAGACTTCAACTACATATATATTAGACCTCTTGATATTGTCCCCAAATAACTAAAGCACTTCTTTTTTTTTTTCATATTTTTTTTCCTTTTCCCTTTGTTAATTTTTATTTCTATGTCTTCTAATTTTGCTTTTTTTTTTTTTTTTTCCTTTCAAGACTGTGTTTAAATTAAACTTAGTTAACATACAGTGTGGTATTAGTTTCGGGGATAGAATTTAGTGATTGAGCACTAGCATATACCACCCTGTGCTCATTACAACAGGATTACTGACTTCCTCATCTTTTTTGTCTCATCTGCTGGTATCCTAGCAAGTAACATTTCCATTTTGTTTATTGTCATTTTCTCCTCTAGTATTTCAATTTAGTCAGTCCATATTTTAAGTCTGATCACATTAACCATATTTAGCTGTTTTAAGTATCTTTGTTTCCATTTCTATCACCTACATCTGTATTGTCTTTTGTTGTTTTTGGTTATGTATGTATTACATTTTCCTTCTTTGTATGTGCAATAATTGCATGCCAGATTTGTGCATTTTCATTGTTGAATGAATGGTTGTATTTGATTCCTTTAAAGAGTTTTGGACTTTGATTTGGAAAGTATTTAAATTATTTGTGAATGAGTTTGAAAATTATAATTGATGGGGTTTTCTGAGTTTTGTTTGTTTTTTAATAGGCCTGGGAGAGACATTGTTCTAAGTTTAACTTGACACTGCTACTAAGGCATAGCCTTTCTGAAGTCTCTACAGAATATTTTATGTATTCAACAGGGAGTCTTTATTCTGGTTATTATGAACAATTTCTATCCCAATTTAAGCTTGGGGAATTTTTAACTCTGAGGGTCCCCTATGATTATTTATTCCTTAGGGTAGATCATGAAGCTAGATGATAAAAACTTCTAAGCATGTGCAAATTGTTACTCAACCAGAGATTTGAGCATAGCCCCATAAATATTCTTAATGTTCTTTCTCTGTGGGACAGAGTAGTGGAGAAGATGGAATTATACAAATTCCAGCCACCTTGGTTTCTCCAATCTGCTCAACCCGGTAATATTGCAAGGATTATTTCTTGTTCTTACTCCCCCATCTCTACATCCTCTCTTCCTCATTTTTAGGACTTACCTCATTTGGCTTTCAGCTCTTTTCAGCAGAAAGCAAGTATCATTATAAAGTTTACCTCAGTTGTCTTCCATCTCCTGGCTGTCACAGTCCAGTGTTGTCCATCGTGCTGCCTCATGAAGATGTTTCATGTATTGTATCCAGTTTTCTAATTATTTATGCTAAAAAGGTAATACTGCATATTACCGTTCTTGTACTCAGAGTCACAAGTGGAAATCTGGACTGTTTTAAGTAATTTTTTTTTCAAATATTTAAAACATTTAAAAACAAGGGGTGCCTGGCTGGCTCATCTGGAAGAGCATACAACTTGATCTCGGAGTCATGAGTTCAAGCCCTACATTGGGTGTAGAAATTAATTTTTTTAATAATTTTAAATCTATTTTAAGCTTATAACTCATTCATGTTAAAGTGTATTAGTTTCCTAGTTCCTGCCATAACAAATTATTATAAACTCATTGGCTCAAAACAACACAAATATATTATTTTACAGTTCTCTAAGTCAGAAAAGCAAGACTGGTCTCATTGGGCAAAAAATAGTTTTTCATAGGATTGCAATTCTTCCTGAAAGATGTTTTCTTGTCTTTACAGTATCTAGTATCTAGTGGGCCCTTCCTTCATCTTCAAAACCAGTAGCATTGCATCTGTTAGACCTTTTTTCCAGTCACATCTCCCCTCCTCTTTTCTTCCAACGTCTTCTACTTTTGAAAACCTCTGTGATTACATCAGGTTCACCTGAATAATCCAGAACAATCTCCCTTTTTTAAGTACACCTGCTTAATAAACTTAATTCCATCTATACCCTCATTACCCCTTTTCAATGTAACCTATTTATAGCTCTGGGGATTAAAAGAACATCCTTACAGTACTGTTAATCTACCTACAACAAAGGACAAATACACAGTCCATCATAGCATCTTTCCAATTTTGATACTGGATTTGGCTTAAGACCTAAATCTAAAAATGTAATTTCTTATATAACACTAAACCCTACTGTTTACAGTCTTAAGAATACCATTGGCAACAGGATTTTAAAAGCATAAAGTTAATTTCCATTTATATTTTTGTAAACTAGAATGTAAATGAGAAAATGAAAAATTCTGATTTATAGATTTCTAAATGGTTACTTTTTTCCTTTTAAGTTATAACTTGCACAAGTCATAAATAGATGTAGATATGGAGTTACGGAGGTACATCTCATTTATAGTAGTTGCAATTTTACTATAAAGCCATGTGCTTATATGAAAAAACAGCTCCTTTTCTAAGGTGTGGGATCTTCGAGATTTTCTTCTCCAGTTATATTCAAATACAACTGATATACAGTGCTCATAAGTTTAAGGTGATATGGCTTGACTTATTGATTTGACTTCTATTATGAAATGACTACCAAAATAACTTTGTTAACATCACCAACTACTACAGATACAAAAAGTTAAAAGAATTTTTCTTTTTACTTTGTGGTGAGAACACTTAGGATTTGGTCTCTTAACAACTTTTAAATCAACCATACAACAGGGTCAACTATAGGGATATGCTGTACATCATATTCCTAGTACATATTTATCTTATAAATGGCAGTTTATACCTTTTTAACCACTTCATCTACCTTAACTTTATGTCCTCTGCTGACACATAAATTCCCCTTCCTCCACTGTGTCTCTGGTAACCACAAATCTGCTCTTTTACTCTAAGCTTGCGGGGCAAGGGATGGTCTTGTTTTTTGTTTTTAGATTTCCACATGTGAGATCACACTACATTTGTCTTTTTTGTCCGACTTATTTTACCTAGTATGATGCCTTCAAGTTCCATCCATATTGTCACAAATGGCAGAATTTCTTTCTTAATGATTGAATAATATTCCACATATATGTGTATATGCAACATATATGTACAAATAATGTATATATGGTGTATGTTTGTGGTTTGCATACATACATGCATACATATGTACTCATATACATGAATACATGCACAGACCCATTTCTTTATTCATTTTCTGTCTATGCAAACTTACTTTGTCTCCATGCTTTGGCTATTATAAATGATGTTGCTAAGAACATGGAGGTGCACTTTGACATGGTAATTTTGTTTCCTTCAGATACATTGCCAAAAGTAGAATTGCTAGATCATATGGCAATTCTACTTTTAATTTTTTGAAAAACCTAATATTTTTTTCCATAATAGCTGTACCAGTTTGCATTACATTTCTACCATTCCATTTTTTCCACATTTTCAGCAGCATTTTTCCTCATTCATTCATTCATTCTAGTGAGGGGGGAGGAGAGGCAGAGGCAGAGAGGGAAAGAGAAAATCTTAAGCAGGCTCCATACTCAGCATGGAACCCAACATGGGTCTTGATCTCACAACCCTGATATCATGACCTGAGCTGAAATCAAGAGTTTGACACTTGACTGAGCCACCCAGACACCCTACTTTTCTTTTTTTTTTTTTTTTAATGACAACCATTCTAATAGATGGGAGATGATATATCATTATTGTTTAGAATACAAAATCTACAAACACGGGTACCTTTCCATTTATTTGTGTCTTCTTCAATTTCTTTCATCAATATCTTCTAGTTATCAGTATAGAGCTCTTTTACCTCCTTGGTTAAATTAATCTGTAAGTAAGTTAATCTGTAAGTTTTATTGTTGACACTTTTGTAAATGGGACTACTTTCTTTATTTCTATTTCAGATAAACCATTCTTAGTGTGTAGAAATGCCACTGGTTTTTGTTTGTCTTATTTTCTTTTTTTTTTTTTTAATTTAAATTCAAGTTACTTAACATATGGTGTATAATTAGGTTTAGGGTAGAGTTTAGTGATTTATCAGTTGCACATAACACTCAGTGCCCATTACATCAAGTGCCTACCTTAATGCCCATCATCCAATTACCCCATTCCACTACCCACCCTCCTCCATCAACCAAATAGTTAAGAGTCTCTTAGGGTTCCTGTGTGGCTCAGTCATTAAGCATTTGCTTTCAGCTCAGGTCATGATTCTGGGATCATGGGATCAAGCCCTGCAATGGGCTCCCAGCTCAAAGGGAAGCCTGCTTCTTCCTCCCCCTGCTTGTGTTCCCTCTCTCACTATGTCTCTCTGTCAAATAAATAAATATCTTTTTTTTTAAGTCTCTTATAGTTTGCCTCTATTTCTGTTTTTATCTTATTTTTTCCTTCCCTTCCTATATGTTCATCTGTTTGGTTTCTTAAATCCCACATATGAGTGAAATCATATGCTATTTTTCTTCTTCTGACTTATTTTGCTTAACCTAATATCCTCTAATTCCATCCATGTCCTTGCAAATAGCAAAATATCATTCTTTTTGTTGGCTGAGTAATATTCTACTTTATGTAATACCACCACATCTTTATCCATTCATCCACGGATGGACATTTGGGTTCTTTCCATATTTTGGCAATTGTGGGAATTGCTGCTATAAACATTGTGGTGCATGTTCCTCTTCAAATCACTACTTTTTATCCTTTGAATAAATACCTAGATGCAATTTCTGGGTCATTGAGTAGTTTCATTTTTAACTCTGTGAAGAACCTCCATAGTGTTTTCCAGAGTGGCTGCCCTAGTTTGCATTCTCACCAACAGTGTAAGAGGGTTTCCTTTTCTCTGCATCCTCACCAACATCTGTTGTTTCCTGAATTGTTCAGTTGAGCCATTCTGACAGGTATGAGATGGCATCTCATTGTGTTTTTGATTTGTACTTCCCTGATGCCAAGTAGTATTGAGCATTTTTTTCAGGTGTCTGTTAGCCATTTGTATGTCTTTTTTGGAGAAATGTCTGGATCCTGTCTTCTGCCCATTCCTTGACTGGATTTTTTTTTTTTTTTTTTTTTTTTTTTTTGCGGGGGTCGTTGAAGTTTGGTAAGTTCTTTATAGATTTTGCATCCTAGCCCTTTATCTAATATGTCATTTGTGAATATCTTCTGCCATTCCATAGGCTGCCTTTTAGTTCTGTTGATTGTTTCCTTTGCTGTGCAAAAGCTTTTTTATCCTGATGAAGTCCCAATAGTTTTTGTTTTGTTTCCCTCGTCTTTAGAGACATCTAGTAAGAAGTTGCTGTGGCCAAGATCAAAGAGGTTGCTTCTTGCATATCCTTTAGGATTTTGATGGATTTTGATGGATTCCTATCTCACATTTAGGTCTTTCATCCATTTTGAATTTATTTTCTGTCTATGGTGTAAGAAAGTAGTCCGGTTTCATTCTTCTGCATGTGGCTGTTCAGTTTTCCCAACACCATTTGTTTTCCACTGGGTATTCTTTCCTGCTTTGTCAAAGATTAGTTGGTCATGAGTTAAGGGTCCATTTCTGGATCTTCTATTTTATTTCATTGATCTGTGTGTTTGTTTTTGTGCCAGTACCATACTGTCTTGATGATTACAGCTTTGTAACACAGCTTGAAGTCTGGTATTGTAAACCCTCCAGCTTTAGGTTTCTTTTTCAACATTACTTTGGCTGGGGGCACCTGGGTGCCTCAGTCATTAAACGTCTGCCTTCAGCTCAGCTACCAATTCCAGGATCCTGTGACTGAGTCCCATGTCAGTCTCTCTGCTCTGTGGGGAGCCTGCTTCTTCCTCTTCCACTCCTCCTGCTTATGTTCCCTTTCTCTAGGGCTCACTCGCTCTCTCTATCTATCTCTCTGTCAAATAAACAAACTCTTTTTAAAAATTACTTTGGCTATTTGGGGTCTTTTCTGATATAAATTTTAAGATTTTTTTTTCCAGCTCTGTGAAAAATGCTAATAGTATTTTGATAGGGATTTCTCTGAATGTGTAGGTTGCTTTGGGTAGAACAGATATTTTAACAGTATTTATTCTTCTCGTCCATGAGCATGGGATATTTTTCTATTTCTTTGTGTGTTTCTCAATTTTTTTCACAAGTGTCCTACAGTTTTTAGCATATGGATCTTTTACCTTTTTGGTTAGGTTTTTTCCTATTTATCTTATGGTAATGCTACTGGTTTTTATGTTAGTTTTGTATCCTGCACCTTCACTAACATCATTTACTACACCTAAAAATTGTTTGGCGTCTTTAGGAATTTCTGTAAAACTATTTCATTGGCAGATAAAGAAAAATTTGCTTCTTTCTTTCTAATTCTGATGTTTTTATTTCTTTTTCTTGTCTGATTGCTCTGGCTAAGACTTCCAGTACCAATTTGAATAGAAATGAGAGTGGGCATCCTTGTCTTGTTCCTGAACTTAAAGAAAAAGCTTTCACTTTTTCAGCGCTGACTATGATGGTAGCTGTGGACTTGTCATATATGGTCTTTATGATGTTGGGGTATGTTCTTCCTTTAGCTCATCTAAGAGTTTTTCTTATGAACAGATGTTGAATTTTGTCAAATACTTTTTCTGCACCTATTGTTACCATATGTTTTTTCTCATTCTACTAATGTGATATACTGTTTGAGTATGTTTAAAAATCCTTATTACGTCCCAAGGATAAAGCCCATCTGATCATGGTGAATGGATCCTTCAATGTGCTGTCAAGTTCAGTTGGCTAGTATTGTAATTGTTGTATCTATATTCATTGGGTAACAACTGTGGGTTTCTCAGGTCCTTTTCTGGGCTTTAGAATCAAGATAATGCTGATCTTTTTGTATTTTTGGGTCATGGGCAAGGAAGAAGAGTTTAGGGAATATTAGTGTTAATTTTTCTTTAAATTTTGGGTAAAATTTATCAGCGAAGCCATCAGGTACTGGCCCTTTCTTTTTGGGAGTTAGTTCATTACTGATTCAGTCTCCTTACTAGTGGTTTGTCTGTCCAGATTTTCATTCTGATTTCATCTTGACAATTTGTACTAAGAAGTTTCTAGGTCTTCCAGTTTGTTGGTATATAATTGCTCATAGTATTCTCCTATGATCTTCATATCTCTGGAATATCAGTTTTAATATCACTTTTTAATATATAATGTTATGGGTCCTCTTTATCCTTGATTAGAATAGCAGAAGATTCTCAGTTTTGTATTTGCCTTTTCAAAGAAAAAACTCTTACTTTGGCTAATCTTTTCTCTCATTTTCTTGTTCTTTTATTTACTTCTGCTTCAATCTTTATTTCCTTCCTTTTAAGGTAATTTTGGGCTTCATCTGTTCCTTTTTTAGTTCCTTGCTCCTAGGTTGTTTGAGAGATATTATTTAGATATTCAATTCTATAAACTTCTCTCTTAGGACTGTTTTTGCTCTGTACTATAAGCTTTATGTTGTATTTTCATGTTCATTTGTTTCAGATTTTTTTAAATTTCCCATTAACTTCTTTTTTTCATGGACTATTCAGAAGAGTGTTTTCAGTTTCCATGTATTCATGAGCTTTTCAGTTTACCTTCTGCTATTGATTCCTAGTTATATATTGCTGTGGTCAAAGAAGGTACTTGGCATGACCAATTTTCTCTAAATTTCTAAGACTTGTTTTGTGGCCTAACATATGGTCTATCATAGAAAATATTCCATGTGTGCTTAAGAATGTATATTCTGTTGTCAAAGACAATGTTCTGTATATATCTGTTAGATCTATTTGGTCTATAATGTTCAAATTGGTTTTTCATAATTCATTTTGTCTGGATGATCTATCTGTTCTTGAGAGGGGGAGGTATTAAATTTGCCTAATTATTATTGTATTAATGTTTCTATGACCTTTAACTATTTGGGTGTTCTGATGTTTCGTGCATAAATACAATTGTTAGGGGCGCCTGGGTGGCTCAGTGGGTTAAGCCGCTGCCTTCGGCTCAGGTCATGATCTCAGGGTCGTAGGATCGAGTTCCGCATCAGGCTCTCTGCTTGGCAGGGAGCCTGCTTCCCTCTCTCTCTCTCTCTGCCTGCCTCTCTATCTCCTTGTGATTTCTCTCTGTCAAATAAATAAATAAAATCTTTAAAAAATAAAAAATAAATAAATACAATTGTTATATCTTCTTGATGAATTGACAACTTCCTTATATTAAGACTTTTTTATTACTTTTAGTTTAAATTCTATTGTCTGTATAAATATAGCTACCTGTGCTTTGATTACAATTTGATTGAAATATCTTTTCCTTTCCCTTCATTCTCAGTCTATGTGTCTTTAAGGCTAAAGTGAGTTTTACAGACAGCACCTCATGGGATCTTGTTTTACTTTGTTGCTGTTGTTTAACCCATTCAGCAAGACTATGTCTTTCAATTAGAGAATTTAGTTCATTAACACTTAAAGCAATTATTTATTGGTAAAGACTTACTACTGCCACTTTGTTCATTGTTTCTGGCTGTTTGTAGAGCCATTTTTCTTTATTTCTTATCCTGCAGTCTTTTGTTATGTTTTGATATCAATTGGTATCAGTATGGCTACAACTTTATCATGTATTTTTGTATAATTTCTTTTTTTTAACTATTTAAAATTTTTATATAATTTCCACAGGTTTTTTATTTATGGTTACCATGAGGCTTACATGGTAATTTCTAACACCCTATTTTCAATAGATACAAATTAACTTCAATAATATTCCTAAACTTTACACTTTTACTTTCTCCCTTTGCATTTTAGCTTATTGAAGTTACAGTTTACATATTTCATATTGTTTATTCAGTAACAGTCTATTATGGTTATTTTTGTCATGTTTCAACTTTTATACTAGAGTTGTAAATGAATTACACACTATTATCTTACAGACTCTAACTTGACTATTTATTTACCATCATCCGTGAGTTCTTTTCTAATTATGTTTTATGATAATTCACATCCTTTTATTCCCACTCAAGGAACTTCCTTTAACATTTTTTGTAAGTCAAGTCTGATGGCATTTGTTTGGGAAAGAGTTTATTTCTCCAAATCTGAAGGACAATTTTGCCTGATATAGGCTTCTTGGTTGACAATCTTTTCTTCCCATCCTCTCCTGGCCTGAATTGTTTGTTGAGAAATATTCTGAAAGTTTTATGGAGGGTTTCTTATATATAACTTCCTGCTTTCTTGGTGTATTCAAAAAAAAACTTTTGTCTTTGATTGTTGACAATTTAATTATAATGTGTTTGTGCAGGCCTGTTTGGTTTCAATCTGTTTGGGATCATTTGGGGCCTCATAGATCTAGATATCCCATTTCCCAGGTCTGAAAGGTTTATCCTTTTTGCTTAAAATATATTTTCTATCTCTGGTATTCTTTCTTTTGATTGTGTCTTATAAATCCCATAGGCTTTACTCACTTTCATTGTTTTGTTTTGTTTTGTTGTTTTGTTTCTTGGTGCTCTAACAGGATAATTTCAAATATCTTCTCTTTTAGGTCATTGATTTCACCCCTACCATCCGAAACCTACATGACCTCACCACCCCCACCAACACACATACACACACACACACACACACACACACACACACACATTTTCCTGCTTGGTCAACTTACTTTTGAAAGTCTACAATGTTCTTCAGCTTGGTTATTTTTCAGCTCTAGGAATTTCCATTTATTTTTTGATGGTTTCTATTTCTTTGAACTTCTCTTTGTATTTTTTTTCACACATTGTTCTCCTACTTTGATTTAGTTGTTTCTGTGCTCTTGTTCACTAAACTTAAGTGAATTATACTGAACTCTCTGGAGTTCATAGATCTCCTTTTCTTTAGTTATTGAAGGTTTATTCATTTCCTTTGGTGTCATGTTTACATGATTTTTTTCATGATCCTTGATTTCTTACACTGGTATTCATACATTTGATTGCATGATCTTCTCTTCCAGTACTTAGTTTTACTTTTCAGAAAGCATTCTTTACCAGTCCATTCAGGTTGGAAACATGTCCACTGTTAATATCCCAGGGTGGGTGGTATTTGCTATTAGGGTCTCTTTTGGGCAAAGTCACTGCCTGAGCTCTGAACTTGGGAGAATTGGATTGGCTCCGTTTCCTGTCCAGGTGAGGCTGTAAGTAAATTTCCATGGTTTCCTAGGCTCTCTGCTCAGGTTTACTAGATGGTCAGGATGAGGTGCTATACTCAGTAGTTGGCAGGCTATGAATTAGCTTCTGTTCCCTGGTGGGACAGCAAGACAGATCCCAAGGCCTGCATGGCTTATTGTTTGGGGACCTGAATTTAAACAAGACTGTGCACTGAATTACCTGGCCAACAAGTTACAAGTTTTTGCTCTACAGATGGGTAAAATCACAACCTAAGCTTTCTGTCCAGTAGCCCTACAGCAGGGCCATTGGATGGTCATTTTCACTGGGTTTCCTAGACAGGCAAGCTGAAGGTGGTATTCAGTAGTGAATGGGGCACTGAATTCATTTCTTAGATTGTCTGGAGCAGTAGAACCAGCTGCAAGTCCAACAAGGCCTTTTCTTATTTGTTGTTCTGACATGAGCTAACCAATGTTCTCTAGACAAATAGGGCCAACTGTCTTTTCTCTGTGAATGATCAGTTCTGCCTGCTGTATTCAGCTCAAACATTGCTAGGCTATGCAGCTTCTATGTATTCTGGCCAGCTTTTCTGGTTACATGGGGCAAAAAGCTATTCACAGCAGTGAAATGGGCTTAAAACTAAGATCCCCAGCCTTACTAGGGGCAGAGTAGGCTCCAGGGATGGCAAAACTTTGTTTGAAGACCCAAATCAGGAAGACCTACATCTTGCCAAGTTCCCTGATCAGACTGTACTGCCAATTTGGTTCTGCAGATGAGCCAAGCCACTGGCTGGGACTAATACTTGGTCATTGCAGATAGAAATATGGTCTGCCAAAATTTGAGCGCTGGTTATTGCAGTTCTCTCCCCCTTCAGCAACACAATCAGATTCCCAGTAATAGAGCCATGGGGTAATTCATGTGAAATGAGACCAGATTGGCATTCCCAAGAAGTAACCCACAATGCTCAAGGAGGTAGATGTTCACCTTATGTTCTCTTTTCCCATGGGAGGAACCATGGGCTCAAGGGAGACCTCTAGCTATGGTCCTACTCTTGCCTGAATGAGGTGCAATGCTATCAGCATGTAGCCATTTTTCTTAGCCTATCTTGTTTTCTTTAGAACAAAGAGGTTCTTCAACCTCATTCCTGTGTTCTAGGATTTTCTCAATGGTGTCTTGTCCAAGAACAGTTTTTAGTTCTTCTTGTTGTGAGGAAAGATAGGAATTAGGAACTATGTCACTCTCTTGCTGATGTCACTCTTGCTTTTATTTGGTTATTTATAATAATTCATCTTTTATGTAGGTCAACTTGTAATCTTCTGATCTTTGGCACAATATTCACTTCAGAACACATTCTGAGGTTTATGTTCTTCAGAGGCCATCTTAAGTTTTTATAGTAATTGGCAGAAGCTAATAATGCCTAGACCTCGTTGAGCTTTTCTTTTAAAGAAGAAAAGAAATCTGACTTTGTTTTTGCAATATTAGATTGCAAGAGTACGAAAAAAAAAATAATAAGCCTTTCTGTGTGAGGAGATATTGGCAAAGCAACTCTCAGTCAAAAGTCAGAATGTTTTTTCCCTTCTCTAATATCTCTCCCCTGCTTCATATTTTGCAACTTCCCTATCCATACTCTTCTATGGCTGGCTCGGTTTCTTTCCCAAGCCAATGATAATTTTCTGAAAATATAGACATGACAGCTGTTACCTCATGTTACCTATTTTTCCTCAGTGAATGTTGCTTATAACCACACCTGGTACACAAAGGTATTGAAGAAACATTCATAAAAATTAACAAAATTTCACTCCCCTGAAGATGACGCACTCTTCTAGGAAATTCTTAACACATTCTATATGAACTTCAGGTATTCTCAAAACTGTGTGTGTGTGTGTGTGTGTGTGTGTGTGTGTGTGTGAGAGAGAGAGAGAGAGAGAGAGAGAGAGAGAAGTATCTTTTCAGACCTTGTTTATGTTATGGTTCTTGCTCAAAACAAACAATGATTATGAGTATGATTGCAGTCAAAGGGAGTTTCTAGGAAACACTTCCACAAATCATCAGGTTCCCCAACAAGCAACCCAACAAAAACATCCCACTGAACTCCAAAAAACAAAGCAAGTTCCATCCTGTCACATTGATGCTACAATGACAAATCATCACAACTTCTTAGCTATATCCTATGAACTGCCACTTCCTTGAGAAAACAGTTTGTGAAAGCTCTATTTAGTCCAGTGATTAGCTTTTCTCCACTTCCTCTTTATCCTAGTGTTGTTCTCATTAGTCTTTATTTTTCTTCACCTTTGTTCTCTCTCCTTTTGAAATCCTTTTCTCCTCTACTAGCTTAATGATGGCTTCATTTGATCTGGCTCTGTTACAGATTTCCTCATAAACTACAATTTTTTGGTTCTCATATGTGTGTCTGTGTCTTTGCAAGCTAACCAAATCATCTACAAAATTTCAAGTTTTTATAAAAGTAAAACATATAGAACTCACTTAAAAATTTTGAACCTCAGGGACATCTGGGTGTCTCAGTTGGCTGGACGACTGCCTTCGGCTCAGGTCATGATCCCGGAGTCCCGGGATCGAGTCCCGCATCAGGCTTCCAGCTCCATGGGAGTCTGCTTCTCCCTCTGACCTTCTCCTCGCTCATGCTCTTTCTCACTGTCTCTCTCTCAAATAAATAAATAAAATCTTAAAAAAAAATTTTTTTTTGAACCTCAGATTCTCTTGGTATGGCAGCTTTGTTCTTTAGTGGCAAATTTTATATAACAATACAAATTTCTGACTTATCTTGAAAAACTGGAAAATCTGGCAACATGGGGTTATCATTCTTGTATGGCAGAAAATGACAAAGTAAATAACAGTTGCCTCCATTGATTAAACCCATACTTTCTATTATGTCTCAGTCCCTAACACTCCTTCTATTACTTTTAGCCCACCTGATTTTTTTAAAATGTGAGAGCTTTAGACTAGACAGAACTGCCAGGTAAGACAAGCACTGCAGGAAGGTACAGGAGCATTTATGACACCTCCAATATCTACAATAAAGGGAAGAAAAAAATCTTATGTATCAGGTATGTGCCAAGTGATCCTTGCTATTAAATAGCTTACATTCTATTAGGAGAGAAAGCCAAATAAACAACCCAGGTATAATAAGACACCAAAACCCAGGTAAGAAACAGCTTCTTTCTTGTTTGTGATCAGCATTCCTCTAGGCAGGCACTGACAGAGTAATTCCAGCAGCAACTATAAACTCAAACATTGGAATCTGCATTTAGGACAGAATTCCAAAACTTAAAGGAGACCGTCAATGCAAGGCAGGAATAAGGATTACCTAAGTTATCCATACATCAGTTTCCTCTTCTGTAAATGGAGATAATATCTTCTCCTTAGATTGTAGAAGTTAAATGAGTTGACATAGTAGATGAGCTAATGTTAAGCCATTAGAGTGACTTAGAACAAACTAATTTATAAAAATTTTAATAAAACTCTTATAATAAATTTTAAGACAGGCTTCTAAGGTAGAAACTTGATTATGGTGACAGTGGTGAGGGGAAGGAGTGTGGGGACAGGAAACCAGGACAGACTTGATTACAGGGAACATGTGGAGAGCTCAGAGACTATACCTCAACAAAATATACTATAAAGACCTTGCAGCAATAAAGAGCTCCTGGCTCCAGATTCCCATGACCATGAGAGTATGCGTTGCCTTTTTGCACACCTTTCTTCTTCCAGGGCAAGATAGAACTTCTTGTTTGCTTTCTAGTACCTGCTACAAGCTTACCTCTTAGTAGGTCATTGATAAAAGTTTATCAAAACAAGTGTATGAAAGAAGTGTATTATCAATTCAATTTCAAGTCCTCAATTGTTATCAGAGCTTTAGGAATGACAGGGCTGAGGCTAGAGGTGAGTAAAGGAGCCCCATCTGGGGAATGGAACGCCTCATGGGCAAAGAATGTGATAACAATTTAAACAATTCCTGAGTGCTCAAAATTTGTGGGTGATTGTATCAGCTGTGCATGTTTTCCTGCCATTTGCAGAATCAGTTCTCAGATTAGGGTCTATTTAAGAAGAGGCTGATTATTTAAATATGAATAAATTTTCCTTTTGGCAAGGAAGAGATAAACCACTTACAGAAACCAAGAGAGCAGCCACTTTTGTCTCCTCTTTTGTCCTTCTTGTCCCATTCTTGACTGGCAGAGAGGAGAGGCGGGTCATTACGTGGCTAAGAGAGACAATAAGAAGCTAGAGCAAGGCCTTCAGGACAAACAAATCTGCCTGTCTGGGAATCTGGCCCACTGCTGTTGAAAGCCTATTTTTTCTCAAGATAAATGCTTTTGCCCAACATTGTTGCAACTCCTTTTCAATGCATGCTGCCCTGTGGCATGAACTCTCCCCTTTTTTTAAATGCTGCCAACTTCCTCTCTGGAGCCAATAGCCTGTTTACCCAACATGGCTTTAGGGATCAAGAAATCCCAAAAGCTGGGGCTATGGTCCCTGAGCGTGGTCCCTTAGCTCATTGCCCTTGAAAGCCTTATGTGCATAATAGGATTAGTAACCACCAGCTCCCAACTCTGTACAACCTTCTCATTTCCTAAACTCCCTCTGCTTTCAGGAAAGAGAAAATTTGGAAAGATTATTCCTAATCAAGAAACTTTCCAAGAAGAAAGACTGTATCCTACTTTGAATATTCTCTACAGCTTGAGTAACCACTGTCATACTCAATTCTCTGCCTGATTAGAACAAACCTGTATGCAAATGAGTTTGGCAGCTTCCTGATTCTGGGGACTCAAGGGCACTGGAAATGTTCCCTAAGATTCCTTCCCTATTTAAACTGAATTCTAAGAACTTTTTTTTTTTTTTTTTAACTTTGGCACCTATCAGAATTACCTGCAGGGCTTGTTAAAACACAGATTGCTGGCTCTATACAATGCCTCACCGTCCAGTTTCCAAGTCTGTAGGTCTGAGGGACAGCCTAACTTACTTTTCTAGTAAGTTGCCAGGTGATACTAATACCATTGATTTAAGAATCACATTTAGCCACTGTCCTAAGGTATCAACTCAAAACCCAAACTTAATTTTTAAGCATTAGAGAAAACAAATGCTATGTATTATATGTGTGAAAGAGTAAAAAGATTTCAAATGAGGTCTTCTGGAGGTAAAGGCCCATATTGTATGAAGAATATTCAGGTGGTTACAGATCGTGTGTAAGAAACAACCCAAAGCTGGAGAAAGTAACCTGAAAGGATTAGAGGCAACTGTCTTTGGTTTCCACACATGACCAGGAATAATGTCTGTTTTTGTTTTAATAATGCCTATTGCTACTAAGGTTGAAAAATTTATGATTTATGGGGCATTGGGCAAAGTACATAGAAAAATCTTGCCTCAGTAGAGGGACTTACTGTCCCTAGTTTGAGTACTGCTCAGGCCCACCTAATAAATCTTAAAAGCAAGAACCAAAACAACTAAACTGCTTTTAAGTAACTTGAACCAAGAACAAAATTTAGAAATATTTAAAAGAATGGGAAAATATCTGGCACTGAGTAAGATAAAATTCACAATGTCTGACAACCAGTAAAAGACTAGCAGCATTGTAAAGAAGCAACAAAGTATGGCCTGTGATGAGAAGAAAAATCAATGAATTGAAACTGTCCCAGAATTGACATGGATGTTAAATTAGAAGACATGCTCATGAATCAGTTATTAGAATTGTATCCCATATAGGTAAAACTTTAGTGACATGAAAATATTTTTAAAACATACAGATTGGGGGGGCGCCTGGGTGGCTCAGTGGGTAAAGCCTCTGCCTTCAGCTCAGGTCTTGATCCCAGAGTCCTGGGATCAAGCCCCGCATCGGGCTCTCCACTTCTCGGGAAGCCTGCTTCCTCCTCTCTCTGCCTTCCTCTCTCTCTGCCTACTTGTGATCTCTGTCTGTCAAACAAATAAATAAAATCTTTTAAAACAAAACAAACAAAAAAACCATACAGATTGGGAAAAAAGCACTCAGATTGAACTAGAATTCTAGAAGTAAAAAACTGCAATAAGATGAAAAACACTTAGATAATATCAAATTGGACATTGCAGAAGAAAAGATTGGTGAACTTAAAGACAGAGTAATAGAAACTCTAAAATAAAACCTAGAAAGAAAACTATTAAAAAATAGCATCGATGAACTATATAACAACATTAGGTGGCCTAATATATAATTAAAATTCCCAAAGGGAAGGAGAAGAGAATGGGGAACTGAAAAAAATATTATTGGAAGAGCTATACTTTCCAAACTTGATAAATGATATATTCAGATCCAAGGAGCTCGACAAATGCCAAGAAGAAAAACAAAACACAATAAACAAAAACAAACCACTAAGGCACTTCATATTTAAATACTCAAAAACAATGATTAAAGACCTATTAAAAGCAATCAGTAGGGTAAAAGACTTTATAAATGAGAAAGGAAGAAGGAAAATGATACCAGAAGATTGTGTGGCTCTGTACAGTAAAACAGTAAGGACATGGGAAAGTATAAAAGGTTTTTTCACCTGTTGATTAAATTGTTGAATTCGGCAGCCAGGTTTATCTGGGTAACTAGGAATTGTCTAGATGAGTTGTTTTTCCTCAGTTTCTCCCACCAATCTGGAAGAAAATAAGTGAGAAACAAAAGCTTGGGGAAGATTCATGGGAAACATGAAGGCAAAAGGTTGTAGTCTTCAAAATGAAACAAGAAAAATCTTAGACTAGAGTCTTAATTAACTGAATAAGCAAGAGTTATATTTAAGGAGATAGATCAATCATATGGTCAGTTTTTAACTTAAGTTTTAGGAAGCTAGCCACTTTTAAGAAAACTTCAGGTTGCTTTGTTACTCATCTGGGGAAATTATTTTTTCTTCCGGCTCTGCTTTTTTTTTTTTTTTTTTTTTAGGATTTTATTTATTTATTTGACAGACAGAGATCACAAGTAGGCAGAGAGGCAGGCAGAGAGAAAGGGGGAAGCAGGCTCCCACCCAGCAGAGAGCCTGATGCAGGGCTAGATCCCAGGACCACAAGATCATAACTTGAGCTAAAGGCAGAGGCTTAACCCTCTGAGCCACCCAGGCACCCCCTGCTCAGCTTCTTATCTTAGGTTTATTATCAAATCATCCTTAGGCATTCATATTTCAAAAAGCTGATCTTTCCATCATCCACATCCAAATCTAATTTTATGAACAAAAATTATTAGCCTCTTGTCAAACAACAAACTAGAGAAAATTTGAAATCTTAAAGGCAGGGTGTTTTCATGGAAAAGGAAAATCCATTCATGAGGATTTCTTTAGGTATCCCCTTCCCCAGGAAAAACCTGAATTGCTTTAACCAATCATTATAATTAGGAATAAACCTACTCTTCCCGATGCAAGAAATATCCTTCACTCTAACTCCTGATTCTTTATAGTTCCCTTCAGACTTGCCCACTCTATCCTGAGTTCTACATATTACAAAATGACCATGGCAATCATTTAATAGAGAGTAAAGTGCATTTTTTAAAAGATTTTATGTATGTATGTATGTATGTATTTATTTATTCATTTATTTGAAAAAGAGTGAGCATAAACAGGGGGATCAGCAGGCAGAGGGAGAAACAGGCTCCCCACTGAGCAAGGAGCCCAGTGAGGCATTCAATCCCAGGACTCTGGGATCATGACCTGAGCCAAAGGCTGAAGCTTAACTGACTGAGCCACCCTGGTGTCTCTAAAGTGCACAAGCTTTGAGGTCAAACGGATCCAAGTCGTCACTATTACTGCTCTCCTGCCAAACAATAACCCAACCTCCCCATTTTTGTATATGTATTATTTTGGGCCTAACCAAGGCCATTCTTGATCATATCTGGCAAGTCAGAATTTCAATACTTCTATATTATACATCATAAGAGACACTGATACTATGCACCATTGAGAAAGCAACTTCAGAAAAAAAATTAAGAGTAAGCTAAAATATATGTATATTCTAAAAATACAGAGTGAGTATTATTTATAATGCCAAAATGTGGAGGCAACCCAAGTATACATCAAATCTACTGATGAATGTTTGTTTACTGATTATTACAACTTTGTAATATAACTTGAAGTCAGTAATTGTAATACTTTGAGTTTTGTTTTTTTCTTTTTTATTTGGGGTCTTTTGTGGTTCTATACAAATTTTAGGATTGTTTGTCCTAGTTCTGTGAAAAATGTTGGTATTTTGTTAGGGACTGCATTAAATGTATAGATTACTTTGCATAATATAGACATTTTAACAATGTTCATTCTTCATATATGCGAGTATGGAATGTCTTTGCAACTCTTCGTGTCATTTTTAATTTTTTTCTTCAGTGTTTTATAGTTTAAAGAGTACAGGTCTTTAACCTCCTTGGGTAAGTTTAATTCCATGTATTTTATTTTTGGTGCAATTGTAAATGAGATTATTTTCTTAATTTTTCTTTCTTCTGCTTCATTATTAATGTGTAGAAATGCAGCATATTTCTGTACATTGATTTTTGTATCCTCCTACTTTACTGAATTTATTTCACTCCTAATAATTTTTTAGTAGAGTCTTTAGGGTTTCTAAACATAGTATCATATCATTTGCAAATGTGAATTTTACTTCTTTCTTACCAATTTAGAAGCCTTTTATTTCCTTTGTTGTCTGGTTGCTGTGGTTAGGACGTCCAGTACTATGTTGAATAAAAGTGGTGAGAGAGGACACCTTTATCTTATTCCTGACCCTTGGGAAAAATTCTGATTTTTCTTATTGAGTATGATGCTACCTATGGTGTTTTTCATATAAGGCCTTTTTATGTTGAGGTATGATCCCTCCAACCTACTTTGTTTAGAATTTTTATCATGAATCAGGATGTTGTACTTTCTCGTTTTTATTTATTTATTTATTTGCATCTATTGAGATATATTTTATCCCTTCTCTCATTGGTATGTAACATGTTGATATGCAAATACCGAACCACCCTTGCATCCTGGGACTAAATCCCACTTGATTGCTGTAGATGATTTTTATAATGTATTGTTGAATTTGGTTTGTTAAATTTTGTTAAGGATTTTTGCAGCTTTGTTTATCAGCAATATTGGCCTGTAGTTCTCTTTTATGTTGTGGCTTAATCTGGTCTTGGTATCAGGGTATGGGATGTCCTCATACAATGAATTTGGAAGTTTTCCTTCTTCTCCTATTTTTTGGAAAAATATTAAGAATAGGTGTTAATTCTTCTTTAAAATGTTTGGTAGAATTCACCTTTGAAGTCATCTTATCTTGGATTTTTGTTTGTTGGAAGTTTTTTTGTCATGGCCTGGAAACAAACACATAAATCAGTGGAGAAGAACAGAAAGTCCAGAAATAAGCCCACAATTATATGGTCAATCTTCAACTAAAGAGACAAGAATACGCAGTGGGAAGAAGACAGTCTCTTCAACAAATGGTGGTGGGAAAACTGGACACCAACATGCAAAAGAATGAAACTGGACCACTTTCTTATACATATGCAAACATAAATACAAGATGGACTAAAGACCTAAATGTGATACCTGAAACCATAAAAATCCTAGAACACACAGGTAGCAATTTCTCTGACAGTGGTCATAGCAACATCCTTCTATATATGTCTCTTGAGGCAAAGGAAACAAAAGCAAAAATAAACTATTGGGACTACTTCAAAATAAAATCTTTTGCACAGCAAACGAAATGACCAAAGAACTAAGACAACATACTGAATGGGAGAAGATATTTGCAAATAACAATATCCAAAAAAGGGTTAATAACCAAAATAAATAAAGAACTGATACAATTAAATATCAAAAAATTATATGATCCAATTAAAAAACAGATATTTCTTCAAAGAAGACATACAGATTGCCAACAAATACATGAAAAGAAGCTCAACATCACTCCTCAGGAAAATGCAAATCAAAACTACAATGAGCTTCTACCTCACAGCTGTGAGAATGGCTAAAATCGGGGTACCTGAGTGACTCAGTAGTTAAGCATCTACCTTTGGCTCAGGTCACGATTGCAGGGTCCTGGGATCCAGCCCCGCATCAGGCTCCCTATTCAGCAGGAAGTCTGCTTCTCCTTTTCTCTCTCTCTCTCTCTCAAATAAATAAAAAAAAATTATTAAAAAGAATGGCAAAAATCACACAAAAAACAACAGGTGTTGGTTAGGCCATGGAGAAAGGAGAACCCTCTTGCACTGTTGCTGGGAATCCAAACTGATGCAGCCACTGTGGAAAACAGCATGGATGTTCCTTTAAAAATTAAAAATAGAACCACTTATGACTCACTAATTGTACTACTAGGTATTTACTCAAATAATATGAAAACACTAGTTCAAAGGGATATATAAACACTTATGTTTATTGCAGCATTATTTACAATAGCCACACTATGGGCAGCCCAAATATCCATTAATAGATGAATAGATAAAGAAGGCATGTGTTGTTCGTGTGTGTGTGTGTGTGTGTGTGTGTGTACACACACAGTGGACTATTATTCAGCCATAAAATGAATGAAATCTTGCCATTTGCAACAATAAGGATGGATCTAGAGAATATAAACCTATGCAAAATAGTCTGAGAAAGACAAATACCATATGACTTCATGCATATGTGGAATTTAAGAAACAAATGAACAAAGGGAGAAAATGATACACGAAGAAACAGACACTTAACTACAGAGAAGAAACAGATAGTCACCAGACAGAAGGTTGGTGGGAAGATGGGTGAAATAGGTGAAAGGTATTAAGAAATGCACTTGTGTTGCTGAGCACTGAATAATATATGGAAATGTTGGATATCTACATTGTATACCTAAAGCTAATATAGCACTGTTTGTTGTTACACCAGATTTAAAATCTTAAAAACATTTTTTAAAATGTTTAAATGTGGTATGCTTTAAATATTGTCTTAAAGAGAAAGGAAATTGATTTAAGAAATTAGATCTCAAATACATGCATTTATTGATATATTTTTTTAATTTTTAATTTTTTCAGTGTAACAGTATTCATTGTTTTTGCACCACACCCAGTGCTCCATGCAGTCTGTGCCCTCTTCAATACCCACCACCTGGATGCCCCAACCTCCCACGCCCCACCCCTTCTATGGGCTCTGAAAAACAATCTGAGGGTTTTGATATAATATTTCTTAAAACTGCTTTTGCTGCAACCCACAAGACTTGGTGTGTTGTATTTTCATATTTATTTGTTTTGAGGTAAAATGTTATTTGTTTTGATTTCTTCTTTGCCTCCTCCTCCTCCTCTACATATTTGTAGATCTTCTCATTTGTTGATTTCCAGCTTTATATCACTGTGGTCAAAAAAGATAGTTGGTATGATTTCAATGTTCTTAAGTTTGCTAAGATTTGTGTTTTTGTACTATCGTATGACCTATTCTGCAGAATGTTCCATGTGCACTTGAAGAATATATATTCTGCTGATATTAAATGTCCTGTATATGTCTATTGAATCCATTTATTCTAAGGCATTTTTTGTTTTGTTTTGTTTTGGATTTTTTTGTTTGTTTGTTTTTTATAATCTAAAGGAATTTTTAAAAAGACTTATTTATTTGAGAGAGAGAGAGCGCATGAGAAAGGGGAGGGTCAGAGGGAGAAGCAGACTCCTTGCCGAGCAGGGAGCCTGATGCTGGACTTGATCCTAGGACTCCAGGATCATGACCTGAGCCAAAGGCAATCGCTTAACCAACTGAGCCACCCAGGTGCCCATATTCTAAAGTATAATTTAATTTCAACATTCTGTTGTTGATTTTTCTGTCTGAATGATCTATTGTATTGTTGTCTTTTCTCCTTTAAGATCTGTTAGTATTTGCTTAATATATTTCAGTACTCGTGTTTGATAGCATATATATTTATGTTTGTTGAATGATTTTGATGACTTGATCCCTTAATCATTGTGTAATATCCTTCTTTGCCTCTTTTTATCATTTTGCTTGAAGTCTATTTTTAAGTAGATTTGCAGATAAGTTTAGTTATGTTATACTCTTTGTTTCTTCTTCATCCCTTCACTTTGAACCTATGTGTACCTTTGGAGCTGAAATGAATCTTCTGTAAGCAACATATAGTTGGGTCTTATTTTAATCCATCTAAGGGAAAAAAAGCAAGAGGTATTATGCTTTCTGGTTTTAAACTATACTACAAAGCCATAATAATAAAAACAATATGGTATTTGCAAAAAAAAAAAAGTCCTATTGCTCTACATGTCTAGGATTCCAAAATTAACTGTCAGCATATATGGTTAATTCATATTTGACAGGGTAGCTAAAAACACTAAATGGAAAAAGGCCTGATTCTTCCACAAATGGTGCTGGGAAAACACACCATGAGAAACGCATGGGAAACAATGAAATTGACTTCTATCTCCCACCACTTACAAAAATCAATTTGAAATAGATCAAGGCCTTAAACATATTACCTGTGCCCTAAAAATCCTAAAAGAAAACAAAAACAAGATCTTCTACATTGGTCTTGGCAATGATTTTTTGGACATGACACGAAAAGCACAAATAACAAGCAAAAATCAACAGCTGTGACCACATCAAACTCAAAAGCTCCTGCATAGCAAATGAAAAATTGACAAAAAACAAATTGAAAGAACAGCAAATCTGGAAAAATGTCTACTGTATGTAGACAAATGTCTTCATATTTTAAGTAGGAATTATAATGGCCAATAGACACCTGAAAGGATGCTCAACATCACTAATCATCAGGGAAATGCAAATCACAACAGCAGTGAACTGTCACCTCACATGTGATAGAATGGCTGTTATCAAGAAGATAGACAAAATGTGCTCGTGAGAATGTGGTGAAAAGGAAACCCTTATATACTGTCAATTGCTCTAACCATTATGGAAAACGATGTGAATTTTCCTCAAAAAATTAAAAATAACTTATCACACAATAAAGCAATTCTACTTCTGGTTATATGCCCAAAGGAAATGAAAACAGGATTTTGAGATATAAGCACTCCCATCTTTATCACAGCGTTATTCACAATAGCTAAGATACGGAAACAACCTAAATGTCCACCAGCAGATAAATGGATAAAAGATGTGGTATACATACACAATGGAATATTATTCAGCCAAAAGAAAGGATATCCTGCCATGTGTGACAACACAGATGAATCTTGAGTACATTATCCTAAGTGAGATAGGTCCAAGAAAGACAAGTGTTGTATGTATCACTTACATGGAATTTAAGAGCATCAAACTCGAAAACAAACACACACATAGATTTTGGATGAACGTGTCTTCATTCTCATTGGTTTCCATGAATTAAGTTGTTCTTTGATTTCCTGGTTGATTCAAACATTCTTAAGTAAGGTGGTCTTTAGCTTCCAAGTGTTTGAATTCCTTCCAAAGTTTTTCTTGTGGTTGAGTTCCAGTTTCAAAGCCTTACAGTCTGAGAACACACAGGGAATAACCTCAATCTTTTGGTATTGGTTGAGCCCTGATTTGTGACCCAGAATGTGGTCTATTCTGGATAAAGAATATGTACACTCAAGAAGAATGAGTATTTTGTTGTTTTAGGGTGAGTATTTTGTTGTTTGTTTAGGATGAGTATTTAAAATAAGTATTTTGTTGTTTTAGGGTGGAATGTTCTGTATATATCTATGAGGTCCATCTGGTCCAATGTGTCATTTAATGTTCTTGTTTCTTTATTGATTTTCTGCTTGCATGACCTCTCTATTACTGTGGGCGGCATGTTAATATCCCATTCTATTAATGTATTCATATCAGTATGATTCCTTATCTTGATTAACAGTTGTGTTATATAGTTGGCTGCTCCTGTATTTGGAGCATAAATATTTACAGTTGGTAGATCTTCTTGGTGGATAGACCCTTTAAGAATGATGTAGTGTCCTTCTTTATCTCTGACTACAGTCTTTAGTTTAAAATCTACTTTATCTGATATGAGAATCACTACCCCAGGTTTCTTTTGAGGCCCATTGCCATGAAAAATGTTTCTTCATCCCTTCACTTTCAGTCTGGATGTATCCTTAGGTTCAAAATGGGTCTCTTGTAGACAACATATGGATGGGTCCTGTCATTTAATCCAATCTGCAGCCCTGTGCCATTTTATAGGAGTGTTTAGGCTGTTCACTTTGAGAGTGATTATTGAAAGATATGTTTTTATTGACATCATGTTGCCTGTAAAGTCCCTGTTTCTATAGATTGTCTCTGTAAATTTCTGTTCTTGACACTCTTGGGTTCTTTCTTCTTTAATAGAACCCCCCCTTAATATTTCTTGTAGCACTGCCTTGGTGGTCCCATACTCTTTGAAACCTTGCCAGGCTTGGAAACTCTTTAATTTTGAATGTCAGCCTTGCTGGATAAAGTATTCTTCACTGAGTTCTTCTCATTTTGTGCCCTGAATATCTTTTGCCAGCCCTTTCTGGCTTGCCAGCTTTCTATGGATAGATCCCACATTATTCTGATGAACCTTCCTTTGTACATAAGGAAGGTCCCCTACGTGCTCTCAAGAGCTCCTCTCTAAAATTATGATTCATCAATTTCACAATGAGGTGTCTTGAGGTCTTTCTAGATTCTATGATTTGGTGTGTGGGGGGGGGGGGATCTTTCTGCCTCTAGGACACGAATGCTTGTTCCATTCCCCAGATTGGGAAATTTTTCATAGAGAATTTGTTCAACTATATCTTCTAATCTTCTTTCTTTCTCTTCCCCCTCAGGGATCCCAATAATTCTGACTTTGGAATGTTTCATGGTGTCATTACTTCCCTAAATCTGTTTTCATGGCTTCTAAGATGGAGAGGAGAAGTGAGTTGGGGGAAATTGGGGGGAAAGACAAACCACGAGAGACTGTGGACTCTGAGAAACAAATTGAGACTTTTGGAGGGGAGGGGGTGAGGGTTGTGTGAGCTTGATGGTGGGTATTATGGAGGGCATGTATTGCATGGAGCACTGGGTGTGGTGCATAAACAATGAATGCTGGAACATTGAAAAGAAGTAAAATAAAATAAAATGAAAAAAATTAAAAAGCAGGTGATTTCATGAGTCCTAATATTCCTCAAAGAGTACCTTTCTCTTTATAGTGGCTAATAAAGAATATCTAATCAGACCAAATGGGTTAGTTACAAAGATGTATTAGATCTGGTTTCATGATGGTTTGATTTTTTTTTAATCTATGATTGAAAGGCATAACAATAGTTAAGGGTTCCTTAGACTTAAAATGTCCATATGTCAGAAAAAAGATGTCCATATGTCAGACTTCTGTATTTTAAAGGCCCCCTCCTACACATGAAGCCTCAAAAATGGTTTTTGTGGAATCTAGCTGCCTCTTCTGCTGCATCAGGTCCCAAACCAAATTTAAAAGGTACTGTATCAAAAAAAAAAAAAAGATACTGTATCAATACAAGGGCATGTATGATTTTTCCCTGAAGTTCTTGAGCTTATTTTGAGTGATTAAGCACAAGCTCCCTGCCATTGATAATAGGGTTCTTGCTAACTCCACCCTATCTGCATTTTAAACTCACTACAGCTGAAACAGAAGGATTTCTGTTTCTCTTCCTCTAATAAGCCTCTAATAAGGTATCTCTATATGTACTTGTTTTTACCTCTGTTCTTTAGAAAGTTCCATAAGGTAGTTGGTTCAGGGTACTGTTCAAATGTCACTTCTTGTCCTGTCATTGTCAATGAATGCTGTTGTATTGAGATAAAAAAACATTTGTTGATAGAGATTTTTTAAAACCTACCATTGGGTGATGAAAGATTGATGTCAGTAATTTCAGTTTGGGTTGAATTCCTGACTAAATCAACACATTGGTTAACTCCTGAGGAATATTTTCTCTGAACCTCAATTTTAAGTTTTATAAGGTAATCACTTGCTGCTTCAAACATCTTAAAATACCGAAATGTTAATGTCAATTTCTGAAGAATTTTCAACCCATTTGTGTGGGGGGGAGACACTTCTTGCCATGTGGGTGATTAATGGAATGTTAACACTGAGAAATATTTTAAAGTAGTTCATTTCTCATCCAACCTTTTCATTTTACTGAACAGAGACATGTTGAGAAGTCAAATGCCTTAGCCAGATAACTAGTGTGGCAGTGAGGTACTTGAACTTGGATGTCCTGACTCATTGTCCAGTCCTATCTTCCTCTCAGTCACCCCAAAATGAACATGACAGGCAACTATCTCTGAATCACTAACGTAATGTGAAAAATTACAAACTGCTGGGCTGTATTCAGAATGACCTATCAGGTCTTACAATCAAAGAATCCATATTTTTTGACTCCTTACCACCAAAAAAACTCTGCTATGAAGTTAAGTTTCCTATTAATGCCTCCTCCTAGCTGCCTGGGATCTGAGTTAGTTAGCTCAGTGATGAGAATGAGAAAAATTAATTTCCAAAAGAAGAGATTCAAGGCTCCATGCATCACAGAGTTGTCTAGCATGATACACTGGGGAGTGGGAAGAAATTTCAATGTGTATATATACTCACATGACCTCTAAAGAAAATATTTTAAGCATTATGAATAATAACTCAAGGGTGGCACTGGCAGCATTGCTGGTGTTATAAATCAGAGTGGAAAATGCCCAGTGTAGATGAGTGAACAGAGCACCCCTCCCTCAAGATTTTGTTTGCTTTCAATGTATTGAAATAAATTTTTTTTAACTCCAAAGTTCATTATCATATAGTGTAGCATTGATTTCAGAATTATAATTTAGTGATTCATCACTTACATATAATACCCACTGCTCATTTAAACAAGTGCCCTTTTTAATACCCATCACCCACTGAATCCAATACCCTACCCACTTCCCCTCCAGTAACCCTCAGTTTGTTATCTTCATTATAGAGTCTCTTATGGCTTGCCTTCCTCTTTGTTTTATCTTACTTTTTTTCTTCCCTTCCTCTATTTTCATCTGTTTTATTTCTTAAATTCCACATATGAATGAAATCATATGGTATTTTTCTTTAATCTGACTTATTTCACTTAGCATAATGCACTCCATTTCCATCCATGTTTTGCAATGGCAAGATTTCATTCTTTCTGATGGCCAAGTAGTATTCCATTGTGTGTACATACTATCATTTCTTTATCCAGTCATCAGTCAATGAGTGCACATTTGGGTTCTTTCCATAATCTGGCTATTGCTGATAGTGCTGTTATAAACATTGGGATGCATGCGCCCCTTTGAATCAACACTTCTGTATTCTTTGAAAAATACCTAGTAGTGTAATTTCTTGGTTGTAGATACTTCTATTTTTAACTTTTTGAGGAAACTCAATACTGTTTTCCAGAGTGGCTATACTAGTTTACATTCCCACCAACCAGGCAAAAGTGTTCCCCTTTCTCTGTATCCTCACCAACATCTGTTGTTTTCTGAGTTATTAATTTTAGCCATTCTGAGAGGTGTGAGGTGATATCTCATTGTGGTTTTGATTTGTATTTCCCTGATGATGAATGATGTTGCGCATTTTTTCATGTGTCTGTTAGCCATTTGTATATCTTCTTTGGAGAAATGTCTGTTCAGATCTCCTGCCCATTTCTTAACTGAATTATTTTTGGGGTGTTGATTTTGATGAGATCTTTATGGATTCTGGATAGTAGCCCTTTATCCAAGATCTCATTAGCAATATCCTCTCCCATTGGTTGCCTTTTAGTTTTGTTGATTGTTTACTTTGTTGTGCAGAAGAATTTTATCTTGTTGAGGTCCCAATCGTTAATGTTGCTTTTGTTTCCCTTGCCTCTGGAAACATGTCTAGTAAGAAGTTGCTGTGACTGAAGTCAAAGAGATTGCTGCCTGTGTTATCCTCTAGGATTTTGATGGTTTCCTGTATTACATATAATGCTTTCATCCATTTTGAATTTATTTTTGTGTATGGTATTAAAATGTGGTCCAGTTTCCCCAACACCATTTGTTGAAGAGACTGTCTTTGAAATAAGCTATTCTTAAGGTTAAGTGAGCTTTTGAATTATGTATCTACTTCAAGCCAAACTAACTCCTAGAAAATAACACTTTAAAGAAAACTTCAGGTTAAATATTATAATGAAACCAAAAGCAAACAACAACAACAAAAAATACCCAGCAAAGATTACCCATCTTATTCTTAATGTACCTAATGCATAACTCATACCATCAGGTAAAAAAGCATGATTATCAATTAATGTTTTGGCTCACTTGTTTAATCTTAAGAAGACTCAAATATGGATTTACACATACTATTGTCAATAATGAACAATAATAAAATAATTACAAAAATTGATATGATTAAAATAATAAACTTTCTTAATTGGATTTCTAATGTCTTACTCTTAAATATGAATAGACAGCCAAGGATCTTGAGACAATTAGGGATTGCTCTATGGAAAATGCAAAAACTTGAATAAGAATTAGGAAGAAACAGAAATGAGGGAGTTAAAGAAAACTTTATAACATTCTCCAAAGGATAGTGAATTTTACCTCCTGAATGAAGAAGAGTCTTTAAAAGGGTGCTTTCACAACTTATGGAAATTCAAATATTGTGAACAAATGAAATATGGAATATACCTTATAAAATCTATAATAAAAATATTAAGAAAGGAAAACTGGATAAATATTGGAAGATAAAACTGATAGCCCTGAAATATTAAGAAATATTAATAGCTATTATTTGAGAGTTTACCTATAGCAGGCACTGTTCTAAGTACTTTCTAAGCCCTGTTCGGTACTGTTTCTAAGTTACTGTTCTAAGTACTAACTCTTAATCTAGGTATTAGCTTAACCCTCACAACAAGCCTGTAAGACAGGTACTACCATCTCCATTTTATAGATGAAGAAGCTAACGCCCCCAAAAATAAAGTGACTTGATCAAAATTAGATAGCTACTAAATAATAGAACTAAGTAAGATTAAGATTGAGGCAGATATGCATAGAGTCATCTTTAATATCTTCATCCTAAAGCAAGTACAACAATCTGGAAAACAGAAAAGTTTTTTTAATGAGAAGATTAGCTAAGAAGGTCCAACATTCAAGTAGCTTCAGATAGAAACGTGGAGATAAAGATTCTAGATTATTCTTCCAGCATTGAGTTGTGCAAGTTCTTTAGGTGTCTTAAATATTAGCCCCTTAGCAGATATTTCATTTGCAAATAATGTCCCCCATTCACTGAGTTGATGTTGTGTTTGGTTGATGGTTGCCCTTACCATGCAAAACTTTCCATTTTGGTGCAGCCACCATCGTTCATTTTTGCTTCTGATTCCCTTGCCTAAAGGGGCATGTCCATAAATATGCTACTAATGATGATGGCCAAGAGATTACTCTTTCTATTCCTTTAGGAGTTTTATGGCTTCAGGTATCACATTAAGATCTTTAATTCACCTTGAGTTTATTTTTAGGTATGGTGTAACAAAGAGATCCAGTTTTGTTTCTTTTGCATGTAGCTCACTAGTTTTCTCAGCAACATTTATTAGGGGGTAAAAAGTCTTTTTGCCATTGTATATTCTTGCCTTTTTTGTCATAGATTAATTGACTATGTAGGAGTAGGTTGATTTCTGGGCTTTCTATTCTGTTCCACTGATCTATGTGTCTATTTTTGTGCCAGTAGCATACTGTTTGACTACTACAGTTTTAGAATATATTATGAAATTTGGGATTACAATACCTCCAGCTTTGTTCTTTCTGAATATTGCTTTGGCTATTTGTGGTCTTTTGTGATTCCAATCAAACTTAAGAATGAATGATGTGACTTAGTTCTGTGAAAAATGCTATCGGTATTTTTTTTAAGGATTTTATTTATTTGACAGAGAGAGAGAGATCATAGGTAGGCAGAGAGGCAGGCAGAGAGAGAGAGAGGGGAGGAAGCAGACTCCCTGTGGAGCAGAGTCCGACACCGGACTCGATCCCAGGACTCTGGGATCATGACCTGAGCTGAAGGCAGAGGCCACCCAAGCACTATTGGTATTTTGATAGGGATTGTATTGATTCTGTAGATTGCTTTGGGAGGTAAACATATTAATGATTTTAATTCTTCTAATCCATGAGCATGGCATACTTTTCCATTTGCTTTTGGTTGTCTTCAATATCTCTCATCAGTGTTTTATAGTTTTCAGAATATAGCTCTTTCACTTCCTTGGTTAAGTTTATTCCTAGATATTTTATTCCTTTTTGGTACAATTGTAAATAGAGTTTTCTTAACTGCAACTGTTTTCCATATATTAATTTTGTATCCTGCAACTTTACTGAATTCATCTATTCTACTCATTTTTGTGTGTGTGTGTGGTGTCTATAGGATTTCCTAGGTGTGTCATGCTGTCTGAAAATAGTGACAGTGCTCAGAGGGGACATCTTTGTCTTGTTCCTGATCTTAGAGGAGTAGCTGTCAGTTTTTCACCAGTAAATATGATGATACCTGTGGGATTTTCCTATATGGCCTTCATTATCTTCAGGTATGTTCCCTTTAAACCTATCTTGTTGAGAGTTTTTATCATGAATTAATGTTGCTTTTGTCAAATACTTCTGTTATTGAGATAGCCATATGGTTTTTATCCTTTCCCTTATTAATGTTATGTATCGCATTGATTGATTTGCAAATATTGGATCATTCTTGCATCCCTGGAATAAATTTTACTTAATTACCATGAATTATTTTTCAAATATTATTGAATTCAGTTTGCTAATATTTAATTGGGGATTTTTACCTCTATGTTCATCAGAGACATTAGCCTGTAGTTCTCTTTTTTTGTACAGCCTTTGTCTGGTTTTGGTATATGGATAACTCTGGCCCCATAGAATGAATTTGGAAGGTTTACTTCTGTTTTTTTGAATCATTTGAAAAGAATAAGTATTAATCTTTTTTTTTTTTTTTTTTTTTTAATGATCGGTAGAATTCACCTGCAAAGCCATCTGATCTTGGTTTTTTGGGGGGGAATTTTTTGATTACTGATTCAATTTCATTGTTACTAATTGCTCTCTTCAGACTTTGTATTTCTCCCTGATTCAGTTTTAGAAGGTTACATATTTTAGGAATATGTTCATCTCTTGCCCAGTTGGTTGGCATTTAACATTCATAATGTTCTCTGATATTCCGTTGTGTTTCTGTGGTATCTGATTTTATTTATCTAAGTGCTCTCCCTCTCCTCCCACCCACTCCTCTCTTCTTTCCTTTCCTTTTTCTTTGATGAATCTGGCTAAAATTTTATCAATTTTGGTTATCCTTTCAAAGAACCAGATCTTGATTTCATTGATCTGTTCTATCATACTTTTAATCTCAATTTCATTTGTTTCTGCTCTAATTTTTATTTTCTTCCTTCTTCTGGCTTGGGCTTTGCTTGTTCTTCTCTTTTTAGTTATTTATGTAAGGTTAGGATGTATATTTGAGATTTTTCTTGTTTTTGCGATCAGTCTGTATTGCTATAAACTTCCCTCTTGTAACTTCTCTTGCTGCTTTCCAGAGATTGGGGACCACTGTGTTTTCATTTTGACTTGTCTCCATGTATATCCACTTTGATTTCTTTGTTGACCCATTCGTTCTTTGGGAGCATGTTGTATAGAGCCTCCATGTATGTGTGTTCTTACCATATCTATTCTTGCCATTGATTTCTAATTTCATACCATTGTGCTTGAATAAAAGATGTCAATCTTCTTAACTTTATTGAGACTTGTTGACTTGTTTCATGGCCTAACACATGACCTATCCTGGAGAATGTTCCAGGTGCATTGGGAAAAAAATGTGTATTCTCATTTTGGGCTGAAATGTTCTGCATATAGGTTAGGTTCACCTGTTCTAATACATTGCTTAAAGCCACTGTTGATTTTTCTACCTGGATGATCTATCCTCAATTGTAAGTGGGGTGGCAAAAGTCACCAGACATTATTGTATTACTTTCAATTTCTACCCTTATGTTTGTTAATATTTGCTCTATGTATTTAGATGCTGCAGTGTTTTTATAAATTTATGATTTGTTTTATAAATTTATAATTGTTACATGCCCTTGTTGAATTGATCCCTTTCTCCTTATGTTATGTAGCACCCTTCTTTCTTTGTCTCCTGTTGTGGTCTTTGTTTTAAAGTCTGTTTTGTGTGATAAAAATATTGCTACCCCAGCTCATTTTCCACTACAGTTTGCCTGGAATATTGTTTTCCACCCCTTTTCTTTAGGGTGGAATATCTTTAGGGTGGAAGTGAATCTGTTACAGACAGCATATAAATGGAACTTGCTTTTTCATCCATTTGATGACCCTATCTCTTTTGATTGAAATATTTAGGCTATTTTCATTTAAAGTGATTGTTGATAGGTGTGTACTCCCTTGTCATTTGTCATTTGTCATTTTATTCATTGTTTCTGGTTGTTTTGTAGTTCTCTGTTACTTTCTTTTTCTCTTGCTCTCTTTCCTTGTGACTGATGATATTTAGTGTTCTACTTGGCTTCCTTTTTATTTTCTATGTGTCTATTACAGGTTTTTGGTTACCATGAGGCTCATATACAGCATCTTAAGTATACAGCAGTCCATTTTAAATTGATCGTCACTTAAGTTCAAACACATTCTAAAAGAACTTCATAAAGAGCAAAATTCTCCTCCTCCACATTTTCTGTGTAGGTTTTACATCTTTATTTTGTGAGCCCCCATCACCAATCTTTAAGATATAACTGATTTTACTATTTTTGTCTATTTATCTTCATACTGGCTTTAGAAGTGATTATTCTGCTACCTCTACTGTGTGCTTGCTTTTCCTCATGACTTTTTGCCTTTCATAATTTTCTTCCTTGTAATTATGGTCTTTTTTTTTTCATTAAATAAGACCTTTTAACATTTTTTGGAAGGTTAGTAGGGTGTCAGTGAACTCCTTTAATTTTATTTTTCTAGGAAATGATTTATTTTTTCCCTCAATTCTGAATGACAGCCTTGCTGGGTAGAACATTTTTTTTAAATTAATATATAATGTGTTATTAGCCCCAGGGGTACAAGTCTGTGAATCACAAGGTTTACACACTTCACAGAACTCACCATAGCACATACCCTCCCCAATGTTGATAACCCCACCACCCTCTTCCTACCCCACTCCCCCCGGCAACCCTCAGTTTGTTTTGTGAAATTAAGAGTCTCTTATGATTTGTCTCCCTCCTGATCCCATCTTGTTTCATTTATTTTTTTCCTACCCCCACAACCCCCACATTGCATCTCCCCTTCCTCATATCATGGAGATCATATGATAGTTGTCTTTCTCTGATTGACTTATTTCACTAAGTATAATACCCTCCAGTTCCATCCATGTCATCACAAATGGCAAGATTTCATTTCTTTTCATGGCTCCATAGTATTCCATTGTATATATATACACCAATCTGTTGATGGACATCTAGGTTCTTTCCATAGTTTGGCTATTGTGGACTTTGCTGCTATAAACATTTGGGTGCACATGCCTCTCTGGATCACTACTTTTTTTTTTTTTAAATATTTATTTATTTATTTATTTGACAGAGAGAGATCACAAGTAGGCAGAGAGGTAGGCAGAGAGAGAGAGAGAGAGGAGGAAGCAGGCTCCCTGCCAAGTAGAGAGCCCTATGCGGGACTTGATCCCAGGACCCTGAGATCATGACCTGAGCCAAAGGCAGCAGCTTAACCCACTGAGCCACCCAGGCACCCCTGGATCACTACATTTGTATCTTTAGGGTAAATATCCAGTAGTTCAATTGCTGGATCATAGGATAACTATTTTCAACTTTTTGAGGAATCTCCATGTTGTTTTCCAGAGTAGTTACACCAGCTTGCATTCCCAACAACAGTGTAGGAAGGTTCCCCTTTCTCCACATCCTCCCTATCATCTGTCATTTCCTGACTTATTAATTTCGGCCATTCTGGCGGGTGTGAGGTGGTATCTCATTGTGGTTTTGATTTGTATTTCCCTGATGCCGAGTGATGTGGAGCACTTTTTCATGTGTCTGTTGGCCATCTGGATGTCTTCTTTGCAGAAATATCTGTTCATGTCCTCTGCCCATTGCTTGACTGGATTCTTTGTTCTTTGGGTGTTGAGGTTAATAAGCTCTTTATAGATTTTGGATACTAGCCCTTTATTTGATATATCATTTGAAAATATCTCCCATTCTGTCAGCTGTTAACTGTATCCTTTGCTGTGCAAAAGCTTTTGTTAACTGTATCCTTTGATGTGCAAAAGCTTTTGATCTTGATGAAGTCCCAATAGTTCATTTTTGCCCTTGTTTCCCTTGCCTTTAGCGATGTTCCTAGGAAGAAGTTGCTACAGCTAAAGTCAAAGAGGTTCCTGCCTGTGTTCTCCTCAAGGATTTTGATGGATTCCTTTCTTACATTGAGGACCTTCATCCATTTTGACTATATTTTCATGTGTGGTGTAAGGAAATGGTCCAGTTTCATTTCTCTGTATGGTGCTGTCAATTTTCCCAACACCATTTTTTGAAGAGACTGTCTTTTTTCCATTGGACATTCTTTCCTGCTTTGTTGAAGATTAGTTGACCATAGAGTTGAGGGTCTATTTCTGGGCTCTCTATTCTGTTCCATTGATCTATGCATCTGTTTTTGTGCCAGTACCATACTGTCTTGATGATGAAAGCTTTGTAATAGAGCTTGAAGTCTGGAATTGTGATGCCATCAACTTTGGCTTTCTTTTTGAATATTCCTCTGGCTATTCGAGGTCTTTTCTAGTTCCATATAAATTTTAGGATTATTTGTCCCATTTCTTTGAAAAGAATGAATGGAACTTTTATAGGGATTGCATTAAATGTGTAGATTGCTTTAGGTAGCATAGCCATTTTCACAATATTTGTTCTTCCAATCCAGGAGCATGGAGCATTTTTCTATTTCTTTGTGTCTTCCTCAATTTTGTTCATGAGTACTCTATAGTTTTCTGAGTATAGATTCTTTGCCTCTTTGGTTAGGGTTATTCCTAGGTATCTTGTGGTTTTGGGTGCAATTGTAAATTGGATTGACTCCTTAATTTCTCTTCTGTCTTGTTGTTGGTGTAAAGAAATGTAACTGATTTCTGTGCATTTATTTTATATCCTGACACTTTACTGAATTCCTGTAAAAGTTCTAGCAGATTTGGGGAGGAGTCTTTTGGGTTTTCCACATGTAGTATCATATCATCTGCAAAGATTGATAGCTTAACTTCTTTGCTGATTTGGATGCCTTTAATTTCTTTTCATTGTCTGATTGCTGAGGCTAGGACTTCTAGTACTATGTTGAATAGCAGTGGTGATAATGGACATCCCTGCCATGTTCCTGACCTTAGTGGAAAAGCTTTCAGTTTTTCTCCATTGAGAATGATATTTGCGGTGGGTTTTTCATAGATGGTTTTGATGATATTGAGGTATATGTTCTCTATTCCTACACTTTGAAGAGTTTTGATCTGAAACAGATGCTGTACTTTGTCAAATGATTTTTCAGCATCTATTGAGAGTATCATATGGTTCTTGTTCTTTCTTTTATTAATGTATTGTAACACATTGATTGATTTGCAGATGTTGAACCAACCTTGCAGCCCTGGAATAAATCCCACTTGGTCATGGTGAATAATCCTTTTAATGTACTGTTGGATCCTTTTGGCTAGTATTTTGGTGAGAATTTTCATATCTGTGTTCATCAAGGATATTGGTCTCTAATTCTCTTTTTTGATGGGATCCTTGTCTGGTTTGGGGATCAAGGTAATGCTGGTCTCATAAAATGAGTTTGGAAGGTCACCTTCCATTTCTATTGTTGGGAATAGTTTCAGGAGAATAGGAATTTATTCTTCTTTATATGTTTGTAGAATTCCCCTGGGAAGCTGTCTGGCCCTTGGCTCTTGCTTGTTGGGAGATTTTTGATGACTGCTTCAATCTCCTTACTGGTTATGGGTCTGTTCAGGTTTTCTATTTCTTTCTGGTTCAGTTGTGGTAGTTTATATGTCTCGAAGAATGCATCCATTTCTTCCAGATTTTCAAATTTGCTGACGTATAGTTGCTCATAAGGTGTTCTTATAATTGTTTGTATTTCTTTGGTGTTGGTTGTGATCTCTCCTCTTTCATGATTTTATTTATTTGGGTCCTTTCTCTTTTCTTTTTGATAAGTCTGGCCAGGGGTTTACCAATCTTATTAATTCTTTCAAAGAACCAGCTCCTAGTTTCATTGATTTTTTCTATTGTTTTTTGGTTTCTATGTCATTGTTTTTTGCTAATCTTTATTATTTCTCTTCTCCTGCTGGGTTTAGGCTTTCATTGTTGTTCTTTCTCCAGCTCCTTCAGGTGTAGGGTTAGGCTGTATATTTGAGACCTTTCTTGTTTCTTGGGAAAGGCTTGTATTGCTATATATTTTCCTCTCAGGACTGCCTTTGCTGTGTCCCACAGATTTTGAACCGTTGTGTTTTCATTTATTTCCATGATTTTTTTTCAATTCTTCTTTAATTTCCTGGTTGACCCATTCATTCTTTAGTAGGATGCTCTTTGGTCTCCATGTATTTGGGTTCTTTCCAAATTTCCTCTTGTGATTGAGTTCTAGCTTCAGAGCATTGTGATCTGAAGATATGCAGGGGATGATCCCAATCTTGTGATACCGTTTGAGACCTGATTTATGACCCAGGATGTGATCTATTCTTCAGAATGTTCCATGTGCACTAGAGAAGAATGTGTATTCTGTTGCTTCGGGATGGAATGTTCTGAATATATCTGTGATGTCCATCTGGTCCAGTGTGTCATTTAAGGCCTTTATTTCCTTGTTGATCTTTTTCTTGGATGATCTGTCTATTTCAGCAGGGGAGTGTTAAAGTCCCCTAATATTATTGTATTATTGTCGATCTGTTTCTTTGATTTTGTTATTAATTGGTTCATATAGTTGGCTGCTCCCATGTTAGGGTAGAGATATTTAAAATTGCTAGATCTTCTTGTTGGACAGACCCTTTGAGTATTAAATAGTGTCCTTCCTCATCTCTTATTATAGTTTTTGGCTTAAATTCTAATTGATTTGATATAAGGATTGCCACCCCAGGTTTCTTTTGATGTCCATTAGCATGGTAAATTGATTTCCACCCTCACTTTAAATTTGGAGGTTCTTTGGGTCTAAAATGTGTTTCTTGTAGACAGAATATTGATGAGTTTTTTTTGTTTTTTTTTGTTTTTGTTTTTTTTACCCATTCTTATACCCTGTTTCTTTTGATTGGGGCATTTAGCCCATTTACATTCAGGGTAACTATTGAGAGATATGAATTTAGTACCTTTGCGTGTAAGGTGACTATTACTGTATTTCCTCTCTGTTCCTTTCTACTTTTAGGCTCTCTCTTTGCTTGGAGGACCCTTTCAGTATTTCCTGTAGAGCTGATTTTGTGTTTACAAATTCTTTTAGTTTTTGTTTGTCCATGAAGCTTTTTATCTCTCCTTCTATTTTCAATGATAGCCTAGCTGGATATAGTATACTTAGCTGCATGTTTTTTCTTGTTTAGTGCTCTGAATGTATCATGCCAGTTCTTTCTGGCCTGCCAGGTCTCTGTGGATAAGTCTGTTGCCAATCTAATATTTTTACCATTGTATATTACAGACTTCTTGTCTCAGGCAGCTTTCAGGATTTTCTCTTTGTTGCTAAGACTTGTAAATTTTACTATTAGATGATGGGGTGTGGACCTCTTCTTATTGATTTTAAGGAGGGTTCTCTCCACCCTTCGATGCTTGTTCCCTTTGCCATATTAGGGATTCTCTCCAATAATTCTCTCCAATATACCTTCTGCTTCCATCTCTCTTTCTTCTTCTTCTGGAATGTCAATTATTCTAATATTGTTTCATCTTATGGTATCACTTATCTCTTAAATTCTCCCCTTGTGGTCCAGTAGTTGTTTTTCTCTCTTTTGCTCAGGTTCTTTATTCTCTGTCATTTGGTCTTCTATATCACTTTCTTTCTTCTGCCTCATTTATCCTAGCAGTAAGAGCCTCCATTTTTTATTGCACCTCACTAATAGCTTTTTAAATTTCAACTTAGTTAGATTTTAGTTCTTTTATTTATCCAGAAAGGGCTTTTATTTCTCCAGACAGATTTCTCTATTATCCTCCATGCCTTTTTCAAGCCTGGATAGCATCTTGAGAATTGTCATTCTGTCAACTCTAGATCTGACATATTGCCAATGTCCATATTGATTAGGTCTCTAGTCTTCGGTACTGCCTCTTGTTCTTTTCGTAGTGAGTTCTTCTGACTTGTCATTTTATCCAGATAAGAATATATGAAGGAGTGAATAAAATATAAAAGGTTGGCAAAGAACCTGGGAAAGTGTACTTTAACCAAAACAGAAGAGACCCCAAATTGTGGTGGGAATAAAGGGGATAAAAAGAACTTCAGAAAAAAAAATTCTTTAAATGAAGGAAAAATAGAAAAAATAGAAAAATATAAAATAAAAATACAAAAAAGAAAAAATTATATATAAAAATATAATAAAAATATATAAATAAAAATCATAAAAATAATATATATATAATATATACATAATATATATTTTATATATTTTATATAAATATAAAAATATATAATATTTATTTAAAAATTATAAAAAATTTAAAAATTATATATATCTAATATATATATGTATATATATATTAGACTGGTGAAAAGAACAGGGTCACCCACTTAATTTTGGGAGTATTTGAGTCTCTTAGAAGAAACCCCCACAATTTTAAAGAATGAAAAACATATATAAGGGTGAACAATGAAGGGATGGAATAGGTCTTTAAAGATGAAAAAAAAAGTTTTTTTTAATTTCTAAAAACAGAGTTGATAAGCTGGCTGATAGAATAAAAAAAAAAAAAAAGAAAATGGAGAGAATTTGCTCAGGCTGGAGACTAGAACAAAGCCCTGTGCTAGATTTAGGGTATATTTTGATCTATTAGAAGAAGTTGTATCCCAATTTTTTTTAGAAGAAAAAAACCCTATTTGTATACAAAAAATAAAGTTAGATACAATGAAGGATAAAATAGGACTATAACAATGAAGGTTCAAAAAAGATTTTTTTTTATAAAAGGTATTGTTAAGATAAACTAGTTAAAAATGTTAGAAGAGGAAAGGGTAAATCTTAAAAAAAACTAGGAGAAGAAAAAAAAAAAATAATTAATTAACTTTGCAAAACTAAAGAACCATGGCTAGAAAGCCATGAATTCCATGCTTTGCTTTCTCCTCCTCTGGAATTGCGCTGCTCTGCTTGGTAAATGAACTTGGTCTTGGCTGGATTTCTTGCTGATCTTCTGGTGGAGGGGCCTGTTGTAGTGATTCTCACGTTTTTTTGCCAGAGGTGGAACTGCACCACCCTTACTAGGGGTCATGCTAAGTAATCTGCTTGGGTTCGCTTTTGGGAGCTTTTGTTCCCTAACACTTTCCATAGAGTTCCAGAGGATGGGAATAAAAATGGTGGCCTCCCAGTCTCCGGCCTGGAGGAGCCAAGAGTTCAGGGCCCCAGTCCTCAGTGCGCCCTTGGAGAAAAGCGCTCAATCACTCCCATCTCCCTGACCTTCGACTGCACTCCGAGCTCACCCAGCCTGTGACCAAGCATCTCTGTCTCTGGCACATAGCCCTGCCTGGAGTCTCCAAACCCCACAGACCCTTGCACTCTTCTGGGGGGGGTCTCCCCGGATCTTGTGGGGTCTCTTCTCACAGAGCAGTGGCCTGTGCCATGGATCATGGTTCAAGGTAACCCTGAGTTGAGAGCTTTCTCCTTGGCACCATCTTTGTAGCCACCTTCCCTGCTCTAATACCTATGAGCTCTGTGACCCTCAGGCACCCCAATCCTTCCATGACCCCACAGGACCTGGGGCCACACTGTCCCTGCATGGGCTTCACTCTGGCTTAGCCTCTGGAGCGATGTCCCTCAGTGGAGCAGACTTAAAAGTTCTGATTTTGTGCTCCATTGCTCTGCTGCTTGCCAGGAGCCAGCCCCTCCCTCCGTGGTCTATGTTCCCATTGCTTTGGATTCACTTCTCTGCTGGTCCTACTTTTCAGAAAGTGGCCAAATTCCTGTTTCTAGAATTGCTGCTCTTCTTCTCTTCAATCTCCTGTTGGATTTGTAGGTGTTCGGAATGGTTTGATTAGCTATCTAGCTGATCTTTTGCTACCTGATGTTGTCTTAGCCTGCTGCTTCTCCACCATCTTGACTCTTCTGGGTAGAAAATTCTTGCTTATAGAATTCTTTTGGTCCAGCACTTTGAATATATCATGTCATATTTTTTTGCCTTGCAAAATTTCCATTAAAAAATCATTTGATAGCTTTCCCTTGTATGTTACTTTTTTCTCATTGCTTATTAAATTCTGTCTATGTGTTTAAAGTTTGACATTGTTATCATAACATGGCTTGGTTTTCTTTTTGGCTCAAGTTGTTATCAGCTTTCTGTTCCTTCTCTCCCTGAATGTCTTTTTTCTCTGCAGATTATGGAAGTTTTCATCTGTTACTTCGTATAAGTTTTCTGTCCTTTTCTCTTTCTCTTCTTTTTTAAGAATCCCTATAATGCAAATGTTGTTATGGTTGTTGATGTTGCTGAGTTCTTTTACCCTGTTCTTTTTTGTTGTTGTTGTTATTGATTTTTCATTTTCTCTTTTTAAGTTCTCACTGAGCTATCCATTCTTTTCTTAAGACTAGGATATGTCTTTATAACCATTATTTTGAATTCTTATCAACCGTACTTATCTCCTTTTCATTTTGCTCTTTTCCTCTGATTTTTTTCTTTGTCATTTATTTGGACATATTTCTTTGTTTCTTCACATGTCTAACTCTTTACTTTTGTCTCTTAATATTTTAGAGATCGGTTATACAGGAGAGTGTTAATTTCTATAATTTCTTTTAGTTTTACGGCTATTGTTGATTTCTGGTTTTATACCATGTGGCTAATGAAGATGTATAGTATGATTAATCTGTTTCTATTTGCTAAGACTTATTTTGTCTAGAATGTCCCATTCTAGAATATTTTTCATGTGCACCTGAGAAGAATCTATATTTTGCCATTGTTGTATTGTGTGGATATATTATTTTTGGATATTAGATTTATGTTCTGTATATGTCTGGTTGTCTATTTGGTCTATAGCATTGATCAAATCTATTTCCTTGTTGATTGTTATATGCATTGTTAAGAGTAGAATTTAACATCCCCACTATTACTATATTGCTGTTTACTTCTCTTTTCTTTGTTAGTCTTTCTTTAGATATTTGGTGCTCTGATGTTGACTGTATAAGTATTTATAATAGTTATGTTTTTTTGATGGATTGACCCCTTATATAAATGACTTTTTAACCATTTTTTAAAGATGTTTTTTATTTATTTGAGAGAGAGAGCATAAGCAGGGGGGAGGAACAGAGACAGAGGGTGAAGCAAACTCCTGCTGAGTGGGGAAACCAACTGAATCCCTGGCCAGACAAGGCCACTAATTTGCTGTACAAATGGGGAAAGCCACAGGCTGTGTTTTGTTTAAGTGCCACTGTGAGCAGTTGGATGAGATATCAGCTTTCTGTGGCTCTCTTTAGGTTCCCTGGTTGGGTAGGCTGAAAGATGTGTTCAGCAATGGGCAAGGCTATGAATAAGTTTCCATACTTGGATATAGTGGGAGAACCAGCTCCAAGACCAGTAAGGCTCTTTATTTGTGGTTTGACTCAAGACAACACTCTCCCACCACCCACCTGGCTAAACAGGCCTCTTTGCATTGTTCTTTAGACTATTAGCTCTGCCTGCATACTCTCTGCTTGAGAATATGGGCTGTGCAAGTTCCAGATGTTCTAGCCAGCCTTTCTGGTAAGGCAAGATCAAAAGCTACATTCAGCAATGGGCTAGATTATGACTCCACTCTCCTCTGAGTCAGACTAGGCTCCAGCTACTTGCCAGCTACCCTCTTTGTTTGAGTACCTGAATCAGTCAGACTTGTAAATCACTTCTCTGGTTAGACTGTGTCACCAGATGCATTCTGCAGATGAATGAATGATGTAGGGACCATTACTTAGGCATTGCACAAAGGAATACAATCTGCTATGATCTAAGTGCTGATTTTTTTTTAAGATTTATTTATTTATTTATTTATTTATTTTATTTGACAGACAGAGATCATAAGTAGGTAGAGAGGCAGGCAGAGAGAGAAGAGGAAGCAGGCTCCTTGCAGAGCAGAGAGCCTGATGCAGGGCTTGATCCCAGGACCCTGGGACCATAACCCGAGCCAAAGACAGAGGCTTTAACCCACTGAGCCACCCAGGTGCCCCTGAGTGCTGAGTGTTGCTAGACCTTCCCCACCTCGTCATAATCAGACTCCCATGGATCAGGCCATAGATCTTCCTGCAATTTCCAAGGGGTGAACCAAAGTGGGGACTCCAAAGAAAAGTAATCCATAATACTGCAGGAGCTAGATACCCATGCTGATCCCTCTTTTCCTCCAACGGAATCATAGGTTCAGAGAAGACCTTTCTGTGTTATGCTGTGCCAGTCTGGAGGTGGGGGCTGCGTAGTCATCATGTAGCCATTCCTCTTAACCTCTTAATTCACTCTGTCTTGGTATCTGTGGTGGAGGAGGTATTGCAACCTCCCCTTTGTGTTCTAGAATTCTCTGAGTGGTGTCCAGTCCATGAATAGCTTTTAGTTGTTTTTATGAGGGAGAACATTAGGAATATCTATGGCATCATCTTGGTAATGTTATTCCCAATTGCTCCTTTTTGTTATAAACCTTGTAGAACAATTAACCTTTTTATATAATGACATGTATAACTTAGAAAAAATAAAATTATAAGTTTACTAAAATAATTATTAGTTACCCATTAAGTCTCATTAATTAGCAGACAAACCAGACTTCTCAAATCAACACAAAATTGTCATTCCTCTAACATTCTATAATACATTCTCATTGAAAGATGGAAAATATGAAAATAATGAAGAAATAAACTTAGAGTAGCATTGCTCAGAGGTAATAGCATTAAATATTTTTGTATAATCTGACTTTTTCCTAGGTATTCCTTCATGAACTTAGTTCATACCTGCCATGTAAATTTGTGTCCCATAGTCATTTCTAAAAACATTAGAACTAAACAAGAGGAAAAAATAATTTGGGGAGAAAAAAAAATGCCAACCTCTCACTACTCATAATATGGCAATTCAGTATGTATATTCAACTGAAAAGAAAATCAATGACGTCATTTTCACACCAAAAAGAAGACAGAAAAAATGAGTAATTTCTTCTTACAAGCAGCAGTACATAGTATATTAGGAGCACAAGTGTTGGCGTCAGTTTGCCTGGGTTTAAATCCTGCTTTAGTGGTTTCTGGTTGTGGGATAGACAGTCACCCTGCCCTGAGAATTAGTTTCTGTCAAGTAAAAATTAGAATAATGTCTGCCTGCTATTCTTGCTATGAGTACCTATAAAACAGCACAGCACCAAGCACCCAGTAGTGAATGCTCAGTAAATGTTAACTATTATTACTGAACTTATTATGAATAGTAACAATCAAGAGGGTGAATTTCACACTGCAACACACACACACACACACACACACACACACACACATGCCAGGCAGGATAAACAAAGAGCTATTACAAAAACACACACAACAGGTTATCAGTGTGGGTGGAAGGGCAGGCCTCTGTTCTCTGGAGAGAGACATTGAGAAGACACTCAATGATTATTTGCTAAATAAATGAACTGTGGACACACTTTTTTTTTAAAGATCTTATTTATTTGGCAGAGAGAAAGAAAGAGCACAAGCCAGGAAGCAGTAGGCAAAGGGAGAAGCAGGCTTCCCACTGAATAGGGACCCCAATGCAGGACACGATCCCTGGGATCCTGATGTGAGCCAAAGGCAGATGCCTAAACAAATGAGCCACCAAGGTGTCCCTTGTGGACACACTTTAAAGGCAAATCTTGCCACTTCTGGAGTGACTTGACAATATTACGACTTCGGGATTAAGAAAAGATAACAGCTATTGAAGGTGAGTCAGTTGGTGGAAACTATCAAAATCAGAATGCAGGAGGAAATTCAAAGTATAAGGCTTGCATGGCAGCACATCTCCTGAAATACGTGTATTAATTCTGTTTTGAAAAACTGTGTATTAGGTGTCTGACAGAGGGAGAAGATGAGGCAGGAGGTTTTGGAAAGAAGGCTTGAGAGCCATAGAAGTGTTTGGAAGTCATAGAAGTAATTGAGAAAATCATTAAAAGCATTCCAATTTAATTGGAGATATTGTCATTTATTAAGGAATAGGGGCAGAAACCAGAACAGCTCCTTTGTACAGAAGGGAATATTCTAGGGGGAAAAAAGATTAGGTTAAGACATACGTCATTTAGAATTCAAACACAGTGAGAAATAAAACCACAAATACAAGGCCTAATGACCTTCCTTTTCTTAGTGTTTCTCCTTGGAGGGATATGAATTTGGGGGTGAGGGTAGGGATAGGCTTGAAGGAGTCACAAGGTAACAGAACTCTGGCCTCAAAATTTAAGAATCCAATTTTAGTTCTGCTACTAACTAGTTGAGCAGTCACCCTTCACTTATTGTCTCAATTTTCTGATCTATAAATTGGGGTTGTAACGTCTCTACCTCAAAAAGTGTCATTTGGTCAGGGGACAGCGACTATACCAGATTTCTGTTCTTCAGTGGAGAGAATAGTTAACTAGGTATAACAAATTATTAATGGGGTAACTAAAAAGGCCTAAAAGACACATTAAGATATGGCCAAGAAAACAACTATCAGAGGAGCTACACCCCAAAGGGTAGAGCAACAAAGGGAAGAGGGCAGAATTAGTAGAACTCAGAGGGTTAAGAGGGAGGACACATAGCTGACCTTCTGATCTCAGAAGAGGTGGAACTTGTGGGGCGAATGCTGGTGGTGTTACATTCAGAGGTGGACCCATGTGGCGGGACTCTACTCTTTGAGAAATGAACGCTTGGGGTTAGTGCTCAGATCTCGAGGTGGGGGCGCAGTGAAGCTACTTCTGCAGATATTGGAACCATGGCAAACCATTTCACCCGCTTACTACTTAAAGCCCTACGCCTGCTGGGGCAATGTTGATGGAGTAAGAAGCACGATGGAAGGGCCAAGTCCCCTCTTTCACCTCCTGCCTTTTCAGTCTCCCTCTGATGCCTCTCCTTGCCAGGGCAGAGCCAAGCCAGGGTGCTCAGAGCCCCACCAACACAAGGTGCTGTATAACGGGTTTTCAGCTGGGAAGTAACAGCTTCACATGGGGTACAATGCCCATAAGAGAAAGAATAACACCTGCCTGTTATTTTTTTCTTACAGGTCCTTTGGAATATGACATCTCTGTGATATTAGAAGACAATTGGGTGGGGGTACTTTAAGGAAGTGAGCAAGTCAAATACACCCTCACAGAGCTTTCAATAATGGCCGTGCAGCTTGGAGAATGGGATTCCATGCCCATGAAGGTGGGAGAGTATCCTTTGGAGGACTGCAGCGTAGACTGAGAAATTTTATGGTGGTCTTGGAGTTAAAAGGTCTACTCCTGACCCACCAGCAGAACTCTTTGGACCTTAGTTTACTTACTGGATACCCAGGTATTATGATTCTGTGTAAATCTGGTGTTTTAGAGGATCTAGTGTGTTTTATTGTCTTCTTCTGTCACCATTCCCTGACCTCTTCACATACATAAATTTTGAATTGTGATTAGGTTTCAAGACCAGCAAATAAGGGAAGAAGTCTTTGTGGTCAAACTTGCTTAGAAATACGCCATTTGGGAACACCAAGGTGGTTCAGTTAGTTGTGTCTGCATTCGGCTCAGGTCATGATCTCAGTCTTGGGATCGAGTCGCACATGGGGCTCCCTGCTCAGCAGAGTCTGCTTCTTCCTCTCCCTTTGCCCCTCCCCTGACTCTGTCTCTCTTTCTCTCAAAGGAATAAATAAAGTCTTTTTAAAAATATGGCATCTTGAAACCTCCATATAACCCCTCATCTACACAGCCAGATTATCCTCCAGAGTGGGAACAAATTTTTCAAAAGATGAGTACCAGATGAAGTTGTTAGATTGTTAAAGGCTCATGTTGTGTAAAAAATAACACGGATCACAAAATGCTAGACTCCAACTCCGCCAGCACGTGGGAACTGAAATCTATATATACATCTTAGAACTCGTTCTCACATGTGTTCTACAGTCACTGAGAATGGCAAGAGCTATTTAAACAGTAGCATTTACTCCACCCTTTCTTTGTTTTGTTTTGTTGGGTTTTTTTTTTTTAAATATGTGTACAACACCCACCAGAATGACTAAAATGAAAAAAAAAAAAAATTAAGTACTACTAAAGTTTCAGGACAACCAGAACACTCAAACATGACTGGTAGGAACTTAAATTGAACAATCCCTTTTGGAAAATGGTTTATGTTTACAAAACCTAAATCTGTCCCAAACCTTATGATCTAGTGATTCCCTCTTGCATACGCACCTACCAGCATTCATACTGAATGATTTTAGGAGAAGTTCAATAAGTGACTATAATCTATGCTATTAGGAGTCAGGATGGTAGCTACTCTGTGGGGCTGATAAGGGAGACAGGAGCTGAAGGGAGGCTTCTTATGTGCTGCTTATGTTTTGCTTTTTTAATTGACATATATTTGACATATATATTGCATGAGTTTATTGTGTATAACATGTGATATTACATTTGTATACTGTAATATGAATGCCACTGTATCACATTACAGGATTATCTTTTTAGTGGTTGGAATAATTAAATTCTAGTCTCTTAGCAAGTTTGTTGCTTATAATGCAATATGGTTATCTATATTCATTATATTGCGCATTACATCTCCAGGGCTTATTTATTACTACTAAGTTTTCACCCTTAAACACCTGTCTTAACCATCCACTCCCCATTCTCTGGTAACCACCCTTTTACTCTGTCTTTACAAGTGTGGTTTTTCTTAGATATCATACAATACTTGTTTTTCTCTGACTTACCTCAGAATGCTTTGCTCAAGGGTAATTCATGTCAAAAATGGCAAAATGTCCTTGCTAGTGGCTGAATAATATTCATATGTGTATTCAGGAATTTATTTACATAATCTTTAGTCCTTCATCTCTTGGTGGGCACTTAGGTTGTGTCTACATCTTGTCTATTGTGAACAATGCTGAAATAAACATGGGAGTATCTCTTCAAAATCCTGTTTTCATTTGCTTTCAATATTACTTGGAAGTGAAACCACTAGATCATAAGGTAGACCTATCTTTAAATTTTTGAGGAGGCCCCATATTGTTTTCCATAGTGATTGAACCAATTTGTATTCCCACCAACAGCCTTATAGTGTTCCCTTTTCTCCACGTCCTGGCCAGCACTTGTTATCATTTTTCTTCTTGATACTAGTCATTCTAATAGGTGTGAGTATCTCATTGTGCTTTTGATTTCCATTTCCCTGATGATTAGAGATGCTGAGCGTCTTTTCATGTACCTATTGGCCATTTGGCTGTGTTCTTTGGGGAAAAAAATGTCTATTTAGTTCTGCCAATTTTATAATTGGACTTCTTGTTGATTATCAGTTTGTATGGTTTTTTAAATATATTTTGGATCACTATTAACCCCTTTTCCAATATATGACTTGCAAAAATGTTTTCTCATTCTATATGTTGCCTTTTCATTTTTTAAATTGTTCAGTCTGTGCAGAAACTTTTTAAGTTTGATTTAGTCCCACTAAATTTTTACTTTTATTGTTTCTGATTTTGTGTCATATCCAAAAAATCACTGCCAACACTAATGTCAAGGAGTTTTTTCCCTATGTTTTCTTTTAGAAACTTTATAGGATCAGGTCTTACGATTAAGTCTGGTCCATTTTGAGTTAATTTTAGTGAATAATGTAGTATAGGGGTCCAATGTCATTGTCCTGCATGTTTTCCTAACACCATTTGTTGAATAAACTATCCATTCCCCACTGAATATTCTTGGCTCCATTCTTGTCTAATGTAAGTTGACTAGATATGCAGAGGTTTAATTCTGAGGTTTTGTTGTTTTTTTTTTAAAGATTTTATTTGACACACAGGGAGAGAGAGTGTGTGTGTGCACAAAAGGGAGCTGCAGGCAGAGACAGAGGGAGAAGCAGGACCCTTGCCGAGCAAGGATCCCAATGCGGGACTCCATCCCGGGAACCTGGGATCATAACCTGAACCAGAAGCAGAGGCGTAACTGAGCCACACAGGCTTCCCTAATTCTGAGCTATTTTATTCTGTTGGTCTATGTGTCTACTTTTTGCCAGTGTCATACTGTATTTATGATGATAGCTTTATAGTATAGTTTGAAGAGATTAAATGGGATACTTCCACATTTATTATTTTTCCTCAGAATTGCTTTGACTATCAGGGTCTTTTGCGGTTCCTTAAAAATTTTAGAATTTTTTTATTTCTGTAAAGAAAGTCATTGTTATTTGGGGGGATTATGTTAAATCTCTAAATGGCTTTTGGCATGGACACTTAAACAATAATAATTCTTCTGGTCCATAAACATGGGATGATTTTCCATTTGTGTCATCTTTGATTCCTTTCAGCAAAGTCTTGTAGTTTTTATTGAACATATCTTTTACTTTCTTGGTTAAGTCTGTTCCTAAATACCTTATTGTTTTTGAAGCTACTGTAAATGAGATCATTTTATTTAATGAGAGAACATCTGAAAAAGAAATAGTGTATAGAAATGCAACTGGGGCATCTAAGTGGCTCAGTCAGTGAAATGTCTGTCTTTTGCTCAGGTCATAGTTCCAGGTTCCTGGAATCGAGCCCTGTATCGGGCTTCTTGATCAGTGGGGAGCCTGCTTCTCCCTCTCCCTCTGCCTGCCACTCCCTCTGCTTGTACTCTTTGTCAAATTAAAAAAAAAAAAAAAGAAAGAAACTGATTTTTGTATGTTGATTTTGTTTCCTGCAGCTTTACTGAAATTGTTAATTAGTTCCAACAGTCTTGGTTGAGTCTTCAGATTCTCTGCTTTTAAAATTACATCATCTGGAAATAGCATCAGTTTAACTTTTTCCTTCTGATTTGAATTCCTTTTATTTCTTTCTTGGTCTTGCCTAATTGCTGTTGCAAAGATTACCAGTGCTATATTGAATAACAGTGGTGAGAGTGGGCACCCTTGAAAGGAAAAGCTTTCAGTTTTTCTCCATTGAGTATAATGTTACCTTCGGGCTTGTTGTATGGCCTTTATTATGGTGAGCTATGTTCCATTCTGTTGAAAGTTTTTATCATGAGAGTATGTTATATTTTGTTGTATGCTTTTTCTGTCCCTCTTCAGATGATCGTGGAATTTTTACCTTTCATTTAAATGGTGTATTGCATTTATTGATTTGCCTATGTTGAACCATCCTTGTGTCTGAGGGATAAATCCCACTTGGTCATGATGTTTAAACCTTTTAATGTGTACTTGACGTTGGTTTGCTAACATTTGGTTGAGAATTTTGCATCTATATTCATTAGAAATAGTGGTCTATAGTTTTCTTGTGGTGTCTTTATTTGGCTTTGGTATCAGGGTAACACTGGCTTAGAATGAATTTAGAAGTATTTCCTTCTCAAAATTTTGGAGGAGTTGAGGAGGATTAATGTCCATTTTTCTTTAAATGTCTGGTAGAATTCACAAGGAAAGCTGTGAGGTCTGGGCTTTTCTGTGTTAAGGCTTTTTGATTAATAATTCAGTCTCTTTACTTGTTAATGACCTATTCAGATTTTCTGTTTCTTCATGGTTCATGTAGGTTAGGTTGAATGTTTCTAGAGATTTATTATTTCTTCAAGGTTATCTTTGTTGGCATATAAATTTTCAAATGTCTCGTGATCCTGTGTATTTCTGTGATATCTGTTGTAATGTCTCCTCTTTCACTTCTAATTTTATTCATCTTACCTTTTTTCTTTCTCTATTTCATTTATTCTACTCTGATTCTTATTATTTTCTTCCTGCTAACTTTACGCCCAGTTTGTTCTTTTTTTTTTTTCCCCACTAGTTGCTTGAAATATAAAGTTAGGTTGTTTGAAATATTTCTGATTTCTTCATATATGAACTTATCACTATAAACTTTCTGCTCAGAACTGTTTTTGCTACATCACATTAAGTTTTGATATGTTGTATTTCCATTTTCATTTGTCTTGAATAACTTTATATTCTGTTTGGCTTCTTTTTGACCCACTGATTGCTCAGTAGTGTGTTGTTTACAAATATGTTTCTCACATATTTGTAGATTTTCTTTCCTCTTTATTGCTAGTTGATACCATTGAAATCATACCAACTATCTTTTCTGGCCACAATTTTCTTTATGAATATGATTCATATGATTCACCATGGAGATCATTCTGTGCACATTTGAGAAGAAAGTATACTTGGCTGCTATTGGACAGAATATTCTATAAATTTATCTTAAGTTCCAACATTACATTATTGATTTTCTGCCTGGGTGACCTATCCATTGCCAAAAGTGACATATTGAACTGTACTTGAGAACAAATGAACTTGAATCTCCTATATTATTATCATCTATTTCTCTTTTTAGAACTAAATTTGCTATATATATATTTTCATGCTCCAGTGTTGGATGTGTATATATTTCTGATCATTATATATTCTTCATGTATTGACCCTTTTATCATTATATAATGACTTTGTCTCTTGTAACTTTTTGTTTTTGTTGTTGTTGTTTTCATTTTTTTCCCCCCTGGGGGGAGGGATAGAAATTTATTTGGTCTGATAGAAGTATGGCTATTCCTGCTTTCTTTTTAGTATTTTCACTTGATGGAATATTCTCTTCCATCCCTTCGCTTTGAGCCTATTTGTATCTTTTAGAGATGAAATCAGTTACCCTGTAGGCAGCATATAGTTGGGCTTTAAAAAAAAAAAAAAATCCCCCTGGTGACTTTGCTCTTTGGTGAATTCAATTCATTTGCATTTGAAGTGATTATCGATGTATAAGGAGTTTATATATTGCCATCTTGTTGTTTGCCTTCTGGTTGTTTTACACCGTCTCTTTTTTTTCCACCTTCTGGTTCTGCCTGCCTTTGAGCACATTACAAGGAATACCATCAATTTACAATATCCCCCTTATGATTTATAATTCTCTTCTAGATTTTTGCTTTGTGGTTACCATGAGGCTTACATAAAACATCTTGCAGATAAAAATAGCTTTTTTTTAAACTTTTTTTTAAAGGTTTTATTTACTTATTTGAGAGAGGGTAAGTGAGAGAGAGTGAGAGTGAGAAAAAGAGAGAGAGCACAAGTTGGGGAGAAGTAGAGGGAGAGGGAGAAGCAGGCTCCCCGCTGAGCAGGGAGCCCAGTGTGGGGGCTTGGATTCTGGGATCATGAGCCGAGGCAGAGCTTAATTGACTGAGCCACCCAGGCATCATTTCAAATAGCTCATTTTAAGCTGATAGTAACTTATCTTCATTCATCTATAAATTTTCCCACTTTTGTTTCTCCCCTTATATATTTTTGATGTCACAATTATATAAAGGTCAAAAGAAGGAGGGTTAGTTAACAAATTCACAGCATAAAAAGAATTAAGTGGTTAGCATATTAATATAGTTTTCTAGTTCTAATTTTCACATTTACCAGGATATTATGTATTTATTTTTTGTGTCACTAATTGGCATCTTTTCATATTCTTCTTGCAAGGCAAGTCTACTGGTGGTGAACTCCTCCAGCTTTTATTTATCTAGCAGAGTTGTCCTTGAGAGGAAGGAGGCTTTCCCAAAGTGTTCTTTGCTGGCACTTTATATCTTTCATCTCTTTGAATATTTCACTCCACTCTCTCCTGGCCTGTAGAGTTTCTGCTGAAACATCTATGGATAACCTAAGAAGGAACCGTTGTTAGTCTACTCCCCCACCCCAACCCAGGACATCTTTTTGCATTGAGATAATAGGGTGTTCTACTAGTATATTGTGAGCCTGTATGTCCAATTCCTTCCACAGGTTTAGGAAGTTCTCAGCTATTTTTAAATAAACTCTGTCCCCCTTCTCCTTCACTTCTCCTTAAGGTACAGCAGTTCCTCTACTTTTCCTCTTCTTCTTTTTTGAAAAATAACTGTATTTAATTAATCATCTGAACTCCTACAATAGTTTTATTTCTCTATACTTTTTGGGTGCGTATTCTCTGACCATCTTTTCATATGACAACAATTTTACAATATTTTCCCTATAGAATGTAGGAATGATAATTCAGTCTTTCTTTATAGGTTGGTTGAAACCCTTTAGTATTGTAATTTTACTTTTTATATCTTCTAAGTTTTATTTTAATGTCAGTACTCTACTGCTTTGATCGCTACAGCTTTGTAATGACTTGAAGTCTGGAATTGTGATGTCTCCAGCTTTGCTTTTCTTTCTCAAGTTTGCTTTGGTTATTCAGGATCTTTTGTTCCATACAAGTTTTAGGACTATTTATTCTAGCTCCGTGAAAAGTGCTATTGATATTTTGATGGTGATTGCATTAAATGTATAGATTGCTTTCGGTAGTATAGACATTTTAATGATACCTGTTCTTCCAATCCATGAGCATGGAATGTTTTTCTATTTCTTTGATTCGTCTTCAATTTCTTTCATTAGTGTTTTACCATTTCCATGGTACAGATCTTTCACATCTTTGGTTAGGTTTATTCTTACGTACCTTGTTTTTGGTACAATTGTAAATGGGATTGAATACTTAATTCTCTTTCTACTGCTTCATAATTGGTGTATAGAAATGCAACAGATTGCTGTATGTTGATTTTATATCCTGCAACTTCACTGAATTTGTGTATCAGTTCTAGTTTTTTGGTGGAGTCATTTGGGTTTTCTATATAGAGTATTATGTCATCAGCAAATAGTGAAAAGTCTGTCTTCTTCCTTGCCAATTTGGATGCCATTTATTTCCTTTTGTTGCCTGATGCTGTGGCCAGAACTTCCAGTACTATGTTAAATAACAGGGATGTCCACTTTCACCACTGTGTTGTTTCTGACTTTAGAGGAAAAGCAAAAGTTATCTCTTTTCCCCCACTGATGATGATATCAGCATGGCCTTTATTATCTTGAGGTATGTTTCCTCTAAACCTACTTTAAGGGTTTTTTATCATAAATGGATGTTATACTTTGTCAGATGCTTTCTCTGCATCTATCAAAATGATCATATGGTTCTTATTCATTTATTAATGTGGTGTATCACATTGATTCATGAATACTGAACCACCCTGGCAACCCAGGAATAAATCTCTCTTGATTGTTGTGAATGATTCTTTTAAAGCATTGTTGCTAGTTTATTGAGAATGTTTGCATCCATGTTCATCAGGGTATTGGCCTGTAGTTCTCTTTTTTAGTCATCTTTATCTGGTATTGGTGTCAGCTAATGCTGGCCTCATAGAATACATTTGGAAGTCTTCTTCCTTTTCTATTTTTTGGAATAATTTCAGAATAACAGGTATTAACTCTTCTTTAAATGTTTGGTACAATTCACCTATGAAGCCATCTGGCCATGGGCTTTTGTTTGCTGGGAATTTTTTGACAAACTTATTTAGTTTCTTGTGGTTTATTGGTCTGTTCAAGTTTTCTATTTCTTCTTGGTTGTTTTAGCTGATTGTATGCTTCTAGGAATTTATCCATTTCTTCCAGGACGTCCAATTTGCTAGCATATAGTTTTTCATATATTCTCTTATACTTGTATTTCTGTAGTGTTGGTTGTTATTTCTCCTCTCTCATTTGTGATTTTATTTGGGTCTTTTCTTTGTGATAAGTTTGACTAGAGGTTTATCAATTTTATTGGTATGTTTCAAAGAACCAGCTCTTGATTTTATTGATTTGTTTTATGGTCCATTTTTTAAAGTTTCTATGTCATTTATTTTTGCTCTAATCTTTATTTTCTTCCTCTGCTGGCTTTAGGTTTTGTTTGTTCACTTATTTGAGATCTTTCTTGCTTCTTGTTGTAGACCTGTATTGCTATATGCTTCCCTCTTAGGACTACTTTCGCTGCAACCCAGAAGTTTTTGACCATTGTGTTTTCATTTTTGTTTATTTCCATGTATTTCTGTAATTTGATGGTTGACCTATTCACTCAGCATGTTGTTTACCCTCCATGTATTTGTGGTCTTTCCAAATCTTTCTTGTGGAGGACTTCTAGTTTCATAGCATTGTGGTCAGAAAAAAGTGCATGGTAGGATTTCAATTTATTAGTTGAGGCTTGTTTTTGTGACTTAATATGTAATCTATTCTTAAGAGTGTTCCATGTGCACTTGAAAAGAATGTGTATTTTGCTGTTTTAGAATGAAATCTAAAAATATCTGTTAAGTCCATTTGATTTTCCTTATTGAACCTGATACCTCTCATGGGGTTTCTCCACCCCTAAAAAAGAAATAGTTCTTTCCAAGTCACTTGTTCTTTTCTTTCATCTGGTCTATCCTATTACCTATGCTCTCTAATACAGTCTTCATCTCATTCATTGAATTCTTCGGCTCCAGAATTTGTTTGAAATTTTAAAAAAAGAACTAATTTCTTTGATGATGATTTCTGTTTATTAAATTTATTCCCGAGTTCATTGAATTGCCTTTCTGAGTTTTCTTGTAGCTTGTTGAATTTCTTCATAATGGCTATTTTGAATTTTTTAATCAAATCACAATGTTCTGTGCCTTTGAGTTTGGTTGCTGAAGAATCAGCATTTTTTGGTAATATCATATTTCCTTAATTTGTTGTTGTTTCATACTTCAAATGCAAAAGAAGAAATACATATCCTTTCTTTAGTGAAGAATTTGTTCACTCTGGTTTTTATAGTTCAAGACACTGACAATTGGAAACCTTGTGTCCCAGAGGTAGTGCTATAATTCAAGTTTTTAGTTTTTTCTGTTGGGGCTGGAGACTGCACTCAGCAATACATAGAGCTAGCAGAAGGTTCAGAGGAGGCATGGGCTTAGCACCTGGGGCTATGGGGGTGCCCATGATTGAGAGGCGGATTTTCCAGAGTGGGACTCCAAGAGGTCCATCGGTGGACCTCCTGCCAAGATCCAGAAACAGAAGGAAACACGTTTCTTCAATATGCTTTGGTATTCTTGTTGACCTCCTTTCCTTTTCTTTCTTTCATCTCAGTAATGGAGATCCCACCTCAGAAGTTTAGGGTCCTACTGGAGAGAAATGGATCACTTCAGCCACAACCCCTACAGGTGGGCAACCACATTTGCTTTCCATTTTCTCTAGCAGAGAGGTAGCCACTGCTGCTGCTGACAAAAACCCAGTATGTTGCCACACTGCCGGAGAGAGGTAGCACGGTGAGTTCCTGTGTAACTGCACCCCAGCAAACTCTAAGCCAAGGATGGACGATGGTCTTGGAATAGCAAAGAAATGACCAGGAGATAGTGCGTGAGACAGAGGTTTATTGAGGGAACTTACAGGAAGCCCAGGAAAGGCTGACTAGGCAAAGCACCCACTGCTAGAATCTGCACAAAGCAAGTTTTTATAGTATAACAACTAGCTTAGGAACTAACTGTAGCTATCCCCCTCCTAGCACAGCCAGTGTTTTGAGGAGATCAAGGTCTGCCACCCAGGTATTCTTTCATTACGGAGGTCTTCCAGGTTACCCATTCCCAGAACCTCAGACCTTGAATGCTAAACCACACATTCTTCTGTATCTTTTGCTTGATGGGAATAAAGAAGGAGGATGGGATCTATATATTCTCAAGACAGTGATTAATGGGGACATTCGGGATGTTCTTGTATAAACCAAACATCCAGCATATATCATGCAGTTCCTCTCTCTCTGCCTCCAAACTCCTCCCAGTCCCAATGGGATGACTTGCTAGGATCCTCCATCAGGTTGGTTTAGACCCCTACAAATATGTGCATGTCTACCCAGTTTTGTACTCTCCAGGTTCACCTTTTCCCCAATCATAGAAGGGGAGGGTGGGGTAGGCTCACTGACTCCCTTGGGAGTCTCAGTCTCTTCCAAGGTCCTATCCATCCACTTTCAGAGACATAGGTACATAGAAATTGCTTAGGTGTCCTGCTGTAATGTGCAAAGGCACTTTTGTTGGATTTACAACTAACTGGACATCAAAAACAAAGGATGAGGGGAAAAAGGATTCATGCCACCATGATGCCGACTTCACTCTAGAGAATTCAATGCTGTGCTTCTTGATCTGGGTGCTGTTTCCATGAAAATAACCAATTAATAAAAACTTGTGAACAACAAAAAATTTAAACATGCATCAAGCCATACAATTGGATGCATATGTATATATATGCATACTTCAATATAAGTTAAATGTGATTCTATTCTTCTTTAGGGTATATAGCCAAAAGAAATGAAAGCAAGAAATCAGATATACACCCATGTGGATGGCAGCAACCTAATTCTCCATCAAGAGGTGAACAGGTAAACAAAAAAAATATATATATATTTTATATATAAAACATTGGAATATTATCAGCCATGAAAAGAAGAAAATTCCAGTACATGCTATAATAAGGGTGAATCTTAAAGACGTTAGTTAAGTAAAATAAGCGAGTCTTGCAAATACTATATAAACCCACATAGGAGGTAGTTAGAGTAGTCAAATTGTAGAGAAGGAAAGTAAAATGATGGTTGCCAATGACTGTGGGCAGTAAGGAATAGCAAACTGTTGCTTAATAAGTAGAGCGTTTCAGTTTTGTGACAGGAAACAAGTTCTGTGGATGGACAGTGGAGACATCAGCAAAACAGTGTGAAATGTACTTAACCACTTGATTATGTGTACTTTACCACAATTTTTTTAAGTTACTATATGCCCTCTAAGTAAATGCATCTTAATGATGTTATCAACTTACCTCTGGTGAACATCCCCAAAATTCACCCCTCATCTCTTATTTGGGTCATTTTAAACCTTACCTTTTCAATCCTGTTGAACACAAGAAGTGAAGAAAACCAGCAGCGGGCTCTCTCCAAGCAGCAAGGTGAGAGATTTAAGACCACTTTCCACTCATACAGGACCTCATACTAAAAAAAATGCTCGGATATCATCCCTCCTATTTATACTCACAACCCTTAAGCAAAGAAGACAGATCAAAAGGCTCCATCACCTTCATTTCACAACTGGGTGCACAGACCAGGAATAAATAATCACAACCAAAAAAAGAAAGAAAATTCAAATTTTCTGATATCACATTCAAGCTGGATATCACCCTCATAAGACCCTCAAGATTGTCAAGAGACTTGAAAAGCAAATTTGATTTACAAATTCATTTTGTGCTTCTATTGTTCCCATAATAAAATGCATTCTAGAATATAGATCTTATATGGCAAAAAACGTTCACTTTTTGACTTGAAAACCTTTTATTTAATTTATACAAATAACTACTAAATACAAAAAGTAGATTAAAACAAAATAGTTATTTTTTTTCTGGCAGAGTTTAAATGCACATAATGGATAATTCCGAAGAAAATGCATTTTCCCCACAGCGTTCAGGACTAAAATTCTACTGAAATCTTTGCTTCTAAATCAGTAATATATTCGGTGGTGTCACATGGGTAATGGCTAAATACATTTTTGCATATGAACTGAAAAAAGTTACAGTCTACACACATACAAATGTGAAGCACTTAAAATGTGAATTTAACTGATAATAAAAGAAAATGTCCATTTCAGAGTATAGTGTTAAAAACATTTCAGTAATAAAATCATAAGACCACATAAAAATAAGCTTTAACATATGCACGAAGCAGTTTTGTAAAAACTGCTAAGGGCACAAGTAATAAATAATTTGCAAAGTTGTATATAAACAATTCCTAATGTTTCAGCATCATTGTAAACATCAGCACATGTGTAAAATGCAGCAAAATCTGACATTACATTTTGTTTTGCCAAATTGAATTCCTATTATCCAAAGACAGACCAGTGGAGTACGCAGCCAACGTTTTGGCAAGTTGGGTCTTTAAAATTAAGAGTAACAGTGCAAGTAAGGAATGCAAAGAATTCCTAGTGCAATAAAGAAGAGAAGCACAGGCAATATTGCTGATAAAAATTCACCACCTCCTTGAGTTTCCCATGGGGAGAGTCTAGGAGACCTGTGAAAGATATGCAAAGCCACTGTCTTAATGCCCAGATCTCTTTTAGGATTTCTCTGTGTTCCTCCAGTTCCCCTACCTTTGCAACAGTGTCTGTCCGACATGAGTCTCTGTGGTGTGAACAGTTTGTGAAATGCCCAGTTCACAGTCATTGAGCGAGGTTAGGGTGGTTTTGGTGTCTCCCCAACACATGGCTGGGTCGAATGTCTGCCTTGTCAAAGCAGCCATTTGCGGAGGGAGACAGCTGGATTCTGTTCTGACAACCAGTCAGGCCAGCGTTAGGTCCCAGCTGGACAATGACAACGTCAACTCTTCCTTCTTGACACCATGAAAATGTCAACAGTCAGTTTTCAATTTGTCTAGGGAATTATCAATTTTGGTCAAAGTCTTTTTGATACGCAGGGCTGTGAGTCTTGCGGATGGATTTTGATACCAGCATTCTTTCATCAGCTTAGCCAGAGAGGTTAATGTCTGAGGAGAGAAAGAACAAATACCAGGGTGAAAAAGTAGCTTTTTCATGGCCCTAGAAAGTTGGCAGATGCTGTGTCAAGAGATTTTGCAGAACTCTGCGGGTCTTGGTAGGTCACAATGATGTTACTGCCATCTTCTTTATCAAATAATCTAAGCCTTGACCCCTGATAAGAGTCCCTCTTGAGTTTTGATGAGTTCTGGCCTTTGGACTCTGAATGCTATCAGCTGACTTTGAGGTAAATTACAAAGAATTGGCTGGACCCCCTGATGTTTTATGCCTGCTAAAAGAGATAATGCTATCCCAGAGTTAACAATGAAATCTGCAGCCTGCGTCTTATCTCAATGTTTCAGACTTGCGGCTACTGAAGAGAAGCAATAAGAATCTTCAGGGATGCCTGGGTGGCTCAGTAGGTTAGGCCTCTGCCTTCAGCTTAGGTCATGATCCCAGGGTTCTGGGATCCAGCCCCACATCAGGCTCTCTGCTCAGCAGGGAGCCTGCTTCCCTTCCTCTCTCTCTGCCTGCCTCTCTGACTACTTGTGATCTCTGTCAAATAAATAAATAAAATCCTAAAAAACAAACAAACAAACAAAACTTCAGCTGAACAGCTCTGTTTGGAATTTTGGATATGCAGATATGGAAAAAGGTTAGTCTTGCATTTTACTTGTGAGCAGCAGAGTAATGAATCCCCTAACTCCTGGAGCTAGTCAATAGTAGAAACTCCTGTGACTACTATCACTTACTAGCAAGATCAGAGAATTTCGCTCTTTCAACGATACCATTTTGTGAACTGACTAAACTAGGTCCAAGACCCTTCTACATAACATAGAAAGCAACAGACAGGGCGATCATTCAGGAACTATACTATTGGCTTACTCTTGACTTTCAAGAGTAAAGTACTTTTCTAGTAAAAAGGTGAAGGTTGCTCTAAAACTGAGAAACTGGCACTCTTACCGGGTCTGAGAACCATCTATTGGGTATGTTTGGCCTCTGTTGATCCACACAGACCACCTTTCTCATATCTTCAAAACTTGGGTCATTGGGAACCACGTCGTAAAATGGTGGCTTGTAATCCTCCACGATACCTGCACACGTGGACAAGAATAGTGTCAGTTAGCAAGAGGACAGAGAATCCCCCTGGGGATTTCTTAACTGGTACCATGGGTTATAACATGATCAGAGAAAAACTGAACATCTTCCTTACGTCAAGGTGATTCTGAAAGCTACAAAATAAGTGGAGAACGAGGTAATAATTCTTCAAATCTCTGCAGGAATTACATTAGAAGAAAATGTGGCTACTACTCATGTAACTACATTTATTGACAAATGAGGACAAAATTCCTTTCATAATCACAAAATAACAACATTCCAGTACAAGATGGTGACCTAGGAAGAACCTGAACATCTCTCCATTATGGATACCCCAAATCTATACCCACTTATACAGCCATTCCTCCTGAAGAAGAACTGGGGGCTGAATGAACAGCTTCTGTACAACAAAAGACCATAGAGAGAATGGCATAGAAATGGAGACATAGAAATGAAGGGAGCCCATACCCCCAACACTGTGGCACTATAGCAGGGACAGCTAGTACCAGGGGACCATGGACAGGTTTATCTACCTGGGGCACAGAAAAAAATGTCACAGTTTAAAACATCAACTAGAATATAAAAGAGCCAGCCCTGCAACTCCACCACATGCAGGGAATCTGCTGGAACTCTCTCAGTCAGGGCCTGGTGAACACCACTGCTAGGTATTCCCCTCCCCGCCCTGCCCTCAGCCCTTAGTGCAGACAAGAGAAGGGTCTGCAAACCACAGCTGGCTGACTGTTCCAGTGAGCTCCAGGCCCACATCCCACACTAGCCCTAGCCATCCACCAAGGCAACCACATGCAGCACACACTAAGACCCTCCTGGTCAGTGCTCACTATGGCTCCAGTCATCTTGTCAAGGTGACACAGGTATAAACTACCCAGGAACACTCCAGACCCGTAACACTTCAGTTCTAGACAGCCTGGCAGGGCACCACCTCTGTACACTGCACCTGCTTCAGCTCAGGCTAATCCAACAGGATCCCCCTTCATGAAGCACCCCCATCTACCCCTGGCCTGCGCAACACTTCAGCTCCTCTTGCCCTGCCAGGATTCCCTCCTCACAGAGTACCCTGGGATAACCTGACCTGCAGCCACTTTAGCTGTCCTGCAAGGATGCCTTCTGTGTAGAGAGCCACAGATCTAGCCAGCTAACCAAAGTTACCAGGCATTGTCTTATGGGAAAAGACAGTAAAACAGACCATCCCTTCAATTTTAAAAGAATTAGCTATTCTGCCTAATCCATAGAAACTTTGAAAGCCAGGCAAAATGAAGAGATAGAGGAATATGCTTCAAAAGAAATAAGACAACAGCTCAGGCAAGGAAGTAAATGAAATTGAAATAAGCAATCTACTTCATAAAGAGTTCAAAGAGATGGTCACAAAGATGCTACCAGACTGGAGAAGACAGGGGATAAACTCAGGAAGAATTTCAATAAATTAAAAAACAGAATCAATTGGAATTGAAGACACAATAACTGAAACAAAGTATTTACTAGAGGGAATCAATTGTAGATTAGAGGATGCAGAAGAATGGATCAATGATCTATTGGTAAGCAGTCTAAGGTAATGGAGAGCATCCAAGAACAGGAAAAAGAAAAAAAAATATTTAAAAATAAGGACACACTGGGATCTCTTAGACATAAAAAAAGATCTGCATTCTATGGGTCTCAGAAAGGAAGATAGAAAGGGGGCAAAAAACGTACTTGAAGAAATAACAGCTGAAAACTTTCCTAACCTGGCGGGGGGTGGGGGGTGTACAGCAGACTTCTAGGTACAGAAGCACCAAAAGTCCTGAACAAGATGGAAACCAAGGAAGTCCACACCATGACACATAATAATTAAAATGTCAAAGAAAAAGACAAAAGCAAATAGTCAAATACAAGGGAAACCCCAAAAGGCTATCAGCTGATTATTCAGCAGAAACTTTGAATATATCATGTCACTCCATTCTGTACTACAAAATGCTGAAAGGAAAAAATCAAACAAAAAACCACTAAGACCAAGACTATCTCCTTAAATTCTGAATGATAACTTTTCTGGTAAAGGGTTCCCCTAATACACAAAAGTTAAAGGAGTTCATCACCACTACTAAATAGATTTTATAAGAAATGTTAACAGCACTTCTATAAGTAAAAAAGGAAAAGGCCAAAAGTAGAAGAAAATGATGAAAGAAAAGAAAATTCATGTGTTCAAAGCAAACACACTAAAGGTAGTAAAGCAATCACTTATAAAGCAAATATGAAGATTAAAAAAGACAAAAGTAGTAAAATCAATTGTAGGTGACAGGTCTTCACAAAATAAAAATGTAAAATATGACAACAAATAAAACGAGGAAAATAAAGTTCTTTTAGAATAATGTGTTCAAATTTAAATGACCATCAATTTAATACAGACTGCTCTATACTTAGGATTTTATAAATAAATCTCATGATAAACACAAAACAAAAACCTATTGTTTGGGGGGATGGAGAATCAAATTCCCCACTGAGCAAGGATCCTGATGTGGGACTTGATCCCAGAACCCTAGGATCATGACCTGAGCTAAAGGCACTTACGCAAAATGGAGGCACCCAAACACCGCAAGAGATTCACTTCTGACCCAAAGACAGAGTGAAAGTGAAGGGATGGAAAGAGACATTCCGTTTAAATGAAAGCTGAAAAAAAAAGGTTAAAAGCTGGGGAAGCAATACTTAGATCAGATTAAATGGATTAAAGCAAAGACTGTCACAACAAAGAGCATTACATAATGATAGAGGGTTCAATCCAAAAAGAGCATTATAACAATAGTAGATATCTATGCACCCAACACTGGAGCATCTAAATACATAAAGCAAATAGCAACAGACAGAAGGGAGAATTTGACAGTAATGCGCTAGTAGTACAGGACTTAACATCCCACTACATCAACAGATCACCCAAAAAGAAATCAACAAGGAAACAGTGGCTTTGACACATTAGACCAGATGGACTTAAGTATACACAGAATACTCCATCCAAACACAGCAGAGAACACATACTTTCCAAGCGCACATGGAACATTCTCCAGGATAAAATGTCTGCCCACGAGTCTCAATAAATTTAAGTAGACTGAAATCCTACCAAGCATCTTTTCCAAACACAGTAGTATAAAACTAAAAACCAATTACAAACAAACAAACCTGGAAAAGACAAAAACAACATATACTACCAAAGAACAAACAGACCAACAAAGACATGAAAGAGGGAATACAAAAAAAAAAAAAAAAAAACACAGACAAATAAATATGAAAACACAAGGGTCCCAAATCTTTGGGACACAGCAAAAGCTGTTCCAGAGGGAAGTTTACGGCATCCAGGCCTACCCCAAGAAAAAAGAAAAATCTCCATCTAACCGTACACCTAAAGGAACTAGAAAAAGAATAAACCCAGACTTCGTGGAAAAAAGTAAATAGTGGTAATCAAGGCAGAAACAGAAAATTGAAAACACAGAGAGAAGAAAAGGTTAATAGAACCAAGAGCTGGTTCTTTGAAATATCAAGAAAATTAGTAACCCATTAGCCGGACTCATCAAGAAAAAGAAAAAAGGCCCCCCAAAAATCAGAAGTGAAAGTAGAGAAGTAAAAACAGAACACAGAAATAATCCCATCCATTGGTAGAATGCAAATAATATGAAATAGTCATTTCTTCGTTCTATGGGCAATGAGTCACCTCAGACTGCCAGACGCAGTTGCTTGCTTGATGGCTCTATTATCTACTTTCAGACTGAAGGCATGAAATGAAATGTAGAGAGAGACTGTCATTTGGGAAGACAGTAGAATGGCTGAAAAGCATGAACTCGCTTCTTACCCCAAGCAAACATGAAAGAGGTTAATTTCAGCTGAGCATAGCTTCCAATGCCTTAGAAACCCTTTTTCCCCAGAAAAATTACTCTTCTTTGTGAAAGAAATTGATGTAATTCTACAAAGAGAGAAATTTTAAGCTTCATCACTTAGAATTAGAAAATTGATTCTTCTCCTTAAAGAGAAGAAACCAAGAAATTCATTTTTCTTCTATCATCAAAGGCTTCAGCAATGAGGCCAGGGGACTACTTGGTTGACTGTTCTCTTTTTCTTTCTCCATGTAACTTTCTTCTATTCCTAAATACCTAACAGGTTGTTTGGGGAAAAGAAAGAAAAATTGAATTTTAACTTTTTTCACAGCCTTCTAGTTCCTACAGGTCACCTGAAAAGCTTCAATCCCTTTGTTACTGATCAAAGAAATTAAGTTACTTAACTGCAAGAATCCATTTTATAAATCCTGTATAAATACACATCGTTTATGCAAAAGACCAGTCATGATAAGGAACGTGCTTAAGATCTATGCAATTTCTTTAACTTCATTGATTTGACTAAGTTAATTGATAACTACATTCCATGTTTCCAGTAAGGAAAAAAAGGTTTCTAATTGAGACTGTTTAAGTCTAAATAACTTACCCACATTGTATAACTGTAATCACGAAGGATATTAGTCAATGGATTAAAACCTTTCCTGGCAAAACCTAAACCACTGCTTTCAGAAGATTTGTGACCCCTCATCTCAAGGGCCTTATCTCCTCCTGTGAAAAGCCCATGAAACTTTTAAACAAAAGTATTTCCTTCTAGTACTAAGACATACCACACAAAATACAACTAGACATGGATGCTTATAACTTATTTAAGGGCCACATGAATTTATAAGAAATATAGTGAGAGATGTGCCCTTCACGGGGTCTTAATTCCTCCAAAAGAGACTACATTTAGTAGCCTAATTTAATTTTTTTAAGTTAGCATAATAGCATTGCCTGTTCACACTCACTTAGCCAGTGAATAAGGGGATAATCTGCCTGAGCGAAGTGGAGTTTTTATTACAAATATGCCAAAGAAAAGGGCATGGGTGGATTTTTAAAACATGAAATCCAGTGATCCCGAACAACACATTTCACTATACAAATCTGGTTTTCCCTCGTGTTTATATTTCCCATACTTTAATCTCATTATCTATCTGCCCCATGTTTTAACAAAAGGAATCCAATTTAAAAAGAAAGACCATTTAATGGATTATGCCTGGGATTTAGTCACACTTCTCTTTCTTCAACTACTGGTCAGTTGCTGATAGCCTCCATCTTATTCTGGAGAAGCATGACCAGTGCCAAATAAATCTGGGATTAAACTGTAAGAGTCAGGTGGAACTCCCTCTGGCCAAAGAAAGCAGTGATTTTATTTCAGTCAATATAAAGTACATTATGTGTCTACAAGGTGTGGAGCACCATATTAAACAATAAGGATGATGTAAGTGGAAGACATGCTCTTGTTTGTCAAGGGTCTGGAAATCTGTGGATGAGGACAAGCCCTTCTTACTTTAGACAATGGAAATCTTATAAAAACAAAAGAACCTCAAAAATGGTTTTGACCCCACTACTATCTATCTTTGCCTTTCAAAATACATTTTTATGTGCTCGTTCCTAAATTGGCATACACAGTTTACGGGATCAGAATGGTTACTGAGTCAGAGGTTGTGTTTGGCACTGGGGATACAAGAATAAAAAGAGATGTGGTGCTGGCAATAAGGCGCAGAACAAGAGGCAAGGGAACCAGGACAAATTAGAGACAGGCATTAGAGGAAAGAGCAGGGAGAACGTGCGGGATAGGATACTCCACAAGTCTTAGAGGAAAAAACCAGCTGTGTGGTTTTTTGACACCAGACATAACGGGGTGTCATGGAAGCCTAAGTAAGCTTTCCGGGAGCTAGGGCTTAGGAAGACAGATGGGAATGAGAAGCACCAAAAAGGGACATTTGTGGGGGGAGGGGGACCAAGGACAAAGACACGGGTTACAGATGACCCTCACTTGTTGTAAACGGGGAGGAAATTCCCTGTGGCTGAAATCAGGTGCACAGGAGGGCAGGGAGAGTGAGAGGTCAAGGATGATGGAAATGGTGTGTTGTCAAGGTAGGAAGTTACTTCTAACTGCTCCTCACTTCTGCCAGAAATTGGGGGAGCCAGGCAAAAGAGCGGACTCTTACGTCCTTTGAAGACAGCACTCAATGAACAACTGCCAAATTATGAGCCAGCAGAGAGGACAGCAGGGAAAGTGACTAAAAATGCAAAGTACTTGGAGTGCCAGATGAGGGGTGCATACAGCAAAAGGTGTGGGAACGCAGGGGAGGCAGAGCCCTTACCCAGTAGTCGGGGAAGGACCGAGGGAGCCAGGCCCTGCTTTTCCATGAAAGGTGGCTGGCGTGACTCAAAGGGCACAAGAAAGGAATCAGAAATTATTCATAAGCTACTCCCCCACAACTCTTGGCATACGTATTTGATTTCTACAAAAATGTTTTTCCTGGGCATATGTCTGTTTGGAACTCTTCTATTCTCTGCCGCAAATATATCTTTACCAAGCAGTAGCCCTCCCCTGGATCTGCTGCACAGTCCTGAGTAAAGAAAGCCCTTAATTGCCAGGCCTTAGTTCCAACACCTTGAAGTTCACGCCACAAAGCTGATACACAGACCAAAAAGAATGCCCTCCACAGTGTACCAAAAAGCATGAGATGCCGGCCTTGCATCTTAGACCACTCTCTGGAAAGGAAGTCTTCTCTGCAATCCTCCCCCAACAAAGCCTTAGATCGGGGTATCACTTCTCCCTGCTGTGACAGCTGTATCTGGGACTTCAAATCCCCTCCCCCGCAACTAGCCACTCACCATATCCCCGGCCCCCTGCAAAACCTTTAGGAGAAAAACTGAGGGGAAAGCTTCTTATGTCTGCATGGGCTCAGGCTCATTACCCCCAGCATGCTGCCCCACATACCTGGGCATCGCCACACTAGCGTGGCTTGCGCTTCTGGACATAGGGCACCTGTATCAACCCCCACAGTGCTTCCTTTTGCCCAGGATACCAACTGTCATCCTCATTGGACTGTATTTCTCATTCCCATCTACATGTCCGCCCAGGCTAGTCCACCTGACTGGCTCCTTTCATCTCACGACTCAGTTCACGCTTTCTATCTTCAGAGAAGAACCCTCCCTCCTCGCTACCACAATTCCAGGCCCCCGGACAAAGTTCCATGTCCTCCCCACACTCTGTGACTTCCCCATACACCTCAACCATAGTCACTTCATCTAGTAAATATTAAAGAGATAAATTAGAATTTTTTTTTTTTTTTTTTTTTGCTCAACTGCTTTCCAGGGCCTAAAGGAATACCTAGTATATGCATACATATTACTTGAGTGAATGTTGATTATGTCCACAATCCTTTATCCAAAACCCTTGAGGTTAGATCTGTTTGAGGAATCTGGAGGGTTTTTTACACTTTACAAAGGAAATAAGGGGCACATACCCTATTTATATGATACCCTAGCAGAGTCTGAGGGATACCCCGCAACCAAACACATTTCTATACTGAAATGGATGAACAGTCCCACTAAATGGGATAAATAAAAGCTATAAATGGATTTATTTCAATTCAGGTCAAGTCTGACTGCTCAATGAGCTCAGGTATTCTGCCAAGTAAGTTATGAAAGGCTTGGATTCTAAAGTCGATGAATTTCTCAAGCACAGATAAGAGACTATTGACCTGGTTATATATCGAATAATCTGAAGGTTAAGGTGAAGAGACATCATGGGATGTCAGAATCGTGTCCGTTACATCGCAGTCCTCTTCCTTCACAAGAAAAAAACTGAGAACTACACAGGAAAACTTACTTGGTCCAAGTTCCCAGGTAATTAACAATAAAGCTAAACTAGCATCCAATGCCTTGTTTATATTCTAGAATTTTTCCCAACAAGCTGACAGTGACATAATGAATTACACTCCTCTCTGCACTAATCTCATGTCGCAAGCTGCTCACTTCACTGTCTCTCTCCACTGTCCTCCAACGTGGGCAGTCACCGTGATATCCAGGGAACAGGCGAGGGGAGAACATCATCCCTCACACCTACATCCACACCGAGAGCTGCTGTAAACTCCTAGAGAAATTCTGAAATCCTTCAGAGACTAGAACTTTACAAGTAAAGCCATTTTAGTAAGAATTAGAATGGTTTGTGTTTGGCTCCTGAGAGAACTGGAAGATAAAACACTATTTCCTTCAAGAGTAGCATATGAGAAAATCTGAAGTGGTCATGGACAAAAACCCTTTCATCTTCACACACAATATCATACTCCATAGGGAAAAGTCGAGAGATTTTCCTCTAAGATCTGAAGTAAGACCAGGATGCACTCTTGCCACTTCTACTCAGCATAGCACTGAAAGTTCTAGCCACAGCACTCAGACAAAAACACAAGAAATAAAAGGCAATAAAGTAATAAAACTGTCACTATTTTTAGATGACCTACCACTATACATAAAAAGCACTAGACTCCACCAAAAAACTACTTGACTAAAAGAATTCAGTACAGTTGCAGGATACAGAATTAATGCGCAGAAATCTGTTGCATTTCTATGCACTAATCATGAACAGCAAGAAATTAAGAAAACAATCCCATTTATAATCACATCAAAACGAATAAAATACCTAGGGATAAACTTACCCAAGGAGGTGAAAGATTTGTCCTCTGAAAACTATAATCTCTGATGAAAGGAACTGAAGATATCACAAGGAAACGGAAAACCATACCACAGACTGGAAGAATTAATTCTGTGGAAATGTCCACATTACCCAAAGTGATCTACAGATTCCATATGATCCTCATCAAAGTAACAATGGCATTTTTCACAGAACAAGAACAAATAATCCTAAAACTTTTGTGGAACCACAGAAGACTCTAAAGAGACAAAGTAATCCCGAGAAAGAAAAAGCTGAAGGTATCACAATCCCAGATTTTAAGACATATTACGAAGCTGTGATCATCGGGATGCGTAGGTGGCTCAGCTGGTTAAGTGTCTGCCTTTGGCTCAGGTTATGATCCCAAGGTCCTGGGGTGGAGCCCCTGTTGGGCTCCCTGCTGAGCGGGAGTCTGCTTCTCCCCCTCTTGTTCCCACTGTCTGTGTGCTCTCTCTTGACGGCTCTCTCAAATACATAAAATCTTAAAAAAAAAAAAAAGCTGGGATAATCAAAGCACTATGATACTAGCATAAAGAGCAGACACATAGATACATGAAATGGAACAGAGAGCCAGAAAGAAAAACACACACTTACATGGTTAATTAACCAATGACAAAGGAGGCAAGGATATACCATAGGGAAAAGACATTCTCTTCAATAAATGGTGCTGAGAAATCTGGACCACTTTCTCACACCATAGACAAAAATAAAGTCAAAATGGTTTCAAGATGTAAACATGGCACCCAAAACTATAGAACTCCTAGAATGTAATATCGGCAGTAATCTGGACATCAACCATAAAAACAGTTTTCTAGATACGTCATCAGGCAACAAAAACAAAAGGAAAAATAAACCATTGGGACTATTCCAAAATAGAAAGCTTTGCAGAGTGAAGGAAATCATCAATAAAATGAAAAGGGAACCCAATGAATGAGAGAAGATATCTGCAAATGATATATCCAGTAAGGGGTCAATATCCAAAATATAAAGAATTTAGACAACTGGACACCAAAAAATAAATAATCTGACTAAAAGTGGCAGAAGACCTGAATAGACATTTCTCCAAAGAAGACATCCAGATGGCCAACAGACACATGACAAGATGCTCAATATCACTCATTATCAGGGAAATGCAAATCAAAACCACAACAAGGTATCGCCTGACACCTGTCACAATGGCTAGTATCAAGAGGACAAGAAATAACCAATGCTGGTGAGGATGTAGAGAAAAACCCTCATGCAGGAATATAAATTGGCACAACCACTGTGGAAAACAGTAGGGATGGTCCTCAAAAAAACTTAAGAGAAATACCATCCAATACAGTAATTCCACTACTGGGTATTTACCCAAAGACAATGAAAATACTAGTACAAAAAGATATATGCACACCTGCATTTATTGCAGCATTATTTACAATGGAAGCAATCCACATTCCCATCAAGAGACGAATGGATAAAGACAATGTGGTGTGTGTATCTACACACAAACACACATGCATGCACATACATATGTACCGAGTGGAATATAACTCGGCCATAAAAAAGAAGGAGATTTCACCATTTGCCACAATAGGAATGCACCTAGAGAGTATCATGCTAAGTGAAATAATTCCAACAGAAAAAGACAAACACCGTATCAATTTACTTATTACGGAATCTTAAAAAACAAAACAAAAGGAAAAACAAAAAGCAGAAATGGACCCATCAATACAAAGAACAAACTGATGGTTACCAGAGGGAGGGGGTGGGGAGATGGGCAAAATGGGTAAAGGAGAGGTACAAGCTTCAATTATGGAATGAGTAAGTCACAGGCATGAAAGGTACAGCATAGGGAACAGAGTCAGTGGTACTGTAATAATGTATGGTGATAGTTGCTGCAATCGTGTGAAGACAGCCTAACGTACAGACTTGTTGAATCACTATGTCGTATACCTAAAACTAACATAACATCATCAACCAGGCCTCGAAAATGAAGTTTGAAAAAAGCCAAGTTAAAGAAAAAGATTAATAAAGGTACAAATTTGGATATGGGAAAAAATCACAAAGGTAGTATGTGCATAAATGAATTTAGTCTCACCAGAAAGAATGCTTGCGAACTCTGTTCTTTAAGAACCATAAAGGTATTTCCGATATTTGTGTTATTGCGATTAACATTCCTAACAGGAAGCCTTCAGACATTTTTTGTGCTGTGCCCCACATCAAACACTGCTAATAGGTGAATGGATAAAGCTGCTCAGAGCAGAGCTGACGACAATGCAGCAGGTTCTGGGCCCCCTGGGTCCTGGCTCACTGCTGGAGATTTAAGAGAATCAGTAGCTCAAGGCCTTTCTGTAATCTAACACCACACACTTGGCGGGAAGCCCTGCCTTACCCCGTGGCAAGTACTCCTTTCTGCAACAGGAAGGGAGCTGGAAGAGCAGGTCTGCCTATTCCCTGCTAGGTAGAGAACACGTATGGCATGTCCTCATGCCTCTACCCCCACTGCCATCCACAAGCATATGGAAACATGCACGTCACTCAAGCCAAAACGGACTCTGTTCTCAGACATCTGTGTCAAAATTACATAAGTAATTTCTATTATCGAGATTCTCATCAATGTAACATAGTTACAATGTAACATAGTTTACAGATCACTGTGTAGTCGGACCCTCCTAAAAGTATACATTAATGTCACAGTTAGTTGTCAGAGGAAGAGGACAAAAAGCCTAGGAGAGTTAAGCCATGAACAGGATGTCTCAGATCTGGCCTAGGGTCAACACCTAGAGGGAGAGGGAGAGGTTCCACGAGAGTCCCAAACAGTTGGCAGCTTCCGGGGTCTCCCAGGAGAGGGAGAATGTTTCACTGAATGCTGGGCTGTTACAAGGTTTAAGACCCTGATACCTGAACAGCACCCAGTCAAGTTCTGCCAGGCTCAGATTATTTGGTCATGAGATCAGTTGATGACCCTCCTCTGGTCTGGATCTCTAAATCAGGCCCATGAAATTCTGGGAATCAGTGGGAAAGTAGCCTTCTTTCCTCCCTCCACCTCTAAACTCCTGTCCCCAGCCCCTTAACGAAAGGATCAAGAAAACAAGCAAACACAAAAACACCTGAAAGAAATTAGTCTAATATTGAATATGACAAACATTCCCTAACATGAGAATTCTTCCCTTTGTTCAAATCTTTCCGTTTTTAAAAATTATTTATTTATTTGATGAAGAGAGAGAACAAGTAGGCAGAGCAGCAGGCAGAGGGGGAGCGGGGAAAGCAGGCTCTTGGTTAAGCAGAGAGACCAATGCGGGGCTCGATCCCAGGACCCTTAGATCACGACCTGAGTCGAAGGCAGAGGCTTAACCCACTGAGCCACCCAGGTGCCCCTCTTTGTTCAAATCTTAATATATACAAGTGGAAAAAAATCATGAAACGTGGATATGAAGTTGCTAAAGAAAAGTTGTCATGGTTTCCATACACAAGCCCATTGGGCTTAGGAACGGATGTGCATGCAGGTCCCTGGCAAGCCCAGGGATTACTGAGACTAAGTCCATGTTTGACACACATGCTTGAAGAATCTATTCTAACAAATATTTCCTAGTCATCACCCCACAGAGGATGCAGCAAGATACATTTTCACATGAATCCATCACAAAATAAGCAAAGCCAGTAGCAGTGAAACAAGCGTGTGTCCACCCAGTCCTGGGGTGGGGAGTCAAGAGGGAAATGCATGTAGTGTCCCAGTAAAGGGCCGGCATAAGGAGAGGTGAAGGAAGGCCAGTGGAGAATCCCATGCGTGGCCTCCACCACTCATTTCCAGGGAACAGCAAATACCCACGGCTGGGTTACTGAACCCTGACCACATGCCAGACACACGCAGGGTGCTCTACACACACGAGCTCAGTCATCATCAGAACACGTTCAAGTAAATTCTATTACCAGCAATATTTGCTGGACGATGACACTGATGTATGTGATCAAGGCAGAGTATGACCGAGAGCCTGACATGTTAAGGCTTACACTACCTCCTCAGAAGGCCCAGGGCCGCAGCACACAGCTGCACAGAATGACACCCTTCCCAGCAGCTTCCCTGCACGGAGCTCTGGGCATGAGGAAAGCCAAAGCAAGGGAAGCGAGAAACATGGCACAACAAGGTACTTAGCAACCAAACATAACGAAGGAACAGGATCTATCCCATCATCTAAATGTGCTTGCCTATACAATCTGGGCACACTGCCTTTTCAACATTCCTAGTGCATTAATCCTGAAGTGTGCCTGTCACAGAAACAATAATGTTATATGACATGAAACTGCCATGAAATATACAGCTGTCTGTGAGCTGTGTGGAGGTGAACAGAGGCTCAAGCTGCTCAGACCATGCTACTCAAAGATGTGCTGGAAGATGGATGATGAAGATTATCTTACTTGGTTTTTAAGTCCTTGAGCAGATGATCCCAGTGTTAGAACAACACACCTCCCGAGTTTCTGCATATAGAGATCCAAACAAGGTATGACACTGAAATCTGAGGCTCCAGAGAAAGAGCTTCTATCCTGGGGAGGGAACATACTACTGGGGATGCTTAGAAGGGTGACTCAAGATCTTCTATCAGACCAAAGCTAAATGGCACAAGTCCACAGTAACAATGTATCTATTTACCTACCCAATCCCCATGTAAGGTTCTGTCCTCACACAACACAGAACTCAGGTAACCAGACACAAATCTAGCCACTGATCTCTGTATCAAAGGAGGAAAAGAAGAGTACTGTCAGACGAGTAGCAAAAACCTAGAAAGAAAGGCCATGAGCTAGATCCAAGACTCTTAAAGATGAACCCCTCTTAAGCTTGCAAGAGAGAGCAGGTGTCACGTAAGGTATCAGAAACATATCACAGGCATCCCGCTCAGAGAGACTGTCGGCATCCTGGAGGCTGCCTATTTCCCAGCCTGGGAAGACGGATCCCATGTCAACAGGAGCTCTCGAGAGCATGGTCCCTGATGCAACAGTAGTATGGGGATCACCTGTGGCCCTGTTAGAAAGGGATGTTCTCCGTCCAAACCTTCTAAGTCAGAAACCCTGGGGCGGCAGGCCCAGCATTCTGTTTCTAGACAAATCTGACGCACACACAGTTTAAGAACTATCAATCCAGGCAAACCTCTGCCTTAAGCGGACCCCCAAAATTCACACAGGAAGGGTAAGAAACCATTTTCCTTCTCACCGACTGCAAATTCGGTGTCAGACGAAACATAATAAGTATAAAAGACACTAGTGAGAAGTTTTCAGATGTGCACATGGACTTAATTCTCATTTCCTATATAGAAACAGCATGAAGTTTATTATTAGCAGCAAATAAATGTAACATTCCAATGAAAATACAAAATGCAACATATTTTTATACTCATGGTTCACTTGAGGATCCTATTGCTCCTGGAGAACTATCTGGTCATCAATTTTTATCACGGACTCAGAAACTCAAAGGATGCATAATTATAACGACCTTCCTAAGATAAGACATTCATATATTTAAATGAGCTACATTTTATATGCAATAATTTCAAAAATATATATTCTTTTAATGACAGTTCCTAAAGCTAGTAAGAAAGTGAAATAGGTACATCACACCCTGGGGTGAGCGGGAGATTGGAAATTAGTGCAACTCTTATGAAAAGCAATTTGGCAATATGTGTCAAGCCATAAAACCTCCATACTTTTTGACCTATTAGGTCGACTGGTTTCCAGATTAAGAATTAATTCCCCAAATGAAAAAGTTATATGAACAAAATGTACCTAATATAGGACCCAAATGGAGGAGATGGGATGTCTGCAACATGATCATGGCTAATAAAATATCACGCGACCACATAAAATAAACACAGACTAATGACACACTTGAATGAAAAAGATGATACAGAACTGTGTCTATATTATGACGCTAACAAACTCAAAAACACATACAAGGGTGCATAGAGAAAAGCACAGGATGTTAGAACATACGGGTAAATTTTCTCTTATTTTTCTTTCTACTCATCTTCGTTTTGGTGTAGTAATAACTAAAATATTAATAATAAACCTAGCAGTGTTCAATCCCACATGCAAACCTATTTTGAGTCCAGATAAAGTGATTTCCATCTGTGCGCGTGCGCGCGCCTGAGAACATTCATGGGAGGAGTGGGGGGGGGACTAAAAAGAGAAGGGGAAAATATCAAATTAGTCACTGCCAAGGGACAGTAACTGATTTAAAAGGAGACACAACATACCCTTACCTCCCACTAAAAATCTAACCACACCACAGAAGAGAAGTTCAACCCACAGAATTTTAGGAACCACAGAGCCACCTAAATGATGATGTAACAGGAAGTCAATCAATCAAACAACCAAAATAGTCTCTCTTCCTCTACTCTCCATGATCTTTTTCAGCAAAATAACATTCAGCATAACTACCATTTGCTGAGCTCAGTTTTAAACCGGCGACTCTAATTTCACACGGACTCCTATTAGGAACAAGTGATCTTTAAGAGCCACTTGGGTTGATGCCTGTGACACAGGGAATGCATTTGCAACATGAATTCTTACAAAGCCCAAATCCCGCATTTCTGCCAAGCTCCGCTTTCATCATGCAGGCCTGCTTGGAGCTGCTCCAGCCCAGCGGCCGCTGGCCAGCTACCATCCTGGCCTCGGGATATTAGTTTCCTCTTCACGGGGGGCAAGTTCCCCAGTGCATAGTTGATTATGACGCCAATCCTTCTCTAAACTGTGTGCTAAAATAAACAAATTAAAATTAGATTTTCAGTTCCAAGATGCTCAAGGATTATTGGGGAGAGGGTGAGCAAATGAAGTCGATGTGTAATTCCAGGCAAAGTTCAGAGCTTCATAAATCAGCAAAACAATCTCCCTGCTGCAGATAATTCTCAAGGCACTGGACAGCCCAAAATGCTAGTCGGTAAGCTCCCAACGATTGAGAAATAATTACCAAGAAGATGTTCATGACTCCATCAGAAGAACGAAAAGAAAAAGAAAATTAAAAGAACGGTCAGGTAGCAATGCATGTACGTTTATGTTTAATCTGAAACACTGCCTTTAACAAACACTCTCAAGGGTCTCAAAGCCAGACACACTCTGCTGTTAGAGAAAAAAAAGAAAAGAAAAAGCAGCAGCAGCAGCTACCATGAAGGCATGCCAATTTGAATTACTGCACACGAAAGCTAGGGTAAATTATCCCGATGCCACTTTCCTCAAAGAACTTCCTATTCTCTGGTTATGTTGTTCAGAAAAATTATGATTGCCCCAAGAATCTCAGTCCTTAAGAATTCACACATTATTTCCTTCATACTTCAAACCAGGATTCCAAGGACTCCTAGGAGGGGAAAGTAGCTTTTGAAAATAAATATTAATCTAAACAAATAGTATTTTCCTGTTTTTCTGGAGCAATTTCTGACCTGCCCTCTGAAAGAAGACTTCCAGCGGAGAAGATAGAAGTCTATTTATTTAGGTGGTTCAAGAGAGCCTGCCGTAGAAATCCACTTTCTGGGTAGCTGGGGCAGGTGCAATTTAAAACAGTCCACTTAGTCCTTTCAGAATACAGTGAACTTCCAGTAAAGTTCAACAATGTATTTGCGGTTGATTTGCATACAGGAAAGACCAGAATAAGTTAAGACTTGATTGTAGGGGCCACAGGTTGAAAATGACTGACACGTGCTTCTGTAACCATGAAGATGACACCATTTCACAAAACTTACTCGTAAGAGGACCAGCACTGGCCACCTACTCAGGGCTTCCTGAATTTGAATCCCACAAATTCAGAACACACAGCCTGCTCCTGACAAGGAGGTGAATTCTGAGTGTGCAACCTGAGCCTTTTCTCAATAACCCACATTTAAGAAGTAAAAATACCTAAAACAGCAGAATTCACTCGTAGATTTACTGGAGCACTCTTCTCATGTTAAATCCCACTTGTGGGAAGAACAAAGGAGGAAAGTAGGTGGGAAGAAAGGCAGAATAGGAAGATGGAGAAAGGAAGGAATGAAATATGGACCAAACAAAAGAAGAGCCAAAGACTAACTAGACTTAACTAGACTTTTCCAGAGATATTCTTTTTTTTTTTTTTTTTTTAAGAGTCAGGCAGTGTTTATTGGGGGCTTACACTCAACCACCAGGGAGGCAGTGCCAGGACCAGATGTCCCAGCCTGAAATATTCTTCTTTTTCAACCCTCATTTCCTCTTGTGTAGCTAAAATATAATGCCATTACATTCCACCTACTAGCCATAAATCAAATATAGATGCTGATAGCTTGATGTATGATTCAAAGAATAAGTATGATTCATGGAACAATGTGGACTTAAATATTTCCTTTGCCCTTTTATAGACAGCAGAATCAAGAGGACTCGGGGAAGGACATTACTACATTCGATCAGGTACTTACCATTGCTCACCATACGTCTGGCCACTTCCCACAAGACAAGTCCAAAGGCCCAAATATCAACTCTCTTGTAAGAATCGAAACAATCCACCTGGATGGTTTCATCTAGAACTTCAGGGGCCATGTAGCGTTTGGTGCCCACACGGGGGTTGTTCCCCACATCGAGCTGATTGGTACTCTGGGAATGCATGACTGCCAGGCCTGAAAGGGAGAAAACAGGGTGGGTCAGTTTACTTCCTTTCTTGGAGAGGGTTGCTGAAGAGTTTTTAAACAGACCCCATCAGGAGCGCCCTCTGGTGGTACTCCTGGTCACTGTGGCACCATACCCAGAGTAAGTAATCTCTGGAATATTGTGGAGAGGACTTCTGTGACAAAAGAAAAAAGAACTAATGCCAGAAACAGTCGGAAGCTCTTAGGTTAACACCTGAACCTCTGAAACAAAAAGATCTGGATGAATAATAAACCAACACACCAAACCAATAGGAAGCCAGTATTTCAAGTCCACAGGAAAATAGTCTCACAGGCTAAGTGGGAACCTCCAAAGGTCTTAGGAGAAGTAAAGCTCTCATGTTCCACCACAGCTCCCAATAGTGGGCAAACACAGACTTCCAACAGTGTGAGGCAGAGAATGTGAGGTGATGTATCACTACTTGAAGGACGGGCTGCTGCAGGCACGGCTCCATCCCTTTCAGAAGAGCTGTTTGTCTGAGAAGTAGTGACACTGACCAAACCCACAGGCCTTTCTCTACAGTCATGCGTACACCCAGCATCAAGCTAGACCTCGATTCAAAGCTCAACTCTCATGCTAAATGGCTTTGAAGCACTTTCTCAAACCATGACTCATTTCAGAATTCTTCAATTAGAGAGCCCTGGCATTCCTCACCGACCAGGAGGGTTAGGCAGATACATGCATGATTCATTTGAGAATGAAATTACTTTTTGAGGTAGATGCTGACCAACTCAAAATGATTCCTTTAACACTCAAAATAATGAGAGGTGCCAAACTGGAACAAATGGCCTATGAAAACCTCTGCAGCCCAACGATCCCTTGGGGACCCCTCAAGCTTTCTGTGGAGAATGCTTCTCCCCTTAGCTCCATGGCTTTGAATGTGTGGGATGAGGACTCCTTCTCATGCCAAGGAGATGGCACATGGTATCACACCCTTAATAATTACAGAGAAATCAGCAACTGCATTCACTCTACTACACTGGTTCCTTTTCCTGGTTCTTCTACTCAACCCCAAGATTCTGTGGCCGTGGTGAATATCTCCCGAAACATATACACTTCTCTACGGTTTCCAAAACCAAAGAGTCAAAATACCAGAATATGAAAGGTGTAGTTTAAATAGATCACAGCAATACTAGCTGTGGTGGTTTAAAAATACGTCCTCAAGTTCTTTAAAACGTCTCCCTTCTGGAGGTGAAACCCAATTCCCCATGCCCTGAGTGTGGGCTGGACAGTCACACAGACCACGGCAGAAGTGAGCAGAGATCTTCAAAATTAGGACATAAATGGCACCATGGCTTCCTCTCTGCTCTCTCTCTCAGTTCTCTTGTGTTATGAGGACACTCACGCAGCCCTGTGGAGAGGTCCCCAAGACCAGGGACTGAAGCTTCCTGCCACCAGCCATGTGACTAGAACCATCCTGGGAGTTCCTTCAGCCCTGACGAAGCCTTTAGATGCTTGCAGCTCTAATCACCAGCTTGAGTGTGTAACCCCTACAAGAGATCCTGAGCCAGAACCAGAGGGCATAGTCATCCCAAGATTACTGACCCTCAGATAACGACATAGAATAACAGATTTGTGTTATTTTAAGCTGCTAAATTTTAGAGGTAATATGTTACCCAGTAATAGATAATTATCATGCTACCTAAAGAGGTAAAACAACCAAATGCAATGTGTAAATCTTGGCTGAATTCTTGTTTGAGAAAACTAGGAAAATCTGAAAATGGACATTAAATGCTATTAAAAATTATCAATAGTTGTAGGTGCTATAAACTGTGATTATGCAGAAGGCATATTTTGAAGTATTTAGGAGTAAAGTGTTGTGATGTCTGTAACTTATTTTCAAATGTATGAGTAAAGACAGATGTACGCCTACATATAAAGCAAATATAGCAAAATTTTAACAATTGTTGAATCTAGGTGTTGTGCATATGATCATTATACTTACTACTCTTTCAGTCATTTTGTTTGAATTTTTTATAATAAAAAGTTAGAAAAATAAATAGAATACTGGTATTTCTGCAGTATCAATAACAGAACATGATTTCAAATGAAGGATCCTTAATTTCTGGGTATAAAGTGACACACAAATGACGGTGTCATCGGAGCTGTCTTCGGTACCAAGAAACTATCCCCTGAATAGTATGACCTTAACACAGATTTGGGTACAAATCCGTATGTCTAATTGGAAGGCTACAGGCCAAAAGAAAGAAAAATGAATAATTAGTGGGACTTACTGAAAAACACCTCTGACTCCCTATCAAGCCCTATAACCAAAGCCAACAACGTCCTCAATTTTCCATCTCCCTTAGACCTCTGTACTATAATAGCAGTGACCATCTGATGCTTACTATTTGCCAAGCAAGTATAATAATTTCTGAATTTTACAGGAACCATGTGATTGATTTTGAGTAACATGAATAATACTCGGGCACATAATGAACATTTGAAGCAATACTGAAGTAGAGTGCAGAGTGTCGAATGCTAAAGTGTTCCTAGCTAAGCCCCCCAAACGAGTAGAAGTGGTCCTGCACTCTGGGCAGATAAACAGATTAAAATATCTGCAGAGATATATGGGGTGATAACTGGGAAAGCCAGGATTCAAATTCAAATCACCCTGCTCCAGAAGCCAGGGCATGGCCATAAAAGTCCTCTACATCACAACTAAAACTACCCACAAAATACTTTAGAGCCATACCCTTTCAACGCTATCCTAAATATTTTTCTTCTCACACTTGCAAAATACCGTAAAATAATTCTCAGCATGAATACAAAGACTTTAAAGAATTTCAAAAGAAATACATTTTCTGGACGTGTCAAATCCTTTGTCTAAAAAATAAGAATAAATTTCATCATGTATATACAAGAACTAATACTATCCAAACCTTTATCAGCCTCACAATGACTACAATGATATGAATATAATATAAACCATGTTTTAATCAAATAGAGCGAGGACTCTCCATAGTTCCACTGAAATGAATAACCAATATTACAATTCAGTTCTCATTAGTGTAATTATTCAGCCAATATCCAAGTTGACTATGGTTTTCTATACAGTGTCACTACAAATGAAAATAATCTTATTTATAATGCAATTAAAGCTACACTGAGCATTACCCTAACACCACAGAAATGAGATATCCCAGCAGGGCAAACTGTGAATTTGTTGCAGAATATTTTTCTTCTTTCTTGACTGATAATTTTGCCATGGTTACAGAAAAACAACTTTAGAAGCCATTTTTAAGATGAACTCATTCCAGAGGTTTTCGGGTTTTGTTTTTTTTTTTTTAAGATTTTATATATTTATTTATTTGGGGGGAGAGAGAGACTGGTGGGAGAGGGAGAGAGAGTCTCAAGCAGACTCCACACTGTCCATGGCACAGGGCTCCATCCCACGACCCTGAGATCATGACCTGAGCCAAAACCAAGAGTCGACACTTAAGCGACTGAGCCACCCAGAGGCCCCTCATTCCACAGGTTACTTAATTGTGTACCTACTTTGTGTAAATGCTACAGACTACAGGTTGCTGCTGAGAGTGGGCGGTCAGGAACTGACTAAAGGAGCAATTCACTTGGAAGTGACTTTCCAAGATGATGCGAAGGTCTGAATTTCAAAAGAGATTTGGATTTTACAGCATTTGTCAGAACTCTGAGAATGTATTACTTAAGATTTGTTTATTTTGCATAAAACTGAAATTTTACCTGGAGGGAAAAAAGTCAACAAACAACAGACTCCAGTGCACGACACCGTGGTATACACGCTCAAGTCTTGAGAAGAGAGGGCTCTTTCCTCTGTCATTCACTTGGGGACATATCAATGATTAAAGGCAGACTGATGAGTAGGGAGGCAGGGATATGGCACAAAGCTTGAGAACAGTAAAATGTTGATGGGAGAATCTAGGTAGTGGGTATACTCACTGGGAAGTTCTTTCAATTTGCCTGCAGGCTTGAAAAGTCTTCATAACAGGATGTTAGGGGATGGGGCATGGATGTGACCTAGCTAACCAACAGAATAACAACAAATGTAAAAACTGTATTAAAAAAAATATTTTTAAAACCTTACCCAAATCTGCTATGCAACACTGTCCATTCTTCTTAACCAGGATGTTTTTGCTCTTTAAATCCCGATGAGCAATGGCTGGCTTCCCTTGGGTCCCAAATATCTCTATGTGCAAATGCGCGAGACCACTAGCTATAGACAGCACTATTCGCAGGCAGCTAACAGTATCCAGAGTAGTGAGCTGAAGATAGTCGTACAAAGAACCCATTTCATGATAATGTGTGATTAACCACAACTGGGTACTGGAGTGTCTTGATGTCATGTCTGAAGCAATAAAACCTGGAGAGAGCAAGAACAAAATTAGCAGACATGTAAGAATTTCACATTATAACTCTTAGTATAAGGAGATAGTGACCCATACAACAGATGACACCTGTAACAAAAAATAACCAAACTAACCAACTGCCATGAAAGGTTTACAGAGGCATCAACAGAAAAACATAGTACTCTTCCTACTTCCATAAAAAGGTACTTCTAGGGGCACCTGGGTGGCTCAGTGTGTTAAAGCCTCTGCCTTCAGCTCAGGTCATGATCCCAGGGTCCTGGGATTGAGCCCCACATCGGGCTCTCTGCTCAGCAGGGAGCTTGCTTCCTCCTCTCTCTCGGCCTGCCTCTCTGCCTACTTGTGATCTCTGTCAGTCAAATAAATAAAAAAAATCTTTAAAAAAAAAAAAAAAAGGACTTCTAATGAGCAGGAAATGTCAATATTCATTTTCATTATATATAATCCTTTAGAAAGGTTTTATGTTGCGTTACAATTCAGATAGGAATAATATCTTTGTGTTTATCTGTAATGATAGTATCAAACTCTTTATCATGTTCATTTTCCAAGCTCAGATTATTCATCAGCCACCCAAAAAGAATAAAAAACATAAAATCTAAAAACCTGTGTTCCAGTATTGACTTTGCCTGTAATTTGCTGTATAATACTGGGCAACTCATTTAGGTTCTCTGGGTTATCTCTGTTCAGATGTAAGATAAACGGATAAGTTCATATGACATGATTGACTACTTATCAAATAAAAAAGAAACCAAATATAATAAGCATCTGTGATGCTCTTTGTCAGTCACACAAGAAAACTGAGATGATAGTGTCTGTTGGCCAGAAAAGCAGACAGATACAAAAAGCAAAAATTACAATATCATGTAATGAATACGATGAAAACTACTGTTAGATCTGCAAAGGGCACCATGTATCCAGAATAGGGAATCCTAATAATTCAGATGAGATGTTCCAACAGGCTTCTATCAAGAAGCAATAACTGAAGCAGTCTTGAAAAGAAGTGAGGTATGACAGATGCCAATAAGGAACCTTGAGCAAACTGAATGAACTTTAGAACTTCCCAGCCTACGAAATAAACTGTGATATATGTGCTTGTCTCTCCTACTGCAAACATGCTTTCCACCTGCTCACTTGTGCATTCTCTCTCTCTCTATATATATATATAGTATATGTTATGTATATAATATACATTGAATATACTCTATGCTGATACATATATATAAAATATACACACCTAATGGTCATACTTACAAGTAGTGACATCTGGGACTTATAAATAAAAGAATATTTTAAAAAACAACAACAACAACAAACCAGACAGACATGGCTTAAGGCAGGATTAAAAGCCTTGTGCAAAGATCCCGGAAAACAGAAATAGGCAGAACATCCCTCACACTTGCACAGAGTGTGATATAAAGTTTGTGCTGCTCTCATACACATTTTCTCACAAGAATTTTCTCAATACACCAGGAATACAGATATCATTATTCTCAGTTTATAAGTAATGAAAGTGCTGCTAGGAAATGCCAAATCGCGTATCTGTTAAGTTGTCGTTGATCCCAAGTTTGGTGCTAGCCATGTGGACACACCACAGCTCGTACGGGAAACTCTGGGAACAAAGAAAAGGTCCCCTATTTGACTGTCGTCATCAACAATAGAAGCAACTAGTACTTACTGGGACTAACAAAGTGCCAGGCACAATTCTTCTAGACACTCTGCACATAATCTAACACTCACACAGGAAGGAAGCAGAGGACAGCACTGACATTAAGGCTAGTAATGGTCTCTGGCAGCCCAGCTCCAGAACCCATACTCTTAACCACTATGCCATACTGCCCCCAACGGGGGGCTCTGACTTCTACTCAGAGAAAGACAATGTGACACCTGTATCCTTTGGACATCTGTGAAGTGAACAAAGCAATGTCTCCACACCTTGATCCCCTACCTCTCTTTTTCTTGCCCTCCAAGCCAGTTCTCAGGGGCAGCCTCAGACTCTCACTCCTTCCCTCGCTCCAATATGTCTCTGTGGCCCCACAGCGACTTCTCTTGGGGCCCTTTGCTGCCGTAACACGAATAATCAAAATGCATACTCAGATACTAGTTATTCCTACTAGAAAAGATGTTTCTACTTTATCATTTTAAACCAAATGGTATTAATCATTAATGAGATTTTCAAAAATAAATATCCTAAACTATAAGTACCACTCAAAAGAAATTAAATTACTGTTGTGTATTTATGTAGTCTCTACTGATTTCTCTGCCCAAGGGAAAGCAGCCTCTGATTAAATAAATAGATAAATAACAAACAAATGTTTTTTCTCTCACCTTCCCTAAGCCCCTTAGGTCTTAGAGAAGGATTCTGTCTGTCCCGTTAATTACGCTCTAGACCTTCCGGAAAAATGACTTTTTAATAGGCAGGACTTATTTTTAAACTATTTATCTCCCAAGTGTGAATTACAGAACTATGTTTGTTTCAGAATGCCAGGGCATTTTTATGGAATTTTTGCATTTTCCATCAAAGCACTCTCCTGTTAGTGAAGGCTGAACAGAACAGGTACTTCTAAGTTGGAAGGCTGGCACAGCCACTGGATGTGTTCACAATGGGGAAAGAAAGTGTTCAGAGTAAAAATCTCTTATTTAACAGCCCAGGTCATCCTCCCAGGCTCCTCAGGAAGGAAAATAAAACCCAAAATCGTTAGTGAGGTCATCCGTAGCCCCTGTGAGCCTCTCCCTGGTGACTCTCCCAGGAACCAGGCAGCTAGGACAGCTGAGGACTGAGGCCACCACAGTGGGGCATGGGGGCTGCAGAGCGCTGGGCCCCGGAGCTAGACCGCTGAGTGCCAAGACGGGCTCCACCATTCCCGAGCTGGGTGATCTCACACAAGTCATATAAAATCTCCACCCTGGTTTCCCCATTTGTAAGATAAGGATAACGTCAGCAGCACCTCCAATGGGTACGGTGAGAACGGACGAGTTAATCATAGGTATAGCGCTTCATGTGAAGCCTAACACGGGAGGTATCGAGAATAACTGGTTACTATTATGTTTCAGAATAGCTCAGAGGTCGGTGAAAACCACAACAACCCTGCAGTGTAGTATCTTTTGCGGGTAACTTCCTTTACTTCCCCTTGGGTCTCAGGGAAGTCCGATTAAATGCTCAGGCGCTATCTCTTCAGAGTACAGAGCAGTTCTAGAGAGGGAGGGTGGCAGAGGCTGCACTATTTGACTGTACGTGTATCACTGAACTCTCCACTTCATACGGCTAAAACAGTAAGCTGCATGATTTTACAATCATTTCTTAAAAAGCATGCAAGATGAGACTTTGGAGTAAAATTCTCACATTAACTTGACTCCCTTGGTCTTCGTAATGAGGGAAAGAATGCTCAGAAACATATAACTTTGGCCTAGAGTCACACAGTGGGCATGGTGGAGGTGCTGAGAGTAGAAACCAGCGTCTCCAATCCCCCGACCACTGCTCCTGCCACAAACCAGCACAGCCTCCCCTTACCCCTTTGGCTGTTGACTTCTACACCAGACAGAGCAGAAGAGCTGAAAGCCAAGTCTAGTCATTTGAAAGATACTGTTGTAGGGGGATAAATAATGAGGGCCCAGAGTGTTGTATGTATGCATATATGTGTAAACGTGTGTGTGTGTCACTTGATTTATTTTGAGGGGCTAGAGTTGGTAATACTCCAGGGTGGGTGGGAAATCATGATCTAATATTCGATATAAGATGCTCCTTTGATAGAAAAGAAAAAAGGTCACAGAAAACCTTAGTCTCTAAATACAGAAAACTGGCAAAGCAAGGAAAGAACTGTAACCAAGTTTAGCCCCCCAAAACTGAAACCAATGAAAACAGACAAACAAAAAACTGGTGCATTTCTATGAGCTTTCTTTTTTCAAGATTTTATTTATTTATTTGACAGAGATCACAAGTAGATCACAAAGAGAGAGGAAGGGAAGCAGGCTCCCTGTGGAGCAGAGAGCCCGATGCGGGGCTCGATCTCAGGACCCTGAGATCATGACCTGAGCAGAGGGCAGAGGCTTTTAACCCACTGAGCCACCCAGGCGCCCCTCTATGAGCTTTCTTTTTAAAGTCAAAAGAACTACACAATGAAATCAGTCCATACAGCTGTAAGTATGATGAGGGTAGAAAGACCTCAGAGATACAGAATTTCCCAGGATCATTGGGTAATAAGAAATGAACAGTGTTTTGCCCTAGGTGGTCACACTAAGGGAACCTCACTTCTCACGTGAATCATGTTATGAAGGTGACTTTTCAAATCTCTTTTATGATTAAATCCAATTTAATAAATATTTACTGAGCACCTAGTATGTGCAAGGTACGACTGTCCTCAGTACTGCATGTGGTGGCAAAAGCAATGGAAGTGATTCTTGTCCTCAGTGACAATGGGAGGATATCATGGTTCATTTAAGTCAAGGGCACAGATAAAGTGACTATTTGCATGGCTCTGTAGTATCTAGTGCATTTTGCTCAATGAACCTGTGAGCCCATGAGAATGAGAAGGGGTGCCTGAACATGCCCTTCCTTTAATGAATCCCAGACGCCCCATACTTCTTCGAGTATGTGCACCTGCAAAGTACAAGCCATTCCACTGTTTAAAGAGAAGTACTCCCTGTACATCACAGCTTTGAACACAACTGACGCTTTCTCTGTGGCTCACCCTGTCTGTCCCAGGGTCAGAGGGAAAAGTGGGGCATTTGGGGTTAATTCTGACTGTGGCTGAATCTTCACCTCGTGCTCTCATCATCGAATCCCAACTAGCTAACTACCACATAAAGTACAGAACTGTGGCTAAGAGACACACTGCCCAGTGTGACTCTCAGCTCCACGGTGTGACCTGATGGGTTAACTCATCAGTTACAACTAGAAAAACAAGAGTACCTACGCCCTTATGGCTGTGAAGCTGAAAGGAGAAAATGCACATGACGCACTTAAAGCAGTGCTTACTGCACGGTAATGATCATTGCTGTTCTACATATGCATCTAGCTGTGACATAAGCTTGTGCGATCAGAGTTACAGCACAGCTGCAACATGGGGGTTGGGGGGTGGAGCGGAAAAGCACAAGTAAATCCACTGGGAGAAACTGGAAAGGAACTGAGACTTTGTCATGGAGGAATGCGTGGCTGGAGTGTGGGGTGGGGATCATGCATGATCAAGACCACGAACAAAGGCACAGACACCTTAATGTTCATGGCGATCCCAAATAATGGCAGATATCCAAAGTGACTGCCATCTGGAGATATTTGTAGAGAAAATCTAAGACTCCCTGGGACCCCAACAAATAAGGAGTCTGGACAGCCTGGCCTAGAAGGCACCAATGTCAGGCAATGGAAGAGTCATCGAAAAGCACTTTGAGGAGTATCTTGGCTGCGTGCAGTGAAACATAACTCGGGGTAGCAAGATGGACTAGAGGTGGGAGTCCAGCATGGACTGGAGATCGGAGACCAGCAGCAACGACAGGAGCAAGGAGAACTGGGGGACAGCTAGGCCCCCACAGGTAAGACAAGGGGAGAAGACAACAGCAGAAACACACAATTCAAAGATGGAACACATCACCACACTGTTAAAGAGAAACTTTAAGACAACTGTCGAACCATTCTTGGCAGACAACCTGACTCAGGTTTAATACTAAAACGACAGTAACGGGATAGAAATAAATTCTGGCAATGGCCTTCTGATGAACCAAATCTCATCCAATAGCCATGAAGTGGCCAGCACTATCCTGTAGAGTCAATTTCTCTATAAACCTTCTATCCACTATTGAAGAGGCCCTCTGGGCAGCATTCATCATACGTGTATTCGCATAAACACCCTGAGAAAACGCTCCAAAACCAGAGAAGTCAAAGGGAACAAGGACCTTCTCATCCCTTATACCTCTACAGCAGAATTTCAGCGGGCTCTTCACAGATTTCACAAATGGTTCTAAGCTTTAGTTTCCAAATTAAAATGGATGCTAAATCCCTCTGTAAATCTGGGCTTTGAAAACCATGCCTAGTTTGAGGGAACGTGCATTTAATTACGATGTCCCTGGGAGCTGTGAATCTCTAGGAAATCGTCCAAAGAGCTTTCTTAGTTTGATTCAATAAATATTCAAAAAGGGTGCGGTAAGTAGAACAACGGATGAAGCCTTGAAGTGAACAATATGGGGTAAATTCTTGTTGCTTAAATAACAACCTACAGAATAAGAATTAGCAATAATGATTTCATTTTCACCATCCAGAGAATCTTCAAACTCAGCTTCTCTGCAGATTTAAACAAGAAATTAGTGTTAAAAGAAAATTGAACATGATATAAATGCTGATGATTCCTATTATCACTTTTCAGGGGAGACTTGCAAATTCACACACACCAAATCGGAGAGGGCAAAGGTAGGTAATTATTTCTTTCTAGATAAAATTAATGAGGGGATTATCTTGGTACTTACCCAAAATATTTTCATGCCTCAGCATCACAGTGTTGTACAATTCTGTTTCCCTGAACCATGACTTCTCATCCCGGGAGGAGAAGATCTTCACGGCGACGTTCTCCCCTTGCCAGCTGCCCCTCCACACCTCACCATACCTGCCTTTCCCTGGGGAGAGCAACACAGAGGTGACACAGGAGGGAGCCAATACATTTCTTGCCCGCAACTCTGGCCCCCTCCCTTTGTGTACTTGACAAAACTTCATCTGGCGCTCTCAATCCCACAACCTTTCGCCTGTGAAGACATACAAAAGTAAGGTGGAACCCGCCCCTCCAGCCACCCATTGTCACAGCAAATTCAACACCTTCAGTATCTACATTGTACAATAACCTGCTAACTATAAGGTTTACAGCTAAATTCCTCTATTACACGGTATGAAACATGTATGGTTCTCAAAAGCACACAGTTAGTAAAACAAAATGGTACAGAGTATTAGATTCCAATGTGCTGAAAGCCAAAAAAGAAAAAAAAGGAAAAAAAGCACACATCGATAAACTGAGTAGCTGACTAGATCCTTTCCCTTCTACAAGATCAATGCGGACATTTTCCTGTGAGTCCAAATTTGCAAATTTACATACACATTTATGTTCTTCATAAGGGAGACAATTAAGTTGGAGATCTGTATTCTAAAGGATCAAAAAAAAAAAAAAAAAAACCACACACACACACACAAAACAATGCTGTGGAGGAGACCAACAAGCAACCATTACCTTCCCTAAAGGATTTCTTGGCAGAGGATATATTTCAAAAGAGGATTTGCAGAGTTTTAAAGACATAATCCCAGAACAGTTCTGATTCCTGACATTGGTCATGGGTATTTGCTTGTTAGACAGCCCCTGGGATGCCAGAAGTGGGCCACACCGAAGGGGCCCCTTGGAGAAAGCATTTCCTAAAAACGCGAGGACCCCAGCCTGTGATCTGCTCTGTGGGGTGCGTGCCCCCTCCTGCACCAGCAACACGGCTGTCGGCCTGTCACTGACATGCTCCCTCCTCCGTTCTTCTCTTTCGTTACAGGGGCGGGTGAGGAGGGAGGCTGGGAGGAGCAGGTAATTACCGCGAGACCATGGGGCTCAACACGGGGTATAATGAGGGTAAAGACGCACGCGGCGCCTAGATAACAATGCAGCGGGAGACCCACCTCACAGGGCAGCAGGGCTCTCCCCCAGGCAAGGGGTTGCTGGGAGTCACGGCTTGTAATCAGCAGCTGCAGCAGCACCTGCACACCCAGGACTACAGCTCTTTGCTCCAAAGCAAAGCCACGAGAACCCAAACATGGAGGAAGAAAGCACGTCGATCCAGGGGATTAGGTCCTGACACAAAATCAAAGCCACTCAGTCTGGACTCCGTCCTGACAAACAATGTCCCTGTGAAATACCAATGACTAATGCAAAAGGAGGTTAAACGTGGCCAGTAAGTCATCACTGTGGGCTGCTGTGAGGTCGCAAAAATCGTATTTAGAGCAGGACTAATTTTAATACCGTCATAGCAAATGCCCGGCATCTGTAGTTCAAGACGAAGGCCAGTGCTAAGACACTACAAAACGGGCCGCCGGAAACAGTATGCTGATCTTTTCCTGCCTCCGGTTACATTCCATCTCTTTATTTTCCCTTTGTCCTCACAGTCTCATTAGGAAGGAGAGAAAAAATATCCCGGAGAATTGTATACATTACTGTAAAGTTGCCTTAAATCTTTTTTTTTTTTTTTTTTTTTTAAAGAAAACAGAGATGGATTGTCAGGATAAGTAGACAGATTGAAAATAGAATCCTACTTCAATGGTTTTCAAATGCTTTTAAGTTGTCAAATGCTTTTTAGAAATGCAACCCTATTCAGGAGTTCCTAAAAACAGAAGCAGAACTGCCCGAATGTACAGGGCACGGAGCCCCCCATGGGAATCCATACGGTATCTGAAACTTTGGGGGTTCATGAATCACTATCTGGTAACAACTGGTCTAGTCCAATTTGAACCCCAAATGGTAACACACTACCCAAGCAGTTCATCACACACATTTTTATTCAAGGCTACACCACATGAACACTAACTAGAAGCTACTGAAATGGCATTGCTTTGATGAAAGTCTTTAGCACTGAACCAACAAAATGCTATCATTGAATTTATACTATTTCCAAAAATGCTCAAGAATATCTACACCACCAGAAACAGCATGTGTTTTTTAAAGGTACAACACTATTTTGCCCTTTGGACTCTGGGGTTGGGCTCTGAAAACTGATATGGAGATTGGCTGCCCTGTGCATAGCAAGTGGCCATGGGGGTGAGAGGGCAGGAGAGCAGGGGTAATAAGCAAGATAGGCAAACAGCCCGTCACTGCCTCCTCACTCCTACCCAAACACCCTTGTTCATAAGCAAACTGGATGTTAGGCAGTACAAGAGAATGACCCTGGCTGGTCACAATGGGCACATTGGGGGCGTGTCCATGCGTGTTTGCTCCGCCCACAGTCCACTGAGGAGGAGAAATGTGAGGTGTGGCTCAGAGGCCCAGGGACTGCAGACCCAGAGCAAAGGCAACAGGCTCCTGCTGGTTACCTGTGTGCCTACAGGTGACACCTGCTGCTCGTGCTACACTGCCTAGCCCCTTTCCCACTGTCAAGTCTGGGGATGTCCTGATTTCCAAAAACTCAGAAGGAAAGGTGGGAGAACAGCAGCCCAGTGGTGAAGGCAGGTTATGACGTCCAGCTACCTCCCAAAAGCAAAAGAGGGAATGACTGGAGTTGCCAAAAAAAGAAACCAGGAGAACCAGAAAGAGTATAGAGACACTGCCAACCTATCACCACCCCTCTGGCTGTCCCTATGTGTTGCCCAAAAAGAAATTAATGACAACTATCACGTGACTTGAAAATACCCACCAAATACAAGTAAAAACCAATAAAACTGAGAAACCCCCCCTCCAAAAAGGCATTCTGTACCCTCTTCCTAGAGGGCAATCAGCAATTTATAAACAAGCCATAAAAAGGTTACAAAGTTTGACCCAGGAACCCCAACTCCTGGGAATTTATTCTGAGTACTCAAAAGAAAGGTAAGATGCATGCAAAAGCTTTCTCGAGTAGTACTATTACATACAATTCAATGATCATTCAAAAGACCCTCGTTACACAATCTCTTAAAATATTTGTGATGTGTACAGATATATGGAAATGTCTGTGAGCTTAAAACGGAAAGAAGGAACATAAATTGTACACCCATTAAGATTGCATCTCTATATAAACATGTTCCTAGATGGGAAAAATATGAGAGGCCATAGAGAAATGGATACTGCTCTTGTTTAACAAAGCAATTATAAAGGTAGCTTTGGTAAATTTATCTCATTATTTTTAAAGGCAGTGGGAGAGTGAGAGGGCTTGGAGAACCGCCATAGGCAAGTGCGTTGTCCAAACGCCTACTCCCCTCGGATCGCTCAATGTCTCCAGTCAGGAGCAGACATGCTAACTCATTTCTCATGCCTTCCCGTCATCCCAAAAGGTCTACTTGCCACTAAAAGCTTTTGACTAGCCATTCATCATACTAACTAGCGACAGATTCCTTTGACGAGAATTCCAACATGTTGAGGAGTTCTGACGCAAGGCACGGAGACCAGAAACAGAGCCACCCCGTCTCCTGTCATTTCAGGAGCAACAGGCAACATGAGACAGATTTTCCAAGTTCCATGCTGCTTCTAGAGCCACAGTTAACATTGCATTCAACCCACAAAGAAGAGAAAAAAGAATTACCGACACACTCCAACAGCGTGATCTGACGAGCCACTGTTCTTTGTACCAAGAAAGGGAGACCAGAGCCGCTTCCTGATGTGCATGAATGATCCAATAAATCCTGTGGTTCAAGACAAGGAGAAAAAGAAACTACTGAGAAACAGTTCCCAGCTTAATGTACAAGCATGCATATCATTGTGACTCGCACGGAGACGCCAGTCCTGGACATGCGGCCCATGGGTGTGCATGGACCACTGGAGAAAGAACGGGTTTTCTTAGGAAAACCAGAAGCTAGCCCTTTTTATGATAGGTTTTCCTGAGGGGTAAGCAGTCTTTTCTTGCATCCAGAGTTTTAGAATAAAAACATATATATTAAAAAAAAAAAAAAAAAAAAAAGCCTGAGTAGACAAGGTTAAAGATGCAAACTAGAAAGTCCAGGAAGCAGGTCCGAATACAAGGGGAAACAGCAGAAAGAGGAGCACAGAGAACAAAAAGGAAGGGAAGGGCCTTCAAGACCAAGGCCAGGGCATAACTAATCATGTTCTGCTCTGTTCATAGGTATCTGTGAAAGGATTCACTTTCGCCAACATGCCAACTAAAGAACTCTAACAAGGAACAAACAAATCAGGAATAAGGTACAAACAACTCTAATGTTGTTTCTACTGCAAAGACTCCATGGCCACGTGGGTCCTCTGGCTGGTACACTCAAGCAGAGAGGGGTCACCTGGAAGGATTACCCTTTAGGTGGGTGAGGAACAAAAGCATCACAAAACTTAACCTTCAGTGTCATTTTTAGGTGTGAATTATCCACAGATCCGAGAGGGGAAAAAAACCCAGGACTTTCATTTAAAACATAAAACCGTGCCCAAATCTACTTCTAAAAAATCAACATATTGTGAAAAAAAATCTCCAATCAATTCATTCATAAGTTTTCTCTTTTGATTCTCAGTGCAAGCCAAGGAGTAGACGTTTCTTTGCATAAGGAATGGATTGTTTGGAACCCCTGGTATTGTGCCCATGGTGATGGTGGTAAGGTTATAGCAGTGTTGAGCTTATATTCCCCAAAGTTCATTCTTTCCCAGACATCTTAGCTGGCCTGCTAAAGCAATACATTGATTTGTCTGAATTTCATCTTCTTTTACTTACTCCACCACTGTGAAGTACTGTTGATCAGCAAAATTACTAAAATCTGAACATCCAAAGGAAGATATTTAGAATCCTTAAAAACCACAAAATGGATAATCAACAAGAAATTGAACGTTAGATGAAGTAGTTTCACATCTCCCTAACCATCTCTTTTGCTGTACTTTCTTCCCTTTATTCATTCAATTTTTTTGAGAGAATAATTCTGAAAATTAAACAAATGTGGGTTTTTTTTTTTCATAATATAGAATCATGGTTTTAAATCTAGCTCATAGACTTAAATCAGGGGGTTGCCATCAGCCGATGACTGACAAACATCGACTTCAACTCCTGAACCCAAGGCTTCTTTTTCAATGCAGGAGGCTGTTCAGCGAGATAGGCTTTGTTGAATAACATAAATGAGCGTATCACTTAAATAAGCAAGTATATATACCAAAAATGATAACTTGTTTTAAACAGTGTTCTTTGCTATGATTGTTATCGCGATATACTGTCCTCTAACATGATTGAGTGGAGAAGACAATTCTGGTATACACTCCCATTCCTCCACCAAAGTGACAGAAGCTATTCAAACAGTGATTCACACTAGATATTCCTATCATTAGCCATGGAGGTTAGCAGTTCTGCGGAAACGGAGTTCTGACTGATTGACTTTAGAACCTCAGGATTCAGCCTCATATCTTGCTCCTAACTCAATAAACTCATTGAGTTTTCCTTAATATGGGAAAGAAATGTCTAAGTACATTTCAAACGAAAAGCTATATTTCTCAGGGTGGCCTGGGTGGCTCAGTGAGTTAAAGCATCTGCCTTCGGCTCAGGTCATGATCTCAGGGTCCTGGGATCGAGCCCTGCATCGGGTTCTCTGCTCAGTGGGGAGCCTCCTTCCCTCTCTCTCTCTCTTGCCTGCCTCTCTGCCTACTTGTGATCTCTCTCTCTCTCTCTCTCTGTCAAATAAATGAAACCTTGGGCAGGGGGGAGCTGTATTTCTCTACTTTGGGAAGGAGAGTGTCCTCATCTCCTCTCTTCCCCAGTTCTGCCATACCATGATCTAAATAGGGAGGTAAACGGAAAAAAACAAGGTTCCTTCCTGGTTTTGTTTGTTTGTTTTTTGGTTCCTTCCTGGTTTTTATACAGAAATGTATGCTTGACTGGTGGCCCAAGGATAGGGAAGGCAGGAGGATGGGCTATTTCTCAGCCTGTATCAGCCACCACCAAACGTTTTAACAACTCGCCAAGATTGGTCCAAGAATAGCACCTGAGCTACAGAGATCGGTGAGGGTGAGTCTTCTCCAGTGGAGAGGAAGCTGGAGAGCAGGCTCGCCTGCAGACCTTCCACAAACTCATAAGCTTGTCGTCTAGCAGAACAAGACTTAATAGGAGATGATCTTAGCTGATGCATGACCATGACATCAAATAACGCTGGATCCCATTAGAAAGTTATAAACCTGGATGGTCCTCCATCAAATATGACAAGGAGAGTCCTGACTGGGTATCAGCATGTCTTTAACACCTCACACTCCCTAATCTTCACCTTTTTCAGAGAAGGCATCAGACTCAGCCTAGGATCGTTTCAGAATGCTATTATCACTTCTTTCTTTTGCATATTATTGTAACCTATTTATAGCAAGTGGTTCCCTTTTCTCACTTAAAGTTTAAGTTTCTTCCACATTAACACTTGACAATTTTTAAAAGTTAAAAAAAGGAAGACACTTTTTCATGTGATTTTACCACCGAACAATATGCAAAAGAATAACTTGAAAACATATGAATCCAATGGTGTCTGACCCTGAGCTGTCTGTGAGGGTAGCTGCTAGCCACGTATTGACTTTTAGCAAGTGAAATGTGGTTAGTCTGAGCTGATATATGCTGTGAGTTTAACATATGCACCATATTTTAAAAACTTAGTTCAAAAAAAAAATAAAAAGAATGTAAAACAGCACATTCATAATTCTTTCTGACTGATGATTATATACTAAAATGGTAACTATATACATTAGGTCAAATATGCTGTTAAAATTAATATCACCTACAGTGGGGGTTTTTTAAACTTTTTTTAAAGTGGCCACCAGAAAATTTAAAATTACAGATGTGGCACACCTATTTCTATTGGACAGCACTGATTTAACCAAACGACTACCTCCACAAGGGGGCAGCACAGGAGCGTGCAAAGTTTAACAGCAGCTTTTTTGGATGTCAAATTTTAAAGTCTTAAATTACAGGGTGTTAAAATAATCTAGAAGGGAAAGTGATTTTAATATTAAGCAAAGGTGCTTTTTTTGAAAGCACTTATATTGCTAAAAATAGAGTAACTGAGTTACTCCAAGCCCCACCCCACCCCTCTGCCCCCCAATGATTATAGGCAACCATTCTCCTCACCTTTCCCTTACTCCCAAAAGAAAAACAACTACCAAGAATCTACTAAAAAAAATCCCCTCCCTTACTGAACATAAATGTCTGTCTAAAAAATGGTCTCACATATGGGAGACTAAACACAGGCCAACACAGGCTTGCCTAGGACACAAGTGACCAGTGGTACATGTGCACACTGTCCAGCCCCCGCTACTAGTTAGCATTTCACGATGGAAAGAAGAAAGCATGTTTCACCATCTTTGTTATGCTTGGGATTCCCTGGGGTCTCAAACTCACTGCTAAAGTGCTGTCTCCAACATTGGTGGTGATGAGCCCTTCGATGGTGCCGTACTCCACATCTCTGGGATTGAGGCGTTCTTGGTTGCGCCTTTTAAATTTTCGGAGAGCGACTCCCAGGAGGCAAGCTAGAAGGCATACTGCAAATACTACGGACAGAATAATGAGGCCGACCTCCAAGTGGAAATTCTGTGTTCCAGGAAAGGATTTCCCTGGAGATGGGGGAGAAAAGGAATGCAATTGGCTGTAAGGATCACGGTTTACTTATTATTTAGCATAACTGATACCTAACAAGTAGCTCCTGAGCCTGACCACCTGGTCTCCTAAGTCACGAACTGTTAAAAACTAAAATATTTCCTAATACCCAGCCAATGGCCTGGTCATTTGAACCATTATTCATTCAGGCACAACCAAAGTTTGAAAAACTCTACCGAGAACCAACCACATTAGCGCACGTAGGTGGAAGTACGTTTATGATACAAAGTACTTCACAAGTCTCTGGTACTACTCTTCTTAACACAAATTCAATCGTAGGAATGTTTTATCCTGAGCCCTTACAGACAGAGATGATGCTAGGATACTCCTATAAGAAAGTGCTGAGTTAAAAACAAATTACCCAATCTGTGGTCTCTCTCCTCAGTGTATCTTGGATGTCTACCACTGAATTCTCATTGATCTTTCCACATCACGATTTCTGCCTGGGAACCGATTCATTCATCTGTTCTTTTCCTCACTTATTCAATATTCACTTGCTCAAAACATTCATTCACTGATTCACTCGCTCGCCTAATCACTCATTCACCCCCTTGCTCGGCATTATCACGTTACCCATTCAAACAGCCGTGTATTCGCTCCAACACTCACATACCACTCGGGCAAATATACACAAAGACTTTCTACTTGCCTAGGGAGTTAAACAAAAAAATCTCTTGGTTGGATAGTGATGGTCCATAATTAAAAGGTCCCCAACCAATAACCATCTCTGAATGTCAGACCCCTTAAGACACGGTGTCACCAAAAGCCCCATTCTTCCCCACACAGGCCTTTTCCACGTCTCTGCTGCCTTCCGCAATCCACAATCCTTCCACAAGCCTGACAGCCTTTATACATTTCTTTTAACTTTCCGAATCCAAATTAATCAACGACTTGGCACATAATACCCCATGGTACATGTCATTTGTACGATAAAGTGTAAAACTAATTATATACAACATTAAATTATAAATATGGTGCCTCCCTAATTGAATTAGAAATTCCTTAAGTCAAGAAAATAAATTTCCTCTTACAACTCCAAGTCTTACAGAGTGTTCTACAGGTTAGGAACTTTCCGTACTGTAGGTACAACTCCTGCGTCAGTGCAGATAATTCTTCATGGCCATCCACTCCATTAATTACAATTTAATTCACAAAGGTTAAGAGAAAAGTTCATCCCATCAAGTACCCTTTTAGTTTTAGCCATTTAAACACTTAATCTCTCTTTTAAAAACCTTCTTGTATTATTCAACCCCATTTGCATATCAGAATTAACATTTTCTATATGCCTTCCGGTCATCACCATAACTGAAATACCGCACAGCATAACCTCCTACCGGTTTTTGGTTTTTTTTTTTTTTTTCTGTCTCTCCCCCTGCTAGCTGATCCTAGGAGCCTCTCCCATTCCACTTTTTTGGTTTGTTTCTTCTTTTCGGAGTGCAAAATTAAGTACTTTTAAATTTAAGCCAATTAAAAATGTACAATAGGTTAAGAGAATCAACTGGCTTGGATGAGTCTACAAAGACTAAGGAACATTATTATTTGCAGGGACTTCGAGATAGCAAATTGGGGCTCATTTTATGGGGTAACCGCTCCAGAGCGAGACTAAATTCCCCTGGATATGGAGTCCATATGAATACAACATAAAGACGATGCCACATAAACTACAAGGTTCATGTGAAATCTGACCCAGCTTCAAGACTCAGTGACGGTTCACTGGGAAATCAGATATGGGAGCAAAGGTTAGTGAGGCTTTGTCTCTTTCCTCATAAAGAAGAAAACCTATTCCAGTCAGCCACCAGAGTCTTATGTTCCATTTTCCTTCCTACACGCTTAACATAGAGATAAATATTTACCAAGCCGAACTGTTTCTGAAATTATGACATCATGGCTCCTGAACAGAGAAAGGAGCCGTTGGCCTGCACACGACGACCAAGAGAGATCTAGAGAACCAAACCATCCCCAAGATGGCCATTACCTTGCTCCCTTACCCAAAGATATCTATACTCCCTTTAGATTCCAAAAGGCCATACCTTTCCCTTCCTCACCTAGAGCTATCTTTCTTCTCACTCCTGGCCTCTAGTTTAAAGAGTAGGAGGAAAGCCTTGTGGCTACTTCCATCTTTAACCCACACAGAATCAGAACAACACCAACGGAAACCCTTGATCTAGAAATAGAAAAGTCCATGGGAACCTTTAGTGGGCAGCTGGGCCGTGATGTTCCTGTTACACCAGTCCCCTTGGCAGCACTCCACAGCTTGGCCGGGCGATGGCGGGGTCTTACAGGTCATCTTCCCCTGCTCGTAGACTTGGAAACAGCCTTTCTGGTAGACATGGAAGCCGTCATTTATGCTCAGTGAGGAAAAGCACTGCTGGCCTTCACAATGGTCCTCACTCCCGCAGGAGAGGCCTTCACACACACACATGTAAAGTTTGGGGTTCACCTTGGGCTTCTCATCTGCAAAGGAGCAAGAACAAGGAAAAGAAAATCACTACACAGGTTTTATTCCCATTAGGCGAACAAGACCGTTTCTCCAAGACCATTACAATACATTTACCAACAGAAAGTCGGGCCAAGCATCATCGTTGGCTGTTATGTCCACATTCTGTTATCTTTTACCTCTCACTTGACCAACCACCAAATAATAATCACCTCTCAATATGAGTACATTTATCTGAGCTGTGTACTCTTTTAGATCATACCAGGCCAAAGAATGGTTATCATGGACCTACAGGCTTCTGACAATGAACTTTCCCCACTGTGGCTTTCACGTTACCTTTGGCCTGATGGGCTCTCACATCCCAATTCTCTCGCATCAAAATGAAATGTTCTGGGGCACCTGGGTAGCTCAGTCAGTTAAGAGTCTGCTGCCTTGGACTCAGGTCATGACCCCAGGGTCCTGGGATTGAACTCCATATGGGGCTCCCTGCTCAGTCAGGAGCCTGCTTCTCCCTCTGCCTGTTGCTCCCCCTGCTTGTGCTCTCTCTGACAGATATATAAGTAAATAAATATCTTTTAAAAAGAAAAAAAATAATAATAAAATATTCTTCCAGAACATAATGCTTATCAACTTTATGTTTAAAAAAAAAAAAAAAGCCTCCTAAATATATGGCAATTGTTAATATCAGTTCCTGGTAACTCTGTACTAATCTATCAACCAGTAATAGAAGAAATGCTGGTGTTCCCGCCATTATCTGTAATTTACCAGTATAATCGAGAGTTTCCAAGGATGCAGCCTCTAATTACAAATATCTCTTACCAATATTTGCAGCCAGATGCCTAGACTAATTTTTCAATACTAGTAACACTGAAGTTTTCATGTTCATTACAATGGAAATTCATAGCTGCTTCCACATTTTGAACTGGCAGAAAAAAACTGGCACTGATTATTGAAGATAAGGGTGCAAGGAGTCAGAGGGCACAGAACAATGTTTTAACAGTAAGGAAAGGGGCAGGACCACAGGAGCAGTCCACACCTGGTGGGTCCAAGGTGTGGTGGAAAGAGGCAACAATGTATCATCCATGAGTGAAGCACATCTGATCAGACCCCCTAATTATCTTCTTCAGGAAACACTCATTTGCAGTCTAATTCTTCAGACCATTCTTTCTTTTCCCTTGCCTGGTCAGTTCAGACTTGCTGGTCCCAACAGTTTGCACTAGTCAGGAAGGAAAGTGCAGACAGGACGTAAACAGCCAAGTCCTGGAGGTTCTGAAGCAGCGTTCATATAAAGATATGCAGCTTGCAGAAGCTCGCTCCGAAGGCCTCTGGCACAGATTGACTGCCTTCTAATTCTTGAACCCCCTGCAGCAGGTCTGTGAGATAACTGCTTCTTTCTTAAAATAACAGGTCGGGTGGCTGTGCTTTCAAGAGGAGACCTTAAGGTAAGGTCTTTGAAAATGTCAAGTTCATTTACCCAGATTTGTGTGGGTGTGTGTAGAGACGTGGGTTATCTCAAAAAGAGAAAAGTGTTCTTAATCTTTCTTCTTCCCTCTTCAAAGAAGTGAAAAATAGTTCACTACCCACTGTAATGTGGGTGCCTCATCCCACAGAGTAAGTGCATACAGACACACAGACACAAGCCTTCTATTTATAATTGACTTGCTCGTTCTTTTGAAAACCACAAGGGGCTCATCCAAGAGCAAAGACATGCCTGAAAGCAGGAAATCCAAAATAGCCGCTGACAGTGTGTGTATGTCACCAGTCTCACCCCGAGAATCAAGAGCCTCCGACATTTTTAATGAGAAAAAATTTTAATGAGCCAAAAGATAGCCTTTATTTTCCCTGCCTAGAGAAATTCCAGTACCAATCTATTTCTATGAGGATGAAAAACATATATATATCTGTTGACATAATCCAGCAAAAAGTTTACACTTGCCAAAAGTGAGTTGAAAGATAATATTTCTAGGGAGTCTAGACATGCTTGCCACTCTTGAATGGCACAGAGCTGGGCTGAGGGTTGCCAACTATGCTGCCAACAGGTGATGATTCTTTGGAGGGAAATGGATAGGCAGGGTAAGGGGGGGAGTTAATGGTGTCATGCTGATTTGTTTGTGATCTACAGCAGGGGATTTTAAATACTTTATTTTAAAACCATGCAATAATGCATTCGTGAACGTTTGAAACACGAACACATATTTTAAAATCCTAAATATTCAAGCACTGAAGAGGTTGTGTCTGTTGACACTGGGATAGGACTGAGGACTCTGCATTAGGACAAAGGAGTGAAAGGGAAATAATGCAAGAGAGTAGCTGTTCACGGATTCATAATGGACTGAGGAGTATGGGTTACTGAATTCGCTACACCTGGGATCCAGGAGGAGCAACCACTAACAGGTAATGCTAGAAAACAGAGGCCTCACTCACCATCCATCCTATGGAAATGGATGGTCAGGTACAAAACAATTAATGACATCTTGTGGTTATAATAAAAAACATCAATTTTTTTTTAAAAAAATAGATAAAAATAACAATTCCTCTCACGAGCTCTCAGACTGAACTCTTGCTTTTAAAATCAGAGCCCTTGGGGTGCCCGGCTGGCTCAGTTGGTGGACCATGTGACTCTTGATCTCAGGGTAGTGAGTTCAGGCCCCAAGCCCACCCAAGCTGGGGGTAGCACCTACTTAAAAAACAAAATATAATATAACTAAAATTAGAACCTAAACTGAATTCTAGCTCCAAAGACCTAAGATGTGCACTGCCCTTCCAAGGTCCCTATCTTTTGAAAGGATGTGAGGATGGTCTGACAGATGTCTGGATTGTAACCTAAAGAATTTTGCCAGAATTGAGGAGCCTCAGGTAAATCTTCAGTAAATTCGACTCACTATACCCAACTATGCAGTGAACGCAGGCATTCACGGGTTATCAACTGTAATCAGATCTTATCCTGTAGGGATCATAAACTAAGTCAAAGGGATTCATTCATTTATTAAACACTCTCCTTGAATCTTTCTATCCCTCCTCTAGCTGTACACAAGTGGCCTGGGGTTAACTGCCTTTAAATAGGTCATTCTTCTTAGGGTGTCAAAAACTAGAGTTTTCATCGCCTCAACTCCACAATCCAGAAAGAGAAAAAAGGGGAAGAAAGATGGTCGTTAATGATACGTGATAATTAACTTAATCTCTGCTAGAAAGAACCATGACCTCAGTCTGGCGGTGAGCTAATGGGAAAAGTACAAAGCTTTCACCAGCTTCATTTCCAATTGTGCTTCTCACCAACATTTAATCTTCTTAATTTGTATATTTCCATATAACTAATTAGCAGAGCCCTTCCTGAATCTATTTTTTATATACCACCCAGGATAAATGAAGACCCTGAATTCGTAAGTCTATAAGAATGACCACATGTTCCGCCCACATGCCTGCACGCACACACACATTAGTTAAATGCTACTTTGGCAGTTTCATCCAACAGAGTGGATTAGTCGAAGAGATGCCAAAAAGATTCCTGAGCTAAGATAACTGATTCAACAAAGAAGGTTAAAAGCAAGGTAGTAGCATTTTCCTATCTTAATATCCACAATTCTAAGAACACAGCAGGCCCCACAATGCCCATGAGTCACTGTTTCAGTCTCATCAAAATTTAGGAATAACCGTAACATGTGTGGGCCTGTGATATTTCATTTGGAGTGGTTTGGGGCGGGGGGTGGCACCTAGGATGCGAGAGTGATCACAAAATCCCTTGTAGGGCCACAGGTAATAGTCTGTGGGCCTCTAATCTCTCAGAAAGTGATAGGAGTACAGTACACACCGAGGCACAGCAAGGCATGGACAGTCACCTTCTGTGACTGGTTTTCAACAGGACAGACAGGAAGCGCCACATCTAATATGAAGTATTTTACACTTGCCTGTGCAAATAACTAGGAAGTGCCCTGGCAGAAGGCAGCCAGTCTACTCCACCTAATTGACATTCATTTAAATAATTCAGTAATTTAAATGTCAAGCCAGAGGTATTCCCTGTCTGCGAAGTTCCCCCACATTGTTTGTTCTAAAAGGCTCCTCCCAGCATTACTCAGTGTTATGGCTGGCACTGTGTGCCCTTTGTATCACCAGAACCAGGCCCCTCTGAACATACGTGCAGCCCAGCCCTGACTGGGGGCTGCAGCCGATCATGGGAGGGTTGGGGGCCAGCTCCACAACTAGGGGCCCAAGCTCAGAATCCCAAATCTTTTCAAAGGTCTTTCTTGCTCTGGGGCGCCTGGGTGACTCAGTGGGTTAGGGCCTCTGCCTTTGGCTCGGGTCATGGTCCCAGGGTCCTGGGATCGAGCCCCACATCGGGCTCTCCACTCAGCAGGGGCCTGCTTCCACCTCCCTCTCTGCCTGCCCCTCTGCCTACTTGTGATCTCTGTCTGTCAAATAAACAAATAAATCTTTAAAAAAAAAAAAAATCTTTCTTGCTCTGGGAGATACTCAGTTCATCCTCTGGACACAGCTACTCTTGTAGCCTAACCATAGACTATCATAGGAAGAGCAAAGAGCACTGTGGACTTTTTAAGACTGTCCACAGTTTGGCATAATCTTGTACCTCAGAGTAAAAAGTATTCACATTTACATTTTATTTATTTATTTTTTTTTAAGATTTTATTTATTTTTTTGACAGAGACAGCACACAAGCAGGGGGAGTGGGAAAAGCTGACTCCCTGCTCAGCAGGGAGCCTGATGTGGGGCTCAATCCCAGGATCCCAGGATCAAGACCTGAGCCAAAGGCAGACAGACACTTAACTAACTGAGCCACCCAGGCGCCCTCCACGTTTATGTTTTAAGTGGGACTTGACAAATCGAAGCACAACACTACGGGCTTATCCTCAGCGTTCTCAGTCATGCACTCCCTAATACTTAAAGCATTTAAACTGATTATCATTCTAAATGATGCACAAAACCTCATTTTTCCCACTAAAGTCTGACATAAAAGACAAATAAGAAAAGACTGCAAGTAGACCAGCTTGCAGCTATGACCCCAGAGGTCAGCAAAAGAAACAGACTGAATTTCTTAGAGACTCACCTTAAAGTAGCACAAATAACAATGTGGTGATTAGACCACTCTTATAAAAGTCACGCAGCTCAGAATTTTATAGGCTAAAAAAAGGAACCCCAAACATCCTGGATTCCTTCCAACAGCATAAATGATTCATTCATTTGAAATGACAGCTTATATTAAGCTTATAGTTACGGGAGTCCTTCCACGGCCTCCTAATCCAAGAGTGCAGCTTGGCACTTCTCCAGAATCGGAAAGCATTTGAGATCTCTGGCATTAAACAAAGGCTCAGTGACGGATTTGGCAATGCCAGGTATCAGTGCCAGAAGCCTGCTCCTAAGACAGAAACACAAAGGTCAGTCTGGAATGCCTCGTGAAGGGCATCTGATGGTCTGGCAAGAAGGTGAGCTATATGCTCGGGAATACAGTGCATCATGACCCTAAGTGCTCGCATTATAAAAAACCCCCACTTAGGGAACCCAAATCACTTTTTTTTTTTTCCTGCTCATAGAAACCAATACTTGGCCAAGTTGTAAAGCCAAGAAGAAAACATATTCCAGGAGTTAAGAAAGATCAAACAGGATCACGTACAAATTAGAATAACAACAAAAAATGATTTCAGGATTCCCAAGATTTTGAACTGACAATGCCTATAAATGCGTCCTTGCTCCAGCATTCTGGAACTGAGCAAAGGGCATCCCCATTCAGATGTAGTCCTCTCTGCCTGCCATGGTTGTTGAAATAGAGACGGGGTGGTTCGTGGGGCCATAAGTCCTGGTGGAGCTTATCACCACCTCTTTAGGCTCCTCTCCATTTCTGGAAGGCCTCTCTTGCTCTAGAACTTCAGGTCCTTTAGATATGGAATTCCCCCCGCAGGTAAGACTTCACTCCCTTCCTGACGACACCCCATTTTCCTAGTTAGCATCTGCCTTCCCTCTGGGGAAACCCTTGTGCATACCCTTGGATTTAGAGTAGGAACCACCTGCATACACTCCCATGCACGTGTCTGTTTGGCGACAAAAGGTGCAAGTCTTTCCTCTAGACTAGAAACCCCGTGAGGGTAGGAACTGAGCCTACTCTGTTCACTGTTTTATACCCCCACCTGCCTCAATAATTGAAAGGAGTACACGCCTGATGAGTATTTGCTTCACAATGAATTTTCTCCTCACAGACAGGATTTAGAGGGGGGAAGAGACATGATGCTGGTTTTCAGAGCAGACTGAGCCTATAAAGTCTTTAAATGTCAGCAGAGATCTTGAGGCAAGGCTTAGTCACTGAGCCAGCATGTCTGTGCAAACCACTTCTCAGAGGAGCTCGCCGGCACATCACATCTGTTCACCTACTCCGGCTTACAAGTGTAGAAAATGAATACTTGTGGTGAGGTCCGGTAGGTGTTCTGTTTGTCTGTCTGTCCGTTCAGAGAAGGAGGTAAAACACAAGTGTCCCTAAAACAAGGAATTATTTAGTACATTAATAGAACAGCAGGGCTCTTAATGATGATCCTTCCCTGGATGGCTGATGGGAGGACTTTGGGCTACTATGACGCGAAGGTGACCAGAACGATCGACGCATCATAAGCGCCCCGACTCCAGCCACGTGAAGGGCGTCATGCAGGACTTGCCTGCTCGGCAGTGAGGAGATGCCCCCTGGTATTTGCTGCCATTTTTCTTCTCTCGGTGAAAGTAACGGTGTTTTCAGCAGGGAGTGGGGAAGAGTGAATTACATCATTTTCCCCTTCTTGCTCTGCTGAAGGTGATAAGGATTCCCAAGTCATCCTGCATTTGAACCGCTGAAGCCGAGAGTTGGGGGGGGAAAAAAAGTGCCATCTGTTTATTTTGTGTCTGGGCTGACTCCTTGTCTCTGAAATAATCCCTATAAAATAAGCCTTATTGCAGCAGCCACACTTTCGATTTCAAAGCCAAAAACTTGGTCTGTGTTTAAGTGACTAACAAGTTAAAGAACATCGTGGGGTACTGACCTAAGACAATATTGGTCTGTCTTTTCCGTGCTTTTTATGATTCCCAGAATGTAGCAAAGACACAGCTTTCCGGCATGCACCAGGTTGATGAAACAACAGGGGAAAATATGACCTTTTGCATCGTGTCTTCAAACTTCTTGACTCTCCGCTTCAGAGAAATAAATGATTACAAGGCCTAATGGAAACTACGTACTAAGGAATTCCTTTAATTACCAGAAAATATCCCCACCATATATAGTGACAATGCCCCGGTCTGAAGGAAGCTCTACGTAACAGAAAGAGTAAGACAGAGGACCACAGCTTGAGGGTGAAGAGAAAAGGACCTGGTGAATGATAACAAACATTTCAGGGAAGCCATTCCTGGTTTAGGTTTGAAGAGAACCTGCGATGGTGTCCCGCCCATCCGGTGTTGAGGCTAGAAGCTCTGTTCACAGTGTGGGAAGAGGTGTGCCTAACTCATGTGGGTTGTCTCTCAATGCTCCAGAGGCTAACAAGGCAGTGCATGGCTTGCTCCAGTGAGGGTTTCCTAGCCAGGCTCTGTATGGAAAATTCTGGTGTTAGGAAACTCCAACCAGGGGTTCTACATGGGCTAGAACAGTGGAGAAAAAACTACAGGGTGGTTTCAGAGCAAGGCTCCCCCCTCTATCTGCCCTTCTGTACCCTACCAGCAATGGGGCCTTCAAGGTTGCCCATCTTGGCTCTATTTACCAGCAGCAAAACACCACCACACCCCATAGCCTTTCTGAAAGCTTTCCAACCATAGAGATAAATCCTTCAGAAGACAGGCAGGGTTACAATTTGTTGGACAACAGTCTTAGAATGTCAGCCTCTAGGCATTTGGCATTTTTTAGCCAAAGGTTAAAAAAAAAAAAATTTTTTTTTTAATGTCCAGAATTAGTTAAATTCCTGCTTTCTAGCTCCCTACTCTACCCCACTCCAGAAAAAAAGCACAGAGGGAACAAGGTGCTTTCTAGACTATTTGCTCCCAGCCTGGAAGAAGCCCACGAGATTAAGGTATCTAAGAGTAAAAAACTAGGGCAACGATCAAGCCTCAAATACTGCTACTTCCCTATCCCCTAATTTCCCAGTTCATGTCCTAAGGCCCTACCAGGCCCAGAACACCAGGCAAGGTTAATTGTGAGAAGAATCCCATGCCTTCGATCCCATGAATACATGCCTTGAGCATCTGTATTCCAGCCTTTAACTGGACCTTTGCTCTGTAAATCTTCTTTCCCCTATCAGTCTAATTAATACAGTCCACAAGAATTCACTAATTCCCAAATTCAACACTTAAGAAGATTGGCTTATTAGTCATAGACTTAAGGGTTCTACAGTCACCATGACACAGTTGAGTCTGGGTCATTTTGAGCTTATTCTCTTTTAACCTCTGAGCCCACAGAAAGGCTCCGGGTGCCTACACTCAAGGTAGAAACCAAAAGCATTTTTGGAGAGTGCTGTGAACCAGAACTGGCTTTTCAAACACTCGTTCCCTCTCCCACCCCACCCCAGTCTCTGTGGCACAGCACACCCTTCCCAGCTTCCACAATCATCTCGGACCTTGGCAGAGGAAAGGCAGCTAAATCTGAGATGTGTCACGAGGCCACTGGCTGGGGAACGAGAATATCTAAACACCAACGAAGGCAAAAGCAACAGTCCAGAGTTTCCACAGACTCCCACTGGCTCCCGGAGCTGCAGAGCCCTGATAGCCTAAAGATAACCCAAGTATCTACGAAGGGTCACTTTTAAATAGTAGCTTTAATACCACCAGTCATTTCAGGAAGCATTTCGTTCCAGAGCCCGCTTCCATCCACATTGGCATGCTAACTGTGCCCAACAATGGCAAGTCGCTGAGGAGATGAAAACCCAGAAGGCAGTGGAAAGAGCCCCAAAGGGGAACAGACAGTCCTCTCACCTGCTGGGATTCTATTCTATGCCCACATCTGGACTGCTGAGAAAGAAGAAGCTGGCAATGAGACCCCCCATTGAAGTGATCTACTGACAATCATGGGGGATTCAAGAACAGGTTAAAAAAAAAAAAAAATCAAACAAAATAGTTTAAACCAATGCCTCCCTGTCCTAAACTGAGGCAGTAGAAACCATGCATGGCTACCTTCTGGGAGTTTTTCAGGGAAGCTGCTACTTCCAAGAGAAAACGTATACCCTCAGTCTACTGGACCACCGTCTGGCCGAGCAGAAAGAACTGCATGGAGTCTTCAGCACATACTGTTGTGTACGCAGCCACTGTGACCACCTGCTAACTCCACAAGTGCCAAAGGGACCTGCTCCGAAGAGGCTGCTGCCTTTTGATTGTCTATTTAAGCCAGGCCCAAAGGCTCCCAAGATCTTCCCAAGAACCAATAAAATCCAGCAGCCCCTCACCTATGCACCAAGCTGAGTCCCCACTGTCCTCGATGGCAGTCGGCCAGGGCCTGGTGTACAAGGGACAGGTGCTCAGTGGGCTATTTTCAGTGGCTATCAGCTCCATCGGGAGCCGCACATGCTCAGTAGGCAGGCAAGTCTGGGTTGCATTTCAAACTCCAGGCAGCCAAGAGACCTACACCTTTCACGGCTGCCAGGGCCACCAGCTGCCCCGTGCTCCTCCCAAGACGGGAGCAATGACAACAGTATAACCTGGCCAGCCGGCATGCCAGCGAGCAGGCTGTACCTCGCATGTCACTGCCCGGGTTATTCTGAGCCGGGTTATTGACACTCCATGGCAACACAGGAACAAAGGGCCGGCGAGAGGGATTTAAATGTCCTGCAAAAGTGGCTAGAAAAGTCAGCCGCTCAGGCTTCGGTTTTCATAATAAAAGTAGTGGGGGCATTATTATTAGCTTATTGTGTGTCGCTCCTGCAACTGTTATTTGCAAATAATAATAACAAAGTTCTCCTCTTTGAACTAAGGTTCTGTTTTTGTTTTGCTCGCCACCATGACGTTGTTATAGTTGGGATACCTCCCAAAATACAGCATGCGGGCCTGCCCCCGACAGCATCACCGCAGGACTGGTTTTCCTCAACCATTTACCTCTCACGCCACCATACCCTGTGCGCACCCCGCCCCCCATAACCTTTCAACAGCTCTCACTGTCCTCCGGATAGGAGACTACCCGCTCATGACCCCAGGCCCTGCCAGGCCATCAGGATCTGTGCTCCCAAGCCGGATCCCTTCTCAGGACTGCCCTGGCCATTTTGGACTGGCCGTCCATTCCTCCCCCTCGCAGTTCTCGGGGTGAGGCCCCTCCCTGCGCAAGAAGTCCTTCTCTGTCCTCCCTTTACTGCTCCAGGGTCTGTGGAGCCCGCCAAAGTTTGGCTCCCAGGACTGCTGCCTCCAACCCCAGCCCTGTGAGATACAGAGGCCCTTCCTGTAGCTATCCCCGGTGCTGGGCTGTAACCTTTGCCTTCCGCAACTAGACTGTGACTCCTTGCCAGCAGCAACCACTTCTGCTTACGTTGACATCATCTATGCCTACTGGCGTACTCACACTGACTTATCAAAGATTGTACGATTGTGCTATAACTGATTCTCTTTTCCCAAACTCAGAATAAATTCTTTGAAAGACATGCTCTTAAGATCTCCCCAGCCCAGACCAGCTCCTCTTATAGTATCTTTTTTTATTATAATAACCATTATTGTAGCCAACATGATTTATTCATTCATTTGTCAAATATTCATTGAGCACCAACTACATGCCAGGTGCTGTTTGTGGTACACACTGGGGATAAAATGAACACCGCCAAGTCCAGGCAGGCCTCCTCCACTCCGGGCCTCACTTTGCAATTTTCCCCACAAACTCACAACCATCCTATTGCTGTCTCCTTGGTGCAGCTGCAGGAACGGCCCCTGACAGATGAGGTAACACATGCGCAAGGACACATGGGAAAGAGGACGAAGACAGCTCATGGCAGTGTTTGCCTTTGTCTCTCTCCTGAGAAAAGCCCGATTCCAATGCATGGCCCAGAGGTTCCATTCAGAAGACACTCTTCAACTAGCAACATCATTTACCTACCCAAACTCTCCCCAACACTCTGCAAAACGGACACTGTGAAGCCTACAAAGTAGGACATGGTGTTAAAGAGAAGTCATGACCATGTGACTCCACCTGGCAACGGGCAGGATGATACATACAGCACAGAAGTCTGACTCCCCATCCGACTGTGGGTATCTTTGCGCCCCCCCCTCCCCACGCTCCATTATTCTTTACAACTTTCCTGAATGGATCCATCCAAACTGGCTTGGTGTGGGTACCGGCATTGAGAAGAGGAAATAAATGCAGCAAAATAAACAAAACAAAACAAAAAAAGAGGCCACTCCCATTCCAAATCACCATTCAGTTACAGGCAGGGGTGGGGATTTTGTCTGTTTTGTTCTATTTCAGGTGATTTTCACTACCTCCTTCCCAAGAGAGATTTCCTTCTTCCTCCTATGCCTTCTCTCCTTCCCACATCCTCCAGTGTCATATTCTCAGAACGTGCCGGCTCTGCTCTAACTCATAACAAGGAATTAGATGCCACACTTCCCCGTGGATCTAGGAAAACACCCGGTCTGCAGAGCTCAGATTCAGCTGATTAGGAGCAGGCAGCAGCTGTCCCAGTGTTGGGACCGAGGCTGAAGAGACACAAATGTAAACTTCCCTCTTCCTGTCAAACCACTGGCTGGGGGGAGTGAGGATGGTCAGGCTTCGTGGAAATATAAAAGGCCCCAGACCCGCTCTGCTGCAGAACACACACAGCACTTGTCAGAACTTTCACCTGAGAGCAGCAGGGATTTCCAGGCAGTAAGCTCTTGGAAGCAGACTGGAGTCACCTTTCTTAAACCTTGGGTCAAGACCTGTTCCTAGATAGGGAAATCGATTAAGTGGTTCAAGAGAAGGTCTCATTCTTTCTTTTCAAATAAAATAGAGCCAAAGAGAATGGAAAAAAAGAAAAAAAGAGAAAGAAGAAATGAAAGTACATTAAACAGAGTAAGAGTAACTGCTGGTTTTTTTTTCATGAATTTTTTTGTTTTAGATGCGTGTGGGTCCTAACCTAAAATGTTTCTAAATGTAGATGCTTGGGTCCAACTGTAAAATGTTTCTTACTGTGAGTCACAGTGAAGTTTGAAAGTCACTCCGCCCTGGGTCTTACAGGATCTTGGAATTGACATGAGTTCTGAGTAATTATGACTATCCTGTATAATCATTATCTGTGGAAGCTTGCCTGAGGTCATGCTGGGCTGCAGAAGGAAGTTCCGAGGCTGGTTAATAATGTTTGGGGAGTTACAAAGTAATTCTTTATTGTGTCTTGTTTTCCTCCGTCTTTATTTCTTTCCAAGAGCAAAAGTCACATGTACAGCACACCTACAAATCGGCTTCACTAGCTTTTCCACAAAGAGGTGATGGCATTCATCTTCTCATTCTTGAGACCTGTCTGCATAAAAGAGAAGCCTAGAAGCCACAGCACTACCCTCTCACTGTTGACCACAAGGAAATCATTTAACAAGCTTGGGTCTTAGATTTGTTTTCACATCTATTCAATATTTGACTTAGACTGAATTTTTAGACTCCTCCGCACCCTACTGCTATTACCCTCCACTCATAATTGCCCTGAATGTGAATGTTTTTAAATGTCCACTGGAAAAAAAAATTGGATGTGGCTTTAGTTTAACTGCCCACAGCCGAAACATACATTTCCCAAGAAGTAAAAAGCTCAAAGGAAGCTTTGTCATAGTTCACCTTACATCCACTAATACATCATCATTCTGTTAGATGAGAAAATCCGACAACAAAGAAGCAGTATCTTAATAGTGTGTAGCTCAATCAGATATTTACAGTTTAGGTCCTAGGAATGAGTGGCAAATAGCTCACTGTATCCCCTAATGTCTCTCTTTTGATGATGTATCTGTGAAAAAGATTTTATTCTCAACAAACATAATAAATTATAGTAATGAGAAATGAGAGCAACAAATTTAATAGAAACATTTCTCGTACATTCATTCTCCCCTTCAAGAACTTCCTGAATCTTCAATAATGAGAAATTCAAAGAAAGGCCTATTCTATTCTTCTCCCACAGTGGCAAAGAGGGGCACCTTTGTGGACCCTAACAAAAAGTCTATTGACATTATCCCCTTCCTTCCCTCATTGGGTCATTGGGCTGGAAAGTCTGAGTGGTGATGGCTTCGGAAACAGTAAAATCAAGTCAGCCCACAAAATAATTTAGAACTCAGCAATCTTCTCTAGGACAGGCCAAAATCTCTTGCAACAAAACTCTGCAAAAGTCCAGCCCTTGTTGCTATAATAAAATCTAACTATGGCTCGCAAATTTGATAAAATGTGGGTCATCTTAGCTTAGAAATATTTCTGAAGCAATATTCCATTTTAAGTATTTGTGTCATGGACGTCACCTGCAAATGCTCTCGGGGACAAAAGGAAAGCCAAACATGGAGGTTCTGCAACAAAAATGGACTTATCCCCAGTAGCATAAGAGCAGTATTAGAGCATGATTAGTTTTATTAATGGGAAAGGAAAGGAAGGATATACGGATAATTAGGACTCAAGTGCTCTTCTCAGTAAGAGCAAATAAAACTCTTCCTGCAGCTAGAGTTGTATATATAATGAACATGAAAAATGAATATTGGAATGAGAGATGAGAAAGAAAAAACACAAACCCAGGTGAAGGAGCCTGATCATTTGCTCTTACTAGCTCTCATCGCAGCTCTCAAACAGACTGGACTGAGCTGGATTCTAGCATGCACCAGATATAATGTGAATGTGATGTAGCTAATTTAAGGGACAAAACAACAACAACAAAAAAAGCCCAAATCTGAAGAAGATGGATAATGACTGAAACTCTTGAACACCATTCCTCAAAGTACATCCTACCTTTTGTTGGCTGTGTAACTTTAAGCAAGAGGTTTCAACAATGCAAAGGCACATCCCCCCAAAACCTATCTCATGAGGGTAATCATGAGGATTATGAGAAATAATACATATAAAGCAGGTCAACATTTGGCACATATTAGCCACTCAATAAATATTACCTAAAATCATCAAAGAGGTACTTATACTAAGCAATATTTTCTTTTTTACCTTGGAGGATTTAGGATTTCATACAACTTGAGAAATGTTCTAAACCACACTCATACTGACCAAACCCTATCAAAATCAATGTTTGGGACCTAGTATATGAAGTGCTAACACTATTTCTAATTAATATTTAAGACGACACTTGGGAATAATTTGGGAGACAAAGGGGAAGAATTTCTGCTTGGGTTTTTCCCCCCGCCTCAATGAAAGAGTAGGTTACCCAACAAAATCTCTGTAGTTTTCTTATTATGCCCCAGTAATGCCATCTAGCTTCACTGAAGCACAATCAATAAGGTGTTCGCAAACATCAAACATGGGTCTATTTCTTTTTAAACTTGGTCTAAAGGTCTGCACTGGACAATGTATGGGGCTAGTGTCAAGATTTTAGTTAACTTCCCTATTATTTACCTCTTTTGGTTAACTATTTTGTACTGAACATTTGCTTTATGACTAATGTTGAATATATTAGAGTGAATTACAATCAGGGGTTCTCAGTGTGTTTTTTCAATTCCTAGTAAATATACAAAAACAAAGAGTCCTTTCATAGAATATGCTATTGACAGTGAACAAGGAGTTGAGTCATGGAGGGAAGACGGGACTGGGGCAACTGTTATTATGATTAGAGCACTCTAGGCTGTAGCACTCACTGGATATTGCCGGCTGAAGAGAAAAAAAGCTATTGCAACTAAAGGATGATATGTCCTTTTCCTTCCTTGTAAACATCCTTGTGGTGGTGGTATATTAAATAGCTAAACTTTAGTGGCCATCCATTTCCACTTCAGCCAGACGGACTTGTTTCATTATGTATCTTTACTGTGACATGAGAGGGTCATTTGCTGGATTCTTTGGGCAGCTGAAGAGCTAAAAGCAGGAAAAAACAACCAATGATCCAGTTGCTGATACTGATTCATAAATGCCCTCTTCCCCTTCTCTCTTCTCCATTCTTTTTTAACGTCTCCATCTCTAGTCACACATTGCCACCTCAATTTGCCTTCCACTCTCTTTCTTTTCAATCATGCCCATAACCACAGTTCCATCCATGATGTCAAATGAAACCAAAAGGAACTGCCTAACACCATGGAGAACTGATACTATACCTAGGGAAGGGAATGGAATTTGGAGGGACTTTATTCTACCACATTCTGTAGTTTTTTTTTCCTAGTTATCATAGTGTTTAGCAATTATACAGTGGAGGAAAATCCCTAGAAACTTGCCTGTTATGTCTTCAGACACTGTCAAATACTCCTTGGGGAGGAACATAACCCCTAGGTAAGAGCTAGTAATCCATTAAATTTTTCCAACTCAATTCTTATTAATTCCTATAACTTAGGACTCAACCTCTCCTCTGGTTTAAACACCTCTAATTCTTTTAAACTTACCGCACAGAATCCTTACTTTATATCTTCCTGGCACTAAAAGACTGAAGCATTACTGAAATGTTTTTAACATACTGTTTAGAGCAGAATCTATAGACTGTAGATACCCAAGTTGGTCACAAGAGCACTGTCCAATAGAAACTTAATGTAAAGCCCATTATGTAATATTACGTCATATAATATTATTAGAGAGCATAGAAGAAAACCCAGATGACCTTGGGTACAGCAGTAAGCAACTTTTCAGATGTACAATCTGTGAGAGAAATAATTAATAAGCTGGACTTCATTAAAATTAAAAACTTCTGTTCTTTGAAGAACAATGGAAGCAAGTCACAGAATGATAGAACGTATGTGCAAGTCACAGAATGACTTGCAAAGGCAAGTCACAGAATGATAGAAAGTAAGTGCAAAAGACTCATGTGACAAAGGACTGTTATTCAAAGTATACAAAGAACTCTTAAAACTCAAAAATAAGCAAACACAACGACCTGATTAAAAAAATGGGCCAAAGATCTTCACAGACACCTCACCAAAGAAGACACACAGCTGGCAAATAAGCCTATGGAAAGATGTCCCCCCATCAGATGTCATCAGGAGAATGCAAAATAAAACGATAAGGAAACACCTATCAGGGGGGCCAACACCCAGAACACCGACAACAGCACACACTGGTGAGGACGTAGAGCAACAGGAGTTCTCTTTCACTGTTGGCGGGAATGCAAATGGTACAGCCGCTTTGGAAGACAACTGAGAGGCTTCTTTCAAAACTAAACATATTCCACCATAAAATCCAGTAATCACAAGTCTTCGTGTTTACCCAAAGGAGCTGAAAACTTACATCCACACACAACCTGCGCATGGATGTTTATAGCAATTTTATTCCTAACTCCCAAAACCTGGAAGCATCCAGTATGTCCCGTCAGTAGGTCAATGCATAAATTGTGGTCCATCCAGACAATGAAGTATCATTCAGTGCTAAAAGAAATGAGCCATTAACCCACGAAAAGACACGGAGAAACCTTAAGTGCCTATTAAAGCCAATCCAAAAAGAATCCATACTGCATAATTCCAACTACATGTCTTTTTAGGAAACACAAAACTATGGAGGCAATAGAAAGATCAGTGGTTGCTAGAGGTAAGGAAGATGGAGGGAAGGGAGGAACAGGTGGAGTACAGGACAAGCGGTACTCTGTATGATACTCTAAGGGTAGATACATGTCATTATACATCTGTCAAAACCAACAGAATGCATAAGATAAAGAGTGAACCCTTAAGCAAACTATGGACTTGGGTGATAATGATGTGTCAGTGTAGGTCCAACAATCTTAACAAATGCATCGCTTCCATGGGGATGTTGGTAATCAGGAAGTCTCTGTATGTGTGGGGGCAAGGGGCATGAGAACTCTCTATACCTTCCACTCAATTTTGGCGTGAACTGGAAACACTACTTTAAAAAACATAGGGGGAGAACGGAAGAGTATTAAGTATGATAGGATTAAGAACAAGCTAGTTTACAGAAAGCCAAATGATACCCAGAAACTTACCCTCTTCCAAACAGCTGTGAGCCACTTACCTTCCATACTCGGGGAAGGGAAAGCAATCATCATTAGCACAGGAAGGATCATCACTCCATCCACCATTGTACAACTGTGGAGGAAAAATAAGAGATAAAAGTAAAACAAAAAATTTAACTGTAGGATGACAAATTAAATTAAGCATACTATCTTCAAACTGCCATTCAAGGCCTTTCTTACAAATCCCCCTCACATATGTCGCCTTATTTCTTGCTAAATTTAAACATATACCCTTTACGTAGATCTAAGCAAATCATCTTAAGGAGTTCATCAGATTTACCTCCTACTGGTGGCCACTCTAAGGTAACTACCCTCTTACAGAGAACTCAGGAGGGACAGGAAAAATTCTCAGCTATAAGGCTAACCATTCTCAAAGAATTTTAAGTTCGAATTTTATCTTAGCCTATGAAATGCAAAAATGGCACTAAATTTAAAAACTCTGAGAAGCATGAATAAACTGTTATAACATGATGTTAAAGATTAAGTGACTGCATAACTCAAGTCAAATTACTGTGTTTGAACCTTACTCCTCCATTAAAAGAATCAGAAGTGGAGGAACCACCACACAGCCCAAAAGGGGACCAACAATAACAACAACCACCAAAACCAAAACCAAAACACCTACAACTTATCCCTCATCTATCGCAAAGCAATGCATTCTTACACAAACCCCAACTTTAATAAAGAATACATACAACCAAGACAGGAAGAAATCTTCTAAGTTTATAATATATCAAACTATACAAATGAGAGAAAGTGAGGTACCTGATATAAATTTCAGGTTGATATTTCTGTGAAACTACATTAACAAAAGCTCAATTTTTCTAAGTCAAATGATTACAACAAAGAACTTATCCATTTAAATAATTCCTATAAAAATTTTAGGAAGGGGCACCTGGGAGCTCAGTGGGTTAAGACTCTGCCTTCGGCTCAGGTCATGGTCTCAGGGTCCTGGGATCGAGCCCCACGTCGGGCTCTCTGCTCAACGGGAAGCTTGCTTCCCCCCCTCTCTCTGCCTGTCTCTCTGCCTACTTGTGGTCTCTCTCTCTCTCTGTCAAATAAATAAATTTAAAAATCTTAAAAAAAAATTTAGGAATATGATGAGTTTGGTTACACTAATTCTTTAGTACAAGAAATAATACACATTAAAATCACATTGTGATTTTCTGGATGGTAAAAAAGAAAACTGGTAAAGTTCTTTAATGCACAGGGGAGTGTGCTATCTTACACCTGTAGCTCAAAGTAAAGACCAAAAGCCAGTTGCTATTTAATTTGCTGGGAGTGCAAATCTGTTTTGAGAGCACTGGGAGGGGCAGAGGGAAAGGGAGAAAGAAAGGATCTGAAGCAGAAGCTGCACCCAGCGCCCGCGGGGAGCACAACAAAGGGCTTGATATCATGACCCTGAGATCACGACCTGAGCTGAAATCGTGTCAGAAACTTAACGGACTGAGCCACCCCAGCTCCCCTGGAGTGGACACCTTCTGATTGATCGTAAAATCAAATTTTTTGGTTGGTGGTCAGACTGTTCATTCTCCACACCCCCGTCTTATCTTACCACCCTCATTTCAATTTAGCCACAATTAAATTTCGGTCTATCCCTTTTCTCACAGCAACATGAAGAAGAGAGGTAAAGGACAGTTTTGTGTATCTTCCTTTTATATTTTTTAAAGTCTATGGAACTCAAGTGACCCCTTTTACAGCTGTTATTATAGGACTATGTCCATGTTCATACAGATCTTTCTGCAGCAAGCCCCTGATTGGTGGCGTGCCAGGACATCAGAGCCAGACACTGACTCCTCATCACCATCTTGTCTCCATGACTTTGAACATAAGCACACTGCTGGTTCCCTCTGCCTCACATGCCCTAAGCCTCTTCTTCCACCCTTCTCCCACCCACTCCCCTCCTCCTGTCATTCATGACCTCCCTGAAGAGGCAAACACTTGGTGAAACAACTCCCCATCAGCGGTGATTTCAAGCCTGCAGCACTGGTCTGCTGCCACTTGACATCAATTACTTGTCAATTACTTGTCTTGAGCACTAGCCCACCTACCTCGAAAAGAGGTACAGGCACCCTAGCGTCATGCAAGAAAATTCACTGACTTACAGGATGAAAACACAAAACTTTCTCTACTTGTGATGGGAGTCACACCCTGATAAACCCATCATAAGTTGAAAATATCATACGGTGAAAATGCATTTAATACACCTAACCTACCAAACACCATAGCCCAGCCTTGCCTACCTTAAATGTGCTCAGAACATTTACATTGGCCTACAGCTGGGCAAAATCATTTAACCCAAAGACTATTTCATCATAAAGTGTTGAAGATCTCATGTTAATTGAATATTGTACTAAGAGTGAAACACAAAATGGCTATCTGGGGACAGCATGGTAGTCAGTGCATCAGCTGTTCACCCTCGTGACCATGGCTGACTGGGAGCTGCAGCTCGCTGCCACTGCCCACAGTGTCATAAGAGAGGACCATACCACATGTTGCTAACCCAGGAAAGGATCCAAAGATCCAAAGATCCAAATCTGAAGTACAGTTTTTATTGAACATTTATCACTTTCACAACATGGTAAAGTCAAAAAATCATTAAGTCGAACCACTATGTCAGTGACTGTATGTACCGAAATTTGCATCTTACAAAAACTGTTTTAATATAGTAGATAGATAAGTAACTTGAGCCTTCATTTGGTGTGTCTCAGTTCCAATGACAGTCTAGTTCAATAATTCTTCCAGAAAGAGTAGAAGTTACTAAAAAGGTAGGCATGGCTTGTTTAGAGTATAGCCATGTACCATAATTTTGAGGGTCGATTTAAGAATGTTATGAAAACAAGCCCTTCCCAAATTGCAAGTGTTCTAAAACCATTAAAGAAATTACAGATCGAATATATTATTAATGAAAGCACCAGAAGGAATAAGAAAATGGTGAGGCTGGTATCTCTATTCCTAGTGGTTCTTTGTCAATCACCTTATTGGGGGCGGGGAGGTGGGGTGGCAGGGAAAGCAGTTAACATTCACTTCCATCTGATAGAATGCAAGGTCCCCAAACTCAAAATTAAAAAATACTTGAGGGGCACCTGACTGGCTGGTTGGCTCAAGAGCCAACTCGTGATTACAACCCAGGTCATGATCTCGTGGGTTGTGGGATCAAGCCCGTTGCAACAGGCTCTAAGCTTGGCACAGAGTCTGCTAGAGAGTCTCTCTCTCCCTTTGCCTCTGTCCCTCCCCCGATCTCTCTCTCTCTCTCTCAAATATATAAATAAATCTTAAAAATAAAAATACTGGGGCAACTGGGTGGCTCCATCAGTAAGTGTCTGCCTTCTGCTCAGGTCATGATCTCAAGGTGCTAGGATCAAGCCCCACAGCAGGCTCCTTGCTCAGCAGAGAGTCAGCTTCTCTCTCTCCCTTTACCCCTTCCCTGCTCATGCTCTCTTATTCCCTCTCTCAAATAAATAAATAAAACCTTAAAAAAAATGGAATTTAAAATAATAAAGATACATAAACACTGTGGTCCTTACTATCCTGGACCATATCATAATTAATAATTAATTACTCATACTTATTGTGCTTTTGAACATATGTCTCCTCAGTAGACTATAGATTCCATGCTAGCCAATTCTATAGTCTATTCGATTAATCACTACCCAGTAGATGCACATTTAATATTGTTAAGTTCAGATTTCCCTGAATTAATCAGCTCAATTTAAGTTTAAATTCTAAATAAATTAGCAATTACTCCCATGCCCCAACACACAAAATATACACATCTGCAAAGAAACTGTAGCATTAAAATATTTATCATCTCTGTAACTTTAATCTCTACAATTCAAATCAGGTACTAATAAAAGTCAGCAGTTAAGAAGCTTCAAGCTTTAAAATGAAGAATCCTTTCACTATTGGGGGGGGGGGGGACCTAAAAGTGAAAAGACAATCACCACTGACATTTTTTCCTGTCACAAAGCCAATAAAAGCCCAGGCCCCAAAAGACATTTTCACAGATTATCATGCAAGCAGAATTAAAACATTGATTTAGGCTCCTAAGTGGAAAACAGGAAAAGAAAGAAAAAAAAAAAAAAGGAGTTGGAAATTCAGTCCCCCCAACTAGTCTGTTTATAGGATGACTCAAATCTGCCAAAAAAAATCTTTGGAAAATATGTCAGCATCACTATTGGTTGCCATTTTGTTCAGTTGGCAGAGTCTCTGCTGACCAGTTAATTTAGCTATTAAAAATGGAACCTCCAAAAGAAAAGGGGGAAAAGAGCGTAGAAAGGAGAATGTTCCGGAATAAAATTCCTGATCAGACTGTATTTATAAAAAAATCAACATGCTAAAGTCCCAATTTGAAGCCCTAAGGATCTATTCCCAATTTTAAAATACACTAAAAAGAAAATACTGCTTTAAGTTTTCAACTGTTCTGCTCCCAAGTATTTTTGGTTAAGAAGTTCCAGATACAGGTTGGCAAAGAAAGAGGGGACTGGTAGTGGGAAAAGAGAGTAGCAATAAATCAATAGTTCAGGGATGCCTTACTCCAGTGGTTTTCACACTTTTTGGTCTCAGAATAACTATACAGTCTTAAAATGTACTGAGGACTCTTAGCAGCCTGTCAATGCAGGCCATATCTATCAATATTTACTCTGTTACAAATTAAAACTGGAGAATTTTTTCATATTGCATTTATTTTAAAACAACAATAAACACACTACCCTGTGTTCTATAAATTTAAAAAATAAAAACTATTATTTTCTCCAAAAAACATAGTAAGGAAAGTGGCATTACTTCCCATTTTCATAAATCTCTTTATGTTTAACTTAGTAGAAAGCAACTAGAGTCTCATATATGATTCTGATTTACATCTGTCACACTGTGTTGCACTGGTTAAATATGGAAAATACAGTCTCATACACACATCATTGGAAGAAGGACCTTGTGAACTGCTGAGAAAGTCACAGAGAGTCCCGGGATTCTGGAAATTTTGAAAACCATTGCCTTAATCTTTAAATGATCACTCCTTCTATCATGCCATGCCAGATAACCAGAGGGCACCTGGTAGTTTAGGATGCACATTTACACATGACAAAAATATTAGTGTTCCACATGTTTAGAAATCTCTTTAACTTCTCTAACATCAAAGAAGTGAACAAGTCTAATGGTCAAGGAAGAAGGCATAAGACATTCTGAATGTAGGAATAATACTTTATGTACACAACTAAATATTTCTTAAATGAAACATCAACCTACGATAAAAAGGTTCTCAACTTTTCATCCTACTTCAGGTTGAACCAAAATTTTTATGTAATGTTTTAAGGTCAAAATGCTTAACTGAAAAGTCATAAGTTACTGAAGGATTACAGTCTATTATCTGAAGGGTTCAGAGTCTAAGTTCTTGCCATATATATATATATATATATATATATATATATATATATATATATATATTCTCCTTTCTGGTCTTGGATAAGGCCTTCTATCCCTAGTAATTGATCTGTCTTTCCTTCAGACACAAAGAAATCAGCTATTCAGAAAAAGGGGTTATGGACCTCCCATCTTAACTAAGGCACCCTCTTTCAATCAATACCATGTCTTACAATGTCTCAGGACTATTCTCTTGGGAGATTGAACAGTCCCATGATATTCTACTATAAAAGGGTATATCACCAGGGCAGAACAGAACTGCTTTCCAAATCCCATGGTACTTTTTAAACTCCATTTATAGACCACACTGACTTCCGGTTAAAGAGCTACAGTTTAGCTCAGTTTCTAACATGTGTGGGCTTGAGACCAAGTTTGACACTCCTTTTGCTCATCCCAATTTTACAGCTGGATAAAAACCATAAATACATTGCAATACATTTACCACCCCCCCCAAAAGTATCAGAAAACATTTTGATATTGGTCACAGAATAATCAAGAGTATAATATACTTCTATATTCAATTTTTAGAACTCCTATTAAACAATCTAGTTGATAATCCACTATTAGAATAAAGGATGTTTCTAAAACCTAGACTTAAGAATAGATAACAACTTGTTATCTATAATGTTGAGGATAAAGGAAAAGTTGTAAGACGTATTAAGATTATTTCCCATCAGAAAATTCTACAAAATGTACATTGTCTAGGGGCGCCTGGGTGGCTCAGTGGGTTAAGCCGCTGCCTTCAGCTCAGGTCATGATCTCAGGGTCCTGGGATTGAGCCCCGCATCGGGCTCTCTGCTCAGCAGGGAGCCTGCTTCCCTCTCTCTCTCTCTGCCTGCCTCTCTGTCCACTTGTGATCTCTCTCTGTCAAATAAATAAATAAAATCTTTAAAAAAAAAAATGTACATTGTCTAGAGAGCTTAAACTGATCTGCTTTGTCCATTTAGCTCAACACATAATTTACTGAGTACTTATTCCATAGGAATTTTCTTGATACTCTCTCAATTCAACTTCTGACAATCTCCAGGTTAGAAACAATTTTAAAAGACCAGGTTGGAGGCACCCAGGTGGCTCAGTCGGTTGAGCATCCAGCTCTTGATTTCATCTGAGGTCATGATCTCATGGTCCTGAGACTAAGCCCTGCATCGGACTCCACGCTCAGTAGGGAGTCTGCTTGAGATTTTCTCCCTCTCCTTCTGCCCCTCCCCCTGCTCCTGCACACTCTCTAACATAAATAAAACTTAAAACAAACAAACAAACAAAAACAGGTTGTACAGTCACCCCTCCCAATTTTAAATGACTTTTATACCATCTACTTGTGGGCTGTCACTACTTTTCCACAGTTTTCTTTATATCTCTATATGGTCTATGTCATGCCTTCTAGGAAAACAAATTCATTCTCTTTAATATAAAAGGTAAAGGCAAAGGAAGGAAAAGGATTGAGGAATTCTGTTTCCTCTTAGCTTTCTGTCAACATTACATGATTACCAACCAGCAGTAGCGGCACATACTAACCAGCCAGACATTGTGCTTAGAGATCATATGCGTCATCTCATTCAATCTTTCCCCAGAACATTCTAAAACAATACTCACATTAATCCCATTTTACACAGAAGAAAATGGGAGGGTAGAAGTAACTTGCTGCTCAAGGACACAAAGTGAATGAAGCTCAAGACCATCTGACCTGAGTTCAGGTGTTACTCAACCACCAATCACAACCTTTGTTAAACCAGCCAGCCACGGCTTAGCAACCCGCTTTTGTCATCCTTAACATTTTATCCAAGTGTCAATGCATTCTGTACTTTAACCATCTTGATTTTCCTCTTAGAAAATAATCTTTACTCATGGTTATTAGAACCACCTTTCAATCATGTCTTCTTTCCATCTTTGTAACCTCAAAATTAATTTCATATGCTCTGTAACCTCAGATTATCTCCCCCACCCCTGAAAAAAAGATCTTGATGTGAAAGGAAAACCAAGCCACTCTCATATTGTTCATCAAGTGGTTTCTACCTCCCAACCCCGATCCCACTCTCCAGTCCTCTTGTAGCTCATATTTTGAAATAAAAAGAGAAATTAGTGTGAGTCTGGCACATTTGGGACAAAGTTAGAACCAGTAAGACAAATTCAGACATAAAACTTTGAGGGAAGGTATACTTAAAAAAAACCAGCTCCGGGGTGCCTGGGTGGCTCAGTGGGTTAAAGCCTCTGCCTTCGGCTCAGGTCATGATCCCAGGGTCCTGGGATGGAGCCCCATGTCGGGCTCTCTGCTCGGCAAGAGCCTGCTTCCTCCCTCTCTCTCTGCCTGCCTCTCTACTTGTGATTTCTGTCTGTCAAATAAATAAAGTCTTTAAAAAAAAAAACCACCTCCAAGTGGGAGAAAAATCATCCACTGTGTACCAACAATTCTGTCTCTTCTATGCTCAACAGGCAGAGAGATAACCCAGGGGCAGCTTGCTCCAAACTACCTGGCCCCGTGGAAGGGCTGAAAAGAGACAAGGGCTGTCAGTTACAGCAGCCCCCCCCCCAAAAAAGGGGGCTAAACCAAAGCCATCATACCATATAAGTCAGGGTCTTTTTCCCAGTTCACAAATGACCTGTGAAATATTTTTAACACCACGCTGTGTCTGAACTGGCGGTGTGTAAGTTGCCAGGGTTTGGTTTTATATAGACTTCACTGTTGCTGGAAGGTTTCTGGTGGGGTGTTACTTTCAGAATATTAGCATGTAATTTGATCTTCCGCGATAGATGAATACAAATAGTTTCTTGGACAAGTCCTATGGAACTGAAACCCAGCCCCTGGATCAGTTCATCCTGTAGTTAGAGGAAATAATTACAGATTATTTCGGGAAAGAAAGGGTTTCGACTGAAAGAGTTACACTACAAACATTCCAGCTGTGACAGATGAACCCAAGAGAAGGCTTGGAAAGGAGACGAAAAGAACAATATAATCTGTGAGGGGTGGAAATGGAGGGGAGATGAGGCTTAATTGAATGAAAACAAGTGAAAGGTTTAAGTTAGGCCCCCAAGAAAGAACCAAAGAGTCCCCAGTAAATTCATTTTAATTGCTGTATACAGGATGAAACTGACTGCCGCACCCCGGCTCGATCTACAGATGAAAACTGAGCAAAGCTTCTGAGATTCTGGTGCGATCACCCGCTGCATGCCTTACCGGTATCTAAAGACACGGCTTTATTTTGACACGCTTGACTAGATGGAAACCGTCCCTCATTTTCCACTTCATTCCCTCTGTAGCAAATAGCTGTGGCTCTCCTGCTTTGTTTCAACTGATAGGACCCCATCATCCCCCAGCTGTTTTGTTATAGTCTCCTGGGCAGCACCAGACTCATGCCTCTCCCTCCAGTTCACAAACTGTGACTAGAACAGTTTTGGGGGGGGGGGGTTGTTTGTTTGTTTTTTCACCTAGTGGTAGGAAGGACCCCGCTATTCCCCACCCCCACAACTCATGGATGCCCAACTATGGAAACCACCTAAAATCCCACTTCCTCCCTAAGTCTTCAGTCAGATGCGGCCTCGGCCCCGTTTTCTCATTTCTGACTATACCTGAAGCTTCCCCTTTCACCTAATAGTGCAGACTTTCCTACCCGGCCCCCATACCAGAAAAAATGGTGTTTCAGGTGCCCACCATCTGACACAACTGTCCCAATTTTAAGACTAATATGATTACCCTATAATAATTTAAAGGTAGGCAGGTGGGCGGGTAGGGAGGATGTTAAATAAAATAGATGTCAGCACCAGGGAAGTATCTCTCTCTCCTTCTTCTTCTTCTTCTTTTTTTTTTAAATAGGAGACACTACAGCATATTTCTGTGGAGGTATTTAAAAAAAAAAAAAAACACCCTTTATACACTAGCTTGACCAAAGCGTTCCTTCTCATCCACACTACCTACACACTCAAGCCCATTCCTGCCTCAGAACTTCCCACCCCCGCCCCTACATTATATTACCCTACCATTATCTTCTTGATAGCACATAACACTGTGAAAACTGCTGCTGATTTATTAGTTCATTGATTTTTATTATGTTTCTCCCCACTCCCCACTCCTTCCCCACACATCAAAATATAAGTAGCATGAAAGTAAAAATTCTACCTAGCTTATGGCTACATCACCATTCCTGGCACATACTAAGCATTCCATATAAATTAAAACACATTAACTTTAACTTCTTAGTCTATGCTACACTTGGATTTAGATGGGGAGAGGGAAGTGAGGTTTAAGGAATTCTGTACACACTGGCAAAGAAATGACGGGGGGTGGAGAGTGTACCTTATCATCAATTGCATAAAGCAGCAACCAGATATTTTGAGATAAATTAAAAGATATCATTGGTAACTTAGATTTCAGTTTTCAAGGGTGTCATCCAAGAGAAGTAGCCAAACCAAAAGATGGCTGGCAGACTCCGGGTATACCAGACAACTCCCTGGTGGACAATATCCCATTTGGAAAGGCTTGCATGGATCTCTAGTTGCAGACACCAGCTGATCTGCCCAGAGCCATCCCCAGTGACCTCTGAGACAGCTTCTGTAGCTTGGAAATACATCTTCTCAAGTCAGAAATTGACATATTATCTCCTCCTCCCAACCCCAGTCTTCTAACAGTTATTGATGTTTGGAAAGCCATGTTTCCATGCCTATTAATAACCTTCAGAAAGAACCCCAAGGAAGTGTCAAGAGAAAAACAGATCTGGCTGGTGGAAGCCGAAGACTCAATCAGAGTTACAATTAGCAATTAATATATTTGAACAAAAAGAAAGTTGTAACATCTTCTGTCTCATATGTTATCTGTCCAGGAAGCTTAAAACAAAATACTTTGCCAATGAATTCAAGAAATGTTTAATCAAGAACACTGGTCTTTACAGAGAAGAACACTTTTAGAAGACCTCTTTATCTACTTAAATAGACCAGCACCAGCTACTAACTTTATCTACACATTAATGATGCCAAGGAATTTTGCCTTCAAGGCTAATATCCTTAAACCTTTATAGTTATTTACATCTTTTTAAAGTTTCTTCAGATGACTCCTCCAACAGCAACTACCTCACTCTACTCTAAAATAATGGAATAACTCATTAACAATCTTTCAAAAGACTTTTCTTAGTGGTCAGTCTTTCTCTCCCCCCTCCCCCAACCAGAATGTGATTAATGGAATTCTCTCACAACTTCGCTTGAAATATGCTTTTGCCAGTCGAGCAGCTAATTGTGGTATGACTCAACAAATGCACAGCTGTTCATTTAAATATATCCATCAAAAGTATAAATACGATCATGAGAAAGAAAATGAACTGTGTATCAGGGTCAGTGTACAAGCTGAACGGGTTAGCCCTGAAGTAACCACAACAGAAAACAAGGAGAAGGGGAGATGGAGCCGAGAGAGAGTCTGCATACCAGAGAGAAAGAGATCAAAAAACTGATGTAACTGAAAAACCACGCACCCAACCCAAACTCTCAACCGGTCGAAATAAGAAATTAATGGCAAGTTAAAAGTAAAAACAAATGTGCTCTACTATGTGGAGAACGAAAGGATATCTGGGAAATGGCTGATGCCCCAAGTACTCTGAGGTAGAAAATCTATGGGCCAGAAATGAGGAACCCAATCTGTTATTAAAAACAAAACAAAGACCCTAAGGCAGAGGAAAACAGGAGGAACAGGATTCTTACCTCAGTCCTCTCTCCACAACCTACCAAGACTGATTATGAAATCATGAGATGTAGGAATCCCTCCAATCGTCCCAAAGCAAATCATTGGAAAATACCACCCCATACCAGGCAACATCTGTAAGAGGCCCTATTGTACATGAGGGTGCCCCCTGAACACGAGGGAAAGGAAATCAAGAGAAGGAAAACAGAACGTGAAGAGGGACCAAGGGAACGCTGAATAAGAGAAAAAAGTGCCTAATCAGCCCCACAGACCCCATTCCTTCCTTGTTCCTCCAGGATGGGCCTGGAGACCCGTCAGAAGATGAGAAGCAAAGGCAGTGAAAAGACATGGGAGCCTCTCCTCTTCTAATATGTAATTCAAAATAATAATAAACAAAATGAGTATCTAATCCATGATGATGATTTCCAAGCTTTCCCTGAACTATCAAAACCAAGTTCTTGCCAAAAAATCATCCCTCTGGTAGTAGGGGGCTCTCGCTTAGCCTGACCATTCAGTCATCTTGCCAGGAAGCCATTCATGTTCTCCATATTTAGAGGAAAACCTCTCACGTAATAATTATTATTATCATTATTATTATTATTTCAACAACTACCACCAGCCGCAACCCCTAGTCTTCCCACACCTACCTTCTTCACCTTTCATAAAAGACTTTCTAGAAAAAGCAATCTACACAACTTTTTCCACAACCTCTATCCAGTCCATCACCAAAGCAGCTCATTGGATATGTAATGGAGCTTCTTCAAAATGTGGACTCTCAAGCCTCAACCCAAGATTTTGAGTCGACTGACCTGAGATGGGGCCTAGGAACTCCCAGTCCCACAGCAACTCAGGTGGTTCTGAGAACGCTGACGGTGGACTCACTTGCCCATTCTGCAACATCACGGTGCTGAAGACCCCCTTCTGCCCCGGGTTCCTCCCTGGTTGGGATTCAGAAGCTCCACTCTCTCTGGATCTTTGCTTTTATGGTTTGGACCTTCTCGGCTTCCTTAGAGTTTTCCTCTTCTGCCACTCATCACTTAAATCTTAGTTTCCCACAGAGGCTCACATCTCACCTCACTCTTCAATCAAGGTGGTACCCAATCCCCGAGCTTCAAGACCACTGTGCTGAGCCTGAACCACCAGGCAGAGCATGGAATCGCCTGTTCTTTACTCACATCCACATCTCCCCACACCATCGAATCCTTATTACTTTCTTCTCTTACCGTACGTACTTGGTTTTTCCACTGTTTATTCATTTTAAAAACCATATTACAGATATTTCAAATTACATAGAAACTGAAAAGTATTTTTGAAAAACCCTACTCTGACCTCCTAGTTTTAATTATAAAGCACCATCCTACCACCCAGTTTGAAAAATAAGCCATCTTATTTACTCTACTCTGCCCATTTTCTTCCTGAGGTAGTTTGATGAGAATCCCACATGTCACATCATTTCACCCACAAATTCTCTCATAAATAAAGGCTTTTTCTAAATACAACTATAAAATCAACATCTTACCTAACAAAAATTAAAATTATTCCTTAAAAGTATTAAAAGTATTCCATCTCCAAATATCATCTAAAAGCTAATCAGTGTTTAAATTTGCCCAATTTTCAACTATAACCATCTCCTGCACTTACCCACCCCCTGCCCCCACCAAAAAAAAAAAAAATTTCAGGGAGAATAGGAATAGCATACTCATAAGAAGTTCTTCTCATTGCTTTTCAGTTATTGTAACGAGTGGCTCAGTGCTGAGATTGTGGCAGTATTGAGAATACTCTGTATATAACATGGCAGAAAGCTAACAAGTTACTGTGGCACATTTGAATTCTGTCATCTCCTGCTGGTTTGGAGAACCAGAATTCTCCATGTGAAATACAGGTAGTAACAGAGGAAGTTAAATAAGAGCTTCATCACCTGATTTTTGAATTGGAAGTATCAGTATGAACTCACGACATGTTTTCTGTGTTGTTGTCCTCTGTCCACTAAAAGGCCTAGAAACAATGATCTACCCAGTAGCAGTAAGCATGACTGGTGCCCAGAGAGTGGTGTTAAAACACTACTTCCCACTCAAAAAATAAAAGAACAAAGTTGAATTGAACTATGAGGTTGCAACCACCAAACCCAGCCAGTAGGAAATCAGAGGTAAAATGGACGGATTCTTCAACAGACAGACTGTAAGGAAAGGGCCGCCGGGGGAATCTGATGTTTAAGAGACTTAATAAGACATAAAATAAAAACTAAAGTACAGTGGCTAAATATGCATACATGGGTGATAAAACCATAAAGAGAGACAACAGAACAATTACTACGGAAGTCATGAAAGCAGTGACTGACTTCTGGAGGGGGAGAGGAGCTATGTCTGGTATGGGACACACCGGGGGGAGGGGAGACTGCTAATATTCTGTCTCCTGATCTGTGTGGTGGTCACAAAAATACTCCCCGTATAATAAATTAAAAATAAAAAATAATAATAATATAAAATTAACAATAAATATAAATAATAAATGAAAATACCTTACAATAATTAACTAAGCTATATAGGTGTTGTATGGATATCTGGATCTGTGTCTTATTTTACAATAAAAAGATAAAAAAGAAGATAAAAACAGAATGTGTCCTGTTAAAAACAAAAGGTGCAGACTAACAGACACATATACACTGAGGGAGTAACAGCACAGTGTATCATGTATACACAAAAATCTGCCCAGGTTTGTGTCACAAATAAGTTTTTGTAATAAATTCCTGAAATATCAACAATTTTTTAAAAGATTTTATTTATTTTTTATTTATTTATTTTCCAAAGAGCGAGAGAGAGCACAAGCAGGGGTACCATAGGCAGAGGGAGAAGCAGGCTCTCCACTGAGCAAGTATCATAATCTAGGACTCAATCCTAGGCCCCTGAGACCATGACTGGAGCCAAAGGCAGACGTTTAACCGACTGAGCCACCCAGGCATCCCATGAAATATCAACTATATGTTATCTTCAAATAGGAAAACTGTTTTCTCACGTTCCAAGTTTATTCATTTGTAATAGAGAAATAGGCATCGGTTACCTAGTCATAACCAGAAGTCAAGTATTAAATACAGTTATTACAATAGCTTTTGATAAGTTGGTCGTTCCCTCTCTTCCTTCAATTATGTTTCATATATATATGGTCGAGGATATAGATAGACTGTAGATTCCAAATCAATGTTTCCCAAATACTGTCAATATTATCCTCCAGCAAAAAAAAAAAAAAAAAAAAAAAAAAAAACCTGACATCAAAAAGATGTGAGCCCTTCACAAAGTATCTATATGTATAACACAACCCCATTCATAGTACTAGCAGGTTTTCTTCTCAGAGGGGAGGAGTGGTGAATAGATACGATTATTTTAAAGTTCTTTGTTTTTTTAAAAAAAAAACCTCACACATAAAAATAGCAATGAATATTCTGTAAAACAGAACTTTAAAATTCTGTCAAAGGAAACTTAAATATGAAAATTTTGCAAAATTGAACAATCCCCAACACAAGGTAAAATACACATAAGCTTCAAGAGTTCAAAAACTGATCCTGGTACATGTATGGGCAGAGAGATCAATGAAACTAAACGGATATCCCCAAAAGAAACCGAAGTGTACAGGAGAATGTATAATACAAAAGAAATCAAAGAGGAAAAGATGGAACTTTTCAGTAAAATTGGGAAAACTGGCCACTGTGACAAAGACCACTGATTTTCCATTAAAATTCCTTCTTGGCTGCTTCTTGGGTCCATGCTGACCTGCAGAGACCACACTCCCCACTCTCCCATGCAGCTACTCGTGCCCCAAGACTAAGTTCTCACCAATGGAAATAGAAGTGGTGTGTGTCCAACTTCTGATCACTTGCCCTGGACTTTCTCCTTTGTCCTTCACATGGAGGGAGCCCAGATATGGTGCAAGCCATCTATGACCATGTGCATAACTACAGTGACAATTGCACAGAAGGAACATGAGTCTCAATGACTAGTGGCTATGGGAGGTTCTGCTGACCTGGTTTGCTCACACAGGACTGTTTAGTAAGAAAAAAACCAACTTCTATGCTGTTTGAACCATAACATAGCCCTTGGTTATAGCAACTCAGCCTTAGACTAATAAATAGAGCATCCAGAGAAAAATTCAGTTTTGATTCATACCTAACATTCCAGATGGATCAAAGATTTAAACCTGAAAATGTAACCACAACACAACATCCAAGGAACCATGAGATAGGTTTTTAGCCACAGAAAGTTTATCTGTTTAGCTCTACAAGTCACTATGAACATCTGCTACTGATGTCTCTTTCACTACAATGTAAGTACCATAGAACAAGAATTGGGATGGGTTTTCTTTCAGTGTTCTATATACTGCTGTCTAGACAAGTGCCTAATACCTACAAGGCATTCCATAAGCAGCTATCGAATGAATACATTGATAAATATAAGTGTACTAATTTTTAAATAATCTGCACAGCAAAATAATTCTTATTTTTGTACAAATGACAACATATAAATATCACTTACCACACTTTATTTTGTTAAGGCACAGGTGTTTCTTTAAACTGATAATAGATCAATAACCCAATGGGTAAACAGACTAAGTACACAAACACAGGGGGAACACAACAGGAAATACAAATGGTCTTTAAAATTATGAAAAAATGCTCAGTATCAATGAAAATAAAAATACAAATTAAAGCTACATTAAACTATCATTTTTCACCTATCCATTTGGCAAAGTACCTATCCATTTGACAATCATACTGTGATCAGCAGAGTTTGAGGAAACACCCATTGCTGCTGAAATCTAAAACTGGGGCGCCTGGGTGGCTCAGTCGGTTAAGTATCTGCCTTCAGCCCAGGTCATGTTCCCGGGGTCCTGGGATCAAGACCCATTTCAGGCTCTCTGCTCAGCAGGGAGACTGCTTCTCCCTCACCACCCCCACTCATTCTCTCTGTCTCACTCTCGCTCTCTCAAATAAATAAATAAAATCTTAAAAAAAAAAAAAAAAAGAAAAAAAGAAATGTAAGAAAAAATATATAAGAAAAAAAGAAATATAAAACTTTGCAAGCTCGATGAACAGAGTAACCTGGCAATAAATTTCTACCAAATTTAAAATGTTTGTAACTTTTGACACAGCAATTCTACTACTAGAAATGGATCCTATGGATATACTCATAAACACGTTTAAAATGCTATCTGTACAAGGTTATATTCCCTAGAGCCCTGTTCATAATAATAAACAACAGACTAGAAGTCATCCAGGTGCCATCGACATAGCACTGGTTAAATAAATTATAGCATATGTCCACAGTGGAATACTAGGCATCCATTAAAAAAGAATGCAGTATTAATATAGAAGATCTTCCAAGAAATATTATCGCAATAAATAAAGGCACAGAACAGTGTATATTGTTACCATCGGGGTTTAAACACACACACACACACACACACGGGCGCCTGAGTGACTAAGTTCATTAAGCATCTGCCTTCAGCTTAGGTCATGATCCCAGGGTCCTTGGATGGAGCCGAGCCCCTCACAGGCTCTCTGCTCAGCAGGGAGTCTCTTTCTCCCTCTAATCCTTCCCTTGGTTGTATTCTCTTGCACTCTCTCTCTCTGTCAAATAAGTAAATAAAATCTTTAAACACACACAAATAAAACCCTGCAATAATCTAAAGGTTATGTGTCGGTATATTATATATGCCTTGAAATCTCCAAAAGAATACACAAAGAACTGGTAACAATGACTGACTCTAGGAAGAACAACTGGACGGTTGGGAGATGGGAGGAGTGAAACTTGTATTTCTTCACTCTTTCGTACCTTTTTAATCTTATAAACAGTGATTATATCACTTTCCTAAAAACAAGTGTTTTATAAAGAAACAAAAATAAAATATTCATCCCCAATTCCAGGTATCTGAAAACTTCTCTGGCGATTCTCACTGTCAAACACACTAGGGAACTACTGAGCTGAACCATCTTAACCCTGTTTCATAATTAAGAATCACAGGGTTAGCAATTAACAAACACCACCATCTCTTCCTCCGTCACATAAATGCATATGCGAAATAAAGTCAGCCTCTTAATTCCATCCCTGTTATTTATTATCTCCTCTTAAAACTAATTCAACCTCACACCACCTTAAATGGGCATGAAAATCTCTCAAAATGCTCCAAGGATAGTAGCCAGAACCAACAACTATACAAATATATTAACACAGCCTAGTGCCAAAGTTCCTTCCAGGCATCCAGAAGATGAAAATCGGACATAACGGACACTTCAGCAACAGCCCAAAGCTGTGCATCATGCGCCCTGGGAAACAAAAACTCACATCATTAAAGACTAAAAAGTCCAATGTCAACAGCCGTGGCTTTTGTTTTGTCCCTCATGTGAAAGGTCTCCCCGCCCCCCACCCCCCGCATCCCCCTTTAAATTACAGGCTAACCCCTCACTTGAGGACTGGTTATTATGTTACAGCCTTATAAGGAACACTAAGCAGTCATTTAGACTGAGATTCTGCTTAAAAGGGAAAATGTCCATAGCTTATGGACTGGAATGAAAAAGCAAATTGTAAAACAAAATGTGGGGACATGTTCGTCAATTCTGAAACATAATTAATATGCAGATTTTATATGTAATACGGTAAGATTTGTGTATGGAAAGTATGTGTTCCAAATTAGTGGCTACGGGTAAAAGAGGATGGCAGGGAGGAAATTTTACCTATGTATATGTCTGTACTTTATACTATTTTGTACTATTTGAAATTAAATAATCAAGGGGCACCTGGGTGGTTCATTCATTTCAGTGGCAGTTTTGCCTAGGAGGGTGATCTTGGGGTCCTGGGACTGAGCCCCATGGGGCTCTCTGCTCATCAGGGTTTCTGTTTCTCCCTCTGCCTCTGCCCATTCCCCTGCTCCTGCTCTCTATCTCTCTCAAATAAATAAATAAAATCTTTGAAGGGCGGCGGGGAGGGGGGGGGCGGGGAGGAAAGTGGCCCTCTGAGGGGAAAAGAATGGCAGAAGTATTTTATATTTATTGATAGTTTTTTAATAAAGTGGCCAGTGGTAAAGAATAGCTAAGCAGCTCCACCCGAAAAGGAAAAAAAAGAGAGAGAAAAAGAGAAAGAGAGAAGCCCCCCTTCCAGGCCATGCAAGAACTAGAAGAGTTAGGCTAGAGTCCTACCCTTTTAATACCGGATTCATTTAAACCAACAAAATCATCACTGTGGCTAAGAATTTACCGTGTTAGATTTGATCTCTGCCAAAGAGCATTAAAAGAGGTGATTTGTTGAAATGGCTCTAGGGCTGGCTCTGGCAACGCCGCTCGGAGAGCTCCTGGGGAAGCTGACTCAGCTACCTTAGAGCCCGCGCCTGGTCATGTCCTCCCACAGTCCCGCAGGCGGTGTGCGCTCTGGCTCCGAGCTAGGCTCACTCGTTCACCGTTCACCGGAGACTAAGGCCGCGGCACGCGCTCCTGGAGTCATGAGAAGTTCTCCAGTCGTTCTGCTCTGGTGATGTGAGGATCCCAAGCGGCTCAGGGCTGCAGAGGGGAAGAAGGAAAACAAGCTGAGCAGAAGAAAATTCAGCAGTTGTGAATGTGCTGGCTGAAGGAAGCGCACACTTGACAAGCCTTTCCACGGGACTGCGAAACGAAGGGCATTTTACAACTGAAGCAAATAAGGAAAGGGGTTGAAAAACAACGACACGCAGTATGTCGAGGTCACCGATCTGCGCTGGTCTTTAAATATTTTCTAAATGACACAAAACGCAGTAAGATCTGCAGTTGGTAAATTTCAAAATCGAGTTCCTTTAAAGCCATATACCATGGACTCCAGCCAATTACAAAAACAAACGAAAAGCAATGGCTTCGCATATATTAATTATATATACTTGGTTAAAAACAAAAGACATTTGAACGGTACACAAGTATAGAACGATAAGTCTCTCTCCAGACCCCCCCAGTCCTCCTAGAGACACCCCATTGTACCAAAGGAACCGGTTTCTTGTGTGTCCCACCCAGAAAGGATCTGGTTTAGGTCCACTTTCAACCACCATTCTCAGCTGTAGATAGAACTAGTTCAAAGGCTCAGAAAACAATGGTGCGGAGGGAGCACCAAACGGAAGGGAAGGGGCTCTAGATAACTGAAAAACAAAAAGCCACCCAAGCTCCCCTTTCCTTTAGGAAGACTTTAAAAACATCAACATTTGCCAAAGGAAGAGGAAATTTTTATTAGAACCAAACTTTTCCATTCAAATAAGTCACACAAAACACTGAAGAATTTACTCCTTTCAAAAAACAGCACTTTTTTTTTTAACCTCGAGGAATATTTTGCCAAGAAAACGTTCGTGTAAATAAATTTAAATGGAAAACAAACCCAAAATACAACATTCCTCAATAATTATTTGAAAGGAAAATCACAACCCTGAAATTAAAGGGAAATGTTTTATAAGTAATATCAAACCTTTCCTTGCTTCAGTTTAAAGTAAGGCTCATAATCAATTTGAAAAGATAGTCTAGACATGTAAAAGGCACACGAAAAATAAGACAACAATAATTATCCCCCCAAAATAGAAAGGTCAACCAGAAATTTCATATCTGCAGCTATCATTTAGGGAAGTTACAGAGTAAAAATCCATTTCTAGAGTGGGCATCCTTAAAAACAAACACATTAACTAAGCAGAAGACACAACCTCCATTTTCAGAACAAACTGCTAAAATCCTGGTATTTTCTGAGAGGCGGGGGCCAGAAAAATTTGGCGGACTGACACTGAGGTTGCTTTCCCCTGTGCCAAATCTATGTAGGGGGCCATTGCTAAGCTGCCCTGCCTAGGGTTTACCAAGTTATAGGTACTGTCTGGTGGCAGGGGAGGAGGGGTTAGAGAGTAAGAAAATAAGGAAACACTGGTGCATATTTCTTTGATTCTTTCAAAAAAAGAATCATCAGAGAAACTGTCAAAGTTTAACTTTTTAATTACAAAGGTGCTTCTATTTCCTTTCCAACTTCCAGCCCTACCTATTACCTTAACTGCATGGAATTCTTTAAGACCGTGCGCTCCCGCCTCTGTTCAGCCTTCTTTAATGATTTCTTATATTTTCTAGGTCTTTCCATTCTGACTCCTCTGGCATTTAGATTCTTTATGACTCAACTTGGCACTTAATCCTCTGCCTTGAACTAGGTTTGTCTCAAAACCAATTTAAAATTAGGAAAGAATCACATATTATCCTTCTACTATATTCTTTCTTTCCCAATACCTAATAGATAGGTGGTGCTCAAGAGTTGCTAGATAAAACTAGAGTCTTCAAATTAAACATAATTTAATATTTGTTTTAGAATGCATCAGGTTCTCAAATAACCTGTGGATTGAAGTCAAAACTGTGGTGTATTGTAAGGAGGAACAGGTTGGTAAAAAGGGAGCCAAAGAATCTGGAGCAAATTCCAGGTATTTAACTCTTAAATGTTCTACACAGGACCCATCTCCACACAAATACATTTCATGCCAAGAAGCAAGCTTGGCAGATCCTGAAAGGCAGTGGGAAGCAGTTATGTTCAAAACCCCAAGAATGGTTAATAAAAACAAAAACAAACCAAACCAAAAGAGATGTGCACCAATTAAAATCAGTGCTATAAAATAAGTATCGATGTAGCAAACTCCAGCAACTTGTCACAGAACTTCCACTGAGCCGAGTTTTTTCTAAAACCACAGCCAACTCCTTTGTTTGGTTCACTGAGGTTTAACTATTGGCAGCTAATCACGTTGTGCGAAAATCTGACCCTTTATAAAGGTTAGAGGCACATTCCTCTCCAGTGGTGGAGAGTAAAGAGAAGGAAAGGGGAAAAAGAGAAAAAAAGAAGAGCTCTTATTCCAACTGTGGGTTTAACATAGCAGTTGTTTTTCCTTAATGCAATTTAAAAGAACATGCATAGTTTCTTAAAAGTTACTGTATTATGATGGGACCTGAGTAACAGGAAAGCATAAAAGGTACTTAAAATCAAACAAGTTCTTGGCAGTCAACAAAGCAGCTAAGCAACAGGAAGAAAAAAAATTCAGGGCAGGTTTTCTCAGCTATTTAATTATAACTGCATCCTTGGCCTCTAGAAATTGTAGCTTCCAAATACTGCAGATTTCAAGACAGCACTCCTTGAGCGGCGATGGATGTTAATTACACTTATTATAGCGATCATTTTACAACATACACAAATATCAAATCATTGCGTTGCATACCTGAAACAGATATTGTTATTTACCAATTATACTTCAATTTTTAAGAAAAAAAATTAAAAGTCATCATCCCATACCTTTCCTGTTTATCCAACCAGCTGCATAACCCAAATAAACCGTGGTGGATCTTGCTGTCAAATTACTCTTAACTGCAATTACTTTAAGAAGCAGCATATGGTTGCAAGAACATGGACTTAGGAAAGAGCCAAACCCAGTTTTCCAACCTACTTAATGTGATCTTCTCCCAAATCACTGAACCTCTGTCAGTTTGTTTTCCTTCCCAAGAAACAAAGTAAATGCCTTCCATCTTTAACAGTTACTAATAATGCCAGCTATCATTTAGTGAGCCCTTAGTTCCAGAATTTTGCTAACCACACACTTGCATCATCTGATTTAATCCTAGCAGCACGAAAATTGAGATGAAGGCATTAGTTTTCCCATTTGAAAGATAAAACAATGTTAGAGAGGTTAAGTAAAACTGCCCAGGATCACAGTTTTTTAAAAAAGATTTTATTTATGTATGTATTTATTTATTTATTTACTCATTTGAGAGAGAATAGGGAGGAGCAGAGGGAGAGGAGCTGATTCCCTGTCGAGCAGGGAGCCCCCTGTGATGCAGGGCTCGATCCCATGACCCTGAGACCATGACCTGAGCCGAAGGCAGACCCTTAACAGACAGAGCCACGCAGGCGCCCCATCACATTTTTGTAACAAGTGGAAAAAACCCAAGAATCAATTCAAGTTTTGCTAACTCCAAAATCTATGTTCTTAATTGCCAATAAGTAAAATTGCATCTTGACAGTTTGTAAGAACTGCACTTAATGTTCATAGTAAATACTCTTAATCCCCTCTCCTGTTTTCTACTCCTTAGAATAGTAGAAGTATGAAAGCACTGTGGTAGGACACCAACCCCAAACAATAACACCAATCATCTACAAATCACTCGACAAATGTCCTCTCGTTCTGGCTCTAAAATAACATTGCTACCACCAAGCATATAAATGTCGGGTATCATTGAAGAATTACCTATTCCAGACACTTGAATATATAAGAAAGACGGGTATGATCGCTTAGTAATTCTGGAGAAAGGCAATGGGGATATCAGCCGTTCCCAAGATCCCCAGTCTCCCAGTGGAACAAAACTGGGCCACATGCCCGAGACAACTGATAAACTCAGGGGACACTGCAGAGCAGAAAGAACAGGGAAAGCCGCACGAAGCTGAGAAAAAGATAAACTGGCGACTAAATCAGGAAGTAGGGAGGAACGTGGAAATACAGCAGATCCCCTTCTCTGGGGGTTTCCAAATTCTCCATAGATCTTCATCTTTGGGATTTAGGGATGAGAAATGTGCATTTCCAGGAATTTCTCCAGAAATACTCTCCCAATTATAGTTCTTCTTAAAATACTTCCAAATATTCTTCAGCCACTATTACAGATATCTTTTTAAAAATGTCACCTAAGTAAGAAATAATGGTATTTACAAAAAGCTCTAGCCTGTAACAAATACTCAGATGCTAGAAATACCAGTGAACATTATTGGGTAGTATTCCAAGAGCTGGCCAAATCCAGCCCGCAGTCTGTTTTGGTAAATAAATGTTTTATTGGAACACAGCCCCACTTGTTCATTTGACGTATAGTCATGGCTGCTTTCATGCTCAAACAGCAGAGCTGATAGTTCTGACAGAGTCCATATGCTTTGCAAAGCCTAAAATATTTGCTATCTGGCCCTTCAGAGAAAAAGTTGCTTGACCCCCGCAATGACCTGCAGTTTGAATCTATGCGGAAGGTTAACAGCATTGCACAGCATCACATGTTGAAATGGCCATTTTAAAGACTTCTGCTTCAGAAACGTATTTTTTGGAATACCACGCACAGGATTTGTATACAATATGCTATGTATATAAACTTATTTTATTTGCAAGGATGACTCACCAGTAGCAGCAGACAGGGCCACAAACACATATTTATAACCTAGCAACAGCTACACGCAATCACGACCGATTCTCTCCTCTGGGCTCCGGCCCTGTCCTGGCTCTGGGAAACGTCAATCTTACGCTTCCCTCCACAGGCTCGCGTTCAACTTGACATCAGCGGATTCCTTCGATCTACCACTGCCTCTATGTTCATTGTTTAATTCTCGCAGGAGAATTGCCACACTTCTTCCCATCTACCTGATGTCTTAGCTGACTGTTTTGGGCCATCTGGAAGGACAAAAACTTCCCAAAAAATCCTGGGAAGGAACTCTGCCATGGAAATAACGATTCTCTTCAGGTGTACGGAGACTAAGTGGAGATCGAACCCCCTACACTGGTAAGGGACAGAAGAAAAAGAGTTGAGCGCAGGAGGCAGAAGGAGGAAAAACAAAGTTCAGGATGTTTTAAGGAAAAGACTAAGTTCTGTCCCAACGCCTAGAGAGAAGAGCAACCTAAGTGGAGATAAAAAGAAGATGAAATTTCCTCATGCTGTGGCCCCAGTGATAGATTTAAGGCCCAAATATCACAGCATCTTTCTCCTTCTAGAATTTCAGTTATAATTTGGCTGAGATGAAAGATATTCACTGTGAATTATGACAGGAGTAAGTGTCATTAAGCACCAAACTATTCTGAAGATAACCTGCTTACAGTTCATAATCTCAAACACCCTCATCTAAAGTGGCTGGGCGGGGGTCCACCAAAATCCCATTTACCCATCTGTGCAACCAAAGATGCATTTATTTGTGCCAGAAGTACAAAGCATAAGAACCAAGGGTAAAACACAAGGGAACAAAGGCATTGGGATATAGCAGCACCAAACGGATCCCAGGCTTGAATCAGAGAGTCCCAGGCTGAATCCCAGCCCTGCCAATCATGTAATCTTGGGCCAACTGTCTGGGCCTCAGTCTCTCCAGGCAAAATGGGCATCATGACTTCCTCACAGAGTTGCCACATATGACATCCACGGCCTACAGGGGGTTCTAATGAATGGTAGCTATTATTGTAAACACAGAATTTAAGAAGCAGGTAAAACAAGAAGAGAAGAGAGAGTGACAAAGAGAGAGAATCACAAGGGTTGACATTACGTTGAATCATTTGAAAATGCTGTCATTTGACCATTTTGCCTCATAAAAATAAGCAATTTTTAAATATAGATTATAAAGGGCTCTGTAGGGAAGCCTGAAAGGAGACAGCATGAAAGACTAATACCCCATCCTCATTCCCCAACTGGTGGCAGCTCAGAAGAAATCCAGACACCAGATGGGAAGGCTGCAGACTAAAATAGAATACCCCTTAGTCAACTCCTCACGAGAGAGGAGGTGTGACTTCAGGGAAGAGCAGATTCAACAAAAGACAGACAGACACACACACCTCACTCCTAGGTAGCCCACGTAACTTGCTCCTTCTCTCTTTCCTTTTCCGTTCCTGTCCTGTCCTTTCTTTTTGTTATTTCTGTCCCTAAGTGAAGCCCCACGGTGTCTTGTTAACCAGTTGGGGAAAGAAATAGCATTTCTGCTCCGCTGATGTTACCAATTGCCCAGCAAGCCTTCAGTAGGCCTTGCAGCACAGCTGGCAGCTCGTGAAGAAATCCAGTGGGTCTGGGGTTGTCTGGCTGGCTCAGTCAGTTAAATGCCCAACTCTTGATCTTGGCTTAGTTCTTGATCTCACAGTCACAAAATCGAGCCCCATGCTGGGAACGGAGCCTACGTTTAAAAAAAAAGAAAGAAAAAGAAAAGAAGGAAGGAAGGGAGGAAGGGAGGAAGGAAAGGGAAAAGAAATCCAGTGGATCCACTGCATTTTCCCTGTTATTTTTCTGTCTTCCCTTCATACTGTAGGTGTTAATTTTTTCAAGTCCTCTTAGCCCTCCCCCAAGCTAATGGGTCTGTGGTTGATTCATGGCGTCATGTCAGTTCCTAGATGCGATCTGAGTTTCAAGACACCCCACTAGCCCAAACCCAACTAGCTCCATCCCAGCTCTCTCTCCCAGAAAGGTTCTAAGTGAGAAATCAGAACACCTTGTGTCCCGAGGGATGAATTACAGGTAGAGGTAAGAATGGAGGAACATGTCATTTCTTCCCTCCTCCCAACCCATACTCTCAAAACAGAAGTAGACTTCCCTAATTAGATTGCTCTTCTCTGTTGGGTCAGCTTTCACGAACGTAAATCCAATTTCGGCAGCACCGCCGCAATCCCCATTTACCGTGTTTCCTCTGTTGTCTCAGAGTAATGTGGCAATCCTTGATGATTACCCTCACACACAAAACTATGGAGGCTTTCATCAGCTGATGATCTCAAAGCATTTTTACAAGAGTTCGCAGGGATGCCTCCCACGTGGGCCAGAACCAGACTTTCTGGTTTTCTGATGGGGTGTCTGGCGTTTTGTTTCTCCTAAGCTTTACTCTAGAGTTCCTGTGTTTATATCCTCACTAGATAGACATTAGCAAAGCTTCAACAGGGAAGCTTCTTGGAAGTAGGGGCTCTGTGTATCCAATATCCTGCTGTAACCTCCATAACCTAGTCTAGCATCACACCAGATCTACTTAAATATTTGTGGAATGAATGAAGCTTAAAATTATAGAAACATCCAAAGCATTAATAATTTCAATGTCATAAACTTGTTAACCTAAAGCTTCTCTATCATTAAATGGCTAAGCCTCTACCCTAGACTTAAATTTCAAAACAGTGCAAAATGTACTAAAAACTCTTACTTGAGTGAAACAGGCTAACATAAAGGAACATATTTAAAAAATGTAGAAAAAATTCTATTTCATAAAAGCAGTTCTCACTTTAGAATGGTAGTAAGTTTTCTTAATACATTTACTAACAAAACATCTCCAAAATGAGGTTAAGTTTTTCAAAATTGTATCTATAGAAATTTCCGGAAACACTGATAGGACTCCTGAAAAACAGGAGAAAAGAGAACTAAAGCTTTTAAAAACCATTCTTCCAATCTCTTCTTGAAAATATTTATGTCATCTACCAACCTAAATAAAATTTTCACCAGATCCCTCTCCCTAATTAAGGTTCACTGAGAATAAACTGAATAAAAGGCAATCAACATTCTTTTTCTAATTGTTTGGCCTAATGTATTATTTGCCCACAGGCACATAGACATTTCCAAGTCTAGGCGGGGAAACTGCTTGCCCCCCCATGAGGAGAGAACAAGGTAACAAACAAACAAACAAAAAAACTCCAGTAAAGTTTAAAAAAAAAAAAAACACTTAAAAAGAAGTGGACAATATTTTTATGGCTTTTTCTTATTGTTACTGTCTTGTGTGCATGTGTATATATTACATATCCGTAATTATGTCAGATGAGCCATGCATTTTATAAGTAGCTGCCAGTCCTGCAATGAGTTATCTGAAAAAGTAACCTGCAACTTCTTAAAGAGAAAAACAGGCTCTTACTCATCTTTAAGTTTTATAATAATTGGGGCAGCATCCCTTCCATACTAATCAACAAATGCTTGCTGACTGATGAACAACAGTGAGATTAATTTAAGATTAAAGTCAAGAATCCGGGTGACTGGGTCTACCGGAGATTGAGCAGCCTTGAACATTACAGTTCTTCCATCTTTGCTCCATCATGTTGATGGGAGGACTGTAGGGAGTCATCAAAGTATGGTGGAGAAAACACCAACATGAGGAGCTAGACGTGTCCCTACACCACCAGTTGTGTGACATGGGGAAGTCTCTTATCTTCTCTGGCATCCATTTTTCCTAATTATAAATTTAGAGTGGCGGCCCAAGTTGCTAAGTTTCCCCCCAGCTCAAAAATTCTGTTTAGATATTTCTTTGACAATAACTAGAAGGATTCCTCAAGAATTATGCCAACAAGATGGGCGCCTGGGTGGCTCAGTGGTTGAGCCGCTGCCTTCGGCTCAGGTCATGATCTCAGGGTCCTGGGATCGAGTCCCGCGTCGGGCTCTCTGCTCGGCAGGGAGCCTGATTCCTCCTCTCTCTCTCTCTCTCTGCCTGCCTCTCTGTCTACTTGTGATTTCTCTCTGTCAAATAAATAAATAAAATCTTAAAAAAAAAAAAAAAAGAATTATGCCAACAAGAAAGGGTATGTCTTTAATTAAAAATGGTTTTCCAGTCTACTCCTGTACCAAGATGGCATATAACCTACTCATTTTTTAAAAAAGGTTAAAATAACACTTTTCATTTAATTCAGCCCTCAAGTTCCTAACTCATAGAGGTCTGCTTTTAATTTAATTTGTTTACCAATAATCTGTTTGCCAACTAAAGGATAATTGAGTAAGAAACAGCACAAAAAGAAGTAGAACAGTGTTGGGGAGAGGGGAGGAGGTCATTCAAGAACAGTCTCTCAAGGGGCATGAGAAAATGCCCAGTTCCCAAGACAAAAAATCTAGATTAACAAAACTAAAGTCATAGGGCGCCTGGGTGGCTCAGTGGGTTAAGCCGCTGCCTTCAGCTCAGGTCATGATCCCAGGGCCCTGGGATCGAGCCCCACATCAGGCTCTCTGCTCAGCAGGGAGCCTGCTTCCTCCTCTCTCTCTCTCTCTGCCTGCCTCTCTGCCTACTTGTGATCTCTGTCTGTCAAATAAATAAATAAAATCTTAAAAAAAAAAAAAAAAACTTAACTAAAGTCAGCATGTCCACCTCAGTCACCACCCCAAATCTGCCAGTCTTCCTTTACGTCCAATCTCATGTAATGGAACCACCAGTGAACCTTGATGACAAAGTTGGAAACTAAGGGGTTCACCTTACAAACCCCATCACTGCCTTTGTTTCAGCTCGTAGGGTCTCCCATCTGCAATATTTCCAACTGACTCCTTGGTGAGCTCCTCCAGGTACCTGCCAACAGTGCAGTCAACACCTACTGAGCCTCTCCTCTGCTTAAACATCAATAGCTCCCCTTAGCATGAGCAGATTCCTGATCTCCATGACCAGGCCTGAGATCTCTCCAACCCCATCCAGTTATCACCCTACAGGTGCTCTGACCCTAACTGCATTGTACAGCACCCTGAAGACACCACAATCTTATTCACCTCCTGCCTTTACCCTTGTCCCCCTAAGATGTCTTTTTCCCTCTGTCAAGTCCCTACGCTTCAAGGTCAGCTCACAAATCACTCCCTCATAGAGGCCTTCCCTACCCCCATGCCTGCACCCTGTCTGGGGTACACGAACCTCATCTGTTGTTCCCAAACTTAATGACCATGGCACCTAAAAGGTACTTTTTTTTTTTTTTTTTTAAACTTCACTGCCTAGTGAGTCTGTGATTCCTTGAAGATAAGGGAGTTATTTTTTCATCTCTGAAACATCAGGGACACTCTTATAAATAATAGGTCCTTAATAAATCTTGATAGATGAATGGGTGAGCCCTGATAATGGATTCAAAACATAAGTGGGATTCTCCAAAGGAAATATGAACAATAAAAATTGAGAAATAATTATGCTAATGGGGGAAAAAAACAGAGGTAGGCCTACCAGCATCCACTTTTAGTGTTGTCATGGTTTTTAATTCAAGGCAAAAAAAAATAAAATAAAAATAAAAATAAAAAAGAAATAAAGAAAAAAATCCCCAAATTCTAAATTATAGAAACTAAGAGAGAACTAAAGTGTCTCTTATTTCACACAAAAAGACAATGTGTAAACTAAATGTATACACTAAACCATAGTTTCCTACTGACTTGCATATATATATACAGGGAAGTACTCCCTACTCTAATACTTTAGAACATAATCTTTTTCTAAATTATATATATAGAAAAGTAACTTGAGAACAGCAGTTGAATACCACGCTAACACTGTAATATTACTGGAAACTAAGATGCTGTCAGTAAAATGTAAGAAGGAAGATGCCTCATCTTATAAGAAAAACGTTCTTTTTTTTTTTTTTCCCCAGAAAATTATTCCCAAGACAGTCCCCTTAGAGCCAGGCCCCCGTACAGTTCTCAAGGCTAGGCTCTCACTCCCTGGCCTCCTTTCAGATGTCTTCAGTCAAGGTGCTGGGGCCAGAGTGGGCAAAGGATGAATCCTTCTCACCATGACCATGCTATCTTCTTAACAGTTATTCCCCGCCCCACCACCCATTTTCCCAGCCCCAACCTTTTTATACCACATAGCAGGAAGAAAAGAACACATACATCAATTGTTACAAAATGTAACTGAGCTTAATTTAATAAACATAAAGAAGGTAACAGAAAGGAGGAAAGAGCCAAAGCTGAATATTAAGGAAAGGAGAAGGAAGATCCACGGAATAAACGTGCCTATAAGTAGTACTCACTGGCTGGGATCACTTTAAGTTTACACATGAAATTGCTTAATGCATGAGTCATTTTAAATCATGACTGTATGGATTCACTGAGTATGTTCAAGCAAACCTGCAATGAAGTTGACCTAGAGTCTGGAGATGCAGATGATTCTCCAATCAAAAGAATGGGGGCGACAGATATATTTTAGAAAAACCAAAGACATAAATAAGTATGTGTTTGGAAATAACATTTTTTAAGGGTTTATTTATTTATTTATTCATTTCAGAGAGAGGGAGTGCGCGTGCTCGAGGAAGAGCAGGAGTGTGGGGGAGGGTCCGAGGCAGACAGAGAAGCAGACTCTTCCTAAGCAGGGAGCCCCACGCAGGGCTCAGGGCTCGATCCCAGGGCTGGGTCATGACCCAGCACGAAGGCAGATGCTTAACCAACTGAACTACCCAGATGCCCCTGCAAAAACACTTATACCCTGTCATTTTCTTATTGCAAATGGGCAGAAGAATGTGGGATAATTTATAAAAATTGGGCATGGTTTAAAAAAAAAAATGGGTTTAGAATTTACTGTTCTGAAGGC